>NC_137696.1:33794644-34539644 GCF_964034855.1 Anser brachyrhynchus
TGTCCCTTCCCAAGCCCACTTCGGGAGGGGAGTTTGGGGCCGCGTCACTGCTCTCTCGGCTCTCCTGACTCTGCTGCTGAGCTCCTGCCTCGTGTGGGCCTCTGTGTGCACGGACGGCATCAGGGCCGGTTCTTAAAGTGTGTTGCATCCGGAGGAATCTGGAGGCTGGTTCACATTGTCTCACATCGCCCAGGTTTGTGCCGTGTGAGGCCTCCTGCTGAAGCTGTTAGGCTGCGCTCGGCCTGGGTATAACCCTGTTACCTTATCAGATGCAGACTTTGGAGGTTGTGGTCATGAGATACTGGCAGGAGGTACGTAGCCACAGCGAACTACTGAAAGGAGGCAAGTCTCCAAGTTAATAGCTGCTAATTCGTTCGGTTATTAACCTGCAAGCTGGGATGCTCAGATGGACTTGATGTTAAAGCAATAGCCTTAGCAGTGGGGTCTACGTAAGGACAGATTTGATTCTCTCTGCTGTTTTTGTACATTAATAACTACGGCAGAATGAATTAAATAGACTTTTAGGATGTATTCTGAGTCAGTCTGAAGCAAACTGTAAAAAAAGAGAAAACAGAATGAGTCTGAGACCTGATGGACTGAGCTGCTGAGATCTGTTCTGATTTTCCAGTTTGCCTAAATGTCTCGTGTCTACCCCAGTTTCAGAATTGCATTAGCAATTAGTAGAGTGAACTAGTAAATTCAGACAGCTGGTAGCATGCAGTAGCTGTAGCTTGACATGACTTCATACGTATGAGAGCACTGGAAAAATGGCTGGTTTAGTCCTTGGGGGAATATCTACAGTTTCTCTTCTATTACCCTGGTAGTGATGGCAGGTACATCTAAGAAAGAGAGAGCAGATGGAAGAGATTAGGAATCAACTGTGTTCAGTTACAAATTTTAAAAAAATCTTCTTTGCAACATGTGACACCTGTCACTCTGTGACAAGGTTCTGGATAGGTGGCTGTTCATCACATTTGATGTGGCAGTTCACGTTTCCCTGGTGGGCTAATAATCCAAGGTGGTATGATGTGCATTTTTCTGGCCTCATTCACAGTGTTTAAAGCTAGGCAAGGGATGTATTTTAGTCTCATCAAAGGACAGTGATGATTTTTGTTACTAGTTGTAAACCACCTCCTCCTGTGACAGCATGTTGCTAAATAGCTTGGTTTTTAGTAGAGACAAGATTCAGATGACTCCATGCAACTTCCATACAGCAGGTACATAATTTTTAAGGTTTAGTTAAAGTGGTGGTTTCATTTATTGCTACAGATAGCAAAAACAAACCTAAAAACTCGAAGGGGTACCTTTTTCTTTTCTGAAATGTACATGTCCGACCTGAACGAGAGAAAGAACTTCAGATGCTAGGGGTTCACCATGAACTCCTAAAATAGTGATTCCTGGAACAGGATGGATAGCGAAATAATTCTCGAGTAGCTGTTGAAATAGTTCTCTTACTTGCCTCTGTTTCCCCAAGAGCTCCCTAGTGCCTTCAGCCTGAAGGGGAAATTAGCACTTAGCATTTATGCTGTGGTATTTATGCCCCGAGGCTGCATCAAGGCCATGGTGCTGGGTCGGGCTGGGTGCTATCTCGGTGTGCTGCGCCTCTCCTCCGTGCAGCCCTGCCCTGCGCCGTGTGGAGGTGCCTGCGAGCTCCTCGAGGGGCCTGCCTCGGTCGGAAAAAGGTTTACATCGATGGCATTGGGATCCCAAGGATTTATCCACTTCCCTGACGCTGCTAACCTGTGCTTGGCACCAAGATGCAGTCGCTCCGTTAAATACGAAGTGCCCCGAAACGATGTGTTTTTCTGTGGTTTAGCTGTTGGGCAGCTTATTTTAATCTTTGAGCTATATCTAGTTTAAAAATTGTATTTAAAGTTTAGCAAATGTATGCTATACCTTCTGGAGCCCTTATACTTTGTCAGCTCTATAAATTAACTCTGACACACTGAATATTTTTCACCAGCTAACGTAGCTGTTAGTTAAGTTAAATAAAGGAGAAAAGCCCACATGCTCTCTCCGTGCATACAGCTGGACATCTCTCTTAAATTTTTCAACAAAAATGAAATTTTGATTGCTTTTTAAAGCTTCATGAATACACTAATTGGTGAATCATCTAATGTGCAGTTTAGTTTCAGGAAATATGTAATGGCTCACTAACTTCACGGTTATAAGATTATGCAGACCTTCTGAAAATCTCAGTAAGAAAATGTGTGCAGTGGTGGTGGTGGCTGATATTTTTGGCTGTGAGCGAGGTTGGCTAAAACTCAATGTAGTTCTGCATAGTCTGCACTAGTTTATATGGTAGAAAACCCTTTGAAGAATTATCTGGAAGGAAGAAAGAGTAATTTTACAGGTTTATCTGCTCGTGGGACCTTAGCCAGGTTTTGTTAAAGAGATTCGCAGTCAGGAACCTCTCCTGGATCTGTAACTAGTCCTGGATAAGGTGGCAGCCTGTTCTTCTTTGCCTGCACTTCTGCACAGCTGTGGTTGGTGAGTTCTTCAGCCTTCACGTTGGACAGCTGCAAAAGGCTTAAAGCCTGTCTGAAAGGCTGGGGCAAGGAGGGGAGGTGGAGGCAGCCCGGATAAGTAACGCTTCTCGAGGGCGCTGGAGCATCTTCTGTGCGCAGCCAGATGAGGTGCGTTCCTGGTTAGCGTATAGTCAGGTAATACCCTGATGTGTTATCCCCCGAGGTGCTCAAGCCAACGGCCTTTTCACGTGGAGGCTTGGGTCTCCGCAGGAGTCGCTGAGGAATCAAGCAGTTCAGCAACCTGCTTCCTTCCTCTGCTGCACCAAGAGGAAAGGTAAACTTGCACGGCGTAAGGTTTCTTTGTTAGTTTCTCTAACACACGTTCTCATCTGTCCAAGATGCCTGAAACACGCTTGGCATGTTGTTGTAGTGCAGGACCGGGTGTTGCAAGCCCTGATTTCGTACGGGAGGAAGCTCGTGCTGTGTTGGGAAGTGCTTCACAGGTTTGTTTCTGAAAAGCGCATGATGAAAATGAAAAGTGTACCTACAGAGGTGGAATTTAAAAGGTCGCTTAAAAAATGTAAGTACCTTGGAAGCAACATAGAGTAGGTTTCCTGCGGTGCTAAATCAGATGACAGTTTTTGTTCCTGCTCAGCAGAGTGAGTTCTGGTAGTAATTCGGCGGTCGGCATGGCACCCCGCTGAAATCCTTTGGGCCTCAGCGTTGAAGGCCGGCCTGTTAGTCCTACGTGTGAGGGACGCCGGGGCCTGGCACGTGGCACCTCTTGTGTGGCTCCTTTGGGTGAGAGAAGCTCAAGGGCTGCGGCCGAAAGAATTAGATTGGCTTCGTGGAGACTACAATAAAACTGATGGGGATCATCTCCTACAACATTTGTCCTTCAGCAGCAGAAATGTAGGGCGCAGAGGCTGCTTGCGCCAGTTTGAGGTGATTTTCGTTGTGAAACTTGGCTAGCTGGGGACGACAATGCTCATTAGGGCAGACCTGCAAGTCCCCTACTTCTGGCAAAGAGCTTCAGCACCAGACCTCCCTCGCCAGGACTCTCTGAGTTTTGGTGTGTTGAATCCTATCTGCTTTTCTATCTGTGTACGCTCCCTGCCTCCCCCGGGGCCTTGGTTCTGCTGCGGGGCCTGTGAGGCAGTTTGATTTACGGACTGGCTCGCTCATGGAAAAAGTACCCTGTTGCTGAGCTTTGTTTTTGGAGAGCTTTTAAATTTGACTGGCCTCGGTGGAGAAGGAAGTATTTTAATTGTTCCAGTAGTGCAGTCAGAGGTCTCTCGCTCTTTTGAAACGGCACATGGATAAAGTGGCCGAGCATTAGGCCGCAAACTGGTGTGGAGGCTTTCTCGGGTAGCTTTGGGTGAGCTCTTACACTGCCTGGTTGCTGTCCTGTTCGCTTAGTTCCTCAGTTCTCGCTGCTCTGTTGGGGAATGCTGAGTTACATGCTTCTTTTTAACATGTTAAGCCTCACTTGGATAGGAAGAGGAATTCAATTAAATACACAAATAGCATTTTAAAATTGGTGTGTGGTTTAATTACTTCAGATATGCTGCGTAATAGTAAGAAAAGGCAATTTTTTCAAGACACACTTTTAATTTAAAATTTGCTCGGGAAGTTAAAAGCTTTTGTGCCTTACTGCATTTTGACTTGGTAGCCGTCACTTCTCTTTCATTGGGCTTACTGCTCGGAAGGGGAAGGTATTTGTCTATTTTAAAGCCACCAAACAGTTTCTCTATTTTTTTTTTATTCAACCGGTCCATTTACTCCGTGTAGGCAGGATGGCTGTGATGAAGCTGTGAGCAGGAGAGTGATGCTGCTGCTGCCACCCTCTTCCCCCCGCCGGGCTGCTCAGTGAGGGTTCGCTGAGCCCTGCTGTGGCCCCCCCGGGTGCTGGAGCTGGCAGCGGGTGCCCCATTGGCCTCCTGCGGTGTAAGGAAGTCTCAAATCCAGCCTGTGAGGTTTCTGCTGCGGAGGGCTCCTTGGCTGTCCCTGCAAGTTCTCACCAGTCACTTCTACCCATTCTGCCATTTGATGCTCCTTAGAGCTTCAGCAGCAAGCATGAGCTGCTCTGATTTTTGCTCTATTTTTATTTATTTGTTAATTGCAAGCCAAGGTCTTAATATTGATTGCAATAGTTCTAGGTAGATTTGGATATAAAACGGATTTTAAACTAAAGGATAAGGTCAGCTCTGTCTTTAAAAGTGTATGTGGCATATCTGCTGAAGTTCCTCCTAATTACCGTCCTTATGGTCTGGATGCTGCATTTAGTAAGGCAAGGAGTTTGACAGCAGGATCTCTGGTTCTTATGGATGTGAGACAAATTATGTATCATAATTTACACTGGTTATTAGGTTAAGAATACTGTTAATATTGTCTTGGAGAATGCAAAGGTAGTAAGTACCTCTTGGTTTGAAAGGGTGTCAGGGATGTGATATGAAATATTTCACCTGCTCTTGTATTCCTTGCTGGGCACGTGTTGGCCTGGTAAGTCTGCTTGTTCGTGCTTGCTGCCGTTATTAGTTCGTGGCATGGCTTGGCTGTCAACAAGCTTCGGTCTTGAGTAAAAGCTGCCTTACAGTTCTAGAAACCGTCTGGGATGATAACATTGCGCTTGTTGGTTTCTGTTGATGTTTTAGTAATCTCGAGAATGTTTGAAGTAGGCTTTTGGAGAAAATCTGAATTTACTTTGGAAATCTAACATAGTGTGCATTGCTAAAATTGGTAGAAGTAGACTTTCTGATTCTGTCTGGCTTGGGGATGGAAAATAAATTTGTGTGTGTATATATATATAGTTACATATCTATATATATACATATCATATTGTTGTAATAAATATAATCTGGCAATTAGTCTTGCAGTATGATGATTTCAGAATAATTTGTGTGTTTTGGTCTTCTGTGGTGTTCTCATGATTCAGTTAACACTTTAGAAAGTTCATTACTTACATCTACAAGGCGGTGTATATCCCACAGGTATTTTTATGTCCATTGAATAGTACTCTAGCAAAATTTATTTGAATAAACACAAGGATTCTTTCAGCTTGGCCTGATCTGCTGTTTCTCTTTCCTGAAAGTAAAAGGAGGAGCTGGGAATCTCAGCGTTATAAAACTGCTGACATGGCTGTGCTGTCAGAAGTGAGAAAACTGCTTTACCTCGTGAGTCTGGATTGACCAGTGTTGGTTCTCCTGTGCAGATGGTTTGGGTCTGTTGCTGTCTCAAATTTCGTGGGGTCTGAAGCATCTGCTTAGAGGATTTTAGCGTTGTGGTCAGTAGGACTGTCAGTCCTACATGCATGTGATGAGGTGGTTTTGTTCCCTCAAATTCCTTTGGGTGTGAAGCATCTGTTAAAGAATTTTTAGTATTTTGGTCAGGAGTGTGACTAAAATTCAAAACTACCAAGTAATTGCACTCACCTGCTGCTCAAAGTTGGTTATGCAGATGAGCGATGACCACTGCAACGAGAGCAAGTTTTTTGTTTGGGCCTTGCTGGTTTGGCAGAACAGATACGGACTGCTTGTAGACACGAGCAGAATAAGCAGGAGGTTAGGGGCCTTGAGGTCCACGCTGGTACGGTAATTCATCTGAAAAAGTTGTCATCTTGTATTTTAGATTAATGTTTGGACATGGTATGGCATGTAGTTTTGGAGAAAGCATTTTTTCTACTGTCAGCCATGAAAAGGTAAGTAATTCAGGCAAAACTGTCTTTCTGTTGATTAAATTTGTTTCTGGGACTAGGTCTGGAAGCTAGTTTCTAGAGGGTAAGTGTGCAGCCCAAAAGCCTGAAGTCTCCCTGGTTTTGTGCTTGTTTGGTTCGTCCTTCCCCAAATCTGTTGATCACTGTTGTACTTCTTTCTTTTTTTTTTTTTTTCTGCTGAGAGCTGTTTATTTTATTTTATTGTGACTAGTTTTAATCGTGACTCTAAGAATGGAAAAATTTCTTCTCGACTCTCTGTATTTAACTGATATTGGGAAATCTTCGCTGGTAGTGAGCTCCAGAGGAACTTTACAGCCCTGTTTTCAGCAATACAGCTGGCTTATTTGGGGAGAAAATATATTCTTGCTGAGTGTCACAGATGACACCAGATAAGCTGAAGATTTGCTGTTGCACCTCTTCTGTATGTGGTTTGTAAGAAATAAATGAGTTTGGTCTTAGTCCTGTAAGTTCTTGCTTATAGGTTCAAAAGTTATGTTATGGAATCACGTTTTGTTCCAGTTATGCAAATAATTGCCTTGTTTTTCTGGGTAGCAGTAGAAACAAAGAAGTAAAAGATCCACGTAGCCCACGAATTAATTCTAGGATGTTTTTAAAACTTCAGTCAAATGTGAGAGATGGATCAATTTTGTACCAGGCTCAGCTAATTGTCTTAATGCTAGCGAAGTTAACGTGGCATACCAACAGTATATCTGTGCATAGTTCAGGAACATGTCATCCCTGTGTTTGCTTTAAAGCCTGTAATAAGTGGAAAGAATCTAGATTTGCCAGTTTCATAATTGACAGAGGCAGGTATAATTTCACACAAGTTTCTTAATGGGACATCTGCAGTGACATTTTCTGTTTTCCCAGGAAATACAGGCACTAAAATTTTTATTTTTTTTCTCAGAATCCCAGATAACAGCAAATAAGTGAACCTGAAAATTGTGCAGAAAAGATTATTGTGATGTAGGGAGATAACATGCTGTACAGCTGTGGCTTGCAATTTGTTCATTTCTATGAAATTTCAGAAAATTATATTCCGTGTTGTGAGTGTTGTGCTCTATTTGACAAATGCTTGATGCAGCAAAGATGTACAACCAAGTAGTTTTGCCCTTGCTGTGCGGTACAAACCCAGAAAGAGGTTACTTGTGGTCAGGGTACACGTTCAGTTTTTTTCCTGTAAACTCCCTGCTCCTATCTCATTTTGTGAGATCTCACAAATGTTGGGCTTAGTTCGTTCTGTTACTCACAGACTTGCTTTTCTTGGTACTGTGAAGTTATAGCTTTAATGCCAAAAAATCTACTTTGCAATTTAATTTTGGCTGACCTGATGAGGGTCAGTAATTATAGTTACTGTTTCCAGCAAGTTGAGTTTTTCCAGCAGTCTTTCTATGAAGAATGTGGCTGTAGATTAATGGAACAAAAAATTGAGTCAAAACCTGTTTTTTCTGCCAAAGTCAAACATAAGAGTAGGTGCTAGTAAGGTTTTCAAAACTGTTACCTAGTTAATTTGTAGATCTACTGTGAGCTGGTGCTCAAGGAAGTGTAAAACTGATTTAATTTAGTGAGAAAGTTATTAGGGTACAGCTCTTTTTTTTTAAAAAAAAAATAAATAAAAACAACTCATAGCGATTTCGTGGAAGTTTTTAAACTCTTAGAGACCGATCGCTGTTGAAACACTTCTAGAGCTTGCTGCCTCTGTGCTTCCTGCCAACAGCGAGGCTGTCATCTGGAAAGCATGGGACTCTGTCTTTTTTCAAGCTCTTCTGAACTGGGAGAGGACAGTAAGTTGGGGATTGTTGATGTAAGAATATGCTGACGGCACAGGTTACTCACCGAACAGGATTCCTCCTATTCTGCCTTGGTAATTCACGCACATGGCTGAGCATCGCGGAGGGGCTGAGCAGGCAGCATCCTGCGCTGCTTCAGGATGACCACTGAGTAGTGTACAAAAGTACTCGGCTGATGCCTGGCCTGAAGGATCCTTTATTTCTGCAGTTTCGTTAATCTCGTTGAGTTTTCCTGGTGCTCAGTGCTGGCTCGTTACAAAACACCTTAGTACTGGTGTAAGGAATGATCTGGAGGTAAATGCTTTGCAAGTGTAGCTGAGTGTTTTTAGCATGGAAAAGTAGTCTCGATCTTTGCTGTCAGAGACCCTCACGGCTCCCTTACAGCAGGGATTATAGGGGTGTTACAGACACAGCTATAATGGCAATAGTTCTTGTGCTTAATTTGGGACAGCGATGGAAGCCAAATCAGGGCAGGAACGTCCATGTCCAGAGCTGGCTCTGTTACAGAGCTTTGCCAGGTGGGCCTACCAGTACAGCACCATTCGCAAATCTCTGAAGCGCTGGCGAGCCCAGTGCTTCTGCTTCTTGTTACCTCTTCATTTAGCCTTGCAGACATATTCTACAGTAATTTTTGGTACTGATTTTAGAGTTGAACCCTGTATTTAGATGTTTAATGGGAAGTGATTGTACTTCAAAGTCTGAGATTTGGGGAAACTTTGGTGTGACCTCCTAGAGGTTATTGCTAACAGATCTATCTGTTAAAGGAAGGCTCCGATCCCAAACAACCAAGCCTGTATACTCTAGAACGGTTTTTCAGCCTATGGTGTGTTGTTAATGGTTTACGAACCTCTCCCAGAAGGTACTTAGGGATAAATTCCTGGCTCAGGGGGCTCATACCCGAATCCTGGGATGAGTAGCTGAGCGTGGGTAGTTAAATGTAATCTCTTGCTGCCTCTATGCAGGAGCCAGCCCTGGGGGTCGAATAAATGCATGCAGGAGATTGCTAGTCAAATGGGTTTGCAAGCTGTCCTGTACATGCAGGAATTAAGCAGATAGTGAACTGTTTATTCCTACTCTTCAGCTGTAGCATGGGAGTCCGCACCAGGGAGACAGAGTTGGGCCTCCTTGGTGAGGAGCGGCAGCAAGGAGCGTGCCATAGGGTAGGGGAGCAGAAGGATAGGAAACGGAGCTCAGGGTGAGCTGAAGGGAGCTGAAGCTTGTGGCGTGTCAGCAGTCACGGAACTGCAGGCGGCCGTGATGCCTTGGACACGATGCCTGGGCTGGGAGGCAGTGCCAACGGGTGGCTGCTCTTGTGTCTTCTGTCAGGTAGAAAGGCCGCACGAATACGGAAATCTGCTGAAAAACACACAAAACGTTCCACAAAAAACAACAGCAAAACCAGCCAACCGATATTCGGACGAGGGTGTAACTGTGGACCGGGTGTATCTACATTCAGCAGTATTCTGGTTTAGGCTGGCTGCGAGTGGTGCTCTTCTCTCTTTCCATGGTACTTCAGCTGGCTTTAAATTGTCCCTAGCGGAAGGTCGAGCAATGGTACGTGAAGTAAACAGTCGGGGGCCGTGGCTGGTCTGGTCTTTATTTCTGTGTGTTCTGAAGCTAAATGGGACGCCCAGCACTGCTGGGAAGAGGGACAGAAGAGTGAAGAAGAACCTCTTCTGGTCGTTGCCTTTTCTTACTGTTGGAGTGGGGCTTTTTCATCTTCAAACCATGAGGAGTCTTGTTTGCGTGGGCTTCTTTAGCTCCTTCTTACTGTGGGTCTAAGAGTCTGCCATTTTCTATGATAAATTCAGAGAATAGTGTCACCTGTACATGTCTGTGTTGCATCACTATCTCCTTTCCCACCTCTATGCACTACTACTAGGATGGCTGTGTCCTATCCCGATTTACAATATCGGTGCCATGAGATCTTCAGATTCAGTACAGTGTCTCTGAGGCTTGCTAAGGTCACTCTGGTTTGTCTTAAATGTAGTGTTTTCTGGAGAAAACAGGACAGCACGGGGGGGGTAATGTTACCTGATCTGTTCTTATCCCAATAAGCAAACAAATAGCTGGAGTTTTCAGAGAGGAAGATAACTGTTTTATGTGTGTTTGCTGGATCATCCCGTTCTGTTTTACCGAGCCCGACGCTGGCGGTTACACGGAAGGAAACTCTGAGAGCGCCTGGTTGCTCACCGCCAGCTTGCAGCCCCACTGGACGAGCGGGGTAGCTGTGGTTCGGTATCACTGACGTGTTTTATTTTGTGGCACGGCTGTAAACTCCTGCGGCAAAGCGTGCTGCTGGGTAAGTGAGAATGGGAGCTCATACGTGAGTCATCGGTCCCACCGGTGTTCTTCCTCCATCTCATTTCCATAGATAATAGGAAGCGTTGGACAATTTTTAAGAGGTGCTCCGTTCAGTTGTTTATAACGTTGCTGAGCTGTAATCTTTTGGACTGAAATGCTTTATGCCTTTTCTTTGCCTTGGGTTTGACTTTGTTTAAAGCTTTCAGCCAAAATTCTTCATCTGTTTTCAGAAACCAAAGGAGAATAATTGTGCCTTTTTTATGGCAATCTCTTTGAAATATTGTAGTGCACCTCTGAACTGGAACATGTACTTGAAATTTGTCAGCGGATGACCTCTGGCAGAGAGGTAATGTTTTAATTTTATATGAAGATCTGCCAAAACTGAGCCAATTCTCTTTTTGAAAATTTTTGTTCTGGACATGCCAACATTTCTCTGCGGAATTCCTTGGAGACTGTCTGCAGTCTGTGTGCTCAGCAGGATTTTCCTTTCAAGTGCACCTCTGGACCTCAGCGAGCTGTGCGGAGCCTGGGAGCCAGAACCATAAGGAAGGAGCGGGTCCCCCGAGTTAAGTGAGGGGTGGAGATGCGGTAATGCCACAAAGCAAGGAGGAAAATCTTGAGACAGACCTGGCACATGGCAGCTCCAGAATCAGGCCTTGTTCCTCCTTTTTTTCTCTCGTCAGCTGCCCAGGACCTCCAGACCCCAGCTGGTGCCCTACAGCGATGGTTCTGCCCGTAGTGGGGCACATATCCCAGCACGTGGTACAGCTGAGCACGGCAAGCATGTTGCTCGTCTCGCTGATGAGCATCTGGGGCTCGTAGCAAGCGTGCTCAATCACTTCTTAAGACTGGGGCGAACACATTTGGTCCATACTGGTTGCTCGCAGTCATCCAGAAAAGCTCAGTTCTGATTCATTACGGATCTTAACAGATAAAATCTGGAAAGGCTACCGAGACAATGAACCTAAAGGTTTTTTTCTTCAGGGATTTCAAATTGGACCAAGTTTGGCTGTACTTCTGCAAGGGTGTCAGAAGATACTCCTCACAGAGTCCACGCTTACTAAATTTAAAACATGAGGAGGTGGGTTTTTTGTTTTTGTTTTTAAATGGGTGAAATGTAACTTTTTGGGACATTTTTCCTGGAATAACTTCAGCTTTGAAAAGCTATTTTTGGTAGCTGCCCACGCCGAAAAATTCAGACCAAATGGGTAAGCTGTGGTAAGCCTTTGAACGTGGTCTGATAATAGGAAGCAGTAGGTGATGGTGGTTTAAAACAAAAAATAACATTTCAAAGATGTATGCCTCATGTTGGAAACTACTTTAAGCCCATTGAGTAGGCTGAATTCCTCTGGTGCTTTTGAGGTGGCTGGTTCATACTTTGAGATGGCATTGCTTATGGATACCGTGTAGGATAAAGTAGCCTTTTGGTTTTTTTTTTAGCATTTCCTCTGTAGCAAAATTTACGTCCATTGTGTAGTTGCTTGAAGCTGTCTGAGATAACCAACCTCCCATGAAGGGTGTCGCTGTCCTTGCTGTCAGCCTGCCTTCCTCGGAGCTGGAGGCAGGACAACTGCAGCAGTGTCAGCTTCGCAGGGAGGTGGCTGAGCAGGAGCTGCTTTTCCATGTCTGCCCGGTATAAGAGAGAAGAAGTAGATTTTGCTGTGAGATGTTCTAGTCTGGCTGGTTATCAAAACTCTTACGAAGATAAAACCTTCATTTTTCTTCAAATCGTGGCTGATTTTAAGTTGCTAACATGTTAGTCCTGTATGCCTCTGCTGCCGATGCCAGTGCTATCAGAAATTTTGCGACCTTACGTACAGCTCAAACACTCGACAGTGCTCTCTGGGTTTCCCCCCTTCCCTCCACCTGCCTCGTTGACTCTTTGGCTGTTCTGTAGCAGGCGAGTCTGGGATCTGTGTGAAGTTGCAAGACCTTTTTTAGTTCTTCAGACCCTTCAACTTTAATGGCTTGGGAGGAGTTCAAGCTGTGGCTAATCACAGGCCTTCCAGGAAAATTTCTTCCTTTTCATCCACTAATGAGGAGTGATAATTTTGCAGTTGTCGTTCTTGTGATCACCCTGCTTGCTTTCCACCAGGATTTCCTGGCCCCTCTGTGATGGTGGCTAAATGTAGAAACTGTCACATGTGTTTTCTCACTTTATCGTTAGGAGATTTGTGTTTTCTAATTCAAGAATCAAATTCCTCTCATTGTGGAGGAGACTTAAGGAGCATAGCTTCCTGAAATAATTTATTGAACAGGTTTTGCCTGTTTTCCTGAAAAAGCTTATGCAGGTTGTTTGGTGTTTTAAGTAACATTGAACTTCCCTTTTGAAAAAACGAAGAGGAGAAATAGTTTTGTATTTTAATGTTAAGAGTTGCATGGCTCTTGGATCCTCTAAAATGTACGGTATTTTGTTAGGTAAATCTTAGTTTTTAAGGCTTAACTTTATCTTTCTGGTACGCAATTGTAGCTTTCACTTATTTCCTTTAATAAAATGTTGCCTAGTACTTGGAGAATTTGATTGAGCAGTAAGGGGTGAGGTTTCACAGAAATGGCTAAACCACTGCTGCTGGGGGAGATGGTTCTTCTCCCCTTTGCTCTTGGCTTGAGAGCCCGGAGCTTCTCTTACCCTCGCTCTGTCACTCGTCTCCTCTGGCTGCGTTTTCCTGGGTAATGTTCTGTCTGCCTCTAGCGAGCCGATTCCAGTTGACCAGTGAGTACCTTTATGGCAGGTAATGAAACTAGAGGTCAGGCGGATGTTGGAACAGACGCAGAGGGATGGGAGGGAAGCAGGAATATCCCTTCTAGCATCAGCAAGTGGTGGTAGGTTAGTAACCCTGGACTGGCACCCTTGGGATGCCCTGCCTATATCTGTTGATGACAAACAGCCAAGAAAGACCCGTTCTGTTCCTTTTGCATGCGGGGTGGTAGCTTATCTTCTCAACTTGATATGGTGAAATAGCGTCACTCACTCTGTGTTTTTTTGTTGTTTGTTTTTTTGGAAATGCTTGTTCTGTCAAGTTCATCATCTGGGAATCACTGTTTGATTTAGGCTTGCTCAGTTTTATGCGGTGCTGCAAGCTTTCTGCATGAAATGCTTTCTCTTAAATCATTCATACAAGTGAATCTCTGCTTTTATAAACCTGATGAAGGGGAAAAAAAGGTTAAGGTTATTACTCTTGTGGAGTTGGTAGGGCTGTTGTAAAGATTCACTTTTCTAGTCCGTTCCTTTGCATCTTGGAGTTCCTGCAACCTCTAACTTAACACTTACCCTTATCAGATGTGAGACCATAGGTACTTGTTCACTTCCCAGTACTGAATGAGCTGTTAATTGTGTTGGGGATTGGACTGGCAGTGCAGGTTAGCGAGTTGGCCTCTTTCAGTTAAGCATTCTCTTATGGATTAATAGAAGGGCACAGTAGTTAACCCGTGGGTTCCTGGCATATGACTAGGTCTTGGAGAAACTATATGAGTGATCCTCAGTGAAAACTCAAGGCGACTTTAGGATTAGATAGGTGACTTCAGAAGGTAGAGCACTTGCATCTTATCTTCAGAAGAATGTAGGAGCTAATCAAACACACACATACCTTTTTCTTAGAAAGCTCTCATCGTGCGGGATGAGATG
Organism: Anser brachyrhynchus; assembly: GCF_964034855.1. NCBI lineage: Eukaryota > Metazoa > Chordata > Aves > Anseriformes > Anatidae > Anser > Anser brachyrhynchus. The sequence continues at coordinate 33,808,544 of NC_137696.1, forward strand.
GCACGCTCAGTTAACATACGCCAGTGCGTCTTTGCCAGAATAGGCGTTTTATTCAAATAGCTCTGATGTAACTGATTGTATTATGTAAGGCCAAGGAGAAAGGCACAGCCACACCTTGACAAGAATTATCACCTCTTTTGCATCTTGTTACGACATAAATCCAGCTCCTTAAAGATAACCTAGTAACATAATATTTTAGTTAATGCTGCAGTTTTAATGGATCGATGCTCTTAAGAGGAAAGAGAGACCTGGCTTTCTTACCAGTGATTGTTCAGCCTCTGATGCATACTCTGTGCATAGTGATAGCCTTATGTTTTGGCAACATCAGGAATTAGTTTTTCTGCTTGAAGCTTTTATGGTACACACTGATATTTGACCATACTTGTGCTTCGAATTGTGAGCATCTAGTGCCTGTTCTGCATGGCACAAGAAAAGAGTAGCATTCTTTTTTTATTTTTTTAATTTAATGACACAGAAGTCTTCTTACTCTTGAGTGCAAACTCATTAAAGTTGTCTTTTGTAAAGGCCCAGATTACAAAAGGAGAGCAACTACTGTAAAGAGCTGCATTCTTTGCTGTGCTGTCACTGAGAAACATTTTGTTGTTGTTAGAGCAGTAACTTGAAACTTAGTGGTTTGTGATCTCCTTACACTGGGCCTTTTAAAGATTGCTAAAGGATCTTTTAATTACCACTCTTTAACATTGCTATCAGTTAAAGGAATAATGCTTCTATAGGTCAATTAAAAACAGAGGGGCTTGCTCCCTGGCTGTTAGGGTGGGTTTGTCCTGGTGGTTCCCATGTTTCATGGCTATCAGGCAGTTCCACTACAACCTCTTGTTCTCACAGACTGCATAATTCTGCAGTAACGCTTATCGACTGAAACATCTTTCATACAAAGACTACGTCCAATTACTGACTGTTTTAACACTTCCAAATCTCCAGTTATGTAAGTCATGGAAATAGTCACACTACTGCACATGGTTGGAATTCTTGACTAGCTAAAGTAAAACTATTAAAATGTGAAACTTAAGCTCTTAAATTAGTTCTGACTTCAAATATTTATACTTAAAATATCTTGAACAAATAATGAAAATCTTTGGTATTCATGCAATGTATGTATACTTCATGTATACACGCACTTACGTATGTGTATATATTAGATACTTGTTGGGTCAGTAATATAAAACTCTGGTAAAGCTAACAAAGCTAACTGATACATTTTTTCCCTTTTTCATAAGAAAAATCTCCCAAACTCAGGGGCTGAACCTATAAGGATAATGCTTCAACTTTTTTTTTGCTTGAATTATAATAGCATGAAAATATCAAGGGCAGAATTCAGTGAATTTGAAGCTTTCTGCAACTCATGATATCATATATGATGAAAATCAAAGCATGTTCAAAGTGTCTTTCCACACTTCTGGAAGTCCTGCTCGAAGTTGCTCATGCAGTCTGCCTTTAGCTAGCATCCAGAATGTTTGGTTTTTAAACTTTTTTCCTCCTTAAAGAAGCACTGCAATTTGCTTTGTACTGCGACCTGCTGTTGTGCATGCTTCGTGTGTCCAATGCGCAGAATATCCAGGACAGTCTTGATTTTGATTTCTTCTGGCGTTCGAGTCTGTAATTTTAAAGTTGTCGTAATACACTTAAGCGAGCTCTCGCTGGCGATTGAAAAACCTAAAATTTCAGCTCCGTGCCAACGTGGCGCTGGTGTTGGTGGTGCAGCTGCTGTGCCGCAGCGAGGTGGGGTGGGCGCTCAGCGGCAGAGCTCCCCCATGCCCAGCCGCAAAGCACGGGCTCCTTTCAGCCGGCGGCTCGCAGAGAGCGTGGTTCTGATAGCTCTGACTGGCTGCGGTCTAGGATGAAGTTGCCTGCGGATCAAAGTAAACGCATGAAACGGGCTAGACCTCCTGGCAGCCTTTCAGCTGCTGCTCCTCCTTTGCAGGGTTTGTATTCTTTTACCTTCCCCTGCCCAGCCTGGGGAGCCAGGTGCTTGCTGCCAATTAGTCTTGTCAAGACAGCCGGAGCTTCTCCTGACAAGCCTGACTGCTGACAGCAGCTGTGGGGTAGTCCTGGGCAGGATTTTAACTCCTAGCTTGCCACGTGCTCTGCAGGTTAAATCCACAGGTTTCCTTCTCCGCTTATCCAGACGCGCTTCTGTTTTACGAAAACATGCTTTGTACAGAAATTGATCTGAGAAAACTCGTGACACTTCTTAACTTCTCCCCCAGGAGAAGGCAGAGTGGGAGCTGAATCATTTTGAAGGTCATTTTGCAGACTGGATGCTATCAGAGCTGCCCATCCTAGGCCACCTTTCCGCCTGACGCACAGCGCAGCTGAAGCTAGATAAGAGACCGGCCTGGTCCAACACTTTCCTCCTCCTCGCTTGAGATTTAATTTCTTCAGTATCGCACTAGCACGATGGACCAACTGCTGGCTGTATGTTAGTATAGTTGTACTATAAATTGCAGCGAAATTTTCATATTTCTTGAACCTATCAAGTCATTTATGCTGCTGCCTTTGTAGCTCATTTCTAGTCGTAGATCTCTTCTGAGTTTTCTTGTTGTCTTTTACGCGTGCATATGACCTTGCTACTATCTAGTGCTTTGTTCCATTAATGTTAGCAGTGAACAAAAAATACAGATGCTACCCATAAAGCCTCAGGGGGTATGGGCTTCTTGCAGCACAAATGGCAAATTTATGAACTGAACAGCTCATAGCGAGAGAGGTGGTTTTGTTTTTTAAGTGCATGTAGCAGTATTCAGTTCTCAGTATAACACTGACTTTTGTTGTAGGAAATAGGCTGTGATTTCTCAGGAATTGCAAAGCCGTCACTCTCTTCACTTACGTTTGCAGAAACCTTTGAACTTTTTGGTCCATTTCACTCAAATTTGAAAGGAGGGCAGCTTTCCTAATAAGTCTTCCAAATTACACGAATATTGGTACTGTTTTTCCGATGTAGTCACCGTTGTAGATGCATCACTAGAGAAGGACAAACCAAACTTTTAAATCAATTTTTGATGCAGCAGTCAGCTAGTATTAGACAGTATGGTCTTTTACATGGTCAGCTAGAAAGGGAACGTGGGAAGTAGCTGGGTGCATGAAGAGCTGTGTAAAGGAGATGCTTGTAAGGGGTGGTGGTAAAGGTACTGTGATGAGAGAGACATTAGGCAGGCTCTTGGGGTCTTGAACAATGTAGGCTACTGAGAGAAATAAGAAATGAGACTGAAAGAGTCTGGACCCCAGAACAGAGGAACTATCCGCAAGATAGCCAATTTGCAATGGAAATGTTCTATTTACAAAATATCTTAAATTGGCTGTTTCTACTGAGCTAGTCAGGGATGTGTGCTATGAGACTGACCCATCTTTCCAACTACTTTGCTTCCCATTTCCTTGGCTTTAGAGAGGCACAGCTATTAAGATATGCTTTTCCTCAACTCGTAATGCCCTGGAATTACATACAAATAAGCATCAGATCATGTTTGACATCAATTTGAGAGCTATTTGTGTTTTAGAACTTGACAGAGGAGAATATGCTTTGTTAGCATTCATTAAAGTGGAAACAAGTTTTGCCCTGCTGGGGAAGAGCTCCGTAACTTTTTCTGAGAAAGCTTCTAATGGCTTCTGCAGAGGTCATCAGGAGGGCTGCTGTGCTTAGCTTGAACACCGACTGGCACTCTTCTGCACACGTTTTGAAAACAAACCACCGATTATACATACATACGTGTGTGTGTTCAAGAATACTTACACATAGCAATAGAGAAAACATTATTTCAGTGAGTCACCTAGATTTCCCTTCTCTAGCAGGTACCTTCCTTTACCAACGTGATGCTTTTTCCATTTCTTTTACAACTGATAAGGTGACGTTATGCTCAGTTGCCTACTTACGGTGTGTGGAGGTCATTTAAAGGAAACTTCTTCCTTTTAATGTTGCTCGTGTGGATTTATGTTATGATGAGTGGCCATCAAGTTACTGCCTAAGTGATTAGAGGGTGGCTTTACTTGGATTTAATGTATGCGTTGTTTTTTCGAGTTTACAGGGCTTCTGCCATGGGTATCTACTGTCATGTGGAGTTCTCAATAGATCTGTGCAGCATTACTTCTTCCTTAACACCTGAAGCTTATGCTTGTAGTGCCTAGTTCTGTGATCCTTGTATAATTACTTTGCTCATCAGAGTTGTCTTATTATCTGCTAGGCTTGTATAAGTGCAGGAAAAAGTACTTCGGAAACAAGCCTCTGTCTATTTTGGTGCAGTGTTGTTCACGTGCTGTTCTTCCATTCATGCTCTTCCCTTTTAGGAATTTTGGATCTCATGAAGAGAAGGGAAGTGGATGGCAGCTGTACAGTATTTTATAATTCAACACGTGAGCACGTGTAGTCCTGACACTGTCTTTTTGAACCCCAAAGCCTAACAAGGGGATACAAGGACTTATCCCACCATTGAAAAAACCTTGAAGCAGTATTTCTGAACTGAAGTTACCACGTGTAGCTGATTGGAAAGAAAGTGGCAGAACATCAGCTATGCAAGCAAAGATTGCTTTTTGCTCATTGTGAACCTGCACCAAGGAGAGGGAGGATATTACTACTTAGTTTCAGGTGGAAACAATGGCAAATACTGTAATTTTTCTTTGAGTTGACACTCTGCCAACTTAAGTCCTTGAAACTTGTAGCTTTCGGGGTGTTTTAGCGGGCTGCATCAAGCCAACTTAGTGTTCTGTGTTCAAAATAAACCTGTTCAGTGGCTGAACTTTCAACCTGAGTACTCAGAGAAGTAGCTCAAAAAAAAGTAGCTCAGGTGAAACTTCTTTTCAAAGTAGCCATCTCAGGTGTTAATACTGGGGGCAGAATGAACCAGTGCAGATGTGGAAGGAAGCAGACTTGCTTTGGCTGTTACTTCCTCTCTCCTCATCCGCTCCTCCCTTGAGTTAACATGAATGTTTGTAAAGAAGTAAAAAAAAAAAAAAAAATGGCATCAATGATTGAGACTTTTTCTGATATCTAGTTTTAGTCTAGATCCGTTCCTTGAGCCGGTTGACTGAGCAGCCGCATGGTGTACAGACTGTGTCATGTCGTGTACCGGCACGTGTGGCCAGGAAGGGGCTGCTGCCATTTCTTCTGGTTGCAATGCTGACTTGTGCTGACTTTGCATGGTGTTGGAATTGTAGCTTGATATCCTTTACCTTTTTGGGTGTAGTGACTGCCTCTGGTCTGGGAATTTGGAACTTCAGATCATTCTTCCAACACCACTGCGCTTTGAACTAACCAGAGCCTGCAGCTAACTTATTCCTTCTTTCTTAAGGAACGTTGTTTCTAGTATTTCAGCAGCAATTCATTATTTCTGGAATGTGTATTGGAAGGGAGGAAATTGCTTTGTAATCCTTAGTATTGCCTTTTTGCCCTTCCACAAGTGGGTTACTTCAGATGGTAGGAGCTGGCCCAGCCTTCCTCATTTTGGCTGAGTGAGGCTGAGGAGTGCTGCTGTGAGCAGCCCTGTCCCTGCGGCCGGGGGAGCCGTAGCCCATGGCAGGCGTTTGGCAATGGGAGAATAGGGCACTAACCGCCTCAGCGAGCGTGCCGTGGTTCAAGAGAGCGTTGTCTTTAACGGGGTCTCTCGTCCTTGTGGGGTGAATCACGTTAAAGCAGGGAGCAGTCCAAACAGCAGACGTGTAGCCTCTTTCCAGTCCTTTTCCTTCCGCATCCGTGGGCCAAGGCGACAGGTCGTGGGTTGCTGAAAGCTGGGCAGCGTGGCCCGAGCGTGTACGCTCATGCTGGCAAGGGTCCCAGCAGTGTGCGAGGAGCAGACTGATTTCTCCCCTTTCAGGTTATTGAGGTTTTGACTTGTAGGAGTTGTCTGTCTCTGTTCTCTTCCAAAGTTTTTTGTTCGTCGTCTTTCAATGTGTTGAAGCTGTCATAAGGTAAAAATAGCAAACCAGAGAATTTTGTAGGCTCTTGTTTTTGAAAGAAGCACCTTTTTAAGGTGTCCTACATTATATTGTGTTATGACTTCTGTGACGATGGTACGTTTTTAGGAGCTATTTTGAATGTAACTTGCTGTATCATCTAGTTTTCAAACGAAGTAACACTGAGATCGAGACAAGCACATTGCCTCTAGGACAGAGCCCAGCTCGCACTCAGAGTGGCCCTAGCTCTAGCTAGATGCTGTGACACTTCTGGGAAGAACACTGAGTTTTCACAGTAACCTGTTGGTATGAGATACTTACTTAAGTGCTGTTAAACTAATGGTTTGCCTAGCTTTTAGTAGTTTCATCATTTATCCACCCAAAATACTTGGATACTGTGCTCCTACAAACTTCCTGGCTTTGAATGCACCTCTGAACTGGTTGCAAGCGGGGATATAGTGTCATTGCTTCTGTAATCCCTTCTGAGTGCTTACTACCTATTATTTTTAAGATAACTTATGCCAGTTTAAGGTAGACAAATTATTTTTAGTTGGAAGGAGATAGTTTTGGAAATAGTTAGTATAACTTTTTCTGAGAAAATTTACAAAGTGATGAATTCACTTTGTGGATTTTGATGGGATTAAATGTATTTTTTGTTCAGGCTAAAATAACCTTTTCCAAAGATAACTTTCTCAGGCAGTGCTCCTTTGGAAAACTGGGATGGCTTTAGGGCCAGTGCAGAAATAATTTGTATTTTGTCGACCTTAGTGCTGCCACAAGAAATCCGTGAAACCGCAAGTCTGTTGCGTGTTGATTTAAACCAGTTTGAAATTACTAGATGGAATATAAAATACCTTAAGAATGACTCAAGTTGTATTGTAACACATGATTGAGAGGTTTAACCGAGACAGTCACCCAAATTCAGGAAGCTGTTTTCCATTAGCGAAGGATGGCTCCTGGAGCAACCACTGCCTCGTGCAGGCAGCATGTGGAACAGGCTGCTCCGGCTGGCACCGAGGGGCGGCAGCGGCGTGTGAACTTAAACTAGGAACCATAAAGCATGAAACTTCAAGATCAGCTTCCACGTACTTCTTAGGTTTTTAATGAGTTAAAAGGTCAGTGTGCGTCCCCCGTGCCACGGGTGCTCAGTAAAATGGCTTTGCCTGGAATGTGGGTATGTCCTCCTAGGCCTGGGTGACGCCATGTTTCAGCTAAGGCTTCAGTGAAAACTGTACGGCCCTTATTGTAGGGCTTTACTTCTGTCTGCTCCGTTAAGGCCTTGCTCTGAATCGGCTGTACTAGTTGGTAATGTCTTATGTGTTGTAGACTTGCTGAAAAAATAAAGGGGGTGGGGGGGAATGTGTGTAAACTCTACTGTTGCAAAAAGAACTTCACCTTTGGCTTAATCTTAGTTTCGTACTTGTAACTCTGCTCTCTGGAAAGTTTATTTTTATGGATTATTTTTTTTGACAGTAGTTACCAGCCTAATTTCAAAAGCATTTAATCGATTTTAGGGCTTCCATAGGTGAATGGAAGCTAATAATGTTTGGTGCTGTTCTGACATTACTCTGAAGTTTCTGCCTAGGAGTGTTAACTTCTGATATCCATGTAGTAATTGATCAAGCCTATAGTTTTTATTTCAGTAAATATATGTCATGTTCAAGTATGCTAATACTTTACATGCCGAACCGAGAGAAAACTAACTTGTCGGTGTGTTGTTAACTCTTACTGCTGCCCTAGGCTTGGTTCTGGTGTGGAGAAGCAAATCGTTCTCTGTCCTGTTCCTGCTAGACTTGACAGTGGCATGAGCATACTGTACTAAAATCCCGTAATGCCTCTTGGATTTCGGAAAAACAATACAATCATTATTTTAGGGAAGCGCTGACCTACTCTTTTACTAAAGAACTTGTCTTCCATTCCACGTACTTTTCCCTTTTTAGAATCATGGTTCATATTCCTCTTGCTTCACAATCATGTAACATCCTTGTGGCAAGTATAGCAGTTGCTTACCTGGAAAAGTAATATTAGAAAAGTGTGTATTTTTAGCTGCCTTTTGATGTGATGTAGCAGCTGGAAACAAGGAGGGGAGGCAGTATGCGGGGTTCTGACAGCACTGCCAGCCACAACGTGGGAACCACTGCTTTGGACTTGAAACCAAAACGTGGGGAAACCATTTCTACAGGCCTGAGTGCCCACTGTATCTGGCACTTAGTGATCCAGATGTTGTGACCTTGCTCTTATTTCATAAGCTTCACTTGAGGGTGCTCCCTAGGCTTCTATCTGACAAACGTGGTTAATGGATGAAAAAAGCTCCGTGAAGCCTTTTATTTACATTTATATACATATTTATGCTTATTATAAGCAGGCAGTTCGTGCACACATGTAAGACACAATTAGTGAAATGTCCCTTTAATACATTGACAGATTGTAAGTATCAAATTGAAAAGTTACTCAAACAACTAACAAAAATACTGTTTTTTTCTTTTTGTAGTAATCATGTCCACAACTGAGAGGAGGAATCTAGCAAGTTCATGTTGAGGTGTATTCTCAAGTCAAGATACAGCAGTGGCTCATATGCTTCTCCGGGTAAGAAGGGTATGCTCTTGACTATGACAAAGTAATTGACCTTTTAAATTTAACTTTCAAAAAGTAGTTTGTTAAGCCAGTATGGTGGGGATTTTGTGGATGGATTTTTTTTTTGGTTTGTTTGTTTTTGGGAAGTTGTGGGCAGGTGTAAAGGGCTTCCAACCCATCCAATAGCCTAAAGGCATTTTAGACTAACAGAGCAAAGGAAGAGCAATAGTGAGCAATAGTGAATAATGTATGACTGGTCAGAAAAGCAATTCTGAGTCATTGTCACAAAAATATATATAGTTCCTAGCCTTCTTTCCCAAGGGAATGGAGGTTATATATTGTCTCTTCCTTTTCACTTCCAAAACTTTAAAATTTGTTGGCTGGCTTCAGCTGAATTATGACAACGGGTTAGTAGGTGTCACAAAGATAAATTTATATATCTTGGTGGCTTGAAAGAAGAAGAAATGGAGAATGTGAGAGAAAAGTGGGTAGAACTTAACCTTATATATACGGTGTTGACAGGCAGACACATCAAACGTATGCTGCTTCTGCGTAAGTGTGGATAATCTGTGAGACTCCACAAGCAGCTATGATTATTGTGATGGCATGATACATGCTTGTATAGTTTCAACAAATCTGTACATGATCTGGTGTAATTAGTTCTGCTGCTCTTAAAACTCCCCAGTCTTCTAGCTTGGTCCAGACCACTCCAGAAAAAAATAAAGTAGCAGTTTGTTAAATCAGGAGGATGTTCCTCACTCATGTGCTTACACACTTTCACTTTTAACATATGCACAGAACTCTGTAGTGTCTTCTACATGTAAGACTTCCTGTCTCAGCAAGTTTTTCTCCATCTAAAATTTACTTGAAAAAGCGTCTTCCTTCTTAACCAAGCCCTTAAGCTGCTTGGGTGTTATTCAGATTGTCATTAGCGCTGTGTTCTAGGTAACTTGTACCAGCAATCTACAGAGGGTGTTAAGATCTGGGTTTTTTTCTTCTTCCATCCACCTCCCTGAGTCCACACTAAGTTCTTAAGGTTTTATTTTATGTAATTAGATGTAGATACCTAGCTCACTGCTTTTGCTGAAGTATTTGAGGAAGGAATGGGGGAAAAATCTTTTCTATTCTCATAGCAGTCAGGAAGAATTTCAAGTCATCTGTTCGTAATTCTCATGTAAGCTATACCTCTGACTTTTCCTCAGTGCCAGTGGATTCTGCTACAGTCATAGGCTTACAGCTGTGCTTCTATCTTAAGGGGCTTCTAGGCTGGATTGCTAGACTATTGCTTACTTGTCTGTCATCCATGTTATTTCACAAGACCCAGTGGGTTTGATCTCTGTTTTAGATTCCTGTCTAGCTGTGGGGGGAAAAAAAAAGAACAGTAGCAACAGAGGAATGTTACTTTAAAATAATATATATCCATACAACTGAGCAGTTTCCATTAAGAGTTAAATATGATGACATGTTTTAGTTCTTTTAAGTTCAGCACTTCTCTCAGAACTTAATTAGATCTAATTTAGTTTGGCATCGCCTGACTTCTTAGTACAGAATTAACCTGTTTCTGTGTCCTAGGGCAGTCCTGTGATTTTTGGCAGTCTTGTTCCAGTTATCAGACTTGGCTTCTGAAGAAGCAGTTGCAGAACACGCACTGCTAATGTGTTTATCTCTTTACTGTATCTCCGTGATTCACTATCACTGTTTTTGCTGCAGAGCTGCTTTCTTTTTAAGTGCTCTTACTAAAGATTGAAGAGTTTCTTGTGCTCTTTCATGACTTAAGTAATAAAGCCAGATGTTTTTTAGCTGTATGTATATGTAGATGTATGTATGGCTTTTACTATGTATCAGAGACTTTATAATTCTAAAGTCTTGCTGATACCTTATTGCTTGCCTTTTTTTTTTGTGAATGCTGAACACTCCAAATTTCAGTTTTCATGCAATTTCTTTTCATCTTGTCTTTTGTAACTGTTCTCATAGTTGGGAGTCACCAAAATTGTTCTTTGTCAGGATTTGTTTTATTACTACCTACTGGAAGCTTATCAGGGAGTCATATGTTAAATGTGACACCTAAAATGAAGAATTTGGGATTGTATTTCCTGTCTGTCAAGTGCAATTATGCAGCTCTACCTAAATTTTTAATCATCTGATGAAAGTACAGAGGGGGCTGTAAATCAAATGTTTGTAATTTCCAAAACATTTTCTTCTAGGTGATTTTTCGAAGTCTCAGAATGGTGTGATGCCTGCCAGTGCTACATATCTGTGCAAGTGTGAGGGCAATTTTTCAGCTGTAGCGTGTTCAGTCTGAATTGATAACTGAAGGTGTGTTTTTTTAAACTGTTCTATTATAATATTTTTTCTTCTTTTGAATTTAGATAACATAATCCATGGATAAAGTGGGAAAGATGTGGAACAATTTCAAATACAGGTGCCAGAATCTCTTCGGTCATGAAGGTGGAAGCCAAAATGAAAATGTGGTTGTGAACTCCAGTAGTTGCTCATCTGCTAAAGACAAAGCTATCCAGATAACTGGTGTGGCCCAACAGCAGCCCAGCAGCCCTTTGAGAGAAAACATTGCTTTGCAACTAGGTTTAAGTCCTTCCAAGAATTCGGCAAGGCGAAACCAAAACTGTGTCACAGAAATTCCTCAGATTGTTGAAATAAGCATTGAGAAAGAGAACGACTCATGTATCACCACGGGAGCGAGGCTTGCTCGAAGGGACTCTTATTCTCGGCATGCTCCTTGGGGTGGGAAGAAGAAACATTCCTGCTCTACCAAAACCCAGAGCTCCTTGGATACTGAAAAAAGATTTGGTAGAACGCGAAGTGGTTTGCAGAGGCGGGAGAGAAGGTATGGGGTGAGTTCTGTCCATGATATGGATGCAGTGTCAAACAGGACAGTGGGCAGCCGTTCTCTGCGACAGCGTCTCCAGGACACTGTTGGGCTGTGTTTTCCCATGAGAACTTACAGCAAACAGTCCAAACCTCTGTTTTCTAACAAAAGAAAGATCCATCTCTCTGAACTGATGCTGGAGAAATGCCCTTTTCCTGCAGGCTCCGATCTGGCTCAGAAGTGGCACCTGATTAAACAGCACACAGCTCCTGTGAGTCCGCATTCAACCTTTTTTGATACATTTGATCCTTCCTTGGTCTCCACGGAAGACGAAGAAGACCGGCTGCGAGAGAGACGCAGACTCAGTATTGAAGAAGGGGTTGATCCCCCTCCCAATGCCCAAATACATACTTTTGAAGCTACAGCACAGGTTAATCCATTGTATAAACTGGGACCAAAGCTAGCCCCCGGTATGACTGAGCTGACCGGGGACAAAAATCTAACCCCTCCAGGAAACTGTGACTCTGAAGAGGACACAACAACGCTCTGTCTGCAGTCACGCAGGCAGAAGCAGCGTCAGATCTCTGGAGAGAGCCACGGCCACATCAGCAGGCAGGGGGCTTGGAAGGTGCACACTCAGATTGACTACATCCATTGCCTTGTGCCAGACTTACTTCAGATCACAGGTAACCCCTGCTACTGGGGCGTGATGGACCGCTACGAAGCAGAAGCACTTCTGGAGGGTAAACCCGAAGGCACTTTTTTGCTCAGGGATTCTGCGCAAGAGGACTACCTCTTCTCTGTGAGCTTCCGTCGATATAACCGATCGCTACACGCACGCATTGAGCAGTGGAATCACAATTTCAGTTTTGATGCCCACGATCCCTGTGTGTTTCACTCCTCCACTGTTACAGGGCTTCTGGAACACTACAAAGACCCTAGCTCTTGCATGTTCTTTGAACCATTGCTTACCGTGTCCCTGAACAGGACCTTCCCCTTTAGTCTGCAGTATATCTGCCGGGCAGTAATCTGCAGGTGCACTACGTATGATGGAATTGATGACCTTCCTCTACCGTCAATGTTGCAAGACTTTCTAAAGGAGTATCACTATAAGCAAAAAGTCAGGGTGCGGTGGCTGGAGCGGGAACCTATAAAAACAAAGTAAACGGAAATCAGAATCCCCAATAAGCTTACAGAGTATGCTTTTTTTGTGTGTTACAGTTTAACTGCAGCGAACGCACCAACAACGTCTAGCTTTTTTGCAATATCCTATTTAAGCTGAGTGTTAGTATCCTGTCAGATGCTGCCTGCTGTTAATCAAACTAAGTTGTGATGCCTCTTGGAAACAATAAGCAGACACAATTCTGCACGTTTTTCATTAAGGCCTAATGAAAATATTTTTGCTAATTCCTGAATATTTTGTTTTTATAGCTGTAGTAATTGGATGAAGAAACTATGAGGCATTTTCCATGGGGCATTCATGTGATGCTGATAAAGAAAGACTTTATTGGAGGAGCATTTTTGCTAATATTTGAAGTATTTTTTTAAAATACCTTCTTGAAAACTTTTCACTTCTCAAAGTACTAATTTAGCTCGCGGATAATTTTGCAGATAGTAGCGAATAAGAATATTTTCCTTTAATCAAGAGCAGTTCACTAGAAGCAGGGATGGCCTGCAGTCCATAAAGAGTTAACGGCCTTTTGATGCTAGCAGATGAATCATGCTTTTCTCAGTGTATAGGGTTTCCTAATCGTTAAGACTTGAATATGCCTGCTCAGTACTGTAATTCTATTTTAAACACTTGGAGATTTAAGTGGCATTGTTAGCAAAAGTAATACTGTCTTGGACAGTTAAATACCTTCCAGCGTGAATTATCGATTCAGTGGCAGGGCACAGAATTAGGTTACTGCCATGAAAGAAAAGTTTGTGTGTTTTTCTAAAGCAGAATTTGGTGGCCTGACTACGCGTCATTTACAATGGAAGGTAATAGTGAAGAGAAGCAATGTTTTTTATTTAAAGTGTCTGATATTTTTATGGAGAAAATTACAAGTGGTTGAATTATTATAATCAGAATACAAAATCTGACATATCTGAAATGTCAGGTTTCAAAGGTACTGTTACACTTTATTTGTAAATATCTTTCCATTTGCGCTTTTTTAAATGTTTTAAAGTAATATGCACTGATAATAGTTTCAACAGATTACTTGGAAACAAAATTCTGAGTTCTGTTTGCTTATTTAATTGGAGATGGAACTTAAAACAGTTCTGTCTTAGACATTTTTGCACTAAAATTTTGTTGGAATGCCCTGTCCCGTTTAATGTTTTGTACCAATTACGAGTGCTCCCTAGTTTCTTTACCAGCTGCTACAGTATGTTATTACTTACTTCTCTATGGCAGTGACCTGTGCGAGGTAGGGAACATCTTGGCTGCAAGTACAATAAACGTTATTCTTGTATGCTACACTAACCCTTCTATTGATGTATTTTTCTGCTTGCTGTGCCTTGTTCTGGCTTTTTGTGCTAATAAAGTACAGTATGTTCAGTGTTATACTTGTATATCTGCTCTGTTTTTGTATATTCACATAACCTGTAGCAGTTAACTGAGTTTTTAATAGGCTTTTCTTAGTCCTTAGTGTAGGTAATGCACAAATGCTGTGCAGCTGAATACTGGTCAGCACGCCATGCTCCTGCCTGGGTTTTGTTATATTGCTTATCAGAAACCTGACGGTGTACACCATTGAATGTTTCTGTAGTCACGGCGAAATAATGAACTTGTCTGCAGGCATAGAGCATTTTAAAGTTTTTGTAAAGGGTAAATGTTAAGCAAAAAGTATTCAAAAACATTGATCCCCTGTAATAGTTGCTGAATGTGTTTTAGCTTGTTACATAGCTAACTGCTAGGCTTAATATTTTGATACTCCCCACTGAGTAAGGAATGGTTATTCTTGTAAATTGACAGTACAGCAGTGGCATTTGTTCACTTTTAGACTATTGTAATAAATAGATGTACACACAAACTGGCCAAATGTCCTGTTTTTACCAAAGAATACTGTCAATTTATCTTGGTATTTCGTAGTGAAAAATCATAGAGTGGAGAGGCGCAATTCCTATTCTATCAAATATTTATCCTAAACTATGATAAACCAAAGTATCTGACAACTTCATCGGAACTTATGTAGTGTATACATTTATGTTGGTGGAGCTTAAAACTTTTACGTCAACAGTGTCGTCATTTTTTTTCCTGAATACACAATGCACCTAAAGAAGAATGACTTAAATAATTTTGTAATGACTGGAACAGCACTACATAGAAGCTTATACTGAAAGGGGTTAATCTGAAGCACCCAGGAAGCACTTTAAAACGTGTTTATATGCTTGTGGAAAATCTGTGATCCTGTTATGCATTCTTTGTAGTAGATGATCTTTCCTGTGTTAAAACTTCAACTGTTAAAATGAAACTTTGTTTAAAGTATATAAATACTGAGTTTATGTAAGCATGTGTACAAATGTGCTAATGGTCACTTCAGTTTTTTGAATTGTGTGTGTCATTGGATATGCAACTCCTGGTTTAAAACCTGCGTAGAAAGAGGAAAACAGTCACCAGCATGAAATTGCACCCAAGTGTACCTTCACCGTGTCATTCTCACTGTTCCCTTGATCGGATCTGAATTCCAGATGAGTTTACTTTCAAAATCTTGCTTTTAATATTAGTATCATTCAGTCAACCTGCAACCAAGTTTTGTCCCAGTGTAGGGGCCTGGTTTCTGTTTACACCTTTTGCAGTTGCTTGTCATAAAATAGCTGATGGGATTCTAGCTATAACATTATCAACGTGGTCAGGAATACACATTCATTTAGTTTTTTATCATGTAGTGAATCTTTAGAAAAATAATGATAATAAAAACTAATCTCAAAGTTGGCTTTCATTTGTGTAAATGGTCTTTACAGAGAGGATTTATTGCTCCCTCGAGGCAGACACGCAGATGCGCACAAATGAGAACGATGATATATATATATCTCTACAACAGTTTTAAAGCTTTGCTTCACTGAAATATACAGAATAACTTGCTAGTGTGCTTATGCTAAAAATTACATAAGCGTACTTTTACAAATATAATGGACTTAAGTTGCAGATTATTTTTCTAATCAACTATTTCATTTATTTTTGGCTCTAAAGTCACTGAAATATTGGTATGTTGAAAATGCAAATACTTGGCACCTTTGCTCAAGGGCTCTGCTCTAACTTTAACATTCTGGTTTTGTGTAGAAAATCTTACACAGTCCTTTTAAAAAGATGGGCACAAGCAGCTAGTTTTCTTACAAAAATACTCAATGTAGTGATTCCAATCTAATCTGCTTACATGACGGATAAGTATTTGGTGCTCAATGATATAAAGTGTTCCTTGGAGGTGATTCTTCTTGCTGTAGAAAGGGCTATAGGTAGAGCTTACTCGGTGGGCTTACCATCTTTAAAAAGAACAAGGTGGCGGTGCTATGTGGGAATTCAGATCTTTGAATAAATAGCGCAACTTGGTGGTTTTGTTACATGTAAATACACACACCATAATACTTCAGGAACTCAGCAGCAGTTCTGCTTTACCAAGAGCTGAAAGTTATAATAATTGTAATTTCCATATAATGTTACCCTACACTGGAAAATTGTGTAAATAGAACAATATCGCTATTGTGGTGACAGTGTGTGTGGAGGGTTTTAATCTAATTAGATCATTGTAGAAGACCATTATAATAATTTTTTAAAAAATAGGGCATTAAATCTAAATCTTTTAAGGATTTTTTTCATGTACCCATGGAATTGGACAAATGTAGTCTATTGACTATCTGAGGGTCTTTTGTTATTGTTTTTGAATCAGTTTTGCAGATAACTCTTCTGAAAATACTATTAAGGATAAGGACAGGTCCAAATAATTTGCTTGTCAGAATTAAACTTCTCTTAAGCAATAAAGACATCTTTTGCATTTATGTACTTAAAATTTTGTGTGTATTTGAAGACTTCTAAGTTACACTGTCACTTTGTAAGTAAGATGCATACAGTCTGTGAAAGACCTGTGTGTGCATCTGCGTAACCCCCTCCTATGCTAGACTTCATCCTGACAGTCGCTCGTATTGCCAAGTCTGTATTCAAGGTTCTGCACAATTTGGAAGCAAGCAAACGTTCTGCTTTTCTTTGATATAAATGCAGTTTGCTTTAGTCTCCACGTGCAAGCCAGACTTCTACAAAATATTTGCAGAGTGCTTTAAACCCTGTATCTGCTGTAAAATTGCGTGCAGGGCTGGAGGTGTAAAGTCAGAAGGTGCTGAGTACCATACAGAATTGATTCTGCAGGGAGCGTGCTGCTTTTTCTCAAAGCTAACTTGAAATACAGTATTTCATAAAAATGTATTAATTGAATTTTCTGTGATTATTTCTAAAATAGCTATTTATCTCTTTTTCAAACAATTGATGTATTTAAAATGATGAAAGTACTTTTGATTCCCATTCTTCTGCAGTATGGCTGTGGCATTATCTGTGCCAAATCTTGGTCTTCAAAAACCTGCATAGCCCCTAGATGGGTATGTGTGTGTCAGAGAGATGCCTCCAAGCACGTGTGCAGTGATGGTCTTTTTTGAAGCTACCTGAAGCACACCAATATCCTGAGCATTAATATGTTGATATTTAAAAATAAATAAATCTCTCTAACTTTGTGCCTGCATTGCATATGTTGTAAATCAAAGGACTACTTTCTTTGTACCTTCACTTGTAATTATATATTATAACCTATAAACTTGGTGTGTTTGGCTGCTGTTGCCACGCTTCCATAAGCAGTTGTCTCCTGGCTGTGACCGAAGGAGATTTTTTTGTTCTTAATTGCTTTTTTGAGAAATATTTTTAGGCAGAAATGAGATCAGTTGACTTTTAAAGTGTTAATTCTTACAAAGCATGTAATGACACCAAGTGCTCTCCCTTTCACAAGTGACATACAAAGAGTCATGTAACCCGGCCATTGGTTGCATCTACCAAATGCAGTTGACTTCAGATATCTGAATTTTATGCAGTTTTTTTCATTTTTCATTAAAAATGCTACTAGCAAGAACTTTGAAAAAGAAAATAACTTGGTATCTTCACAGGAAGATACTTAAAGCAAATGTTTTGCTATGAGGTAATGATCTCTGGAAGATTCTTTTTTAAGATTCCCCTCTTGCTATGAATTAAATCAACATTTTTTTTTTCCAGAAAAGCTTCTTGATGACTTTAACCTTATATTTAGGGAATGAAAACAAATCTGTTCTTCCACTTAATTCGCTTGCACGTTGCCATACTGATTTAATAGTATCTGTTTTAAGAAGCAAAATTTAAATCTGTTATTTCAATGAAGCATTGCCATTTTTCTTGTTTCTATACACTATTCCATTTACAAATATTGTATATAAGTGGGACATTAACCTGCTGAAGTCTCTCTAAATTCATTGTTATCCAGGTAACTATTGTGTATCTACTCTTTAAGCTGGGTAGGTGTGCACTTTGTAAATATGCGTTAAAACTTCAGCTGTTATCAGATCTCTTAGGGCCAACACAATGTATGTATGAGCTGAAGCTTATGGTGCTCGACCATTTTTTTTCCTGTCTTCAGCAGAAAGAAAAAATACATAATTGTGCGTGTGTGATGTAGGTCATGTTACAGATTTACTTGTTAAGCACACAGCTACACTGACAAGCAGAAACATATCTGAACTTGCTTGTCTGGAGAAAAGCAAGCTCTGATTTCTCAGCAGGATTTCTAACTTGGTGGCACATTGGCAAAGAGGAAGCAGAATGAGGTTTTGTTCTTTGAGAAGCTGTTAAATTGAGCATTGTGTGTGCTTCCTGTGCGATAAGGTATATTTTTAGAGTCCTGAGAATTTTAATAGCTTTTGAAAGATAGAAGAGTACTTTGCTGCTTTATCACTTCTTGCTTTCATATTGTAGTTTTGCAAAAGCATGATGAGAGATTTATTAAAAATGAGTATGTGTAGTCACTAACTGTTTAAGCACTACTTTGTAATATCTTTATGGAGATAGCAAATTCTTACATGATTATATTTAAACTGTTTTGGGAGAATGAATAATGACACTGTGGGCACAAATTAATTCAGATTGCACTATAAACTTTCTTACCAGAAGCCTTCATTCTTACAAAACTATGCGATCCCCGCACAGAAATCTGTAGCTTCGGTGATGCAGTCGTTGGTAGGCATCCAAAAACGCGGCACCCAGACGGTCCCTGGACCTTTTCCCGACATTCCAGTTGAAGGGGCCCTGGCAGGCCCGCGGGGCACTCGAGGAGTTGGCTCGAGAGCGTGCCAGGCATTGCCCGGCCGCCCTGCGCCAGCAGTGCCACTCGCCCCACGCCAGCGCCTCGTGTGACGGCGCTCTTCTAGGCCATGCTGGCTTTGGTGGCTTTTATCCCACTGCAACTTAAATGTTTCTCCATCCTGCCCAGCTTGTCTTTGTTAACTGGTTGCCGAACTGTCTTGCATCTTAATAGTGAGAAAATAATGTGATCTATGGCTACCCAACCAGTGTATGAAGTAATAGATGGCTCTGTCTTAATAAATGGGGTATAAACTACCGTATTGGTTTCCTTCTATATTTGTGTGGGAGCAAAAAGTTGTGGTTTTAAAGAAATTCTTTTAAATCTATGCTGTGAATAGATATTTCTACAAATATTTAGTTGCTGTACAGTCAAAGGGATAAGTAGTTGTTAGAATGAAATAATCAGTAACTCATGTTTATATCAGTCTGTTTCTGTTGCATCTGAAATAAATGAGCAAAGAGATTGAGAGACCAATAATTATCCTCTTTAGAAGTTTTATCCCAGCAAGATCTTAATTTAGTGAGCTTTCTCTCAGATCTCAGTGTCTGTGTTGTCATTGCCCCCCCCCAGTTATGGGCAGTGTATACATGATTTTGGGATGCACACGTGTGCGTACAACCCTAGCTAGCACAAACTAAGAGGTTTTCCTGCAAAATGGGAGAGGTTCTCCTTTGGGCCTGATGGTGAAAACCGAGCAAAATCCTTCTTGTGAGGAGCTGTAAATGGACACACGGGTAATGTGACATTCTCTGAAAGTATTATCAGTTTTTCTGTGCAACTTTTTCAGCTTTCTCAAATTTTTATTGTATTTTTCTAGAAAGTTGCTCCTGAAAATACATCTTTTCTAGGTTTCTTTACCTATGTTAGTTTATCATCACTAGTGAACTCAGAAAAAAAAAAACACAAAAAAAACAACAACTGTGTTTTCAGCTGTTTTAAATAGAGATTGTTTTTGTGGTTTTAACTTCACTGAAACATGCAGAAGGTTAATTGTCTTAACCTCTGCTAAAATAAATCCACAATTGATTAATAAATGAAAGTTATGGAGATTAACTTTCCTCTTATAATGGCATGTTTAAAACATGAGGCTATGATTCTGTTAGACTTATTGCAGAGATCGCTATTCTCAATACTAATGATTAAATATTTTGAGTGTTTAAATAAGTTCTGTATTGAAAATTTACAAAAACATTTCAAAAGGGTTTGAAACACCAGGTACTCTGAAGGTAAGATTTCTGTAATCAGTTCTGTGCATTATTTGCCCTAGAGGAGGGAGTGTTAGGAGTCCACCTCAGAAAGCTGTTTGTGTTGTGGCTGTGCAGTGTACAAAAGGTCCTTAAGTACGTAGAATAGAATATAGAGACATAAAGTAAATATTGGAAAGGTCCTAGAATGAACATGGCTATGAGCATTAGTTGTGCGGAAGAGAATGTGTACCTATATGGGATATTTCTGGGGCTTCCGGTTGTCCACATTTACTTGGACACCCAAATCTGCACAGTAGAGATTCCTTATGCAACGTTACTGCCACTGAACTCAGAGGACCTGGACAAAGGAGTTATAAAAAAAGGGTTTGTGGTATTGCTTCATCTCTGGAGCAGCTGGCGATGTGAAAAGTGTTAAAATGACTCCACATCTGAGCTTCCCAGAAGTTAATGGGATAGGTGTGGGCGAAACAGTGCTGACAAGACCTGTTTGTGATTGTTCTCACTTTGCTGTCCCACCAGATGTCCCATGAAATCTGGGAAGTCAAGGTTATAAACCTGCAGTAGGACTTTTGTAGTCTCTTCTTAACTAAAATGAATAGTAAGTACTATTTATAGGTTCTCTAATCTTCAAAATAGTTTTACTTGTAGCTCTCATCTCTTACGTTAGATGGAATATGTAAGTTCATCTCATTTGTAAGAGTGGAAGAGGTTTTTGTAAGGTCAGAAAGGGCTGCCAAGAGTCAGACTTCCTAGATGTGGGGTAAGTCGGACATGTTGCTGCTCACTGTCTCAGGTTTCCCTTTAACAGAGGAAGAATGATAATGATACTTGATCCATTTGTGAAAGACTTGGAGCTCCAGCGATGAGCCTCAGAATAGAACTAATCTGTATTATTTGGGAATGTCTTCCTTCACTGAGCGGTAGACCTGAGGTAGACGTGTGGCTACTCAGTATTTGATTGAATGTTTCTGTTCAAGTGGTAACTGACTGCTATGGACTTGATATATGTGATATACAGGTATGTAGGGTTCTGTGTGCCTTATGCTCTTTATTTCCTAACCTAGCCCTTTGTCAAAAGAGAGTTTGGGTTTTTCCCGTGTAAAGTGTTGTTTTCTCCTTGCAAGCTTTGTTGTTGAGACACTATATTTGACTCCTCGCTTCTGTCATTTTATTTTTTGTATCCAATCTGATAAAGCTGATAACCTGCAAGCTGTGTGCGAGGAGAATTTCCTGGCATGAGCCAATGAATTGCTGAGATTGTTATCATTCTGTACTACTGAAGCACGCCGTTTTATTTATACACCGTTTGTCTTCAGTTTCATTATGTGCCAAAAAGAAAAAAGCCAGACTTTTCCTTCAAGCGATTGCTTGTATAACCACGCTATGGACATGCTTGTGCCTGATACTTAAGCCAAGTCCTTCTGCCCTAGCAGTATTGGTAAAGTTACTCTCCTTCCCTGCTCCCCTGGCTGGCATACACATTGTGTGCTCTTGGTTGGAGGATGCCTTCACCCTTTGTTCTTCTAACTGTCCAGTCAAGTTGGTGTTATCAAACTTTTTTCTTTTTTTTTTTTTAACTGAAAACTTGCTTTCTCATCTCTGTGGGCATGGCTTTGCATAATGGCTGTGGTTTAAGCTATTATTAATGTCACAGCTATCTTTGACCATCAAATAAATCTTGCCAGTGTTTGTAAATGGTGTTTGTAATTAATTAAAAAAAAAAAAATCAAGTAAAAGCATGTGGGAAGCATTCTGTGACTGGGGTTCTTAGGCCAAGAGCTTCTAAGAAGCTTCCACAGTTTCAGCTTTTTTGCCTTTTCTTCTGGAAGATTTTAGCTTCATCTTGGTTCCATGCTTCACGGTGTCAATCCTTACGCCTGGTCATCTCAGCTAGATTATGTTACTTTGGAGGCAAAAGGAAAGGGTACTGGCAAATAATTCCAGCACAAGCTTCGAAAGAAACACTTCCACCACTGGTATCTGTTTCACTTTAAGATCTCCTGAATTTCTCAGACGTCTAGTATCTCTCCCATGAATTTAAGACTGGCACCAGCTCCAGAGATACAGTTGCCCAGGAAAGTTAAGTAGTGCCCTGAAACACCAGTTGGCTGCTGCTCTTGGTGGATGCCTTGGAAGTCACTTTCCAGCAGGTCATCACTTGCCGCACTACATACTTGGTAGACATTGGTGCCCTCCAGAGCTTGCCCTAGGTCCTGGTTTCCAGCCACTTGGACTTTAACAAAGATCTCATTCCTAAACCTCGTGCTCCTCTCAGGACCAATGCCACCTAAAGAAACAGCCTAAGATTGACTGAGGTTTTGAACGTGGCTCGACCATCCTCTGCTTCCTGGGGGGACCTACTGCAGGTGGAATAAAAGGGCCAGCACAGGAGTTGAACCCCATCTTAGACTGGGCAGAGAACGGATCTAGTGGCCAGCCCTGCTTTTCATCCCTTGCAGTTCTGGAGCGTTTCATATCCTCCTGTAGCCAGAGGTCTCCACTTCACAGGAGAAAATCTGGCCTGGCTCCTCCTTGAGTGAGCTTGCAGACAAAACCCCTCTGCCCTAGTGGGGCCAATTCTGGCATCCCCAGCTTCTTTCCTTAAGGGTGACTGAACAGGGCTTTCTTCAGGCTGCTCTTTTATAGTGTACAGAGGTAATGTCTCTGCACACATATCATTAGCAGTTTGCACTCTGAGCAGAGAGCTCCTTCAGCTTTGCTTAGGAGACTTTCTGCAGTATTATTGTCCTCTTCAGGTCATTGCAAAGGGCTCCTCCTGGTCTTCTCAAGACAAGGTCTAGCGCTGATCACGTGTATTGTAACTTGAACCAGTAATAGCTTTTACTCTCTTTGTTTTGCTGCAACAGGTTTTGTCTAACTAAGCAATTTGCCAATCAGTAACATTGATCGAGCAGGCAGTGATTGACATTATGTTTCAGATCTGCCCACAGATCTTCAGCCACCATCTCCACTCAAAGCCCCATTTGTTGTGCTCAGTCTATGAGTTGTATGGTTCTCAGTGTAAAATCATGGCTTCGCTTTTCTGTGGTGAGATGTCGTAATTAACAGTAGCAATGAATGCCACAGTGTGCAAAACCAAATAATTGGATTATCCACTTGAAGTTTAGTCATCTCTTTTCCCCAGGGACATATTCCTCCCATTTTGTTCTGGCATGCTGTGTAGCGTTTTAGTGCGATAAAAAATTTGGGTATAGCCACGTTTGCTTCTCAAACACTGATTCTTGCCTTCATCCTCTGATGACTGGAAACCTCCAGGATTTAGAAACATTCCCTTTCATTTTCCTTTCCTTTCCGTTCTGTTCCCTCTATATGTTACATTAAAATCTATTTCCTTAGGGGATATTTAAACTGGTTTAGGCATCTGCGAAGATCAGATCTTTGAGGCCATGGCAAGCCTCCTGATGGCTGTCAAATAAATGAAAAGAGTGAGCAATATACACCCTTACAGCTGACCCGCCCTGTACTGTCTCTGTCTTGACAAAATTACTTTTTGCTTTTGCTTTAATTTTCTATCTGAGCAGAGGTGAGTTTCCTTTGTGCTAATTACTGTTCTTTTTTGTTTTTTTGCAAAACTGCAGATGTTTGTACCTGGATCCTCACATTGTATCTTGGTTATTGAGGAATCTTTGGTTTTCTGTTTGATCACTGTGACACTGGCTGGGAGAACCTTCCACAACAGCGGCCTAGGGCTCCGCAATTTTATCTAAAGGCTGCGGTAACAAAGAGCTGGTTGTGACACCATCTATAATGAAAATAAGAGGATGAAAATACCAAGTGTAGTTAAAATACCACTACCAAAGCTGGACAACTCAGATGCGAACAAGTGAGGAAAGCATGTATCTGAACTGTGGTTTTACCTTTACCAATGAGAGTACTATTGTGGAGGTTGCCAGGTATGATGTGGTTTCAGCAGAATAGTACCTTACTCACTGCTCTCCTAAGGACTGCAAAATACTTAGCCACATCTTTTGTGGGTATCAGGAGGTGGCACGGTTGTCTACCATGTGAATAGTCAGTAGAAATTGCTCCTGGCAAAATGATGCTTCTGTGACCTGCTGAGAAAATACGTTCAATCAGAGTGACTTTAATGAGGAGGCAATACGTGCACTGCACCTGCTCCAGATGCATGGCGAGCAAAGTGTATGCTACTGGGCATTCTGTAAATGGTCACAGGAATCTGTGAAAGCATCTGCGTGATGGTTCAGCGATGGGTATAAATGGCATGGTGGGAACTTCTTGTAAACAGTGTGATATTCTGGAAGTGCCAACCACATCTGGGTCTGCATGTCACCTGCAGTTTTCTGTAGGGTACCTTCTAACTCTAGAAATATTGAATTTGTAGCTGTGGGTTTTAATTATTTCTGTGTATTGTAACAACTTAATTGGTTCTTTCTACAGTGATTAAATGCTCTTGTTTGAGGTAAGAAACTAGTATGAGTCTACAATGGGAAACTAGGAGAGATCTTTGAGAGGGTGTTCTGGTTTATTCTGAGAACTTGAGTAGCTAGACTCAGAAACAGTGGTCTACATTACGCAGCACTGCCTGTCTGAGGCTGCAGAGTGTTCACTGGTTACCTTCTGGGGTGCACCCAGCAGCCCCCATTCTCTTATCATCTAGCCTGTAAAATTATCGCACCTTTCAACCTGTGAATTTGTACATTGTTTGCATGGATGCCATGATGTGGGCAAGGTGACCACAGATGGTGCATGCTCACCTCCTTCCTCAAAATGTCCCACAGAACAGAAGTACTGGTCCCGGGCCCCCTCTGTGTGGTCATACAGTCTTACTGGAATACAGTTGTGCTTTGTCTCCTGTTACCATTAAGTCATTCATCCAAATAAGAAATTTCTTGTTTTGCATTTTCTGGAGGACAGCCTGAGCCTCCATTATTCTTTGCTCACCACGTTTGGCTTGGAACCCAGGAATATTTGATGGCCTGTCACATCGCCTTGTGTTCATCCTCTGTAACATTATCACGTCACTGACTGACTCAGCTACCTCTCTGCCTTCAGAAAATCAATCGGGATTTGGCTCCGGTGTTCCCTGTTGCTCTCAGGTCTTTCATAGACTTTTAAAGTTGAACAAATGTTTTAGTATGATACATGGCAGTCATCCTGGAGCGTGTTTGTCAATAGCAGTCATACTTGGTCACAGCAAAAACCTCATGCTCAACTGATACTGTTATTGTATTGAGACGGCCAAAGGTTCGGTCTGTTGTCTTCCAGCAAATGGAGGGTGGGGAATCATAGAATATCCTGAGTTGGAAGGGACCCACAAAGGTCATCGTGTTCAACTCCTGGCTCCACACAGAACAACCTAAAAATTAAACCCTATGTCTGAGAGTGTTGTCCAAATGCTTCTTGAACTCCAGCAGGCTCGGTGCCATGACCACTACCCTGGGGAGCCTGTCCCAGTGCCCGACCACCCTCTGGATGCAGAACCTTTCCCTAACCCCCAGCCTGACCCTCCCCTGTCCCAGCTCCATGCCGTTCCCTCGGGTCCTGTCGCTGTCCCCAGAGAGCAGAGCTCAGCGCCTGCCCCTCCGCTCCCCTCGTGAGGGAGCTGCAGGCCGCCATGAGGCCTCCCCTCGGCCTGCTCTGCTCTGCGCTGAACAAACCAAGGGACCTCAGCTGCTCCCCATACCTATTGCCCTGTGGACCCTTCACTATCTTTGTAGCCCTCTTCTGGACACTTTGTAATAGTTCTATGTACTTTTATACTGTGTATCCCAGAACTGCACACAGCACCCAAGGTGAGGCTGCGCCAGAGCAGAGCAGGACAATCCCTTCCTTCGCCCGGCTAGCAATGCCATTCCTGATGTTTTAGGTACTTGTGATTTGTGTAAATGCCTCCCTCAGAACACGCCCCAAGGAGTTTTGCTCGTGATCCCAGCGATTACTTGCATGACAGAAAGGCCTGTTGGCCTCATACAGATGATTAACGCAGGTCATGCAGACATCATGGCAGCTCACCTGCATGCTATCCTATGAATGAGGCCTTGCATGTCTCTGTGCTTTATGTCTATAATTATGACTAAAAATGTAGATGTATTTAAAAATGAACTCTTTTTGAAGATGCTGTGGAGACAGACAGCGTAAGTAATACACTCAATTTTTTTCATATCGTGATCTGCTGAAATTTAAACTGGCTAGACTTGCTGTTCTGGTGATGATGCTTGCTGGGATTTGTTTTACACCTGTTTACTTAAGCTTTATGTAGAATTTGCCTAAAAATGTTAAAAGGATACATAGGAGAAAACTTTCAGAAACTGTGTTTTTAAACTATAAATTAGCAGCTGTTACATTAGTGCTTTGCACTGTAAACTGTGACATACCCACATTTCCATTTGTAATGAGACTTCTCATTTTGTGATGAAATTTACTGTTTCTAAATCCTATTTATCATGTGAAACAATAATATCTCTTAATGGCAACACTTGAAAAGTTTAATCTGTAAAGAAACACATTAAAACTAATGTGAGTACCATAGTGGCTTATATAGTAAAATACAAAGGAAAAAAATGAATTAACCAAATAATCTTTTTATTATCACAACTACTAGAGATAATAGTCTAAATATTTGCCATCTTTACATTGAAATTTTGAGATCTGCGATAATGAAGGAAGTCAGACTGATCTAACCTTGATTGCTTCTGCATGCACAAACTCCCCACTACTGTGTTTTTTTTTTCAGACTTCAGGGTTTTAAAATTTATTTTTATTTTTAAAGCAATTTGCTTTATTTGCAAATTTTAAAGTCTCTCCTGAAGCCAGCAAGACCTGAAAATACTGAATTCATCATATAAAAATTATATTTGTCTTCAGTCGTGATAACTTGAAGGGCAGAACCTGGGTGGTTAAGCTAAAATATACTTTATACTTTAGAGATATGCTGAATGATTTGATGCAGAGGAGAAAGTTTTCTACTAAGTGTGGAGATAAGCAGAGATGTAATGCTGTTGTAGGAATGCTGTTGTCCCTGTTATGGTGGCTAAACGAGCTCAAGGCTGAGAAAAGTGCTTTTTTTTTTTTTTTTCCCCTCAGAATCCAGAGAGAATTCAAATCCCCACATGCCCAAATGACTTTGAGAAATCCAAACAGAAGCAGGGGACTGTTAAATGAGTGCAGAGCGTATTGCTCCATCAAAATCAATCTGTTGCCAAGATGTTCAGAGACTCGCTGTAAACCCTGCTGTGAGTACCTTGGAACAGCATTTCTCAAAGTTTCAGATTTTCTTTACCTGTTTTGTGTTACTCCAGCAAAACAAAATCAGATCCTGAACTAATTTAATGGGGTAAAAGGTCCAGCTCAGTAGCTGTTGTACCTAGCCAGGTTTTTAAGCCAGTAGAAATAGTAGTAAGCCCTCCAAAAGAGATCATTTTACTACCAACGCAACCTGGAGAGCACGATACAGGCACAACTGTTATTTCAGACTGTTCCTCCCTGCCCCATCTCAGTTTGACCAACTATTTAGAAATGCTAAAACCCAAAGTGTAGGTGCAGTTGCCAACTGGACAAGAAACACCTAAGCTTAGCAGGCCCAAGCACATTGTGTGGGATTGCTTCTTAAGCCTCTCACTTGATGTCTCTTCTTGGTTGATGGCTCTGTCCAGTGCATGGGGTATGTACAGGACATTTTTCTCAGCAGTGTGCCTGCTGGAAGGCCTCTGAGTGGAAAACCTGCACTGAAGCTTTCATGCCAGCCCCCTCCAAGGAGTTATCCAGATGCATGACTGGAAAGGAGCCAGGTACAAGATTGCTTCACTTTGCTTCTCTTTGTTTTAGGAATTTGAAGCCA
This sequence comes from Anser brachyrhynchus, assembly GCF_964034855.1. Classification (NCBI taxonomy): domain Eukaryota; kingdom Metazoa; phylum Chordata; class Aves; order Anseriformes; family Anatidae; genus Anser; species Anser brachyrhynchus. The sequence goes on from NC_137696.1 coordinate 33,836,222, forward strand.
CAGCTGTTGTCAAAGGTTCTCTTGGCTCCATTTGAGAATTTACCTCAACAGTTGTTTTGCTCACATACTTTACTTTCCCCAACTATTTTGTTCTTTAGAAAGTTATAATTCTATCAATGAGTTCTCTCCTTAACTGAGAAAGGAAGGGACAGGTGACTGGGTTTTGCTAGATGGTGCACTGGTGTATGACTACATCAGTGGTCCAAAGCTTGCCCTGACAGCAAGGGCCTGAAAGTTGCCTCTGTAATGCATATATCTCATGGCTGATGGATCTTCTTGTGCTGATCATATTTTTAATATCAGAGATGAAATTTTTCAGAAAACATCATTTCCCTTTCAGTTGAACATGTACAGCTGTTGCAAACACTGCTGCATGCTGGCACCAAAAAAATACCACATTTTTCTTCTACAGTTTGAACGGGAAATAAGTGTGGTTTCTAAGATCCCACTTTGAAGTGGCAGTTGTTTATAGATGACTGACTTTAATAACAGTAATTGTATGTGCAGTCCTACTCCAGCTGTGCACTGGGCACCATGAGTCACTGTCCAAAAACATCCCTTAGTTTCAAACCCTTCTTAAAAGAGACCACTCTCCAATACCCCTGAATGTCCTCTGCTCCATTATTGGGAATTCCCCTTCTGCTAAGCAGCTGCGTTGTGGCTGTTTTGGATGGATTTTCTGGTGTTTTCTGTCCTATGTTGCTTGCTCACAGGCAAGAGCAGGGGAGATGAGAGCAGGATGTCCCCAAGGAGCTTTGGCTTGGCCAGTGATGGGCATGGGCATTGTTCTCAGCTGAGCAGATACCCAAGCCATGCAATGGCCGTTGTCACCCTGGACCTTCTCCTGACGGCACGCAGGGGTCAGGAAGTGCCCACAGTGCTCCTGGCTCTCTGCTCAGCCCTGCTCGTGTCTGGGGCCACGTGTGCTGGTGCAGAGCTGTGGGCTGCTCTTCTCTGCTGTCACTTCAGCATTTTTCCTTGCGGATTAATGTGCTATAAACGCCAAACTAGAAATTTGTCTGCTTTGTCAGGAGAAACCACAGTTTAAACATCCCTGTATTATATTGTTATAAGTTACACCAGGTTTTGTAAATTCCTTTCCATCAAGTCAAATCAGTTTATTAAGCAGCCAAGTATTGCCTGGTGTAGCTGTAAAAATAAAGAAACTGAGGCAGAAAAAATAGAGCTTATCTCATGTTGCCAGGTGGCTAGTAAGAAACCTAGGGAAAAATGTTTTCCAGCACCAGCTCTCTTCCCAGTAGCTTTTGCCATGCTGTAAATAAATTTTAAGTACTTAAATATTTTAAAAGTTCCTTTAAAATAATTATAATAAACGCCTTATTATTTCATTCATTTCCTGCCCACAGATTATATTTACATATTACATGTAGTTGGAAGGTATTATTAGAGATCCCTCTTCTGGCACCTGAGTCATAGCACCTTTAACTTGCCACCATAAATAGACATGTTTGACTGAAGCTGCTTGTGAAGTGATGCCGCAGCCTGTGCATCGAAAGCTCTGTCTCCTACTGATAGCTAGGGTAGACCTCAAAGTCAGACTCCTTTTCTACAGCAAAACCCCATTTACCTCATTCTTGGCAGATGTTTACACAGTCTTGGGACGTGAGCCTGACCCCTCAGCCTGTTGCTGGCCACATCAGGTGGGATGAAGATCACCTTCAAGTCAAAATATCCATGATATGCCCTCTAAGTGAATTGTGGTGGGGCCCATGGATCCATCACTGTGGTGCCAACATGACTGCCCACCCTGCCTGCCTGTCCATGCCAACTGATAGCACTTGTGGAGGTGCTCAGCTGCAAAGCATTAGGCCTGTGCAAACCAACTGGCCAAAGGCAGAAGTCAGGCACTTCACTCTGATTTTCTTACATGCTAAGGCATGGGAGTAGGAGGGAAAACTTCTGAAAATATTTCAAGCTGTCAAGTCAGATAATGTACTCTGGTTTGCTACTATTTGTACTAATACCTATTTGAGTTTGCAAGTACAGGACTTTGTCCAAGAAATGTCAAATCTCTCTTGCCTGATTTAGGAGTATGGTCCAGGTGCTGTGTGGATTATCTTATGCTTTGGGAGGTCCTTGATTACCTGTGTGGGAATTGTTACCTGCTCAGTAAGCCCCAATTTCCCTGAGGATCAGACTTACGCAAATTCGCCATGCAGCCTTGAACTGTGCGTGGAGTAAGACTTTCCAGAAGAGTTATAATATCCTCTGTGGAAGCAGAGTATATGCACTGCTGTGTGTGCATTGGATTCCCAGCTGGCTGGTAAGCCTGAGTGGATTTACTGCATGATGGTTCCGACCACTGCTGGACATTCAGAAGCATACATGGACAATCATTGTCCATCTGGACAGAAGTTCTGAGTATGAAAAAGATAATCTTTTTCCTAGGGGATCCTGAGTCTATTTGGCCCATAAACACACCCTTGCATCTGCTCTGGTTAAAAAGTCAGTCCTGGCTGATGTGAAATTCTATAGCTCATCAGATCTGACCCAGCTGTCGGGACTGCACAGAAATGTTTGCTGTGGACTCCAAGAGATCAGCAGCAGTCCTGGAAGGTTGTTGAACTTGGGTTCTGTCTTTTGACAGAAAGCCATCTGAATATCATGCAGAACAGGATGTGGTTTCTCAAGCAGAATAGCCACATTCTTGCAGGAGACGACGGGTAGAGGGAATTTTAATTTTAGTTATTGAACGTGGAATCACTTATGTGCTTATGCAACTCTTAAATCAAAAGGGAATGAGAGCATGGTCATTCTGTGCAATCCTTTGTGGAAGCACAGTAAAGCTAAAGCTGTTCTTCAAACAGCCAAGTGGTGAGGTGTATGTGACCTGGAAGAATTAAGCACCAGGGAGACCTTTTGCTCAGGACTGGCTTGACCTCATGCCACCGTCTCCCAGATTGCATATGGGAAACCACAGGACTTCTGTACCATCAGTACAGTCTTTGCTGAGTCTCAAATGATTTATTCTAGTAGATTAGCAATCTATACAATGAATGATATAATAAAATTCTGTCTAGCAAAAACTGCTGCCAGCATGTAAAAATATCTACTAAATCCTCATCCCATTAAAACCATCTTGTTAAAGTTGCCTGCTGCAAACAGAAAGATGTTTTACTGAATGCTTGGCTACGTGGTTTCCCTCCTCAGATTTCTGTGAGAGCACGTTTCACAAGGCATATCAAAGTTGTCTCATGGGCAAAAACATGTAAATAACAAACATGTCACTTTCTTAAAATCTGCTGAAAAATGTCTAGCCACATTGCCTTAACCATGTAGGCAGTTTTCAGAGGTAGAAGATGAAAGAAGGATTTTGCAGTCTCTCCAAGCCTGGGGCTAGGACAGGTCTTAGCTGTGATCATCTCTCTTCAGTTGACTATTGGAAAGTTATCAACAGTGCTTTCTATGCCTCAGTCTTCCTCTGCATTTGTAAGAATGACTATGTAAAGCATCTGGGTTCTGCTAATGAAAAACATAACGCAAGGTCCACATATTGCTGGGTTGACTGCTTAGTTCCAGCCTTTCCTGCTTTTGTGACACATAAACTTGGTTCGTGCTCCTGGGAAGAATTTACTGCAGCACTTTAGGGTGTGAAGTTTCTCCCTCTCACTGGCTCCTCATCTAGCCCTTTCTCCTTAATGCAACTAATATCCGGAAAGAGAACTTTCCTATTCTTTGCCTTAATTCTCTGCTTGGTTGCTTAGGGTAAATCATTAACCAAGTAGGAATATGGCAAAGCAAAAATGTTTGTTGAGTGTCTTTTGCAGATGGCATGGAGTCCTGGCCTTCTGCAGGAGGAATGGCTCTGCTCTCCCACAGGAAGAGCAGCGCTGCTGAGCCTGTCTGCTCACTGCCTGGCTTTCACCAGGTGCTGCACCTCCAGTATGTTCATACACCAATGGATTGAAGTTGCTGATGCTTTTGGGATGAGAAAAGGGAACAGTGGATGTATCCTGGAGAAAGGGTTTGAGGTATGTTAACTTTTCCTTTGATTCCTCCTTTGTAGCTACTCCTGACCTTTTTTTTTTTTTTGGTAAAAGGAATGGTAGTCTTTTTCCCAGCAGCAGTTAATGAACTGAACCTGTCCTCTAGCATGATGCTAATGTACCAGCTCTCTGTACAAGCAAAATGACTTCTAAGGTCCCACAGGAAGGACTCTATGGTCTGCTGAAGACCATGGAAAAGACACCCTTCTGTGAAAGGTGGGATTGTTTCATCCTGTGGCTGCTTCGTGTTTCTTGCACGGATCTTTCTGTTTGCCTTGAAACCATTGCCTGGGGCTGCAACTCCCTGGAGGCGGTGATGAAGGAACAGCGTGGTCTAGATAAACTCTATTTAACACGCCTATTCAGATGGAGGTGGATTGTCTTTGTCCTTTTTCCAGGAGCCAAGACTGAAGAATTAGTGAAATGCTGCAATGTTACCAAGTGGGTGAGTACTTTCATTGTAAATCCTCAAATCCTCTTAACCCCTGTTTGTATGAGATGAATGGAGGCCTTGCAAGTATACCTTCTCATAGACCAGCAGTCAGTTCAGACCATAGATACAGTCTAAATACTGATATCTTCCTTTTACACGCAAGAGCATTTATCTGCCGCTCCTCAAGTTGTATTTCCATGATAAAGGAAGAGGTGTCTGAATAATGAACTAATGCAGTCACAACTACATCACTTTGAACAGATGCTGTTGTCTGTGCTTTTAAAGAGGATGGCCTTGGTTTTGTAGCAATGTCAGTGAGATGCTGAGTGCAAGGGTTTCAGAGAATGAAATTTTGCAGAATTAGGAACTATGTTTGTGTTTCTTCCAGAAAGTCTTGCTATACTGCATGCAATCCCCATTTACAGAGTTTTACTGAGGTTGCACATTCAAGCCTTCAAAATTAGGAGGTGCCACCAATTAAATTTTCTGTCTGACATTAATTCTCCCAGCTGTGTACATAATACATAAGTATTACAAGTGTCTTGACTTATGTGGTCACAGCTTGTTTCCTGCAGTGGCCCCTTGCCTGTTTGGTGCCCATGATGCTGAGGTCGAACCTGGGCTGTGTAACAAAGAAACCTCTCTCTTTTGGTCTCTTCTCTGCCAGCTGTTCCTCTTGACAAGGCATCAGGCTGCATCTCTTTCTTGCTCCCAAGCTCCTTGGTCTTTAATTGTCCTTCTTGATGTGATGGGGCTGTGTCCTTCTTCCTCCTCCACAACTCAGATCAAGCCATATTCCTGCAGCTGTGCAGGAGGTAAGGGTCTTCTTGCCCACAGCAGACATAACAGATAACTGCTATTTTCAAATGCCTTTACTCAGCCCTTGACTGCAGTTTTAACTTGTTCCATAATCTGGCGAAATGTGGGTAGATTTTAACATGGATAGACACATTTCTGCCACAAAGGCCTCCTCTCTGCCAGATTTCAAAATTTCCCTTCTGAAGCTAGAGATCCTCATATAAAAGGTTGTCTGGATTTATTTAATGTGTGCCAAGCAATATATTTTCCCATAATAATATTCCTGGAAATGGTTGAGCTGTTTTGGCTAAAGCAGATGCTGAACTGTTTGGAATCCAATTCTTAGTGCTAAAGATTTGGCAGAGCCCAGGAATGTGCCATTCTCTGTTGTAGACACTGGGGAAAGCTGAGCACCATAACAGTCGGGAGGGGAGGCAGCACTGCCTGTCAGAAAACCAACTCCAACCACAAACTTTGCTTTTAAGAAACTGTCAGCTCAGAGCAAGCAAGAACATCCCTGTATCCGTGCACCTTGTACACCATACAGTAGTTAACTTCATCTTAAATAGTGAAGACGGCAACCCACGAGCATCAGTCCTCTTCCAGCTGTCTTGAATTGCTCAGATCTGCCCTTTATCTTTCTGTTAAAATCTTACAGGGCCGTGGGGTTGATGAGAAGGCTCCTTCCCACTTCTCTCCTCTATGCTCTGGCTCCTTTCTTCATTTTCAGCACAGTGACATACAGTGCCTGTTCTCCTTCCTAGTTATATACAGAGCTTTGGTACATAAACAGACTGTGAACTGCTCTGACACCCTTTGCCAAATTGGCTTTTCTGGTCAGAAAAAGTACTGTTATTTTGGGAGCAGAGATGAAATTCCCATCTCTAGAATTTCTTGATATTTCCTTTTAAAGGGGAAATGAATAAATAAGTAAAGTAAGAAACAAAAACAGTTGCACTCTTAAAAATAAATAAATAAATATCATGTGTGCTTACTGACCTCAGCCTCAAGCTGGATTATTGTGCCTTTTCCAAGCTTGTTCTTTGCAAGTCCTTTCCAGAACATCACTTGTTCAGCAGTTTTCTCAAACGATACTGGTACCAGAGCATGGGCCCAGCATTTTTATTAACTGCAGACCTGTGAGTGTTTCTTTTTATGTACACAGTGTTTGCATGATGTAGCTTTGGGCACAGGGTACTTCAGCCTCGGTGTGGTTCTAATAATAGTCTATGAAGGCAATTTCAGAAGTTGCTTACCTTTCTCCAGGGAACAGGAGATGTCTTTGTGGTTTCCTACCCTTAGATACACAACCTGCTTATAGGCTTGACTGCATGGTGAATGCAGTGTGAGATTCATCCTTGCTTATACTCTTTTCTTTTTTCTTTTTTTTTTTTTTTTTTTTTTTTTTCTCCTTTATGTTCTGCTTTGCCTGATTGGTTGTTTTCTGTTTTCTTCAAGGCTAGTGATTTCAGTGTATATTCTGCCCATGGCAAGTCATTGTTCATAACAAAGGTAAGGAAACTTGCACAGAGCAACTGCTGTGCTAGGTAGTCCAAAATTACCCTGCCGCTGCCTTGGTAGGAAAAAGAAGACATTTCAGAAGAGCAGAGCTGTTCCCTGCCTCTGGGCTTCCTGTGCATGAGGGCTGCTCAGACAAGCCCCTTGACCCTGAGCTGTCTCTGCGACTTCAACAACTCCAACAGATAACAGTGAGTGCAAAAATCATGGAACAGTTTGTGTTGATGCATTGTTCCCCTTTCTACAGAGAGAAAAATTAAACTGCAGAATGACTAAGTGCCTTTTCAAAGGCCACATAATGAATCAGTGAATGAACAACAAACCCCAGCAGCTCCAGGCCCCCCTTTTCTCTGCAGAACAATGCCTCTTTCCCTGTACCAAGATGTATGCGTAGTATACGTTGCATACAAAATTATGTATTCCAAAAGAAATTTGAATATTAATATTTATATTGTAATGATTCCACTGTCCTCTGTGCTCTGTAAATAGCAGCAACACAACAACATGAATTATTCTTTTTATGCAAAACCCTGTCCAGTGAAATAGCTCGTCAATGCAACATAAAATTGCTGCACAAAAGTTTGACAGCTACATTCATTATATATGTCAGTCAAAGAATCCTAAAGGCTTTATTGTCATTGTACAATGTCTGAACAATCTGCTAGCCCAATATGCCACAAAGTTATTTTCTCACTACTTCTTTCATTTAAAAAATAGCCACCAATAACTTTTGTCAAGCAGTTTGAGAAAACTGCATGAACAGCAAAGAAATCTTATTTTTTTCTTGGGTGTTTGTTGGCTGGAGGCTTTCCAGTCTTTACTTACTGTGTGTTGCTAAGCCAGCACAGCACTTGCAGTGGATGGGATCTGATCAGAAACCCAGAACATGCAAATCAAATTACTGCAGGAAACCCAAAGCAGGCTGAGGCTAAATGGTGGCACGGTGAGTTACAAAGGAATGAGTCATGGTAAAGAGAAGTGAATGTAGCCATGTAACAACACTCTTTTCCTCTGATGTTAGCAGGTATTAGATCTTTGGTCTTCATTGTCTCAAGTCTCTCCCAATCCAAGGTTAGGATGGGTGTCTGACATTGCCATGAGTTATTCTCCGTTAGAATGGATGTTTGACGTTGTCATGATTTATTCTCTGAACTGCAGTTCTTGATACGGTCTCGCTCTCAAGAGAATAGCCTAGAACATGGTGGAGAGTTTTGGGGTGTTTTGCTCTTGTTTCCCCCCCTCATCTCAGCCTCTTTCCTGAATGTGTCGAAACGCAGAGATCGGTTATCACTGACCAGCCATCATCAGAATTCCCTGAAACTGCCGCGTGGGGTGTGCGAAGGAGACGGCGGCTGTCCCTCCGGCAGTTTCCCCCCGCTCGCTGTCTCTCTCCCGGCGGCGGGGTCTGGACCGCCCTGCCGGCACAAGCGCCGAGCGGCCGCCAGAGGGAGTGCGGCGGCGCTGCCAGCCCGGCCCCGCGGCGCGTCCCGCGGCTGGGCGGCCCCGCAGCCACCCCTTCGCCGGCTCCGCTCCGCTCCCGGCCTGCCTGCGGGCCTGCTTCTGCCCTCGGCTGCTGCCCGCCGCGCCCAAGCCTCGCGGCGCTGCATCCTGCGCGCACCTCTGGTGGCTTCTCTTGGGGTGCGCTGCTGCTTCTGGCCTGCGCCGAAGGCTTTTCTGGGTGTTTTTCACCTGCTGGCTTGGAGGTGTGAGAGCAGGCCTGCTCTTAGATCTGGGAGAAAACCACAGAGAGGCTCTGTGGAGACACACGCGTAAAGGAGATGTTGCAACAGGAGCGTTGATCCCAACAACTAGTATTTCCACTGAAAATAACATGGTAAAAAGTTTCTGTTTTCCCATTTCTTCAAGAATCAAGTTAATTCAGGTGCTGAGAGAGCTGTGCTGCTCGTGTTGACATCTCAGAGGTGTGTTGCTTGCTGCTGCAGAATGGTCATGTGTTTGATCACAGGCAAAATTTAACATGTTTTTCTAATCTGCAAACCCCACAAGTAACTTTGTGGTGCACAGGAATTAAATACGCAGGCCAGCATTTTCCACAGTGTTGAAGGTGTCTGTAGTTTTTCCTTGCGTTCTCTCTCCATACAGTTGCCCTCTTTCTGAGGTCCTGCACAGAACCCTTCTATTTATGTTTTTAATAACTAGCACTGGTGTGGCAGTGGGAATAGAAACTTTTCAGCACGATAGCTTTGCGCTGAGCACCAAACATTGTGCAACAGGGTGCCTGTTACCTGTGACTACACTGAGAGCCAACACAATGACCACCTTTCATTTCAGCTTTCCAAAGCTGAACTCAACCAAGTGTAATTAGGTGATGCTGACAGGACACAAGAGGCTTTCTGTGAGCAGAATGAGCTGTGTTCTCCTTGCTATTCCACCTCTGGCCAAAGACAGGCTTTGTAGCAAGTAGGTGCAACGATAAAGAGGTTGCAAATGCTTTTCCTACTGTGGTAGGACGGGGAGCTCCAGTTACTGTGCTTGGTGCTGTATGGACAAAAGAACCCTACCTAAGACTGAAGCCCCAGCTGTGAGCATTGCTCCTCAGCGTGTTCATTCTGACCCTGAAGTAAGCCCTCCTGGAGGAACCAGGGGATGTATCAAAATGAGCAGTGAGGGGCAGAGATCTGGCCCCTCTGCTTCTGTGAATGCCAAGGTAGCAGTGACTTGCTGGGGATGAAGCTACCCGTACACTGTGCTTGGCTGTCTTGCTTCACTGCCTGGTGGGAAAGCATTATGCCTCCCTCTGCCTGGGTGATTGCTCCCATCCTGCACCCACATCCTTCATGTGCAAGTGCTTAACAGAAAATACGTACCGATGCCCAGAGTACTCCTGCCAGCTAGGAGCTGTTTCCCATTGTTGCTCGCTTTCAGTTGTCGTGTGGAACCGCTGTGGTATTTTCTCAGCGCTTAATGTGACCTAATTGTGCACTTCCACTGTCTGGGAGGATAAGCTCCTCTGGTGTGACAGCCGTTGTAAAATTGGTGGCGTTCTGGAGCCTTGCCGGCATTTGCAGCTGGGCACAAGGCACAAGTTCCTTGATTTTGCTGCATCAGCCTAGCAAAACATTGCATGACTGTGTGTGCAGCCAACTGCTTTGCATTATGCCTGGTAATGGGTTGTCAATTTTCAAAAGAGATGTAACCTCCAGCTGCCTAATTTGCTCTAGAAAAAAAAAAAGAAAAAAAAAAAGAAAATCTCCATTTTTATTTGGCACATTTGGTTTGAAGCAGATGGAAGTAATGGATTGATACAGAAGACAGGAAAACAAGAGGAGGAAAAGTGCAATGTTGGGGGGGACAGGAGTGTTTGGTGCTGGGCTGTCACTGCTGGCTCTCTCTAATAAGCCGTCTCATTGAGACTCACCCCTTGGAGCAGGGCCACGTGTTTCCCTCAGGTGCCAATCAATGCTCCTGCTGTCACATACCTCGATACTGGGGAAGGGAAGGTGCAGAGCACTCACTAACAAAGGTGGTTTGAGGAGGGGAGCAGCAGCTGGCCCATCCATGTCCTCTGCAGGCAGAGGTGGCCAAGGCCATTGGCCTTGCGGGGTTACCTCCAGCCTGGCCTTGCTGGGCCTTCCTTATCCCCCCCGCGGCTTGCAGCTTGGGATCCTCTCCGTTGTGCCTCCCACTTCCTCCCTGGGGACAGACCAGTGAGTGTCCGCATCCTTTTGCCTTCCTGAGCCACTGGTGTGGGTGCTGGCACCCAGCAGACCTGTTCCTCCAGGCAGGCTGGCGCTCCGTCTCTGCCCCCTGTGTTGGACCACGTGTGCTGCCCTGGCGGCAGCTGGCATCTTACAAAACACAGATCAGCAGAGGGTTTTTTTTATTATTATTATTATTTTTTATGTTAACAACTTGTGCAACTGTCCTGGAAAGGGTTGGAAATCAGCCCTAGGACAGGCTGCAGCAGCCGTTGGTCAGAAGTGCTCCTGCTGTCTTTAATTATGTATGTGCACCAGGACGTAAATACATCGCATTCATTCTCCAGCAGCAAAAAACTGCAAATAATCTTACAAATTGCATGTGCAGACTAGCACGTTGAGTAGGTTCAGTGTCAAGTTCCAAGACACAAAATCCAAGGAAATATCAGAAATAAGGCTGATGCTTATCCTGTTGTCTGATCTGGTGATACAGCCTTCTCTCATGGGGTCATAGACCTGCTTCCCACCCACTGCCTCTCACTGTGACGGGTGCTGCTTGGGGGTCAAGGCTGTGGGGCCACCACCGAGAAGACACTGATTTTGGCAGCTGCACAGTGTTGGGAACTTTTCTCCCTGATGCAGGTTTTGGAGGGGCTGCCAAATAACTCAGGGAAGCCAAACTAACTAGGCAGTGCTGGTAGTTCAGTGTACAAAAGATCACGTTGCACAAAAAACAGGGCTCCCTCTTGGTCTCACAACCATCTGTCATGAGAGGTGCTGGGAGGAGTGGTCCCTACATGGAGGGGAATCTGTGAAGAGTCTTGCAGATGTCATAGACCACGTCCTCAGGAAATGAACTGTGTGGCTGCTCACTGCATGGGTTGGCGATGTTGTCAGACCACTGGTATGCATCATGCCCCAGGCTTGTTTGCTCAGAGCGTGGTGCACTGAATCATTGACACATCCTTGGGACTGTTACACTCATCTGCAATTTAATCTACTGTGTTGCAGAAGAGCTTAGAGGTTTACACAGATTTTGAAGTCCCCTTGTGTCCAGCGTCATATAAAAAAAGATCTAATCTCCACACCAAACTAACTCTGTTTAAACCAGCTGCTATTATACCATATCAAAGGATATCTTAAGATATTCATCAGTCTTGAGCTGGAATATGTTTTTCATTTTAAAAGGTGTTTGAGTGTTGGCGACGTTAATGGTTCAATCTGGTCGTCTTGCAGTGCTCAAACCACAGAAGTCTTAGCAAATGCAAGTTTAGAGCGTTTCTGAGATCTGGTACAGTAAGAATAGGACTCTGAAGGTCACATCTGGAGAGAGGGAGGCCCCAGAGGGATTTTTCCACCAACGGGAGTGACCTCTCCTCTCTACCAGCTGCCAGCCCTGCTAATCCCTTGCTCTTCAGGGAAACTAGATGAGCAAGGAAAGCTAATTGCCAGGTAAGGTCATTAAGTATTTAATTCCTAACTGAACCAAGAGAAACCAACTCCAAACACACAGTGGTAAAGTCAGAAGCTTCAAAGCCAAAAAAGTATGTTTCATAATGGAGCTACCAAATGGAGGAGAAGAAGGGTTTAAAATAGAGATTAGTCCATGTCATATCTCTGTAGCTGGATGCGTGCCTATAGCTGTGGTTCTGAATTGCTTCTCAAGCTGGAAGGCATGTAGATGGGAAATCTTGCAAAATATCAGATCTCGTAGGATTTCTGCCATTTGAAATTAGTCATGTTGCAAGACTTTGGCACTGTCAAGACTTAGTCCTATTTTAAAGTGAAGACATATTTCTAAAATGAACCTAACCATTAGTTTGAATTGGGTCTTTATGCAGTACCTCTGCCAGCTGCTGCAGAAATGCCTGTTAGTGCAGCTTCAAATAAAGAGTAAAGAGTAGTATTTAGAAAGTGCAAAAGCAACACGTTTCCCCAGTACAGAGCCACAGTCTAGGCTCTCCAGGCTCCGCTTGTGCTTGCAGGACCTATGCACATCTCCAGTGTGGAACAAGTACCTCTTACCCGAGTGTGAGCTATGGTCAACACAGGCTGTCCTAATATCTAGCTCCTTTGGAAACTCCTATTTCCTAAAAGTTCTCTTTGAGGCTGTTTATGCTGCTTTAAGTTAAAATGAAGATATTTAAAGGAGTGTTTTGGTGGCGTAGTGATTTTTTTCTAATACTTTTGTGTGAAGGCTCTCTGGGTGGCTTCATGTACTTCATATGATGTCCAAGTAAAATTTAATGAACTTGAAGATCATGCAGTTGAGCACTCAAGTGTTAGGGAATATAAGAATGAAAGGAATCAGATTAAATTATGACCTGCGTAAATTCAGTCCCATGTCCTGTGCATTACAGGGTAGTCTGTGGCTGTGCCCTATGGAGAGAAGAGCTGTGCAGCATGTTGGTGTAGCTGGACTTCAGAGGCTTTAGCCCTGCACTTTGAGCTAAGGGCCTGTTGGATATGTGTGAAGCGTAATTATTTTTTGTCAGATTCCTGGCCTGATCAGGTTTGGGAGAGTTTGTGGGGATGCCAGAAAGTACATTCCTCACTGTGGTAGCCTGTACCAGATTCCAGTGCTGAGACTTAATATTTTGGAGGCAATAGAACTTTTCAACAAAACAGGTAAGATAGGGGACTTCTTCATCCTGGGCAAAACATTACATTTTGGAACCTCATTTTGGTGATTGCTGAGGTCTCAGCAGGTTATAAAGAGATATCTAAGGGCTTCAGATGTAGTTTAAGAAAGTTGTCTGTGTCTTGGTGAAGATATAAAGAGCTGAACATAGGAGAATGTCATGAGACTCATCAGGCAGTTTGTGGTAATAGATGGCTCCATCACCGTCTGTAGTAATTCTTTGATATAATCAACTGGTTGAAAGCTTAACGTATAATCTCTCTCACATTAATAATTTAGTTATTTAGAGCTCAGAGGGCAAAATACCAAGTGTGCTTAGGGGTCCAGATCTGGTGGTTGCTGTCTGCTCACAACAATGTTCTAAGTTTTGGGGGGACTTCAGCTTTTCTTATGTGTTATGGCTTTGACTAAAATTAATTTGGTTCAGAAAATCAGTCCTACTCAAGAGATCTCTTACACACAGACTTAAATTTTCATGGATGTTTTCAGGGCTTAGCAGTTAACCGCTTATATTAAACCTGTGTTCCATTACATTCTTCAAAATATTTTAACATGTACTTACTAGTAGTAGTAGAATGAAATTCAGAGTTTAGCTGAACATGGACACAAGTTTGGTTTTGTATTCTAATTTTGAATATTACAGCTTCTTGGGCCTTTTTGAAGTAGGTGTTGTATACAAAATGATCGTGTTCCATATAATCTATTTCTGTAGGAAAAGGGACATATTTTCCTACCTATTATGGAGTGTTCTGATGCAGAGGACAGTTTATTTCTAGCTGTATTTTTTTCTAGCCCTTTTTTTAGTGCCGTCAGTCTTGTCCTGTGTTATTAGGACAGTAGTTTTCAACACCGCCCACTCTTAGTTGTAAAGCAGTGAGATCATTTAATTTTTCATTTTGTGGGAAGGTTTGCAATTTCATTTTTTTTCTTGATGCAGGATGGAAAAAAACAAAAAGCTTCATAAATCTTGCTGATCTAACAATACGTAGTGGATTTTACTGTATTTCACAGAATGTTTTTAAAATGTTTTCAAGATAGAAAATGGATTGTTCCATTGCAGAAAGGCTGAAATGGAGCATTTAAATCTTACTAAAATTCTCTGCTATCAAGTTATAAAATGATTTTTTTCTCAAAGCTGTCATGCACCTTTCAGCTGATTAGCATTTTCCAGTAATTTGCAACCACTTTAGTTGGTTACCCTACAATTTTCTTTGGAAACAAACCTGCAGGACCTCACAAACAACAAACTGCAAATATTCTGTCTTCATCTGTCATTTTCCTCTCTGTATGAGTGTTTCAGCTGCTCTGTGCCTGTGTCCAAACAAGGCCTTTTCAACGTGTTCTGGAGCAGGTGATCTCCTTCTGTACTTCCTCCAGCTTAATGGGCCTTGCATGAAATCCTCCTCACGCTTATTTTGTGCCAGGTGGGTAGAACACATCTGTCTTTCAACAAGCATTTATGTTTGTAGACATAATGCCTTCTGGAACTGGAAATTTAGGATAACAGAATCAGGAGCCTTCATTAAGTAACGCATACTACAGCAACGCAGTTCTTATAAGCACATCACCCCAAAATGCTGCTATGAAAGTGCTCAGGGATAACTTAGAGCATGCTCTCAGTGTTTGGATAATTTAACTACAGATTCCCAGCAGGGATAAAACTGTATTTCTGTGCTCTGACCTTATCTTTGAATGATTTTATGTACATTCTTTCCCTTACCCTGGTATGTGTGCATATGTTTTAATAGTGAGAGAGAAAGAGACCAGAAATAAGTTCTCTAAAGAAAAAGTGGAATTGAAACCAGTGAAAACGGAGCATGTCTCCAGTGGCAGATTTTTTTCCCTGTGCCTCCTTTTTGAGTATTTCTGTCCTTTCCCATTCTTTTCACACTGAAGTTGAGGAGGACTTGGCATTAGCAGAAGTGTGTTTGCGTTTAGTATGAGGGTGTTCCTTTAAAATTAGAGATCTAGGTCTTCTAGGAAGACCTATTTTCGATGTCTTTGCATGGGCTGTACTGAAACACCCCAACACAATATTCTCACTATAGAGCAAACCAAAAGTTGTATTGTGGGTGCATGCTCAATGTTTCTTCTTTACAAAGTGTGTCATACCAAATAAGTGTGTATGTCAGCGGTCTTAGGTCTAACTCCTACCTGCATTTGTAGGTTCTACATGAAGCGAGTAGGGTTCCCAATTCCTCTCAAAAGAGCCACTCGGATAGGGAAAACAGTCTTTCTAGCTCTGTAACCTTAACAAAAATTGCAGTATTCCTTCAGAGCAAAATATGCATGACATCTGGAAGCAATTATTCCTTTAAAAACCACTTCTGTGAGTCAACATTGAAAATGCACTCAGTGCTGAAAATGAAAACTAATAAACACTGAAATTTCCAGTTATCCCACAGTCTGAATGACCCACGTTGGAACAAAGTCATTTCTAGAAAGCCTGAGCAGGATGGGCACAAAGCCGGTCTTGGATCCCGAAGCTGTCCAAGCTGTGCTGAAACAAAGAAATAACGTTTGTATGAAATCAGATAGGGAGCTTTCCTTTCTCTTATATTACAGAAATGAGGTTGGGGGGTTGCAAGGAACCAGGTCACAATAACAGACCTTGCCCATCAAGAAATTGAGCACGGCATTTATGGATTTAGAGACAATTCATAGTTTTCGGTGATATGACACATGGTGATCTGGCCCTTTTAAAACGGTGTAATGTAAGATCACCGTGGGGCTGGAAAACCTACAGTGAAAAACTAGTGTGGCTGGGGTCTGCTAGGCTAGCAAGAGAGCACAGATACCCTGGAATTGCACTGTGCTCTGCTGGGTTTCACTGGCAGAGTGGGTCTCAGGAGACTTCTGGAGAGGTCAAATGTTGAAGCAGATCCTGATTGTTTTAGATCTCACCAGGTGTTGCCTTCAACTTTTACCCAGTAATATGGACTGGATGGCTGGGAGCTGGTTTCTCCTCCTTTAGCAGCATTAAGGTGTGCTCCAATATAGTGATTCCTAGATTATTTTATTTAATAGCCAGGGAAGACTATGGTGTACTATGGTATGTCCTTACCAGGCTGCTACTAGTCTGGTTTCCTAAGGACACATAAGTTGGTCTGGTTGCACAGTGAGTCTGTCTGATATGTACCAGCTGAAGTCAAAGGCTTCAAGTGCCCCATTTCCCATCTCAGCATGGGTCAGGGCAAGAGCCCTGATGCTGCTGTGTCAAGCTGTACAGTGGATGGTCAAACACTTTCTCCTGTGTTACATAAGACAAGAATAATATTTATGATCGGGGGCTGTAGGAAACTCAACGGTCACAAAGATCTCCGAGTACCTACTGCTCTCCAGAAGGACTAGGTGGTAGTGCTGATGAACATATTTGTGCTGATAAACGTTGTGCCCAATTTGCATGCCAGCTGGATCAGCTACTTACTTGCTATTCTTCCTGCAACCATAATTTTTATCATAAATATTTTCCAGACGTACATCAGTAGCTCATATCGCTTGGCTGGCAAGTCTAAGACAAGTCTGTTTTAGTAAGCCAGACGGTTTGTACAAAACAAGCTGACTCTGTACCCTAGAAAGTGGTCATTTCCTGCTTCTTCTGAGTCTCTGATCTCTTTCTCAGTACCTACGGTACATCTGCATGCAAATTATGGCAAGAATGCTAGAACTCTACAGGCATTAATGGAGGAAATGGTATTGTGCTAGCTTGCAAATCTTATCAGCGTTATAGCTTTTTTTTTTCTTTTTCTTTTTTTTCAGTGAAATACTGTTTTTTAAAATAACTTAAGGTTTGGTGGGTGTTGGAGGAAGGGGTTTGGACCTCAGTTCTTGACCTTGAAAGTGCAGTTTACAACAGCAGTAAAATGTGGCGTCACTCTGTGCTGGGCTTTTGTACAGGGAGGGTCCGGCCCTGGTGAGCAGTGCCTGTTATTACAGAGCTGTGACCTGTGCAGGCAAGGAGGGCAAAAAGCACTGTGAGGTATGGCACTGGTGATAAAGAAAAGGCAGAACTGCAAGGCAAGAAAAGCGCCCTGGAGCAAGAGCAGCTCCTAACGATCATCAGAGCACCTTCCCACAAGATTTATTAAAGAGCATATGGTAGCTTGTGACCAGAGCAGGAGGCACAGTAGATTGGTTTTTCTTTTGAGTTCTCCTGAATTTTCTGCCTATTTGGGGGTTACCTGTGATGGTCCCTCCACGGTGGTCCCTGTTCTGTGGCTGGTGTGGGGCACCCTGAAGGGCTGTGGGGAGAGAGTCCGGAGCAGTCCCCAGTCTGTGGTGCTGTGTGGGGAACAGGTAATTTCATTTCAGCCGTGCTAAGCACTTGGTTCACCAGCATATCAGAGACCCAAACTCACAACTTAGTATTTTTTTTTTCCTTGAAAGCTTAAAAAAACACAAGAAGACTGGAGAATTAGGATGTGCACTGAAGTCCTTGCAGATTCGGCTCTGGTGGAGGCCGGGCTAGATTTTCGTTGTGCTCCAGTGTTTTCTTGTTACTCATATACTTGTAAAGGCATGCTGAGAAGTCCCCTAAAGGACAGACAGTCTGCTGACATGGGTGCAGAGCACAGCCCTTGCTCTCACTGCCTTACCATCAATAGGATGCAAGTCCAAAAGGCTCCGAGACTGTATTTTGACTGCAGGAAGTCCCAAATCCAAGCTCCCTGCCTACTGATGACAGGGGCAAAGAAGAGGGTAACAGTGCTAAGTACCTGCTTTTTTACCCTGACTTTTGAAGCTCGCACTGTGCTCCAAGCTGCAGCAGGTGAGCTGCAGGCAGTGCAAGGGCCATGGTGACCTGTGGTGATCATAGTTAAGGCAACGTCTTCTTCTGTAGCCCACAGCTCCTGCTGGTGATGCAAGGTGTATGACAGGCTGGGTGAGGTTGGTGGGGGGGTTACACAGGTTGACATGGTTGGAACATGCGCCCCAGTGATGCCTTCATCTTTGAACTGCTTTGTTATACAAACAACTGAATAAAAAGAAAAGTGCTCGCAGTCGAGTGCTATACCGGCAGTTTGTTTCCGGTGGCTAAATCCACTTGTTTAGTGTTTCTGGCCAAGCAGTGAGCTATGGGAAGGCTTTTCTTATTGTCACAGCTAGAACTGCAGGCCTTCACTGAGGATCCTGTTTTCAAATCTCATCTTTGTGCTGCAGTAAGGACGGCTAGCTTGGAGCCAACCTCCTTCCAAAATCCTGCTGCTGGTTTTGATGCCCAGACAGGGGGCTAGGTTCTCCTGGAAACACCAGCAGTGTCCTGCACTGCTGCATGGGTTGGCTGGGAAGTGCTACCTTAGAGAGGCTCTTCTTTCTGGCTCCAGCTCTGCCTCAGTGCAGCAGGAGATCTTTCCTCCGCTGTTTGCTGTTTCAGTTTCACAGAGGTCATCACTTACATCACTTTCACATACGCTTTACTCTGGGCAGATAAGAGGTGATAAAGGAACTTGTTTTATTTTCGTGCCTTGACCTGAGTGATTCACTCAAATGATCTGATGGTGCCCAGAAGACTTGATTAAATAGCTATGATTGATTAAACAGCAACAACGGCTCCGGCTCTACACTGTGTGGATGCTTCTTTGCACTTTTTAAATCCTGGCCCTGCTGATAGCTGGAGTGTTATCTAAATGCTCTTTCATGGGGGTTTGCCAAAGTGCAAAAGAGCCCATCTGAGAAATGCTGTGCTTGGGTCATTTTTTTAAGATTATGGGTGCAGTGAAGAAACAGCTTGTCCAGTTCTAAATATACTGTCCTTGACAGACGTGAAATAAGTCCACTGATTAAAATAGCTGCCTAGTTCCCAGTTTGAGATCTTACTGTATAACATCAGCGCTTGGCTGCCCTTCTGGTAAACTTGGAGAAGAACCGATTTCCATTTTGCTCCTTTTGAAATGAAAGACGTTTGAGGATTGTCATTCAGGAGGAATGTACCGATTCTAAGAACTTCTAAACAAGGCTCACTTCATAATGAATGGCAGTGGGAGCCCAGATTTATGGTAAGATTATTTGGTTAAACGTAGCCTGAAGCAATGAAAAATGAGCAGCCTAAAAAAGAATTTTGTTGAATATCTTGGCAGTTAAATCAAGTGGCCTGATTTATGAGAAGCACCGAGTTATCTTTCTGCAAGCAGATTTGTGAGAGTGCTTTTAAATCCGTGTCCTTTGGAGGGGCAGCTCTTGGTGAGACGTACGGTGTGCCTGCTCCTTCTGAAACATGATGGGACGTGCCTCCCTCTCTCTTTAAATGGCTTGGTGGAATGCTTGGTGGACTGCCAGCTGCCTAAGAGGGATGCTGGTGCTTTCCTGCCCTCAGGCCTTCCTCATCTGGGGGATGTGGAGGGAGCGAGGCCTGGCTGCAGGAGCCTGGAGCTCTGCTAAAGGGATGGGTGATGAACTGCAGAGGGATAGAGATGTTTGAGATCCGAGGGGAAACCAAGAGGAACTCTGGTGCCTTTGGTTTGGCACGTGCTGCCAGAGGGACATTCCACCCCACTGTGGTTGGTGGAGTGGCTCCTTCTCTAGGTGCCCCCCATAAACACACACACACATGGCTGGTGTAGCCTGGAACCAGTGCCTGGAGTTAGAGGTGATGAGTCCCAGCCGACGTGTGTACAGGTCATGGATGAAACCATGGCTTCATTGCAGGCTATCAGGCTTTTGCTGTGGTCGTCATTGGAATCCCCATTTTTCCTGTGATTATTTCTGCAGGTGTGTATGCACTGGCATCTGTGTAAACATGAATCCAAGAGCCACACTTTTCATTGGCAAAGCATCCCGTAAGTGCCAGTCCCTCTTAAATTTTCCATTCATCTATCTGAACAGATCTTGTATTGTGTATGTCTCCAGGAGTCTTATTTTTGCCCACGTGAAGCTCACTGCCTATAATAAAGTCACAATAATTGTTTGACTAAAATGAGAACCAAGATTTCAAAATAAGAAACCCAAAACCAAATCCACAGCTATTTTTTCGAGTTCTAAAAAAAAAATCGTATTTCCTTTTTAAATGAATCTCTCGCTACTTAATAGGAACTTGCTGTTCTGCAAGAGACTGAGGGCTTGTTTTCAGCACATGCTAATCCTCAAGTCAATGGAAGACCTAAGCAAGCATTTAAAGGTAAGCGTGTGCTCACACACTTGCTGAACTGGGACAGAGCACCCAGTGTTTTCCTGAATTGTGTTGTATGTTTCAAAGGAGGGACCTTTGTTTTGCCAAATGGTTCATTTATATATTGCAATGTGCTGAGTGCTCAGTGATAATCCCATTTGGAGGGAAAGCTACGCTTGGGAAAAGCTATTTTCAGTAGCTCTGTTTTCTCTAACCCCGTTTTCCTAATTATGATCAGCTAATGCTGACAGACTGGTTCACAGAAATTAAACCCCATTATATACTACAACCAAGTCAATGAGGCCTGGAGTCGGACCCCACTTTAACATAAGTAAAATAAAGATCCCCTGTGGCTTTTAATTCCTTTTTATTTAGTTACTTAATTGAACCTGCACTGTTCTTCCTTTGTAATTGATTACCACACAGAAAAGGTAATGAAACAGAAAACTTTATTTTCCCTCCAGTGATTTTTATGGTTATCATGGAAGTGTTTTTACT
This sequence comes from Anser brachyrhynchus, assembly GCF_964034855.1. Taxonomy (NCBI): domain Eukaryota; kingdom Metazoa; phylum Chordata; class Aves; order Anseriformes; family Anatidae; genus Anser; species Anser brachyrhynchus. The sequence goes on from NC_137696.1 coordinate 33,856,881, forward strand.
GCTTCATTTTGGGACATAAAAATTCTCAATATAGGCAAAGGGAAATCAATGTTAGTTAATTGAAGGCATTTACATGGTTGGAAGATTAAAAGCTGTTTGTTGCTTTTTGTTGTTGTTGGTAATTCAACATTGATTTTTCAGAACAAGAATTAATCTGGCATTTGATTGTCCCTTTCTTTTTCAAAACCGAATCTGTAAAGTTTGAGGACCTGGTCCAAAACCCACTAAAGCCAAATGGAAATCGTTCCATCTAATTCAGTGGCTTTGGATCATGTTTTAGAAGCACATGTTCACGACATATTTATATATGTATACACACACAGATGCCTATTTTCTCCACACGCAGTTTGTCAGAACTGGGATTAATCTCTGAGGAAGATAAGGAAGGATTTTTTTTCCCCCTGGATTTAAGGAAAAACTGATGTTAATTTCTCAATTATGTTATTTCCTTTAAATCTCATTTCTCTCATGCTTCTCTTTTAATGTGTCGAGTTTCTCTTCATTTTGTACATGCGCTCCCTTTTCATTTTCTTCCTTTTTATTTGATGTCTGTCTTGGCTGCCTTCTGCATGGCAAGGGTCTCTCAGACTCAATTCACCCAGCAACCAGCAATGCCCACAGCTTCCCTACCCCTTGTGAAGTTATGGATATTTATTTATGATGCACAGTGCTGGTTGAGTGTTAAACAACTCAAGTCTGAAAATCTTAATGAGTTGCCAACTTTCCCCACCCCTTGCCTTTGTGCATACAGCTTTTTGCCTTGAAGCAATTTTAATAAAGACTATGTAACAACATGGTGTTGGCATAGCATGAGCAACATTATTCCATCTGTTTCTAGGGAAAATGTAAAAACATGTGTTAGTATAACATTGAGGTTCCAATTTTCAACAGTTAAAAATCAGGCAACACTGAAGTTACAGGCTGCTTTTCAAAGCTATTTAGTGATTTTCCTTGCCTTTGTTTTTTGGGAAGCCAAGTTCAGACAAAAAGTCTCGTATTCAAAGAGCTTTAAGTACCCATCCTTGGAAACTAAGGCTCTGTTAGCTATTTTGGTTTGGGCGGCCAAAATCCTTGCTTTCTGTTGGTAGTGTTGCAGAGCTGATATGTTAAAGAGTATTCAGTCTCTCACTGTAGAGATGAATGAGGGCTGTAAAATGGTATTTGCAAACATTCATCTCAGTTTTATGAGAATTAACCTTCCATTAGGCAGAGGGCTTGAGCATGCTGATTTTAGTATTTTGCCAAGCTTAGACAGATATAAAAAAAGGAGCTTTAAAGGAAATATTCTTTTTTGTGTGTGTGTGTATGTCTGTGTTATAATGATATACTGGGCATACTTTTTACTAAACATCACGTTTTAAACAGTGATGATAGAATATCCTGTCAGTTCAATAGTGTTGATTTGTGCCAAAAATCTAATTTTATGAGTTATATAGGTACAGTCACAAAACAAAGTGATGTAGCATGTGGCTTCTTGGCATTTGTACCTAGTGAGAACAGCTTTTACTGTCAGTGCTGCAAACTCAAACCAATGGAGGTACTCATCAGCACAGGGCAGCTTTACTGCACAAGGTGTAGAGCAGAAGTGATACTGTACAACTCAAGTGATTGAAGAGCAAACAGAGAGTGAACAGGGACCTGATGCTACAAACAAGGAAGAACTGGTTGGAGATATCAAAGTTGGAGGCAGCCTTGGCTGCAGTGATCATGGGGTGGTGGAGTTCAGGATCTTAAAAGGTGGGAGAAGGGCAAAAAGTAGGACCACAATCCTGGATTTCAGGAGAGCAGATTTCAACCTCTTCAGGGATCTGCTTGGAAGATTCCCATGGATTATAGCCCTGGATAGAAGAGGGATCCAGGAGAGCTGGCTCCTCAAGTCCATCCCAAAAAGCAGAAAATCAAGCGTAGGTGGCAGGAGGCCTGTATGGATGTGCTAGGAGTGCTAAGGTGAATTCAGACATACAAAGGAAGCAAGTGAGGTGGAAGCAGGGGGAGGTCACCCAGGAGTACTGTAGAGATGATGTCTGAACTTGCAGAGATGAGGTTTCAGAAAGGCCTAATTGAACCTGGTGAGAGATGTGAAGGGCAACAAGAAAGGTTTCTGCAAGCACAGAAACAGCAAAAGGATGAGAGGGGAAAGCATGGGCCCACTGCTGAATGGGGCAGGGGAACTGGTGACAAATGACATGGAAAAGGCAATGGTACTTAGTGCCTTCCCTCCTTAGTAAAATTACCCTCCAGGAGTCCCGAGCCTCTGAGGCCAGAGGGAAGATCTAGGCCAAGGAAGAAGGACGAAGGGAAAATCATGCTTCACCAACCTGATAGCCATCTACGAGGAGATGAACAGGAGGGTTGGACCAGGTGACCTCCAGAGGCCTCTTCCAACCAAACAATTCTGCAGCTCTGATCTTCTAGTTTCCTAATGATCATTTCACAGAGCAGACACCATACAACAGGTGAGTCACCACACATCATGGCTCTTAACTTTTCACTGTAAAGTAGAGAGTTCAGAACAAAAGTAGTCTGAGGGGTTTTTTGTTGTTGCTATTGTTGTTTGTGTTTTTATAAAGCTTTTCAGAAAATACTTGTGAAGAACAAGTGTGTATTAAAAAATGAAAGGTCAATTTGTGAATGATCCATTAACCAATCTTATACTAAATGTATTATAATTATCATTAATGCTTTAAGCATCTCTTCTACTGTTTACTTTGCATGACTGTGTACCAGCATGACTGTATACCAGCCTTTGGTTTGATTCCTCTGTCACCAGCAGGCATCAGTTGAATTCATGACTGACACTTATAAAAGTATTTGAAGTTCTCCTTAAGAGTTAAATAGCTCAAGGCTTCTTGCAGGTTGATCTTTGAGGTGTTCATGTATTGAGTTCCCCCTAAAAAAAACCCACACCTTTTTAATATATGTTACACAAGAGTAGTAGAGAAATACATTTCTTTATTTAAAAAACAACTGATGTGTATGCTAGGTATGGATACCAGACTCTACTTTATGTGATAACGTTTGCTTGTGGTTATTCTACTTGATGCATGCAATAAATTCAATATACATGGTACTGCTTACCCCAAACCTATAGGTAGCGTGTGGTTCAGAGGTGGTTTTGATGGTGCTGGTGGCAGCAAGATGTGTATGGTTTTTTTTTTTGTCTATTTTGTTTCTGTCTGGGCATTAGGAAAATTTACTTTGGATGCCATAGTAGGCTGCAGTAAGATGCAGGAAAACAATTTTACAATGGTTGCTGTGCTATCTGATGTGGTCGATTGCAAATAAATCCAAACACATGCTGAGAAGCAGCTTCTGTTTCTCCTCACCCTTTTGCATATATGGCTCCAGTTGTGCTCCGCAACACGGAGTGCATGAGCCTCGCTCACCCCCTGTGAGCAGTCCAGCATCCCCAGCAGCTGTGGACTGGCCTTGAGACCGGCAGAGATCCTGCCCGCCAGCCCTTGGCAGTGGTTCCCTGCGAGGGGGACCTGGGGGGACCATTCACATCCCCTGACCGCCAGAGCTTACTGCTCACAAATTCATGCATTTTTTTCATGAGGTGAGACTCATCAGAGTCATCAAGCTGTGACCTCGTAAAAGTGGCTTTTGTAGAGCGATAGAAACCACAAGATCCCATTACAAGCCATTTTGTTTTCAGTGACTAATGGAAGGTCAGCAGTAATCAGACGAAAGGAAATTCTTAACTCTTTCTCAGATTCCCTTTTTCCTCTTTAGTAAAAGCAAAGCTCACCAATAAATGAAATTCAGTTCAGATGGGTATTCTTTGTACACAATGCGCCAGTGCCTGGTTACTTGACAGAAGATTGCCAAATGTCTGTGCAATTTTCTTTTTTTTTTTCTTCCTGCAAAAACTGTTTGCTGCTTGTAAATATATATTTCAGCTACTTCAAAGTTCTTAAAACAACTTTTTTTCATTCACATTTGTGATTTTATGGATCATATAAGTTAACATGGTAAGGAGCAAAGCATCAGGATTGTGGACCAGATTCCTGGAGCAGATGAGCAGACCTTCAAGGCCAGACAACAGAGCAAGCCGATGAAGTCAGTGTAGCCTGGCTCTTCAGTCAAAATTGCAGCATTGGGACTCAGGAGGTCTCACTCGTTAATTTAATTGCACATAACTAGCAAAATGAAGAGGGTAAAAGGGCAAACAGACACAGAAACACATTTGCAAGCTTACAAGAAAGTTGAGCTGCATGTGCTGTTGGACCTGTTAATGTAAGTGATTCAACATAGACTGACTTTCAGACCTATGCAGCGATCTTGTAAAATTAATGTGCACGGTATGCTGAAAAATGTAGACACATGGGACTCATGAGTAAGGGCTGGGAACCGAGCTTACGGCTGACAGAAGGGCTAGTGCATGCACTGGGAGGCAGGCTATGGAGCAGCATATATGCTTTAATCGTAGAATTATTTTTAATGTCTGTTACAGGTCGCTTTGACCTGGGATGAGGTAGTAGATTAAATATATATGCAAGACTCTATGGTGTAATGGGCTCAGCATTGTGCTTAATATTGAGGGAGGACTATTGCTGGGGCCAGAGACCTACCCAGCCAACACTTCACTAAGTGACCTGGAAGTCAGCATGAATGTATGCAATATAATGCAAGCAATTACGTGTCATATTTTTCTGCCTCTCTTCCTATATTGCTTCCTCCATATTGTTATATCTATTTTCAGCTCAATGCAGGCCTGAGGGATAGTAGCAGATGACTCATGGACTGGACACCAGTGGCAACACATTTACCCCGTGTCCATTGGCTGAGTGCTACTGACTGAAATCGCTGGCTCTACCTCAGTTTGCAGCAGCAAAGTGTCTGGTCTTGCTTGGAACTACTTGAGAAATGGCACTTACTGTTCTTATCCACATTCTCACCTTACGAAATCTCTGAGTGTGTGCCAAAGTATCTCATGGCTTACCTCCCCCACAAGGGTGGACAGATTTAGGGAAGCTCTAAACAGCACAGGTAAGTGGAGTGATTTTTTTATTTTTTATTTTTTGAGTTCCTTATTTGTCTTTGTAAAGAAAACTTCTAAAAATGGCTTATAATTGCAGGTGAGGAGATGACACTTAGCAACAAATGAGCATCTGTGCAATTCCTCCCAGCCACAGTCCAGGGGAGTTCAGGAAGCTGTGTATAACCACAGGGACTTTTTTTCCCAGCTTAAGTAGCTGGTGCCATTATAGGACTTATTTTCTGAAATTTGGCCCAAAGTGGTTCTAAAATCTATCCCCATGGCAGGGACAAAGAAAAGAGAGTCTTTTAATACAGTTCCCTCAATAGAGGACCTTACAGGCAGTGAACTAGGAGAACCTCATCATGAGACATGGACTTCCCATTGGACACCTGGTATTGTGCCTGGCCTCAGGGTCATAAGGAGGTGTCTTCACCAGGCGACGTTGTCCCAGGCCTGAGAATCAGCTTCCCCTTCCAAGCCTGGTGATGCAGCCAGCTGGGGTCACCAATCTGGCGAGGTCTTGCAGGTACTGGGGGAAAACTGTGTTTCTTGTAGCAGTGCTTTGTATGGATTCCTACTTAGGACTGTATAACAGCAAAGGTCCATCTCCAAGGACACACAATATGAAATTCAGGGGCTTCTTCTCAGGTGGCTGCATCTTTAAATGAGCGAAACTAAATAAAAAGAGCATTATCAGAAGGCCTGAGTCTTTTGGAGTTACAGGTCAGTCATGTTGCTCAGTATCTATGTACCTATCACTTTCTGTATTTGATGAAACTAAAGCAAAGATGATTAAAACCAAGGGAAATGAGCCAAAGTGACCCCTTGCTGGATAAATTGAACATAGTGACAGATTAGAGGCAACAGCAGGCTATCCTGACTAGAGCAATATACAGTTGATGGATCTGATGTAATACACAAATGCTTCTTTCTTATGGATTTTACTGGAGTTCAGACATTTCCTGCCCCTGACAAGCGATGAGAAGAGATTTTTCAGGTTTCTTCTTATAAAATTTTTCATAATGGCATCTTCTGTATTGTCTTCAGTAGCAGCGAGATAGGTATCTCTTAGAAGCTCTAGAGACAAGCATAAGAACATTTTGATAAAATGATGACTAACTCCATTCCCTTCTCCGTATGCTGTTTTTGATCCTCTTAATGACCCTCATTTAACGACTTCCTTTCTGCAGTACCAGGGGATCACTGACTGGGCATTCCTTAGTAGTTTGGGTCTAGCGGCTATTTGGCTAAAGATGAATGGAGTTATGCTTTCGTTGGCTTGCTTCTGTTGTTTTGCTTTCCACTGCCTGGGAACTTTGTGAAAGAAAATCATCAAAGTAAATAGTCTGTCCAATACTGCAGTGATGAGTCCTGAGGAGAAAAGTAGGCTGTATCATTTTTAGTACAGAACAAACCCCCTTAATCTGGGGACACCCAAAGATATGCCAGGCTGTGCTAGAGGTAGAATTCATCCATTCAAATCCAAGAGTAAAAAGGGGCTTTACATTTCTGTGAAACAGAGCTTAGATACTGCAGTCAGCTTTCTGCCTGGCTTTAGGAGTAACTGCTCACAAAGTCAGTGAAATGTATTGTGCAGTGAACCCTATATTCAAGTATGTATTCAAAATCCTAGCACAAATATTGAGTATTTGAAGACCTAAAGTAATTGACATCCTGTGACAGAGAATGTGATTTGGATCTTTTTCTGGGACATCGATTTACAGGCTTCAGCTTTGAACATCAATAAAAGTGACCTTAAAATGGTCTCACAATGATGGAAGAATATTTGTTGGAATAAAGTGTATATATAACATGCATAGCAGCTGAATGGAAGATAATCAGATGAAAATATTGATTTGGAGATCAAATAAAAATCTAGCATCTTGCATAATCATCTTATACAAATGAAACACAATAACCCAGAGATTACTTTAAACAATTATTTCCTAAAATCCTACCTTGCCTTGACCTTTTCAAACTCACCATTAAAGTAAAAATGTGGAAAGGAAACTCATTAGGATTCTGAATATTAGTTTTTACTGTGGCCTTACAGCTCATGCAGGAAAATTGTAAGAGACTCTAAGGAATACTTAATAAAATACATCAGAAGTCCAGAGTGAATATAGCTGTGAGATATAGTATTGCACAAGCTGCTTTTAGATTGGCACTAATCAGTTGCTACCTGCCAAGATGGTTGATAGGCATTTGCTTAAGATCCTGAGGGCTCATCACTTCTTACTGATGTGAAAGCAAAGCCCATGGTCCCTGCTATTAAACTGATGAAGCAGCTCCCTTAGTCCATTATGGCTTTGCTTTACAGCTCTGGCATTTCAGAAGGTCTACCTGAATAACGTAGACCCTGGGGACCAAATGTTTCTAACCTCTGGCTTGGTACCTTGTTTGTCTGGGGTGAAGAGGCAAGGCTGGTGAGCTGATGTGTGTCACCATGCTTGGGGCCATTTTCCTAGACATAAGCACCAGGCATGGGTGAACCAAAGTTGTCCTAAGATATTCAAGAAGTAAAACCATTGAAGACTGCAGGTGTGCTCTGTCCGTCTGTGGCTTGGCAGAACATAACTCACCACCACCTGAGGTTGACACAGTATAGGTGCTCTTGGAAGAACAGGCGCATATGAGATCATTTTGGCTTTCCCTTCAAACACCTGTCATACACGATGCACAGCAAACTGGACAGATCTTTTTTGTTCTTGTGAAGTGCAAAAGGAGAACAGACATAGAGATGTACATGAGAAAGATATTTTTCATTCTAGATGAGCAAGTGATAGACGGGAAAGAACTATAAAGTTGTTGTTTGTGAAGTTTGTGTGCTGTGTATTTAAGTGGATACTGGAAATGATAAAAATATGCTCTCCTCCTCTTTTTAAAAATGTGAATGACATACTTCAGCTGCAGAAATTTCAGCAATGGTTGGGTATGGGGTATTAGCAGCATACCTATGCACTGAATCCCACTACTTCTGTTGCATCAGACAAATTGAGAGTTTATTTTCTCTTTTTGCAGAGAAGGACCATGGTTTGCTCTCCTGCTTTTGCTTAACTGGTCAACAGGTGAATCCTGAGTGAACAGGTCAGCTCAGGAACAAGAAGGATCTAAAGAGATCAAAATAACAGTAAGTGTCAACATTCACAAAAATTCTTTTTCTTACTATGTGAAAGCAGCATATGCACATTCTCAGTGCTGCTGGTTACTGAAAGCCCCATTTTGTAACCTGGGCTTCAGGCTGTGCCCCTCCAGCCACAAACAGGTACATCTTTGGAGTTAATACAAATTTGCAATTGCTTATGGGAACAACGCAGATTTTTTTCCCTGCTCTTCAGTTTATGTGGTGTGTAAAATTTGGCCCTAAGAGTTACGGTAGAGTGCAATTGGTTTAGCAATATATGGGGATGTGAATCCTGATGTAAGTCATTTAAACAGGTGCCATGTCATATTAATTGCAAACAAAGTGCTTGCTGCACCACCTATCTGGTTGCATTAGTCAAAGTTAATGAATTATTTATTTATTAAGAGATGTCCTCCAGCATCTTCATATTCTGCTGGAAACTTTTCAGATGGCAGTTCAGGCCCTGCAGCTCAGCAGAAGCATACAGTTAGCTATGAAGTGTGCCATCAGCATCATCAGTGGCAGCAGGAAGCACAGGGGAAGGGTAATGGAACAAGTATCCTGTACTTTATTTTTCCAACCCTTATAATAATTGCCCTCTGTGTTGGCATGTGTTGCTCTGATTTCTGTGCCCTTCCCCTTGTACCTCCCCAGCAGCACCTGAGACTTTGCTTCCCTCCACTCAACATAAGTGGTTTTATTTCCTTTGAGTCTTACCCATGGTCACCTGTATACAATATGCATTATTCGTTTGATTTGCTGTGTGCTGCTTTTGCATCTCTGCTAAGTTAACTTATTCATGATCTTAACATTAAGCAAGTGCTTAAATCTTGAGCTTTAGACTATGTCCAGCGGACGTGAAGAGGGATAGATTGCAGATTATTCTTTAACACCTATCGTCATCCTTTCCAGGGTTTATTTGCCACTATTCTCAAAATCGGCAGATCTGTCCCATTACGTGTCTCTTTATAAAGCCTCTGCTCTTTGTTGTTTACATTTACTTTCTTAAGCATTTAGTAGGTTCCTTGACACCTCCTACTGTCTTCAGTCCTGTGCTGCCTCCTGTGTCCCCAGGGCCACAGGCAGAGCCCTCCTCTCATGAAGTGCCTCTCCACCCTTGCTGCTGAGGTGAAGCACGGTTGAGGCCTCACCTCGAGTACTGTGTAGAGTTATGGTGCCACAATATAAGAAGGACATAAAACTGTTAGCATCCAAAAGAGGGCTATGAAGACGGTGAAGGGTCTGGAGGGCAAGAAGTATGAAGAGTGGATGAAGTCACTTGGATTGTTTAGCCCAGAGAATAGACTGAGGGGAGGCCTCATGGTGGCCTGCAGCTTCCTCATGAGCAGAGCCTGGGCTCCCAGCATCTCTGCTGCGTTGCCCCACACTCTTGACAGAATGAGGTACACCAAAGCCAGGCCTTCTCGCCACAGCACAAAGGTTTGCATCTCGTTTACTCACAAAATTGTCCAAAATCACACAACGTGCTTATCTTCTGTTGAAGCCCTTGGAAGTAGCCCATCAGCCGCAGAAGTTGAAACAAATTAATTGTAGAGCTTGTTTTTTCTTCTTTGTGTGTCCCAACTTCAGAAGTGAGAAGGATTGTTATGTCTGTCACACAGCAGTGTTCTGGGACTTCATTCACTAATGCTTTTAATGCAGATTTGATCTTCAAGTGAGAAGTCCAGTAGAAGGACAAATCACTGCAATTAGTAAAGCAAAATCGTATCTCATTTTAATCTTCAGTTCTTTCATCTAAGTGATTATAACAGCCAAGTCACTTGTCTCTACCAGGATTTAGCCTCAGAGGAAAAGGCTGCAGCCTGATGAGCTATGCCATGACTGCTTACTACTTGGTTTCTTCACAGAGGTTGGATGTGGCAGCATCTTGCTGTCATGATTGCTGCATGGACCAGCTAGGAAGTTAAATGTTTCATTATGATAATTTCGATACTTGCACTGATTTCCCATGGACTCATAATTGAAGACATCACAAAAGAAAACAAACCTCCCCCAAACAATTGTGTGTGTCTAAATCACCTACATATGTTTCTTGTTCCTTTCTATGCATGGGTTTCTTTTTAATATAGCTCTTGGCACGACAGAAACCATGCTGGTGACATTATTGGTATTGTTGGCCTGGAATGTTTTTAATAACACCAAGTTTGTTGGTACAGAGCGTGAATTAGTTGTCAGTTCTTGAGAAGTCAAAATTTAATTGCTGATCAAATGTTTAAAATATGATTTGTATTAGCGACGGTTTTCCATATAAATTCTTTCTTATGACCATTAGGCAAGAAGCCAAAAGCTGACAGCGTGGCAGCTCTGCTCAGCAGTCACAGTTTGGAGCACAGCTCCAGGCTTCTATTCCTGACTGAATTTCTCATGTTTTTCAGAATTTTTGATTTTTTTCCTTTTGGCAGGAAAAACTGAAAATAAGTTTAGGCCAACCTGAAATAAATCTTTCCCCCATTCTACTTTTCCAGGACAGCTGTCAAGCTGACAGATCGGTTACTGCACAGCTCTCTCTATTATGCTCCATATAAACCCCCAGTTCCTACCGAACTGTTCTCTGTCACCCTGCCTTCTTTCATAGCCATTACAAAATGGGCATGAAAGCAAAGTACTTCTTGCAGATACCTCTACATAAAGTGGGCTTTTACCTGTGAAACTATAGAAGTAGCAAGAGTAAACCAAAGTAGAAATTCTTACTGAGTGCAGCTCCAAATATATTGTTTTAACAGGTGACTCTAACCTTCCTGTTGGTGTTGAGACTATCAGGCCGTGAGTATTGTTCCTTCTTTCTTCTGACTTGCACGTGCCTCTTTGGACGATGTAGTGTGCAAACCCATTGTTCACACTCCGTTGAAGTGCTGTTAATCTAATAGTTAGGAAATTGCTAGTTCAGAGGTAGGGGAGGAGAAAGAGACTTACTGTGGGAAGAAGCACCAGGAGCCCACTGGTGAAGGGGAGCTGAGGACAGTGATGCATCAGCACCCCAGGGTCAGAACTTTCCTTTGCAGCTGTGTGTGTTTGTGAATAAATATGTTAATCCGGTATTAATGATGCCAAAACCTCCTTGTCCTAGTGGCTGGCAAAGGAGCCTGACCTATTGCTCCCGTAAGCTCCCATCTGTGTGCTGAACTCCTCCACAGATCCCCAGAAGTATCTGTTTTAAGGCATGTGCCAGGGCTGGTTTACCCTTCATGGCCAACAGTCTCTTTCCAGAGCAAATTCCTTTCTCCTTTTCCCGGCTGCATATTTCTCTGAGCTCATTTCTTTACCTACACTGTTGTCTGGAATTTGCCTTCAAGATAATCCTGTCAGTTAATGTTTGCACCACATTTGAAAAGCCTGAAGTACCACAATTCATTATGATTTCTTTTGTTTTCTTCCCTATACCCTTTCCAAGTCCAGATCGCGGGCACACAAATACCCCTCTGTATCCTGTTGTCTTGCATTGCAACAATTGATCCCTGTTCTCAGTCCCTGTCTGTTTAACTCCTGTACTGCTGGATGTACAGTGTGGAACTGGTCAGAGTTACAACCCGTGTCACAATTACAGTATGAAGTAATTAACAGCGTTTATGTGTGCTTGTAAAAGCTGGTGTATGCCTAGTGCATTTCTGCAGTGTGTGTTGGTAGAATCAAGAGGTTATCCTTGCTTCCTAGGGTGTCTTTTCTTTCCTTCTCTCTGCCCGTTGGCCGCAGACCTCTCACAATCTTCTCTGTTTTTTTCACCGGAGTATCAGAGGAAGTGGGAACTTGCTGAATGCAGATGAAGTCTGGGGAGATGGATTTGTGCTAGAAGCTTCTATTGAATGTGTGCGAACTATTAGAGGCGGGTTTTGGCTGTGTGGTTTCTTTTTCTTCCCCCCCTCCCAAATACTCACATTTAGGGGAAATTTCTGTGGGAATTTTTAGTCTTTAAATACAAAGGCCATCACAGTAACACAGGCCATCACAGTAACACAGAAATCAGGTCTGTGCTCCAGAGCATGTGGTTCAGGGTTGCTCATGCAAGGATGTTGTGGGCAAAATCTCAAACAACAGCTTCTGCTTTGGAAACAGACCAACAGTTTTGCTCAAGATATTCACAAATCTTTAGGCTGGACAGAGTCATCGAGGTCGATTCAGAAAAAGTGGTTACAGCTTGGCAAAAGGAATACAATGAAAGGAGAGCAGAGAGCAGGAGTGCTGAGTACCAGGGTCCATGATATGAAAGAAACTGGTTACAACAGTGCTTATTCTGGAGTGCACATAAAAATACAGCTAGGGCAGAAAGGCAAAGAAAGAAAAAAAATATCTCCAAACAACCTCTTCTGTGGTAGTCTTGTTTCCTGGGGGACAGACCTCTTTCTGACTCCGATGAGTTCAAGTAAACTGCTCTTGTGGTATCAGAGGTGGTATTTTTAGTGGGCACAAATGAGCCTGGTTGCAGTGGAAATAGCAGCTGCCCAAATTTTCTTTTCTGAATTCATCGCAGCTGGCTTTGGTGACACTCCATGTTAAGTGGGAAGAGCCAGTGGAGCATGGCATGGCATTACTTGTTTTCCTCATCTCTTAATTTTCCGGGCTGATAAACATGGTAGAGGAAATGCACACACACAATTAATATTAAAGTTTGCGGTTGGAACAACATAGCTACAGAATTTCCCTGCAACCATGAGGGCTCAGTTCACCCAGAAAATCCCAAGGCAGCCTCCGCATTGGTCTTTGCATCAGCGCAGGCCCTCAGTGGGGAACACTTCCCTCTGGCTCTTGTGTGTCCTGGGCTCATCCACCTCCAAAACTGTGGTCAAAACACATGTTCACCAGCATGGCTCTCAGCCGCCGGGGCCCCAACCAACACCTGTAAGTCTTGTGTGTGTACACCTTGTGGTATTCTTGTGGCCAACAGCCTGCTCATGCTCTGCCTTCACTTTTCTTCCACACTGAACCTTTCTTTTGTCTGACCATCACATCTTCTCTCCAAGCTATCAGAAATCTGCACCTAACTTTCCCCTCCTCATTCCTCTCCTTGCCCAGATGCTGCTTCCACTCACTTTGTTCCCCCACAGAGAAAAGCAACCCAGGAAACCAGGCTTGTAAAGCTGTGAGAACTGCTACCAGAGTTGTCATCCAGGCTATGAACTCACTAGGTTTCAGAGAATAAAGGATGATTTAAAATGGGATGTTTGGATAGGTCAAGACTTGCATAATGGATGTCTTTGACTTTATTTCAGGTAGTTTACTCTGCTCTCAGGTTCTACTTTTCCCTTCCCCAGCGCTCCTACCTCTGACTTTATTCTCAGACTTTCCTGTCTCGTCCGTGCTGTTTGCTTGCTGAGGTGCTTTGGTTGGGGAGAGGACCTGTTTTTACTAGCACCCACTGGACAAGTTATTTTTTTCCAGGAGATTTGCCAGCTGCAGCTGAAATCTCCTGAGCAAAAGAAAAACCTGTCAAAATCAATAAGCACAGCTGCCTTAGCCTGTCCCCAGACTCTCCTGCACTCACTGCACTTCAGCAAAATTTCTTGTCGGAGCAGAGATTCAGCCTCCCTGTGTTCCCATCCTGTGCAGGCCCTGCCCTGTGCTCAGTGCACAAGCCCAGGCCCTCCTGAGCGAGGTCCTTGTGCCCTGCTCAGCCTGCTCACACCTGCGGGACTGCAGCAACTCAGAGGTTCCAACTTCTGCTTTAACTTTGAGCTGATTGCTGGTGGAGGACAAAAGCTCACCACAGGTCTTCTGTTTGGCTCGGCGACCTTTCTTCCTCCTAATTGCAGTCTTGAACCCAAGGCAGCTCCAGCAGACAGGAGAGTGTAGAAGCTGCAAGAAAACGCAGCGTGCACCCCGAAAGAAAAGGAAAAATAGATCAGACTGTTCTTAAAATTAAAAGACTGACCAAAACATCTCGATGAGGCATGAAGACACCAATGAGTCACACCCCAGGATGGGCTAAAGAGTAATACAAAAAGGCTTCTTGTTTCAGTCCCCAGCTGGGGCCAGAAAGTTGACTCTTCGCTACCAGCTGGTCTGTTTTCCCTCTTCAGTGGGTTACTAGCTGCCATTTAGGATGAAATGATTCCTTTTGGGAAATGATTCCTTTTGGAGAAAGAGGTGTGAAAAGAAACGGAGAACCCCATTCCCCATATTCATCAAACCAACAAGAATAGCATTCAGCAGATTCTGATATCATGAAACCAGCTAGCCTTTGCTACAGACTTTGGCTGATTATTTTGAAAATGAATCAAGCAGCACCCTTGAGTTTTTTTCTTCCATTTCCACTACGCATTAGCAAGTAAACTGTTCTACTATGAAAAACAGCTAGTTTTTCACAGCTGACTTTCTGTCTTTTGCAAACAGGTTTTTGCAACATCCTTTTGAGAAGACAGTCTTATGTTATCTATGATAAGCAGTTTACCAGGACAATTCTAGTTTAAATCAAATTCTAGCAAAAATGTCCAGCTTCTGTGACCTGAATTCAGTGCTGCCATGGGTGGATATGCTTTAGCCAAGGCAGAGGATTGGGACCTAGGAGCAAAATGTGCCAGAAGATGAGGACAGGGCAGAGTTCTGGCATCCACCGTTGTGGTTTTCTTCATTGCAAGGGGTGCCAGGATGTACTCATTTATTCCTAATGCAATTGTGACTGCGCTTGTGTTTCTGCGTGTTTGCATGTAATAAAGCTAGGGAAAATTCTTTTGTTTCTGAGTTAAGCCCCGAATTAACATCCAGGACATATCTGGAAAGTCTGCTTATGAGTGTTTCCAGGAATGCTGTAGCCAAGACTGCTGATCCTTCCCATGCTGCTCATGACCCTGAAGACGAGACGTTGTATCTTCTATCTCTGAAAGATCTGGGCCTTCAGAGGGCAGTGACTCAGCCTTGCGAGGCAGCTGAGAGGACCACAGCTGAGCAGCAGGAGCTGTATAGGTACTGCTGGGACAAGGCAAGGCAGGGCGAGGGTCCTGAAGCTGCCCCAAAGCTGACTAGGGGCCGTGAACCCCATGGGAGCACCCACCGCAGCCCTCACCTTGGGAACCAGAGGGGAACAAGGAGGAACACAAGGGCACGAGACCTGGGGAATGAGGGCCTACTTGCTTTCTGGGTACCTGAAAAACTCACTGAGGTGCTGACAGCAAAGCAAAACATGCCTCCTCCGTTCTGCTCTCGAGCAGAAGTAGGCAGCGCCTACAGGTACGCAGCAGAGGTAGGACGAGCACAAGTACGTGTAGTCACGTCATGGGCAGAGTTAAAGCTGTCGGGGTGAACACTTTTGTCAAGCAGCCTTGGGGAAAGATGTGCAGCAGCAGCAATGCCTCTGCTGGAGCTGCGGCTTCTGTCAGCGAGCGCACAGGCGCTTTGCTGTGAGCTCTCGTGCAAGTGGTTCCAGACCCACAAAGCTTTTGTGGTAGGCCGTAGCCTATTTGTCACTTTCATTAATGTGCTCGGCAACGAGTTCAGCGCACCTGCAAGATAAATTAGATGTCTCCTTCCATCACCCAGCGTTACGGGAAGCTGTTTTGCTGATACAATGCAGGGAATGGAAACTTGGCTGGCTGTGGGTCCGGCGGCCCAGACTAGAGTCAGATCAGCAGCGCTGCGACTGGCATGTTATTGTATGGTATTAGGGGAGATGAATGATGGCTATGTTTGGGCAAATCGTTTCCATAGTTTGAGAGAGAAAAGCAGCTCAATGTTGATCCAGATTTAGCGATTCCAAAGTTCTCTGTGGGTTCAGCTGGAAGGCACGTTGATGTGCATTGGATTTTGGTGAGCATCTGCTTGAAAAAGCAGTGTTTTATGATCATCCTGACCCTCTGGGCTCACCTAATAAAGCAGCTCATAAGTAATTTGTAAGTTTTGGGGAGGTTTTAGTCACTCTTTTCTAGCTCATATATATTTTTTAAAATTATAGTATAATTACATGCACACCAATGGTCCGAGAGACTTCTTGAATGCCATTAGGAGAAGCATCATACCCAAACATTGCCAGTGTTAGCTGAAACTTCAGAAGCCTGAGCCAAACTAAGAGACACAATTTTTCCTTCCTTCCTCCTTCTATTTTTCACCCTTTTCCTCATAACTGCATCTAAAAATACTGTGCCCTGCTTGCCTCATTTGCTAACTAAAACATGTATACCTGCTTGTTAAGCTGTAATTTTAGCTTCACTTTGATTGATAGCTTAAGTAGGGAAGGTTTGAATTTTCATCTTGCGCAGACACATTCAAATTATGTGGCAAGTCTGTCGGATGCATTGCTTTTGTAGTCATCATGCAGACTGGAGCTTCCCAAATGACTGAAAAAAAGTTTAAATGAATTTAACAAATTTTGGTTTCTTCTTTTTTTCCTT
Source organism: Anser brachyrhynchus (assembly GCF_964034855.1). NCBI lineage: Eukaryota > Metazoa > Chordata > Aves > Anseriformes > Anatidae > Anser > Anser brachyrhynchus. The sequence goes on from NC_137696.1 coordinate 33,873,325, forward strand.
TTTTTTTTTTTTTTCTGTTTTAGCTAGTGCTTTAATAAGGTCAGTAAAGCGCTGGGCGTTTTGGAGTCGTGACTGCATACCTTCTGAGTGAAGTGCAGCCAAAGCTGCAGCTGCAGCTCCCTTCCTGTACGCGTTGCTCAAAGGGCCTGTGGGAGCCGAGGGCGCAGGCTGCCGGGGCTGCCAGGCAGGACGGCTCCAGCTCCCTTGTTGCTGCTGGCTTGGGCCCAGGGTAAGACCATGTGAGAGAGATGCTTGAGTGGTGTGGCTAGAAAAACGCTGCTTTTAGTTGGGACCCCTAAAAACCGTCATTATCAGAGTCTTTGCTCCAATTGTACACTCTGGAGCATCATGTCAATACTTGAAGAAACAAAGAGTGTTCTTTTTAACATTTTTTATCTTGGTTTGGTTTTCTCTTTTTAACATCTTCATGACTCCTTGCGGCCAATGGGTCAAGAGCTCTGCCTGTCCCTAAAGGGGCTGGATTTGTAGCCACTTGTGTGCACTACTGCCTGGTGTGGGCTGGCATACCAGGCATGGAAAGCATCTGTCTGGCTTCTGATGCTTCCAGTGAAACGCTAGTACTTCTGTCACTGATGGCGTGCCTCCTCTGGTGGAAGTGGCAGGGATGGGTTTTAGGAGCAGAGTACTTTGCGATGAATTCAGCCTGGATCGGCTGGGGGCTGTTGTGGTGTGAAGTCTTCCTTTGTACGAAGGCTAGGAAAAAGCAGGGAGAGAAAAGACAAAAGCCAAGCGGTCCAGACTGAGTTTGAAGCCACTGTTCACTTACAAGTACTTCTGAAAAACTAATTCAGAGCAACTCTGTCAGGATAAAAACAGCCCTTTTGGGTCAGGCAGATGCCCTATAGGTATCTATGGCTAGCAGCAAATTCTTACAGAAGGTATACATCCTTCTGATTGTCAGAGGCTTTAACCTCAGCATCCAGACCATCCATGTCCAGCAAACGATGGCCCTACCCTCCATCAACATATTTCATCTCTTGAAATCAACGTAAACTTTTTGCAAACCACAGCATTTTGTGGCAATGAGTACCAGGACTAATTCTATTCCCCTGGTCAGGTAGTTGCACATCTAGTAATTCATTGTAAGGAAAATGGTTTTCTTTGGCTTTTTTAGACTTGCAGCCAGAAATTGTTACTGAGCACTCTGCGTTTATTTTACTAGCGAGATTATTATTATTTTTGTTAATTGGTGTAGTTAACTCAGCTTCTGTATTGGAGGCAGACTTCCACCCAGCTCTGCTGATGAGAAATCTCAATACACTTGAGATAAAATTAGCTGGGAGATTGTAACCTTTCGTTAGCAATGTGGGTAGTAATATCCTCAGATGGTAAAACCAGATTTGGAAGAGAACATCTGCCCAAGCCTCGTCGTGTGAAAACCAGCATAAAATGAAGCAAGCTTTGAATGACTGTCACTGAACTGGTGCAGTGGAGCCTGAGGGAGTATCTCTGTGTTAGCAAAGACTAATTTGTTGCATCTTGGTTTGGGTTTGGTTGGGTTTTGTCATCTTTAGATGTGCTTTTGCTTTCTGTGAGTATGCTTCAGTCTCTCTGGGTACACAGTTGATGTTTCCTCATGTGCATCTTCAGATTCAAAAGTCATGCAAGTATTAAATCCTGATAATAAGTGGGTGAAATCACAAGTCAGTTCATTTCCCTGCCTCCTTTTCTTTGTAATCAGAAGATGAAGTCATTCCAGAAAATGCAGAGGAGGCTCTGCTATCCGTGGCATACTATGCCTACAGTAAGCACACGTTTTAAATCACAGTTCTAGAGCTTATTTATACAGCCAAATGTCATGTGTTTAAAAATAATGAGTTTATTCAGAAAGAAACATTTCCCCCAAAGTGATTAATTAATGGAAGGAGACTCATTCTCAGTGTAACAGCCAGCAAAAATTATTCCAGGCGTTCTCTTGAAGTTGATTACCTGTTGGAAAATCTGTTCTTGCCACCAAGTCGATCCAAGTTCAACAGCTAGAAATAATGAAGCAATGATATATAGCAAGAAACGGTAAGTTTTTCATAATTGCTTGTGCATTTCATTGTAACGCGTCAATCAGATTCAAAGACAGCAAACTGGTTTTTGAAGTTTAAAGTTAAAAATAACAGAGTTGAGGCAAACAGTGGCCTTTCTGGCTACTGATGGGGAGACGTCATTTGTCTTATGTCCATAAAAAGATCTGAGATCCAGTAGTGTCAAGATGGTTTTCGCAGTAAAATGGTTTACTTTTTACTAATGTGTACGTGGAATCAGGAAAAAGCAAGTGACAGTGACATTGGTAAAAACCACGTGTATGATTTGAGACTCACTCAATGTCATAGTTGCCGACTCTTCAGCACCTTACCTCAGATCATATTTAGCGTGAAAGAAAATGGCTATGCCATTGAACACTATCACAAAATTGCAATTGCTGCTGTTCAAGGCGTTCACCGGAGCTGCAAAGCCCAGGCAGATGCACACGGATGCTCTGGTCAGCCCCGAAAGCCTCCTCAGTGCTCCTCACCTGGTATTTCAGCTCGCACATGGGTGCAGGCTCGGATGAATGATCCACAGTGGACTGCTTTGCTGCGCTGTGACTGCAGCTCAGTATCCCTCCCAGTGCCGCTTGGTCTTTGCTCCCTACTTGCCGAGTTTCATAATGGAGATATAAAAACACATTTCACAGTGGAACTTGGCAAAGTGACAGCCGAGAAATCATTTTTCCCTAGTAATTTTAAATGTATTGGTTCAGTCGCTGCTCAGATATTCTAAGAAACAGAGGATGGGGGAATAATGGAATTTAAGAAGCTTGATGTCTCAGGTTGGTTCTGATGGGGAGATGTCATTTGTCTTTTGTTCATAAAAAGATCTGAAATCCAATAATTTCAAAATATTAATGAAATGCTACGTAAGCATCAAATGAATATATGGCTAGGGCTGGGATTGCTCTTTTCCAGTGGATTCATAGCATGTCTTGTCTGGTAAAAAAAAAAAAAAAGAAAAAAAAAAAAGAATCTAATTGTAGGTATTTATGCAGTTGACGGACCAGAAAGGCTCCAATGGAGTTACTCTTGTCTCTGAAGTAAATTAACTGAACTTTGTAACACTTTCTAATTACATATTTACTCAAGGAACTGTTCTGATCTTCAGGTTAAGTACTCCAAGATTTATAGGAATGTTTATTCTTTTTTCTTTTTTCCTTTTTGTTTGTGCAAGTACCAAATTTATGATGCCAGATTTATGAGGAAATTCAAAACTATGCTTGACCGTGCATTATCAGCTCATTGTCCTGGTGTGCATTTCCACTTGAAAAGGTAAAGTCCATGTCAGCCACACAGGAACTTGCAATTGCTTGGGAGCGGTTTCTTTGGCTTTTACCATAAGGTTATTTGAAAGACATTTCAAATATTAAATGTTGTTTAATTGTTGTTCAAATATACCTACATAATTTCCTTTGAAGGACGGACAACTTGCAGTTGTATAACATCAAGTAAAGACTCTCCCTAAATAAGTGTGTTTGTGTGGCCAGGGAAAGTGAGGTGAAAAGATGCCAGATGTGGTTTGGAAAAGCAAGAAGCAGGAGCTGGTGGGACCCGGGCTGGTGGTGGGGCAGTGCAGGGAGAAGATGGAAGCTGAGGAAGATTGTACATATTTAATATCTTCAGAGGACCAAAATCCTTCTAGGGGAAGTACAGAATAATTTCCTTCTGTTCCATGGATCTAATCCTATTTCATGCGTTTTCTAAGATCAGAATCCAGCCCTGTGTGACAAAGAGGTTTGTTTTTGAGATATTTTTAACTTGTGTGAAAAATGTGTCATTTTTTGTTTTCTGGTTGTGCCTGCAAAACTGGAAGATCCTACTGATTCACACTGCGGTGAGGCACAGCAGCATTTGTTTGTATTCTGAGGAGGGGGAAGCGAAACAATCACACATTCAAGGGAAAACATGCTTAATGAATCCACACATATTAATTTGCCACCAGTAGAGATCCTTAGCAACAAAATGGATCATTACTCATGCAGAGAAGATGACTGAAAACTGTAAAATGCATGTTCTCTGCAGTAAGCATCAAATGAGACAATGGCATGCAGATTTCTGTCATTTATGGTGCTCCACTTTATTGTTTTCTAGGCTTGTACCTGGTGAGAAAGGAAAGACCCAAGAGATGGCAAAGAGTTCCCTCCATTTCATCTGCCCAGTTTTTTTGGTATTGTTTGAATAAAAGAAAACATCTCAGGCAGATGTTGTTTGCAGCCATGCCATTCTTAAAATACACAAGAAATACACAATGAAGACCAGCAGTGGAAAAAAAGACTACAGCATACACTTGAATATACAAAGCATTATTTTTAACTGCTTTTCCAAAAGGACTGTGATTTTAATAATAATCTGCTTTGTTGAAGCATCTCTCAGATGAGGACTTCAAATTGTGGTAGACAAATTGTCTCAACATGTCTGTGGAATAGGTAAGTACTATTAATCCCGTTTTACAGAGGGAGAAATCTGAACATCAGAGAGCTGAGAGCACTGTTTTCCAGCTTTGGTGTTACAAAATGACTGTCAGAGTTAACAGTATTGTATTAAATTTCACCCCCTAAGTCCAATTTAGTCTTCTGCCTTTCCAGCAGAAGGTTTGTTATAACTTCAGCTTTTCCAGTCACAGGCTGTAAACTGGGCAAAGGCAGGGATGGGTGGGAGAGATGGCCAGTCATTCCTGAAATGAACAATGTGCCTCGGAAGTTAATTATAAGCTCCTCAGTTAAACATGTCATAAAAATGTCAGACTGGATGTAGACTGCTTTCTTAAAGTTCTTCAACCTGAAACTGTTTAACCTACCACAGAGCATGGGCAAATTCCCCCAAAACTTATGGCCCTAATAATATTAGTGTTTCTTTCTCTCTTTCTCTCTCTTTTTTTTTTCTCTCTCTTTTTAAAATCACATGCATGCTAGGTATTGATTACTGGGAACATGTAGTCATCAGCATTACTTCACCCAGTGTCCCTGACAAATACTTCAAATATACGAGGGCTTAATGAGAAAGTCAAGTTCGTGATGAAAAGAGAAACTTAAAAGCACGGCAGTCTGTGAAGGGTAAAAGTCTAAAAGAAATTTCCAGTTCTTGCTGGAAGGGTATATACTGAGGTAGACTTGCTCAGTGGGTTGGAGATGCACTTTGATATTTCTTAGGTACTCTGTTGCTTGAAAAAGACAAAAAACTGTTGTTCTGGATACCTTAAGCTCTATTAATGCCTGTCAGGCTAAAACCAGCTTGTTCTTTGCCACGTTTATGACAGCTTCCCCAAGCTGAACTCGGAGCTGCAGACTCACTCCATGCTGCCGGTGGTCCCAGCCTCCACCAGTGAGAGGAGCCCAGAGGCTGCCAGCGCATCCCCAAAGGGCTGGAGTGGGCAGGGACTTGCACTGTGAGCATCCTCAGCAATACTGCTTTAATGAGGGGTAGAACTGGGGACAAAGAGAAGAGCCCTTTTCTCTCCCTACCTGTGTTGCTCATTCCTCATTTAACGTATGCATGAAAAGTTGGGAATAGTTCCTCTTTGGAGTCAGGTTTTACTCGCATGAGAATTACTTAGTCCTTGTATAAAATCAGCTATGTTAATAATTATTGTCCTTGCCCACACTTCACTCTTCTGTAGAGATGAACAGGGAAGCTGAGCAGCAGGACAGTAGTTTTGAGTGTTCATTCTCCAATATTTGGTGCCTAAAAATGAAAGTCAACATGTTACAAGTTAGTGGGAGGCGTTGCCGTGTCTTCAGATTTTGTCAAAGAAACTCCTAAGGAGACAAATGAAAGAATAATTTTATTTTGAATGTGTAATCTCTTTTATGACTAATTTAAGTCTCTAGCACTTTTTTTTTTTTTTGGAGCTGTGTAGTTCATTCCAAAGTATGCTAATGCAAAGACACCAAAAACATGAAGGTGAGCCATTAGCTCATTAATACTAGTAGAAGAAAATAAAAGAATTAGCAAACTCCTTGATGGGCAGCCACATCCAAAACAAATGCGATCTCAGTGGAATTAGATGTGCTGCTAACAACAAGAACCTGTGATAATACAACATTTTAAAAATATATATTTCATAAAAGGAAAAAATGAACCAAAGAGGCTGCTGGTGCAGCTTTCAAGAAGCTGGACTGCTCAATGACACATTAACATCACACAAAGGTAGCGTGTGTGAACAGGGACTGCAAGCACGGAAGCTTCGGTGTCCCTCTAACAAAGCCTGATAAATGCTAGCTCTGTGCACGTGCATGGCAAGTTACCAGGAGCTCAGTGAAGTCCTGTGCTCAGAAAGCCTTGTGCTGGGAAGGAAAAATGAGCTGGGAAGTAATAATGATAACAGGATTCAATGAGGTAGATGCAATTCACATTTCTTCAATTGATCCTGGCCCGCAACACCAGCACTGCTTGGCAGAATGTGATGCAGAAGGATCTTCTCAGAAGTTCATTTTGACACTCAAGCTGATCTACAGCTAAAACAGGACATTTTTTTTTTCTTGAAAGTCATATTTACACTGTACCTAAATGAGGTGAGTACTTCAAAACACTTGTCTATGAGAATTAGTACTTTGGAGAGGGATTTCCTGGTCATTTATAAAACCTCTGAGTACATTTGTGCCCTTCTGGCTTACTGTCAAGAAACCTGGGTAGTGCTGAGCTCCATGCAAATATGTATTGGTGGCAAGCCCGTAGGAGCCAGAGAATAGCAAATATTGACCCTTTTGTGTCAACAGAAAAGCAAAGTGCAGAACTGGCTGTGAGCAGATCAGTTTTCATTTTCAAAATAAACATTTGGCATATTCTTTCTGTTTTCAGCTCAACTCAATGCGTTGATGCTAAGAGGCTGAAATCCCTGTTCCTGCAGCTTGCCTCTATGTAAGAAATTGTCAACGAGTCATATTTTCTGGGGTAGGTGGCACGCACTTATTTTTCTTCTGACCTCCAGTGCCATCTCTCACACTGTCTTATGTAACTTCTTTGTGGCATGCTTCTTTACCCTTTGGGTGCTCTGGAAAATGCCCTGCAAGGCTTGGGCACTTCTGACGGTGATCTAGAGCTCCAGTGTGCAGATTCACTGCACTTCCCTGCACCCTTTGGACAAGAAACGTATGCAAGTTACTGTGAGTCACTGTTACTTCAGTTAGGTTAAGGCAAAATGCAATCCAAATTATTCATTTACAATGTACTCAGTAGGCAAAACAGTCAGAGGTATTTACGTGAGAATGGAATAGTTCAGATGGAAGGGACCCACAAAGATCATCAAGTCCAACTGCAACTTAGGTGGAAAAAACGTGCACGTGTGCTTGGACCTCTGAGATCTCATCCTGATGTGCCCTCTGGCTGGTGGTCTCCTGACTCACCCCTCTCTGGGGGCTTTGCCACCTCCTCCACGGTGGCCATGGAGATGCTGGTGGGGTTGCACAGTGGTGGGGGTTAGGCCATCTGTCTGTGCTGAGAGTTACCTTTATTTTTTGCTGATGACAGGCTGTCTTTCACTGGATCATTTCTTTCACCCTGTGGACCATGAGGCTGCACAAATGCTTGAGCTGACACCAGCAAAAGGGCAGGTAAGGGCAGGATGGGACCGCTGTCCTATCCTGGCTTAACATCTCTCTGAAATCATGGCCTCACTGTGAGCATTTCTGCCTGAAGCATCTCCTCGTTTAGAGCCAAATATTTGGTGCCCATCTGTTTGTATCAACGTAGCTACTTGATGCAAGTGTCTAAATGAGTTAGGTGTATGTAATTGCTGACTGGCTTTTGATAGAGAGCAGATGTGACAGTGATTTGCCACTTTGGGACAGCTTTTTTTCCAGGGACACAGTGATAGAAATCTCAGAGGTGTGGGAGCCAGCTGCAGGATGAGTTTCAAACTAAACGTGGGGCTTGAACTCTCTGCCTAACCCCGGAGACCTTCCCCTCCAAATAGATGTGAAGTGCGTTCGCAGCTGCAACACACTGAAGCTTGCACAGGGTTATGCTGCTGTCTACTGAGCAATGAAGGGGCATACACATCCAAACACAAGCATGAAATCCTTGCAAAATAGAAATCACATTTCACTGCTCTGCATGTGATTTAATTGCCGGTCACCCAACCAGCACAACTTTAAATGCTCACTTTGCTTTCCCACTGGACAAAGACATTGCATTGCTTATTCCTATGTAATTAAGAAGTCCAAAGCAGGTTATTTTTCTTGATCATCTTTCCATGGGTTGTTGAAGTCGCATGGGTTCCTAAATCCTCTTCTTGGGAAAATCTGGTAAATCTGTTTGTTTTGCCATCTAGACAATACCCACCAACATCATAAACAAGCTTTGACAATGACACCTATGGCACTATGACATGCAACATGATGAGAAAATGTGTGATTTGAACCTGAAGGTGAAAAAATATTAAGGGTACCATGAAGATCATAGTTTCCTCTAATTCCACGTTAAATGGTTGACCTCAAAAAGTGTTGATCGAAAACAAAGGTGAAACGTGTTGCAGTCATAGAGCGTGGCAGGAAAGGTTTGGAGAGAAGTGTTGCTGGAACGGCAGCCCTCAGGAGGCTTGTTCAGGTTCAGAGCAAACCAGCAGATGCACAAACCCACTGTGTTTCCCCCAAATCGGGCAGGGTAGGCAACTAATGGAGCGATGGCTATATACGAGGCAGGGCGAGTCAGAGGTCCAAACTAGCAATAAACTCTCAAACGACACAACTTATATGCACAGGGAGACAAATATATCTCAGTGACGTATGTGTTGTGGGGGCTTTGGAAAATAAATATGAAATGTCCAGAGCATGTGAAATGGAAGAAGGTGTTGCAAGAGAACCAATTTCGCCTAAAATCGTACCAGGTAACAGCCCAAAAGCCAAATCAGATCACTGCTGCCTCTGTTTGGGCAGAGCCCTTCTGTTGTGGGTCTTACAGGTTAGCAAATTTCCAATTAAGTAACTTTTATCTATTTTAAACAAGTCAAAGTGAAAAGGCAAATGCTGGCCCAAAGGGTGCTGCTGCATAAATGAAATACTAAAGACAGAGAGAGAGAGAGAGAGAGAGAGAGAGAGAGAGAAGTCACAGGGAATTAAATCAAGGTTCTGGTGAAGCCATAACCTGCATTGCTGTAACTGAGAAAACTGAGACCTGAACAAATGTTGAAAAAAATCTTATTTTCTTCTTTCTTTGCAAAGGTTCAGCTAATGAGTGACTCAGCCTTACATAAGAAAAGTCTGGATGGGGCATAATAAATGTGAGTCACTATTATGAATTTTCAGATTTTCTGTGGAACTCTTTTCCTTACAGGGTCTTTGTATTGGGAAAGGGAAAGGAAAAGGGAGAAGGAAAAGGAAAGATTTTCATCAAAATTCCTGTGGCTATAAATACAGATGAGATTATGCAAACCGCAAGTAAATGTCATTTGCCTCCCTTTGCAAAGGAAAGTGTGGAAAGAGGGTGGTAAGAGAACATACAAGGCAATCTTCACAGGAGAAGCAAAGTGTAAGACTGTGGTGAAAAAAGACCAGACATACTACAGACATGGGATTTGTTCAGAAACAACAACAAAGCAGTGATTTCCGTTGCTCCAGCCTCTTGGAAAAGGATCGACTCTGTGGCCCTTCGGCATCTGATGCGTGAGGCTCGCAGCGATCACGTGTATTGGAGGATATTGTTCCTCAGTCATGCAGGCATTTGCCAGGTCACCTTTGCACTCTGATGGAATGGCCACCCATGTCTGAACACTGCGTCGTAAAACTGATGCTCCCAGCCCAGAAATATTTTATGGAGCCAGAACAGATGATCTATATTGCTTTTGAAGACTGTTTATCTATCTGAAAGCTTTGGAGGGTGATAACCCTCTCAGCTCTTTTGTTCTAGTACTCTCCAAAAGCTCTGTAATTTTTCCTTTCCTTTTCAGTCCCCACATTTGGGACTTAGAATATCTCTTTGTGTTGGAAAATAATCGTAAAATAGCTTGGGTCACAGCTGAGTCATTCTCTAAAGTTTGTTGATTTAAAAAAAAAAAAAAAAAAAAGCCTGTCCTGACTGTCCAGCTAACAGAAATCTGTTCTCCTTGGATTGGGTGATTCCCATTTAATTTAATGTGCAATGTGTTTAACAAATGATTAAATGTTTCTTTTATGCACCAAAGCTGATGCCAAGTTTTACTTGTTTTCCTTACTGAAATAACAAATCTCTTGGGGTCAAATGGCTGTTGCTTTTGGTTTTGCCCTCCTCATAGATTAAAAATGATGGTCTTGTTCTTACAGGAGAGCTGACTGTGGCCATGCTCAGCACTTCTAAGGATCAGGCCTGCACAAGTCACCTCAAATTAAAATTCCTTGTCTGAAAGCAGCTCTGGAAAGTCAATGGCAAACGAATCTGTTATGAAGAATATAAACACCTGGCAACAAACGTAGACAAGAGAGGGTAGCAGTGAAATGCAAAGCGCCATTCAGAGGATCCTGCAACAGGCTTCACTCTTGGTTTCTGCTTGTTTTCTCTCTCTGAAGAGCAGATGAAAATGTATCTAGTGAAATGAGGTTCCTAGAAAGAAGCTCAAGTTCCAGATGGCTGATACCATGCAAGCACCAGCTGTGAGGAGGTAAAAAAGTCTGCTTTTAAAAAGAAATAGGCAATGCCAACCTGCTATTGCTGCACTTAGGGGTTGTATCTCTGCTGCACTCAACTGGCTTTAAGGGCTATACATGTCCAGGGTCTGCACATAGCCCCTGGTATGAGTATTCTCCTCCTGCTTGCCACTAGAGCATCTAGCGCACACCAAAAGCAATGTTATTTTTTTTAGATGTTGAGACCTTTGTCAAGCAATACCAAGGAGCAGCCAGTAGTCACCTGGGCACTGGAAACATTTTCCATGACACCAAGAGCTCACAACTCTACGAGAGAATGCATGGCGGTTTCTAGAAGGTGAGAGGTTGCTTTATCCAGATTTCACCACATTTTAAATACCTGCAGTTGTTGCTCTTATGTACTGACAAAATGCTTTAAGCATGGTGTACAGGGATATGCTGTTCTTTGGGGATTAGCTGGTGGGGCAAGGAGCAGGGAAGGGAGGGATAGGCAGCAGGCAGGGGCTGTTTTTGAGCAGAAGCATCTGTCTGTGGCCTGAGAGACACACGGGGAGGGAGGCAGCACGGGCATGACGTACCATGCTGGCAGTGGTACAAGGGAGAGGAGAAAGCAGGAACCTTTCTGAGCCTTTAGCTCACAGGTCTGTTCCTGATGCTGCTGAGCCTTAAGAAGTCAATGTCTTGGTGCTGGCTGGACCCACACCTCCAGGTGAGCACAGACCCTTGTGTGTAATCGCAGGTGTGACAGGGGCTCTTTTGTGTCTCTACTAAACACAGCTCAGCTGTGGGGGAAACTGGGTTCTCTCTGAGTTACCAGATTTGCTCACATTAGCTTGCTGCAAGACTATTTCATGCTACCAAACGATCAAAGGTACTGGACAGGCTCCAAAAGGAGAGCAACGGAGATGAGTGGGATTGTGCAGTTCTCTTGCTGCTGTTATTGTTGTCACAAGAAATGCTCCTGTTTGAAAGAACGTGCTTCCACTCTCCCCAGTTCATATTAGATTGCCTGAAAAAAGTGAGTTTTTGAAGAATTGCACATTGCATAGAGCAGAACATGCCTTCTTGTTCTTTAAAAAAGGTTTTCTTTGTTGTTCCCTAAATGGAATAACTCATTTCAGTGTTTTCAAAACAAAACTTTACCTTTCTGTTTTGACACAGTACTGTTAAGCATAAAGATTCACTTTTTTTTTGTTTTGTTTGTTTTTTTTAAGGAAACTTAAAAGCATTTGTAATTCTAACCCTTTTACTTTGAACTAAATGTTTCAGGCTGGCTGCGCTGAAATAATGTCTGCTTTTCCTTTTTTGCATTGTTTAAAAAAAATCATTTTTATTCTGACTGAACACATTCAGCTCCCTTCTGCCTTTGGTTGGAAACTTAAAGCTAATAGTATTTGCCAGGTTTAAGTGAAAATGCGTAAATATTCCTTAGACACTGGGTGAGATCTTTAACTGGCTTTGAGCATTGTAATCCTAGTGAAGTCAAAGGAACCAGACTGATTTATACCAGATGTTTATCTGGACCTCCAAGGGGAATGTAATCAGTATCATGGATTAAATTTGCCATTAATACGCGAAGATCTGTTTACATCAGCAGAATTACATCTGTGCTTCCTCACAGATAGATTTTGTCCAAGTCTCCACTACTAATGCTGTCATCCTTGTGCTGTGGGTTGTAGTTCAAACCAGTAACAGACACCCAGGAGGCTTTTGCTGGAGAAATGCTTCAGCCTTCGGGCCTGAAATTTACACCAGTGTTCGTGCAATCCTAGATTTTAAACAGTTTGTTGTCAGCTGTTCATTTTATGTGTGAAGACCAGAATGAAACAAAATGAAGGGGAAGATGATTGTTTGAATTAAGATATTTTTTTAACAGATGAACACAACAGTAAAGATTTATTTATTTATTTTTTTTCTCCAAAGGAATGTTATACAGCAGGGATACTTTGTATGGCCACCAGAATGATCACTGGTATGAACCAACTGGTGGGGAAATACTTCTTGCACTCACATAAGCAGGAGAACTGTTGCAGCTTGGAAAATAAAAACTCTGATTTATGAGCATGAAGGACTTGAAGTCAATATTTTGCTCTCCTTAGTTTTTCTCTAGTGACTTTGACAGTTCTGGGTTTGAGGAGATGCAGATTTTCAGGCTGGCAGGATGCAATGGACTAGCTGATTTCCAAAGCTGTCACTGGTCTTTGATTTGTATGTTCAGTATTTTCCTTTTTGGACCAGTTAGTACCATTAACCTCTTGCCTGTCCTGGCTCGGTATGCAGCAGCCTGTTGTCTCCAGGGAAATCTGGGGAGGGCTCTTTTCTACATCTTCTAGAAGAGGCCACAGTCCCACTTCTGTCTTGCCCCCTCGTGAGTGAGTTTTAAAACCCAGAGAGACAGTAGAGTTGTGCCTGGACTTTGTGTACATGTTAAACCCCATCCTAAACTCGTGTTGAATCTGTGTTTGTAGCAGGTGAGGCACTGAGTGTCTCACTTGGAGCTGGTGGTGCTGGCGAGGGTGGTTCTTGCCTGTTTGAGTTGCACAAGCCTTTCTTCCGCTGTAGCAGTCAGCCCTTCTCTGAATCAATGTCAATTATTTACATGCTTGAAGTGATTTAAAATGACGAGCACAGAGGAAACTGTCTAGGATTTATAATTTGCTGTGAACTATTTCAGCTATTTTTAGCAGGATCACATGGAAACATCCTGATGGTTCGGGTTATCCATGAAATAAGTATAATCACGCTTACTTATCTTGCAGGGAGATCCTTCTGTGAGAAGAACTAACTAGCATCCAGCCATATAATTGATATAGAAAAGTAGGTGAACGCTTTTGGGTTAGATTTTATTTGAAAAATTTAGAGCTGCTGTTCAAGACAATTTTTTGAAATGTTCAGCAAAACCAAGAAGGATTTGGGGTCTTGTTGTTGCTGTTCCTGGAGTGCTTCTGTTCCTGTATTCCTAGGGAACAAGAGAGCCCTCTGGCATAAATTTCTTTTTCATCCCTGTTTTATCTATTGGTTTTCCATTTCCTCTTTTCTCTGTACCATCCACCTCTACTGAGCAAACTGAATGCTGAGACTTTACCAAGGCAAACCAAAGAGTAAGAGGCAGACCTACAAGCTTTGGGATTATTTAATGTTAAGCTGTTATCAGGGTAGTTTTTTTTTAAAAAAAGAGTGTTTTCCTAACAGGCCTGGTACATCAAGAATTTCTGGCTGAATCAGTAAATTCCTGCAGGGAGATGTTAATCCTTTATGTAGTGTTTGTTTTAGCTTCTCCTTACCAGATCATATTGCTGGTATGCAAGGAGATTGCTGTCATATGGCCCTCGATAGCTGCTTCACAGGGGAGTTCTGCAGCTCTTAGGTAGGGAAGTTGTATGTTTGTTTTTAGTGACAGCTACACCCCTTGTCGTTTGTTCACAGGAGATTGTTTTACCTGTCAAGCCATTTATGTGGGTAATATTTTTCCAAATTCTTCAACTATGATACCAGTACTAGGGGAACCAAATTTTCTCATATTCACTCTCTTTGCTTAGGTAAACCACTTGCTGAGATGAAACATGGATGTGAATCTGGAGTAACTTTGGGGATTTTTTTTTATAGCAACACAATTTTAGAGAAATAGATACTGGAAATGCTACGTTGCTCTGCCTGCCTCTGCATCTTGCTTAAAGAGCAACAAGAGGACCCTAGGAGAGAACACTGCTGCAGTGGGATGGGGAGCTGAAGTTTTCTGGTGTGGGCGGATAGCTCTGTGGATTTGCAGCACTAACATAGATATTGGATGAAAATGAATTTTAGTCAGCCTTGTAAGTATTCTCACAGTTCCTGCAACCCACACGGGGTCGTGACCCTGAATTTGGGAACGGCTGGGCCAGTGCTCAGTGCCTGGGGAATGGCAGTGTCTCACGCCACCCTGGGCCAGCCTTTCCAGTGGCTTGTAGGTGATCTGGCACAATTCGTTGAGACTTTTTGATGCAGTGCAGACTGGTCTAGAAAACTCTTACTGTTGACCTCACAAAGTTACAAACCTTAGCTGGCCTGAGGAAGCAGACAGCAGAGGTGAAGATGCTGCTCCTGGTGCAGGTGACCCTTTGATTTTAGAAAATGCTGTTTGGCCCTTGTGGTCAGAGCTTTTAGGATAAATAATGCTTTTCTTAATGCCACTGGTTTATCAGCTGTGCTTGTGCTATGGTCTCACCCTGGGAAGGGCAGCCTGTGGGGAGCCCCCAGAGGACTGGCATATCTGTACCTCCCGAAGCAGAATTTGGGGCAAGTGATGGCAGGTCCCGTGGGAAGCCACAGTGGTCACAGCAGGTCCCTGAATGCCTGAGCCCCCTGTGCTGGAGCGAGGGCAGCAGAAGGGCTTTGCAAGGGGTGCATGCTCTGGGCTCAGTCCTGCTGAGGTTAGGGGAAGTTATGTGCATGGCAGAGAGGCTGGACCTTAACGCGTCTGGGATGGGAGACCTTGCACAGTTGTCTCCTTACAGAAACCCGGGCCTTATCCAGTCTCTGCTGTGTGTGCCAATTAACCTAAGGCTCGCTTCTGATGGAGCTTTCTTGCTTGTGCACGTCCCGCTACCTTTCTGCTCTAAATGGCTGATTTCACAAAGGAGAGCTTTTTAAGCATTAATAGGATTTTTGAAGACAATCTTGACAAAGAAACAAGAATCCTCTAAATGTCTGCCTTCCTGCAGCAGTGAGGACACAGCCTTGGGAGTTATTTAAAGTAATATATTTTTAATTGCATCTTATAGCTGAGAAAGGCACTGGGATCTTCTGTACAATTCCTTTCAAGGTGACCTTTGCACAGCTGTGTTGTCTGGACAAGCTGCGGTGTCGCAGTTAATAAGGGCACTCGTTGGAAAAACAGCGTCACCCGTGTTAGGTCTGCTGGCTCCCTGCAGACCTGCAGTGGTTGGGAAGGTGTTAGAGCAGCCCTGCAAGGAAACCTCGGTCCCGAGGAAGGCACTGGTAAAGTTCCTGCAGTGCTGAAGTTAGCCAGGGCTTCCTCGTTCGGTCTGTGGTTGGGAGCCTGGTTTTCCTCAGCTGCTGGTTTTGGCCAACCATTCACCTGTAGGTAAGGCCAGTGGCCGCGGAGAGCTCACCAAATGAGAGCAGTGCGTCCCCGTGCTTGGCCCTCTCTTCTCCAGAAAAGCAGCCAGCACCACGAGAGGTTTCTGACCTGCAGGTTGCTGGCTGCTCTCTGACCACGTTGCCACCTCAGGAGCCGCAGGGAAGCGAGTCGGTGAGCGCAGCCCCGTTCCTGCGGACAGGCGTCCACCTTGCAGCCCCCGCAGCTGGCAGCCTCGGTGGCAGGCACGGCACAGAGGTCCAGGGCTGCAGGAGCAGGAAAAACAAACAGCGCTCGCCTAACAGGATGTGACTGCCTTGCTTCCATGATTCATATCCTGAGCTGCAATCCCCTGGACCGGTGCAGCCCAGCGGCCAGATCCTTGGCCCACTGGTTTCTCTTTGAGGTCCGGGAGACTTTCTGATCTTATTGCTATTTATAAGGAAACTGCTTTTGGCCTGATTTTTCTGGAACTCCCGTTTCTGGCTCTCTCCAAAGATGAAAATTTCTGCCTCAGTGAGGGCTCTCAAAGGGGCTTTGTAGTGCTGCTGGTGTTACCTGGGAGTTTGACGTAGAAGTCATTTTGAAGTAGAGGCTATTCAGCTCTCAGCATTTCCCGTGGGGCTGATCTGAGCATTCAGCAAGAGGAGATGTGCTGAGGTTTCTGGTGAAGCGTTCACCCAGTGTGCACTTGAGTGCTGCGGAAATGTCTCCTTCCCCCATGCCCTCTTCTCCCTTGGCTTTTCATCCAGCTTGGGCATTTTCTGGCTCTTGAGTCGTTATGGAATTTTGTCAGGGTGCTTTTGGGGTGGGGCGCCTTTGGGAGCACCGGCTCCCTGCTAGCCTGCTGACACGTCTTGCTTTCCTTCGCTCCATCTGGGTGCCTTCCAGGTAGACTTGGGCTCCTTCTGAACGACCAGGAAATTCCCAGCTGCTACTACACAAACTTGCCTGCTGTCCCCACGATCTTCCTGAATGGCTGTCCCCACTATTTATGGCCCAGGGAACATGCTAAGGAGGAGGAAGGCATGAGATTCTTGTCATTGATGCCTGCGGAAAATGAGTGCTCGTGGTATACTCACGGTGTCAGAAGAAAGCAGCTTTCCCTGGTGCATAACTACCCAAACTCAACTTCTCAAAAAGTGCAGCTGTCGTCTTCACAGATCTCTGCCACCTGGAAAACTGAGGATTCATCCGTTTCCCTGAAAATAGATAATGTTGTGACCATTTTTCTAATTGCTCGCACTTCTCCTTTTAGAAAGACAAAACCCTTGCAGCTCCCAAGAGGTTCCTCTGCACCTGACAACAGTTTTTATAGCCTGTTTCCTTTTCCCTAGCTAAGTTTAGCTCCTGGTTTCCCTTCGTCTCATCCCTCAGGCAGATCTCACAAGAAGTTAAGGTGCTTGTGTTTTCTTCCTGCCTGCATCAATTAGTTTATCTTAATGAAGTTTTATATCAGGTTGGTGGGAAAAATATCAAAGGAGAAGATAAAAGCAAAAATCCTTTCCGAAGCTATTGTGCCATTGAAATACCCACAGCAGAGGGCAGTTTTGCTGAGGCAGGATTATTTATCACCGCAGAGATCTCTGCAAGAACCTGAATTTCTCTTGTGTCTCATGTGGGCTCAGTTCCCAACCAGCCCTCTGTCTCTGACATGGCTGTTGGTCTGTTCCCCATGCCGTTGCTCACCTCTGTGCTTCACGAGCTCCTGCTACCACCCGCAGCAGCTCCTCATCTGTCTGCCCCAACCTCGGCTCCCCCAAAAAGGCAGGGATCTCTCCTGGCACATCTGGGGGCCTATGCCCGGGCTGCTCTGGCCTCTCGGTGCTGCTTTCTGCCTCCAGATCCTCCGTGGCCCTCTGATTGTTCTTCAGGTTTACGGTTTAATATTTGTTTGTGCCATTGTAGTGCCTTTGTGCGCTGAAGATCTGCAGATAACCATCAAGAGGGCAGGCCTGCCTTCGAAATTTCACGGTCCAAATGCGTGACAAGGTGCAGCAGTCAGTGACGCTAACAGCTGCGGAAAAGCTGAAGCAACCATAACAGCGGTAGGAGAAATCTGGGCTTTTGGCTGCTGATCGTGGGCTGACCTCGACATCTGCCCCTTCCTCCCCTGTAGGCGATGCTTTGCAGGAGCAGCAGCAGGGAGGAAGCTCTGAGGAGCTGCTCGGAGGGGTGCGAGCAGGCACCCGGTGCATTGGGGCTGCTTGGAGGTGCTGGGGAGGGAGAGCAGGAGGTGGCTCCTGGCTTCTGGAGTGCTCGGCAGGGCACTAACCCAACCGGGGGGGCTGCGAGGGTGAGTCTCACAGCCTCTGTAGGGCTCTGAGGTCTGCCCAGACCCCTGGGGAAAGCTCGGGCCCTTGTAAGGTGGTTGCGTCTGCAAAACGATTAAATAGGGCAATTTTAGGGTCACCAAAAGTTCAAGAACGCCCCAGTGTGATTGCACGGCACGGCCTGAGAAAAAGCCTGCCTGGAGCAGCGCAGCAGATCAAAAAAAGATTTGAGCTCTCCCAGCAGTTTGCTATCTCAGATCATCTTTTTCTGTGACATTAATTTCCTTGGGCAGAAGATTAAGCACTATTAAATGAAATACAGTGATTTTAGTTTTTGCTGTCCTTGCATACTGCTGCAGTTACCCGTGCAGTCTCTCCGTTGCCCTGCTGCCATCACAGAGCCAGGAAGGTTAATAATGGTTCACCCGAAAATCGCTAGATCTGTGTGTGTGAGATATGTCAGGAGCCCATAGGATGAGCACCTCTGATATTTATATGGAATTAAATTCAGACCCATGCACAAACAAGGTCTGGTCACCACTTACCAGGGACATTTCGTGGTAAATTTTAGATGGCACTTGTGCTGGCTTTTTCCACTGGGTAAATTCCACTTGACTCGGACAGATTCCTCCAGCGGCTCGTTTAATGGACAAGGGAGTGTCCGAAAGGTCGTGTGCTGCTGTGTTACTGAGGGAAACTGCATCTGACCTGAGGCTGGGGTGTGAGAAACCCAAGGCAGCATTCGAGCAGACATCCTAGCTTCCCCTGGGGCTGAATGGCCCTCAGCCACAGGAGATGCTCTGACACCCACCAAGGGTTTCGAAGCCCAATTAGTTGCCACTCCGACTGAATTTAATGAGAGTCTTTCCACTGACATCACGGCTGTGAGCTATACCCTTAGTACATGCGGCATTGTTTTGAACGTGGGTCTTAATGCCTTTATCCAGCCTGCAGCTCTCCAAGTTAAATACGAACAAACAGAGAAGGGGAAAAAAAACATAAACTGCAGGGCAAGTCTGAGAGATTTCTGTGCCTCTCTTAGAGGCAGATCTTGCCTAATGCCAAGAAGCAGCGGGAAAGGGTGTCTTTTGTCTAGGACGTGAGAGTCTGCGGGCTCCTGCAGCCACGAGGCAGAAGGGGGACCTGAACCTCTCGTGCAGCAGCAAGGCCAGTAAGAAGGTTCACGGGCCAGCCCTCGCAGTCAAAAACCTTGCCTGCTTGTGTTAATTGAACCTGCCAGCCCCTGTGTTCTTCTATTTTTAGGCTGCTTTTCTGGGGAAATGAGGCTTATATGGTCTCCGTGGCTGTCTGTCCATCTGTTGGTCCCCCCCTGCTCCTCCCCGTAACTTCTGAACTGTCAGCAAATTTTAGCTAATCTGGAAAGGCAGGGAAGCATCTCAGAGACATTGCGATTTTTATGAATTTCACGAGGACTGCTGGAAATTTTCCAAAGGCTCGATTAATGTCCCCTCAAGGTAAAGCTGTGGTCACTCAGCCATTGCCCTTTCTGTTTGTCCCAACTAGTCGACGTAGAGAAACCATCTGCCCTACTGTTTGAATGGCTTTATATGAGTGAAGTTTTTGTGGGAGATGTCACTGGAGACGTGTAAGGGATGGGAAGGGAACTGTGGGGTGTCGGATGGGAAATGGAAGTAAGTGAGACCACTGCGGTGCAGAGGTGACGGCAACAAGGGAGGGATCTAGAAGGTATTGAGTGCTGAGAGCCACATCCCTGAGAAAACAGTCTGAAGGAGGAGCAAACATCAGGAAAACTGGGAATGTTGTGGTGAGGGTGAGGGCTGAGGGGTCCAGAGTGACCCCGAAGCTGAAGCAGGAAGAAGGTGCTGGGAAGAAAGCGGGACTAACGTCAGTGGTAGTGCAAGGGGCATAGCAGCGATCCGTAGGAAACTGAGCTTTGTTAGTTCAGCTGCTCGCAGAACAACTTGCTTTATCAAGTCCTTTGCTGGCAAGGTTAGAACAGGGAATGATTAAAGTTATTCAGAAAATACGCTCTCGTGACTTCTTTGGGGCTGCGCGATCATACTGACAGAGATAGCCGCTCTGATCCACGACACGTTATGGCCAGAAAACATACCTACCTCCTGCCGCCTGGCGGTACTCGCAGCACCCACCCACCGCTCTCCTTCCCTTCCAGGACTTCGTTTTTCTTCAAAGGATGATTGTTTTGCTGTGCCCACACCACCGCCATGGAGCTGCACCGATGAAATAGGGGCTTTGTGAGCAGTTCCTTGTCCTGCGTGAGGAGGAGCCTTCTCTGCAGCCATGTGAAAGCTTATCCTCACTTGGATGGCGATCAGCGTGCCTCGGCGGATGGAGCGCTGGCCGCCTGTGTGTCATTAAGGAGCTCGAAGAGTCAATTCAGTCCAGACAGTAAACAATGAATTGCTGACACTTTCGGCTCTGCTGGGGCTAAAGAATACCAGCGCACACATCTGAGCCCTATCAGTGGAAACACACAAGGATTAGATTCTTTTGGTGACGGCTGCAGTTTTATTGTGAATAATCTGATGGGAGCCTGATGGTGTCCAACACATCCATTCTTGCCTTGTGATTCTTTTGCCATCTGAAATGTTGTTAGTTTTAATGACATAATTATCCTTTATATTTTCAGTTAGATGTGTGGGTTGTGTTTTTTTTTTTTCTCTCTCTTTTTTTTTTCCTTTGAGTTATAATTAGTTTCCCTGAGAGGCAGCAGCTTTAATGCTTGGTTAGTTTTCTGAGAAGCTGGGACTGAAAGAAGCTTTTGGGAAATGACAATTACATGTCCATGGTTTTTATTTGGTATGCTTTATTTCAGTCTTTGTCTGAGCTGAAAGCTCTTGTTGACTGGCAGAAGATGGATTGATTCAGTGAAATTAAGCAATTTCAGTCCTCCCCCCCCCCAAACAAAAACATACAAAGAACTTGTATATTGACTGAAAGTAAAGTGAATTTCTTTTGCTGAATTTATACAAAGTACTTAGCTGGGGAAAAAATACACACCCCTTCCCCCTATCCCCAGGGCACTGATTGGCCCTGACATTATTTTTGTTTTTGCTTAACTTTGCTGGAAGTTTATCTCAACAGAATATTTCGTAAAAGAAGTGTGTGCTGTGCAAGGGAACAATATCCTACGAAGCAAGAGCAGCATAGATTATTCATTATCAAGGTAATTCTAACAAGATGAGATTATTTGGTCAGTGGATTGTGGAGACAAAAAAAAAAAAAAAGACCACAAAAACTTCGTGGCTTGTAACCTCCTCCTGTTTTCCCCTCTCTGTGAACAGCCCAAGGTGGCCCATGGCTGACTCTGGGACTGCTGCACCCCTACAGACACAGAAGGGCTCTGCAGTGGGTTTGTGAGTGTTATCTGTGGGAACTTGTCACAAGTCACACACGTGGTTACCTTGGGAGGCTTAATACGTGTGGTTTCTTACTAATTGTGCTGTGCCCCGGTTTTATGTCATCGTTAGGAAACAACAGAGAACGATTTTCAGGGTTTTACACCACAGGGTTTATGAAGGGTTTGTGATGGGGATGCACTGAGGTAAGGACTCCTCCAGAAAGAAAAAAAGAAAAAAAAAGTGGCTTTGCCTGTAGTTTATGGTGTCATTCCAAAGCCAAAAAATAAACACTGAGGAAGTTGACTAGTTTGGGGAGCATCTGAAAGGTATGGCGTGTTCTGCCTGGGTGGGCAGTTTTGTTGGTACATTGAAATGGTGGTGAAAGCATCTGCTTCCTGAGGTGGGGAGGGGGCACATCTTCCCCACATCCCCTCGCAGTGGAAGCTGGGGGAGCATCTTCCTCAAAGTAAGGGGGAGGAGGAACCAGTGCTTGTTCTGAGTTGCTTTGCCCCTCCAATTTCTCCCAGCATCAAGCTATGCCAGGGCAGAGAAGCCAGGCTTTCATCGCTTCAGGGAGAAGGTAACTGGTTTCTCCCCAAGAAAGCCTAAAGCAGCTAGAGATGGAAAAGCCCTTGCAGGTTCCTTAGTCTTTCTCTCTCTTTTCTCTCTCTCTTTACAGTACGTATGAGAATGCTGTGTCCATGCTAGGTTTGCATGTCTCTTGCAAAGGGCTTCCAACCCCTTAGTTTAAATGGAATATTATTCCCAGATGGAAAAGCTCATCTGCTGGCAAGGTCAGAAATATAATTTGTTTATATACATTCAGTACAACTAAAAAGAAAAAAAGAGAGACAGAAGAAAATTCCTTCACCATGTCGTACTTGTTACTTGTCAAGTTGTGTACCCTGTCAGTAAAGCCGTGCTCTTGAACAGGCAGGAATGGTGTGGCCCCGAAGACCAGTGGTAGGAACGAGGAGACACAGCGTCTGTCGCTCTGGCTTGCTGGGAGTGTGCTACATAGTTTTCATTTTCTGCATGCATGATTAAAATTAAAGACTCAAAAAAAAATATCTTGGCCTTAGCAGTGGGAACCGCACAGATGTGAACTGAATGGAAAGCTGACATTTTTCGCTGCTATGTCACCACTTCCTCTGACCTGAGGACAGATTTGTCTCAGAGGTTTCTGCAATGCAGGCAAAGGCATGTTATCATTTTCAGAAATAATGGAAAAAATGTACGATGAACAGGGTCTCATGATGTCCTTTCTTTGACTTGTTTTGGGTGGGTCTAGCAGCTTTACAGAGTGCCGGATCTGCTGGAGATTTTCTCCCTGCCTTTGAAGTTGAGGATCTGAAGCACTTTCCCAAACTGACCCACGCAGCCTTTCCTACAGCCAGCGAAGGCGCACGCACACCCTGTGAGCCCTGCACCTTGTGTGGAAGAATACCCCCACGAACCACGTCTGCAGCTGCGTGCTCCGTTTGGTAATGAGGTTCATAAATGATCTCCTGGGAGGAGGAAAGCAGGCAGCCGGGCTGGGACTCTGCAGGTTCCTCTGCACAGAAACCCTCAGCGCTGCAGCTCTCTGCCAAGGGACGGGGAAAGTTGTCGGCTGGAAATCCAAGCACTTCACGCGGTGCCTTACTGCGGGGTTACCAGGGTGAACAGACTCGAGTTTCACTTCCAAAGAGCTAGGTTTGGTTTCGGTCACAGAGGGAATTATGTTGAAAGGGCTTTTAATCCCTTGGGAAGCTGTCCAGTCCCTGGGGATATCGCTGCTTAATCATGCGGGGTCATTCTTTCACAAGATAGGGCTTGTTCAGGGATTTTTGTTTGTTTGCTTACTTTTCAAGTGAGACTATTTTTCAGTTTAATTTAGGGTTGTTTGTGAAAGGCTTTTGCTTTCAGAAGGCTGTTGAAAGATTTTTGGTGTCGAAAAAGTTGAACATCCTTTCCTCTGGCCGTAAGGTACACAGAACCAGAAAACGCAGCTCGGAGAGGGAGACAGGTGAGCAAAGGGGAATGGGGAGCATGAGGGACCCAAACCACAATTGTCATAAGACTTTCCGAGGAATTTCCAAATTGAAATATTTGGGATTTTGCTTTTTATGTGAAGTATCACATTTTTCCTAGCAGAAGGAGGGAGGAAAGTATCTGGCAGTGGGGGCCCTTTTGCCTGTCTCCCACGCTCAGAAGTAAAGCTTTGAAAGAGGAGTTCACCTGGGTACGTAAGGAATGACAAATGCATCAACCCTGCATGGACCTTTACATTTTGACTCCAGACTGAGCAGCCCCACACTTAGGATACAACGGGAACCTATTTTGTTCTGCTCCAGTGGCAGCACTCAATTGCATGTTACTGCCTTGTTAGGAAATTGGTTGATCTGCTGAAAGCTTTAGGCAATGGGACACATTTTTAAGCAAGTAAGGAGTATTCAAATGTTGCTAGCAATAACAATCTGTAAATTACAGATGAGGTGCATTGAGCGAGCAGCGTGTTATCTCTCTGAATGTTTAAATTTTTGCACATTTTGGCAATTTCTTTAAAGAAGGCAAGAGCTGGACTGTCAGCACTGATTTTAGTTTTGCAGTGCTATGGTTTTCTATTTATAATGGACATGAAAGAGGTCCTGAAGGCAGCATGTCTTGTCACTGAATTAAAAATCCACTCATATCTGCAGTGTTTGCTTTAATTTAAATATTTGTCATGGCTAATGAAATATAGCCCAGGAAAGAAGGAGCAAGGCAAGTTTCCCAGGCCACATCAGTTTATTTGATGCCTTCCTATTTGTGGACAAAACCAACATTCTTGTATGAATGGCTGTGATGCTCTAAGGATGGCAAAGTGGGTTGCGCCCTGTCCCTACAGGGATTTCACTGCTAGTACCCTCAGATATTAATGTGGAGAGTCTGGCCCATCTCATTACAGAGCCCTGACCGGGTTTCCAGTTGCAGAGCCGCCCACAGTCCCTGGTCGCAGGAGGCATGTCTTTGCAAATAAAAACCAGGCGAGCTCAAATCCTTAATAAGCATTAGAGGCTTCTCTTATTTAGTTCTCAATGTATATCTCTGGGCAATGTTCAGACTCTCCAGTGACTGCTAATTAATTTGTTTTCTTATACTTTGTTGAGATTTGGATTGGCACCGAAGCCCAACGGGGAAGAATCTAGCTGTCAAAAAGTGAATGTCTGTAACGAGAGTAAGGTGTAGATGGAAACCACATAGTTGTCACACAGCAGCTATGTCATAAAAAATGCAATTACTTCCATACTCCTTCCCATAAGGGAGAGAGATATTTTGGGAGGGCAGAAGATGTGATTATGGGAGACAGCTACATGGAAGCTGTCACTGTATGCTCCATGCACTGAAATGGAGCAGGAAAAAGGCTGTTAGAAATATTTTAATAAATATTAAGTGCATGGACGAATAACAAAAATATCTAAGCATTAGTTAAACACGACTGGCTAGTCTGTGCAGCATTGTCCAGTTGGGGACCACTGGACTCAGAGTGGGAAGCAGAGTTTTTTTTCCTAGCCCTGAAACCATTTTTCTCTAAAACCTCAGCAAGTCATGTTTTCCACTGATTCCATGCCCTGTGGACCAGCAATATGCGCCTCAGCTTCCCCATCTCTAAAATGCTGCTGTTGGCTGACATAACCCCCAGACTGTTGTCAGAGACTGGTTGTAAGTTACAACAGGGCTGTGGATAGCTACGAAGTGAGAGATGGTAATCGGTCCTCGTTGTTTTTAGGCTCCTGGCCCTTCGCAGCAGGGTGGCAGACTTTACGGCCCTGTGTAGAGACTGGGCTTCCCTTTCTGTGCCCAGATGTGCCCTGCCAGCCTCAGGCAAGCCTCAGTGCTCAGGGGACAACACTGCTGCTCCTTGTCCAGCTGTCTTCTGCCTCTGCATTCGCACCTAGTGCCAGGCTCCCACAGGCAGCACAATCTGCTGAAATACCTTGGCAGCAAGCTCTGGGCTAACCACTCTGCAATAAATTAACGTGGTCCAATGACCATAAAGAGTAATCCTAACGTGTAGCATCTCTCTGCATACCAGCGCTGCACCATGGGTGCCCTCTTACCCCCTGGGGTCAGGACAGATGGCGAGCTCCTTCCAGCTGCACTTGCAACATCCTACTTTCCCTTGATGCTTCAGGGAATCTGCGACATCTTCAGAAGTGCCCTTGACAAGGTTCAAGAGAAGTAAGTATATCTGTGCTTGAAATATGTTGCATTGCCAAAAATGACTTGAATGATGAAGTGTGCAAGTGACTAGTAGATGATGAAGGACGGAAAGGAGGCTGATGTACAGCTCATTCAGCACAACAAGCCCCCTGGTTGTGTGCAGCGAAGGGCTGTGCTGCTCACCCAGCCTAGCAAAGCAGGCACAGAAACCAACCTCGAGCCTCCTTGCAGCCAGCGGAGTCGCAGGGAGGTGGTGACGGTCACGTGCGTGACAGATTTTTCCAGTCCTCCTTGTGTAAGTGAAAAAACACCGAGCTGTAGTCTCTAGGCCCGCACTGGAAATACAGAGACAGCCCTTCCCCGGGATGCAGTGGGAGGTGTGGGGGCTGCCTCCTGCTCCTTTTTAGCAAGAGAACATCTCTACAGCTCCCCGTACCACTTTCTGCAAAATGACAACCAGCATATGACTTGGGTTTGAAATCCTTGCAGCTGATGGAAAAACAATTAAGATCTCATTAAAATTCTATGTAGAGAGCCAAGAAAAGGAAGATAATGTCAAAGGAAAGGTGATACGTAGGACAGTATGGAGAATTCTCTTAAGTTAAGCCTGTCATTAGGCGGGAGCACAGAAGGTGCTAATTGTACAGTGCGTTTCATTCATCCCACAAAGAATAATTAACACTTTCCCTTCTGCCTTCCTTTCATTGAAATGAATGGATTCGGGACATATGTTCTCTTCTTCAGGCAGGAGTTGTTTTATGCTGGCTTTGCATGGGCAGAAGAATTTTACTGCTGTTCCCTCACCTGCTGGCTGTTGATACGGAATTGTAATTAATCATGTGAGGCACTGCTGATTTCATTAATCTCCTTGTGTCTGTTGCTGTTGCAGAAATTGTTGACCTGAGATGGGGAAGCATTGGAAGAAGAGTGCACTTACTTCCAGGTAAGTGCAAGCTTAAATCCTGCCTTAAATAGGGAAGGACTTACCAGAGAGAGCTCCTACCCTGAGAGTGTGTGTGGTTGTGCTGGCGGGGAGGGAGCGTGATACAAACAGGCACTGCTCCGTCCCATGTGGGCTGTCAGCAGCTTGGCAGGGTGCTGAGGATTTTTCCTTGAGATCTATTTCCAGGCTGATCCAGCTGTTGACTGAGAAACCAAAGCTCTTGCAATGCGTGGACTCTGACCTGCCTTGCTGCCCAGACCGCCAGCAGTCCTGAGAAATGTTGTTGTGACAGAGTGACAGCTGTCTTGCAAAGCAGATCTTAGCCTTGCCAGGTCCAGTCTGAGTTTATGCACACAGCTTCCTGACCTCCTACGCTCCTTGTGAAATTTAACTAGAGATGATAGTCTTCACTTCCTTTTAAACGGGGGTGAGATCTCTGCGTGCTATGATGCAGCTGACGTTCTCCACACTAGCGATGACTACACTTCAGGGCTGGGGTGAAGTGAGCCATATCCATGTCACCTTTCTACTTCACAGAAATAATTCAGATTAATTAGTTAAAGATAACAAAGCATTGTGACATTTTCGTCTGAAAATGCTATATCTAAGTAGTAATGACACTTTACATCCTCTGATAATTTTGCAGGAATCTCTGTAAAAGAAGTTATGCTTGTACAAGCTGGTGTGCTTGGTATTAACTGAAGCTCTTCATCCAAATTCATATCAGAGACAGCCCAAAGAAACTCTCATCCCCTCTCCCTTAGTCTAAGTATCTTCAAAGTTTTGGGAAGCTTGCCTTAGGATGTTGTGCTCCTGATGCCTGTAAGAGGCATAAGTATACGGCTGGCTGAGGCTTGTTGTAGCTGCACAGTGACACAGCCACCCCCTGTCCTGTGACCCTCACTGCGTGCATTGCACCCGTGTGGCTAAAGGGGGTCCTTTCATCCCCACAGCAGATGTGCTTCTTGTTGGAACTTTGGGCATACAAGAGTAGGCAGTTGCAAAATACCAGCTTATTTTCAGCTTTGTAGACACCTGCTACCATTTACATAGCACGTGGGCTCTGAAAGTGCCGAGCCAAATTCCCTCCAAATGTTTGCTTGGGCTTTTGAGGCAAAGGCGCAACATGCTCTCACAGCTTTGTCCTTTGACTCAACCTGAGGCAGCAATGTCCCACCTTCAGCCCTGCTATTTGCACCAAGGTGGGGCAGTCTTAGCTGCCAGGGGACATGCACGTCTCATCTGGCCTGGCCTGTACAGTCCTTGGTTCCCCAGTTAGTCCCATGACTGGGCCTTTTGTATTGTTGCATTGTTTCTTTACACCCTCTCCTGACCCACTATTGCACTCAGTCCAAGTTGGCACGCGGGTAATCGCTGACTGAAACTGGGCTCCAGGGAGAAAGGATAGAGTTCAGGGGAGCTAGAAGGGGATACGTCAGATACAGTCTCTCACATTTCTTGAAGCAGTGAGGCTATTCCCAAGCTAAGCATGACCAGCTGTATATGAAGTCACTTATGAAGGTTGTTCTTCTTTGGGCCAGTCTACCTGTGGCTACTTAGTCATTACTTTGACTTTGCCCAACCTATAATTTCATTTATGGACTCTTCACCACCCATCTGTGAAGCTTATGTTCATCTGACGTGAACCAGAAAGCCATAATCTAACCAAACACAATAATCAGGCAGGGGGAGGGAGATAAGGAGATTCCTTTAGTGCTTAAATGGAAGCTAAAATGGATATGGTTGCTGATGGTGGAAGTAACTAGCATGCTTGTAGGCCCAGAGAGATGTGTGTGAGGTGTAAGCTGGTAGTGTGTTCTGGGGTAAAAGGGAATGTAGGGTGCTACTGTAAGAGAGGCTCTCTGCGCAGCAAAGAAGAAATCATATTTTCTTGGGGTCAGGGAGTTGTTGGCTTAGGGGATCAGTAATGCTTGCAGATCTAGATAATCATCCTACAGACATTCATATCATGGAATCATAGAATATAGTGTGGTGAAAACATCTGAAGAAGTTCATGGACAGATGAGGAACAATTACCCATCCCAATCTTTCCAACTGGCTGAGCTGCCTGTCTTGGTTTCATGCTTTCATAAACAGAAACAGCAGATAAAATTAATGAAAATGAAAACTGCAGGTTAGGGATACCAAAAATAGCCATTCCTCTCCTGCTGAGAAGGTATGTTATAGCATTATGAAAGGCTAGTGTGATTTTGGACACAATTCCTTTGAGGCATTTCTGTAGGAGTCATAAGTGCAACTCAAGTCACAAGCGCAGAAGAGGGAGGATCTCTCTTGGCTTACGGACAGGAGACCACCGGCTTCCAGCATTTCAGACGTGTTGCTGATTTTGCATAAAAAAGACAGAAAAAAAAAATCTCATGGTAGGCACCCAAATCTAGAGGCTACTTTTAAACCTTGTTTTGTTTTTCCTGGTTGAAATGGAAGAAACATTTCTAATGTGCAGTCCATTCTTACAGGCACATTAACTTGAAAGTTAATCATAGTTCTGGCCCCAGATGGTTACAGTGCATCTGCTTCTCCATCTGTGGGAGTCTTTAAGGATACTTGATAGCTGTCCAAATAAGTGCTTAAAAATTGTATCATATAAAGGCAAAATAAGAAGATAGCATAATCTAGAATGATACCAAAGGAAAGGGAGGTGGAGTAAGTGTTTCAAACCCTCAGCTGCACCCTGTGGATTTCACCTGAAATACAGATCTGTTGTATGGCATGCATAAAGCTCTACTCTTCGTAGGTGTGCTCTGAAGACGTACCTACCTACTTTCATCAGGAAATTGTTATAGAAATATACTTCCTGCTTTGCCATGGACAGGAATCTTACAATTAGGAAACAGGTAAACAAATGTAAATGAAACATATTTCAGCCATATTATATTTATTATTTTATATATTATACTGTATTGAAACATGATGTAGCTGTCGATAAGTACGCTTGTTTTGCAAATTTGCAAAACAACCAGCACTCTTTTCCATACCAGAAGCCCTTGATAAGGCAAGAAGAATGGTGCAAACTATTTACAGTTTCCTTCTGTCCTCCCTGTAATCCCAGGGAAGATAAATATAGAAGGGCTGAGATGTAGTATTGATGAGCAAATGTGGAACAGGCCTCACTCAAAACATCATTAGATCAGCTGGTGAATTAAGATGGAGATGGAGCTAATTGAAATCCTGCTTGGGGGGGGCTGCTGGGTCCCTTGCAGGCTTGTAGAGAGGCCAGTAAAGTTGCAGTCTGAGACTGCGGGAAGTTTAAGGTGATATGAAGCTTGATCCAAAGCTCAGTGAAGCTGAAGAAAATCTCCCATGGTGCATGAATATTGCACGTGTTATGGGACTTTCTCGTTTTGAAGCACAATTATCTCAAATGCAGAGGCACAAGAATTCCACTAAACCTCAGCCTTGTTCTGCATGAGGGTTACATAGGAGAAGAGGTAGGAAGGAGGTGCTTTTCCTCTCAAGGTGAATGTGATGACAAAGTTGATTTCTGGATTATTCCCCAGAGTCATATCCAAGGGGACAGAGAAGCCAGAAGGCTTCTACATTGAGTACCGAGACACGTAGAAGATAGGGTGCCATTATGCCGGACTTGTGAAAAGCAAGAATAGAAGAATAGAGGAAGAATAGAGGGAGACAGGTATGCCCCTTTGCCTCACCCTTACCACACCTGCTCACGAGAAACGAGCCATCACAGGCAGTCAGGAACCGCACGTCTGTCTTGGATGCAACTTGTTCCCTCTCTTCTGGAACAAGCTGTGAGCACAAAGTATTGCAATGTAAATTAAACCTTTAATCAAGGTCTAGCTTCACAACTACACATGTTAAGGCCCTGTAATAATAGTTTACAAACAGGAATCGTGTGTTTTGCTTTGTGGTTATAATAATCAGTAGTATTTGGGAACAGTTCTACCATCACAGAAACTCATTGCTGCAGCCTGAAAAATCCTTGTTTTTCTGATATTAATCAAAGAAGGACTGCTAAGCATGTATATGATTGCTGGGCAAAAGATATGGCCGTAGTCCATTGAACAACAGGCAAAGTAGGTACATGGAAATCCAAAAGTAATAGTACAGCACTTTGGGAATATTGTTGTATGTGACACGAGTGGGGACAAAATGTTAGTGCAAAATGTGTAAATAATACTGTGAGCAACACTAGGGTATAAGCGTCTGTATTTACAACACTCCTTACAATTACTAATGCCGTACTCAGCAATTCTGTATTAAAATTGGTATTTGTTATTTAACACATTGCTGGGACTGATTTACGATTTGATTCCAACTCTTAAATGAATTGCAATTATTCTGGCAGTTATTAATTGTGTAAATTGATGTGCTGCAGTTTATCTCATAGTATCCAATCTGTTTTTTATGGCTGCTATTTTATTGCTCTGTGATTGCTCTAGGATTGGCTATGCTTGCCAATACTTAGCAGTTAAAAACATGTTTTAATATATTTGTTGGCTTAAATGTAAGGTTGGAGGCAGGGCTCGTTTCATTTATAATTTGGGGGTTTTTCCTCTTCATCTTCCTAAGTTTGTTCTATTACTTTCTAATCTGGTTGCTACAAGTCTGTGGTATATTGATCTGTTTCATACAAAAGAAATAATAATAATTTTCCCTGAATATGTCACAACAATTGGTGATGCATCTTCTGTTTAGGCAAGAAGAAAGAATCCAAGGAGAAACAGTGCTCCCCAGTGAGGGGGAGAAGTGCCACTGGGGCAACATCATAGCACTGCTATGAGCATCTCAGCCTAATGGGGTAGGTGGACAGGAAGACCTTGGCCTTTGCTAACACTCTGACTTCCTCCTTTGAATTTCTTTTTCCTGGAGGGATGCCTCCTCTGGGGAGGACAGCAGACAGAGCCAGGATCAATCTCAGGGATCAAGGAAAACATGGGAAAATGGGGTATTCCTAGTCTGTCTCCAGCAGCAGAGTGAGAAGAATGAGGCTAGCTGCCCAGCTCAAGGTCAGACACTCTCTAAGAGGACATTAGAGGGGTAATATCTGAAGGGGAAAAAGACCATTTTTAGCAAAGGGCATTAAACTGAACAGAATACATTTACATTGGCAATTAGAAAAACTTTCTAATTGTCAAAGCAATGGCAATCTACAACCAGTAAGAGTAGTGGGAGGAAGAAAACTACCTGGTTTTAAAGCTGAGCTGGAGCAGAAAATCGAAAATCTTTCTGGACGTTGTGCCTGTGATAGAGCATGGACTCAATAGCTTGTTCATATTGCTCTGTGAAGTTCACCCAGGGTGCCACAAGGCTGAATGACAATCTGTCTGTGTTTCTCAACGACAGGATCCTTACCAGTAACTTCGTGATGACTGGTGGATATTCTTTGAAGAAATCAGTGGGTGAGCCTACTGCATAGGGTCCTCCCAGAGCCGGCTCACCATGAGGCATGACAAGGTCCTGGCACTTTGAACGGTTTCCAGCTGTTCTCCTTGGTCTTGTGGTGACAATGTCTGACAGAAAGAATTACCCAGATCTTACCTTGCACAGATCTTGGGCCTTGCCGATGGGTTCTGGCATTTCCTGCTCAGGCTCAGACTGAACTAAGCCTGAGCTGAGGCTGAGAAAATCTGGCCATCAGGTTCTGGAGATCTTCATCTTCAATGCACCCTTGGAACACTCTATCAGGTGCTAGACACAGTCCGTGACCCCCAATCCTTTGTGAGCTTCTCAGTGGTTGGTTGTTGTGAGCTGATGCTTTGGGTCCCGCCGGTTTCCATGTACTTCCCAGTCTAATGTCTCTGAAGTTAGCATGTTCAGCAAAGCACATAAATGGCCTTGGACTTCAGTGAAGTATGAAAAACTTCAGTCTAGATTTCTGCAATGCTGCTCGAGTGTTGCTTTACCCCTGTGTCTCCACCCCAGTCATCAGCCAAAAATTACGTGGGAAACAGGATCCTGACATCAAGGTAGAGTGTCTGGTGATTCCTTTATTATTTGGGGTGTGCTAGGGCTTTGATCATGAAGCCTCATAGGTTTGAAATGCCAAGAAAGAAAGAGAACATGCTATGTTCAAAAGGTTGCAGAGTTTCCATAATATCTGCTCTCTGGAGCTGTGTGGAAATCCTGCTAAGCCACCCGAATGCTTTCCAGATCTTATGTTGCATGGAAACATCCTCAAGGCTGTAATGCAGGATTTGGCTTATGGCCAAAATTATTTCCAATAATAATAAGCTGATTGATTACTGCCATCAAGAAATGGCAAAGAAAAATATATTTCAACTATTTAAGTAATGAAAGGAAAGAAAATGAATAAGCCTTTCCGTTCAGGGATCAAAATATGGGTTAGGACAGTCCTGAAAACTCAAGTGTGGAAAATTCTAGGTTCAGACACTGAAAATATATTTAAAAAATCTGAAGTCACTGTGCAAAGTTTGATAGGGAAAGTGGACGTTTCTGGTGGCTCAGAAACATGGAACATGCCTGTGACATAGCGATTGGCAGCAGCACTTTAGGTATTATTTACCTCACACCGTTCTGAGGTCTGCACTAGGCCTTAACATGTCCTGTGTGACACTTTGGTCTCAGAGTAGATTACTGCAGTAGTTTTTTTGCCTCAGGACACACAAACTTCAACCTACTAACTCTGTCATAGAAAGATTTTCCTGATATATATGAATTCCTCACTGCACACATCAAAAACTGGTCGTGACTGGAGTGTCAATAAGCAGAACGTGAGAATGTTCTGTCATTTTGATAGTGCTGGGCATGCTTTTGTTTCCCTGCATATAAGCTTTTTATAATGGGATGAAATGGGTAGGACTCTTGTGCTATGCTGAAAGACAAGAAAGCACGAGAATATTTGTACCTTGTTGATCTAACGTGGTGCAGAATAGCATTTCAGTCTCAAATAGGCTCACGCTCTTTGCCTTGAGCTAAGGCAGCCTCATGAAAGGAACACTGGCATCACAGAAATGACTCCCACCAGCATGAGCTGCCTAGGAAACACAGGCTGAGGAATAGTTTACAGAAAGAGCAAGAGACAAAAAAGGGAATTTGAAATGTCTGGAGGAAAGAATATCAAGAGGATAACATGCCCTCTTCTGCTGAAGTCTTAATCAAGTTTGGCCTGAACTTTCTGGCTTGAGGAACTTTGGATCCTGTTACCCAAATGCCTAGTCACGTGTGTTTGTTCCAGGAAAGCTTGTCCAGTTGTAGGGCACTGTCCTGTCCACTGCTGATTACCTGACTTGATTAAAAAAAAGTGAAAGCTCTGTTTCATGGGTGAACTTAAATACTTCTGTGATCAAGGTGGTGAAGTGAGAGTGGCTACAACGTGGGAAGACTGCAAATCATGAAGAAGGATGGTAGCAAGGATGAACTTGGTCATCCTGACTTATTTTTTTGAGGGATGGAGTAGTTTGTCTGAGGATGGAGAATGTGAGGGTATTTGGAGGGGAAATGGGCAGTAAGAGGAACGAGCCCATACATAAAGATGGAGCCAGATTCTTCTGAGAGGAGCACAGTGACAGGACAAGAGGCAGCAAGCACAGGTCACAATGATAAAAACTCTCATTAGTTATTAGGATTTTTTTTCTCACTCTGAGGGTAGTGCAGCACTGGAACAGTTGCCTAGAGAGTTTGTAGGTTCTTTAACCTTGGAGAGCCCCAAATCTTGACTGGATGAAGCCCTGAATAAATGTGACCTAAGCAGGCAAGTGGTTGTCCCCAGATAACCTGCAGAGGTCCCTTCCAGCATGGATTATTCTGTGATTCTGAGCCAGATCCTGCAGCTGGTGATGGAAGGACCATGGCTATCGTGCTTGATAGGACATGTGCTTGGATGGGGCAGTGCGACTCTCTGACTCATGACTGGAGTCACTGAAGAATTCAGTGCATTTCATGACTGTATGTTAAATTTTACATGGAGTCTGAAAGCTGCAAACTGGTTGACTCTTCAAGGCAAGAAATAATTTGCTTACTCATATCACTAATAAATGCTGGTATATTTATCCTGCCCAGCACCGGTACCTGATCCCTTTGACACTTTCATGATGCTTTGGACCAGGGTGGGAGATTAGTTCCTTTGAAAACTACTTTTCCACACAAGCTCTGACCCAAACTTTCAAATCTCCAGTTCCCTAGCTGAACCTTGGCGTGCAAGGGAAAACTTCAAGCAGATGGCAGCCGGGTGGATCAAAGCGACTGCTCTGGGCTACAGCCTGCTTTTGAGGGATGAGCTGGGGACAACGTTGTCTGTTGGTTCTTCATTGCAATGCTAGGCTCTAGGCTGTAGTGGATGTTTACATCAGTATTCTCAGCTGGAGTGCAAAATGTAAGGGTCATCTCTGGTATTTCATCAGCTTTATGTGGGAACATAGTCACTGATGCCCACTGTTCATACTATGTTGTGACTGGGACTCTGGTGTGTTACACAGCGTTTCAAAGTTGAGAGTAGCAGCTTCAAGTGTTAAGCTTAGTTGTAGAGGTGTTTTGTTAGCCATATAATGCACATATAACAGCTTTCTATAACTAAAGAATAAGAAGTAGATGTCTCACTAGCTAGTTGGGCAAGTGCCACTAGCAGTGGGGCAGACGTACTTTAATTTGGACAAAAGTCCGTATCTCAGTTGTATTCTAAATACAGCATTTCATGAGGTTATATTTGTCCTTTGCATCTCCATAGAATAGAAAGAGGCTTGGAGGTAGTAACAACAGCACCTCAGATTGCTGCAGCAGCTGCTTGTATGTTTGTGCCCCCAAAACACTTTTTTTTTGGTCTTGGCATGGACAAGTGCATGTGTGTGCAGTGCTTGCAGACTGTTTGATTACCCCTGTTGTGCACAGCCTGGCAGAGACATGGTGTTTCCTACACGAACTGCCATCTCTCCCAGCTTGCGAGTGAAAGGCTAAACATTAAGCAGAGACTAACGAGATTCCAGTTCTGCAGCACATTTTATTTTTCAGCAGTTTGTGTTCTGCCATATACCCAACACTGTCTCCTAAGGGAAAAAGCAACATAATTAACATGGGATAGATTTGCTTCAATGTACTCTGTTTCTTTCCATTACTGTATTCGTCAGAGGAACTATTTAGAGAGAAGGCTTTTCATAGCATTATGTTTGGTCCAAGTTTGTTTTTTGTTGATTTTTTTTTAAGGAAGTGCTATTTCAGAGGATATATTTTCAGAAGCTATTGGATTTCAGCCATTTTGGATATATGGTGAGACAGGAAGAGACCAGGCAGAGGCCACCAACAGCTGGGGGTCAGCACAGCACCTGTGTGAAAGGTAGTCAGGGTGCTACGGGAGGCAGGGGCATCCTGCACACCCTGAACATCTATCTCAAGACTTGTCTTTTTAATGACAGCAATTTAATTTCTTCCTCTTCCAAAAAAAAATTGATTTGAAGCCGTACCTTTCAGCTGGTTTTCCATAAGCATATTAATTCTTTGAGAATTAATTCAATTTTTCAAGTTACTATTTAGTCTAATTAATTTTCCTCCTCATCAAACATGCTTTCCCAGATGATGGGGAGGTTCTCCTCTGGAAGAAGAAGATTCTTCTCTGACACAAAAAAGGTTTTAAATCAAGATTTCCAAAGTGCATGGTGATTTAGGGGTCCTCAATATTTCAAGCAATAAGTTTGAAACATTATAAAGTGACAGAAAATGCTGTGTACCTGTCCTCTGTTCCCTGATGCTATTTATTCGAGGTATCCTAAATTGGCATACAAGATCACTCATTTTTGGCCCAAATCTTATTTCAGACATTCAAAAACCTTGTTCACAAACTTCTACTTCTGCCCCAGATCAGAAGGTTGTCAAGATGCCAAGTATGAGGTTCAAAACAAACAAATAAATAAATACTTGGATCTTTCAAATTGCTTCCTGCTTTCCGAACTTTCATGGTTCATGTTTTCGAGCATAATCATGTGGAAATCTAATCGTTCCTGTATTTTGGAGAGCAAAGACTTCTTGCCTGCCTCCCTACTGAACTAAGCCACTAGGATAAGGAGGTAAAACGCTGCACCGCTGAGGGAGCTTTCCCAAGTGGGATATATCTACACTAATTCAGCCCAGGCCTGAGCACAGAGCCTGGGTCCTGTGCTCACCTTGACTCTCTACATCCAAACTAACCCCAACAAGCCACTGTACAGGCAAGTCTGCAGATCTTCCTCCGTACTTGTGTAATCTTCTCCTTTCTACCTTTCCGCACAGCATCTCTGATAGTCACATGTGTGGTACCGTTCTGCCTAACTGCTGCTGTTTGCCAAACCATCCTGCAGGCTCCATCAGCTGCCTCGGTGTCCTGTTGTAAGGGAACTGGGGGAGGTAAGTGCCACGCTTCACATATAAGGTACAAATCATGTTATTTGTGTGATCTCCTGGTTTATATATTCCATATATTTCCTTATTTTAGTTTTACTACTTACTCTTGCTATAAACCAAGGGTGTTAGTGCATACTTCCTCTCTTCCTAGACCTGAACACCCAAAGGCGCAGCGAGTTTTTACCAAGCATTTCTTAAAGAACAACTCAGTATGAGAAACCCTCTCACAAAACCCACACAAATCCTTGTAATCAGCCCTGCCAATTCACTGCAGACTGCAAACAGCTATAGACAGGATTCCAAACAGTTAATTTCAAATAGCTCATTTTCTCTCATCTCTGCACAAATTCCTGTCATGTTGCATTACATGTAAACAACTCAGAAACTTAATGACATGCCTTTCAGTCAAAAACTGGTATGGCTTTTCAGTCTGAGCAGATTAATTGCAGTTTGTAACAATATAGACTGATGCAGTCTGATTAGGGTTCCTATTGCTCTTTGAGATAAAATATTTTATGTGAATGTAAAGCCAAGATTTCTGCTGGCACGACTTTATTGACTTCTGCGGGAAAATAAAGTACCCATGTAAAATCCATAATACGTTATTGTTTGTGAGCTGTTACAGTAAAGAAATTTTATAAGCTTCTGTAAATTAGATGTCAGATCAGATTCCAGTCCCTGTGGAAATGGTGCTGTCAATGAAGTTAGGCAGCAGGAATATTTTACCATGGAAGAAACACTTTTGAATGAATCTTTTAGCATTTGATGGCTTTGGAGGTGTTTTGTACTTCCGTTTTTCACTGCCTCTGTCTTCTTCCTGAATGTTATTCTTAAAACTGATAGTCTCTTAAGTTTCATTCCTCTGCACTTCTAGTGTTGTTCTATTCTTGCTACAGACATTGCTTGTGTTTTGTAGCAATCCTGTAGACCCAAGCTTAGGAGCTATGCAACACAAATCCCACTATTTGCCAATAGGATTAACATGAGGAACTCCACAAAGCTTCTTTGAATACATTCCTCACTGACCGATATGTCCCTCAAAGCTTTAGGATGAGATTTTCCTCTTCCTTTTTTTGTCTCCTATTCCCTTTTTCTTTCCTCTCTTTCCTT
Source organism: Anser brachyrhynchus (assembly GCF_964034855.1). NCBI lineage: Eukaryota > Metazoa > Chordata > Aves > Anseriformes > Anatidae > Anser > Anser brachyrhynchus. The sequence continues at coordinate 33,911,165 of NC_137696.1, forward strand.
TCCTCTGTAGCTTTTTAAGGCAAAACATAGCAGAAAAGAAATTCAAGTGGATAAATACGCATAGTTTGCTTGTGGTTGGGTGGCTGGTTTTTTTGGGGGGGAGGGGAAGGGGTGGGAAATCTCTCTGAGGAGACATACTAATGGGTAGCTTCTTGGCTCAGTCTCTCCCTCTGAAATGTTTTTGTTTTGTTTGTCTTTTGTTCTGTTAAAAAAAAATATATATTAAGTTGCTGTTTGTTTTTCCAGTTTGAAGAATGCCATGACTAGGGGTGATCACTGCTCAGAGAGGTCAGAAGTATTTTGCGATGTTTTGAATCCCATACGACTGTACCGGGGGGCTGAAGTTTTTTGGTGAGTATGTGGGCTTGCTGATGTAATTCCACCCTGTCCATGCTGCTGGACTAAAAATGAAGGTCACAAATATTCTACAAAAACTGCCAGCATCTGGTTGTTTTGCCCCCTGTTATCAGGATTCCAACAGAATTTCACTTTACAGGGCTAGCACATTTTATAGAACGGAAGACATTTTAAATATAATATTTGCAATATTACATTTCAGTATTAAAATACTGCCTGACAACAGGGACCAAAGCAAAAGTACTAGATAGAAAAGTACAAGCTGCTGCACTCTGAACTAAAGCTGTGCATATTGGCACGGGAAAGCATGTGCTTCACATCACCAGTGGGACGTTTTACGTATAGGTCACATTAAACCAGTCTGCAGAATTTGAGATGTTTAAATCAGCATTGTAAAATCCTGAAACTGTAAAAATTAGGGGAAAAAAATTACATTATTAAAATATTGAATCGTCGGTTTATTATCTTTAGAAATCCTTTCCTATATAAGTAGATTCTTTATTCCTGTCCATTTCTATAAGATATCCTGTTTATTTTAAATACTCTGAGTGGGTAGAGGTTTTATTTTTTGGTGTGAAGGGTTTTGAAAGAAGCTATTTCCACACTGCACATAATAGTGTGGTTGGAAGGACAATTACTGCAAATTCTTCCATTTCTGGGTGTGAAGATCCCCAAAGGCAGCATGAACTCCCCGTGTGATTTGTCACTTGAAGGTTGGGTTGTTTTTTTGTTTTTGATTTTTCCAGCCTATCTGCTGTAAATCATCACTCCTTAGGCAAGTACATTGAGCTTCTATCTCAGATTGCATGCTTGCACATAGCTTTTCTTACTATGAACAACTTCAGATGAATTATTACTTAATTGTTCAATAATTTTATGCAATTTTAGGACCAATTAATTTCTCTTTGGGTGACTTTAATTACTTTGAGTGATGAATATTGAGGCATGGTACAATATGTTCCTCCCATGAGAATGTTCAGCTGTTCTGAAGTCAGAGGCTGTTAGGAATATAACAAAGCATCTGACAGAATCAGGTTTTCATAAAAATTAAAAAAAAAAGAAACAAAAAACACACACACAAAAAAAAACACATCCAAAAAACACCCCTCATAAAGACTTTTTAAAGGGAAACACCAATGTCAGTTGAATATTACTGATCAGTTGGGCAGATGGATAAAGTCAATACTTTTACAACTGTGGTAGGCAGATCATGAGGGAACTGGTACTACTGGAAGAAAATGTGACTTTATTTTCCCTAACTAACTGAGCTTTCCCAAAGCAATGTGGGTTAACAGTTCATGAGGTAACTGCACGTGCAAAAAAAAGATAGCCTAAATAAGAAAATAACGGAAATCAACACTAAGGAGGGTTTTTAAAGCAACTGTGGTCTTTCTCAAACTTGCCAGTTAAGAACTGTTCCCTGTAGTATAAGCCAGATTCAACTAGAACATTTATTTTTTGCGATCGGTAGTTGTAAGTACCAGTAACTCTGAAAAAAAGAGGTTGTATTTTCTTCGTCAGATTCTGTTTTGTCTACTGAATGTGAAGTGGATCATTAGCAGAGCACAGGGACCTCCACCTCTGGCCTACCCATCGCTTCCAACAGCAGTTGCCAAAAGCTGCGGTCACCTAACCACCAAATATAGTCCTATATGAAGTACCCATGAGTGCATGTCTGCACTGTGAAATCCCCAAGAGTGGGCAGCACTCAGGGCTGTCATCATCAATCAGTCCTTTAGGACTTCTTCAGGTGAGTACTTCAGACACAGTGAGGACAGACATGGATTGCTATTCCGATAAATATGAGAAGGGTCTATTTGGAACAGTTGGTTTTGTACCCTCAAGGCAGAAGGTAAAGAAAGAGAAGGGAAAAACCAGGAGTAAATGATTGTTTCTGTACTGATTCACAGGTCTGCTTACCATCAAATGTAGCATTGTGGTGGTGACATGGACTTGTTACAGCTAGAAGCAAGGAATGCAGAAAATAATGGATTTTGACCATAAAGTTTGAAATTCTCACAGGTTTAGTGTTTTGAGTAAGGCGATGATCCAAAGCCTATAAAGGCAGAAGAAAAACAGCCTTTGGCTTCAGTGGGCATTGCGTCAGGCCTTCACATGACTAGCTATCAGCAGACTTCATTCTGTGTAATTCTGTATGAAAGAAGTGTTAGTTCTCTGGCATACAGTCAGCCGAGGAGGAATAAGATGCTCCGTGTGTTTGCAACTTACCCTTCTGGCGAGCAGACATCCTCAGCACTGAAAGCAACAGAGATGTTCCCTCACAGCCGGTGGAAAGGCACCTAGCTGTGCTTTGCAACTGTTCCTTCCCGCTAAGTCATCACAAGAGAGAGAATTAGCAGAGATTTCGTTGTTGCATACCCAAATCTGAATGCTGGGTTATATTTAAACAAGCACAGGAAAGAGTTGAGAGACTCCGTGACCCTGGTGAACTGAGGATCAGTTGTTCTAAACTGGAAGGCAAATGTCAGAAGATCAGATTACAAGTGTCTACCAGCATGTTTTCACTGTGCGGTGGGTCAGCTGGAGTTCAGGCCCTGCAAATACTGAGGAGGTGGTTCCAGAGCAGTTAGCACTTGAGCAATTGCTAGCACCGGTGGTCTGAACTTGGGCAGGATTTCATAACATGTCTGCAAGCCAAAAGCTTCCTCGACTGCTAATTTAATAAAGAAGAGTGAACCACTGGGTAAGTCCCTTGAAGAGAGACTAAATCAGGCTAATTTGTTATATAATCCCTTTTTAATGTGGAGAATTAAGGTGACGGCAAGATGACTGTGTTTAATACTCCAAATAATTACTGGCGATTATTGACATTAAAGATGGGAGAGAGCAAGTTAATTTCTGCTTGTTGTTTTCAACATGTGCCAAACCCTTACTTCACACCAGTGAGGAAAGGCTAGAAGTTGTGTGTTCCATATGCATGAAGTAACAGTTGGCACAAATCACTGAGGGGAGAAAAATAAAAACCAATAAAGCCCAGCAACCCAAACTGTCACTTGCTGACAATTTCTTGACTCTCACTGCTGAAAAAAAAAATTTAACATAAAGGCCTCATGCAGAGTATTCCACCTGAATAAACCCACATTTCTGGTCCTCTTTGAGGCAAATGTTTTGCTGAGAAGGCAACTATAGCTTCAGTTGTCCAACCTTCTCCTTTCCCCCTCTGGAAAGAGGTGTCACAGGCAGACCCAGAGTGGGATGGGAATGAAGCAGTGGAGGATGAGGACAGCGCCTGACTCAGGTTGAGGCTCTTGGGCATAAACTGTTCTTCTCCATCGCTAGGAACGGAGGTGCTGGGGTTCTTCACGGGTAACAACGGCTCCCTGCTTGGGACAGCTACACTGTGTAGATCAGGGGAGTTTACATCCTCCCTGCACCAGCACTGATGGATTTGTCTCAGAACAGCCGGAGGTAGCACAACTTGCCTCTGCCTCTACACATCGTACCTCTTCATGTCGGCCTTTGGTCTATGAGTCCCAGAACCCCGAGAGCACTGCCAGGCCCTGATGTTGCTGTCCACTCACTGGGGCTCACCCACCCACCCAGGACCCCACCTCAGCCCTGGGGCCGTCAGCCCCTGCCCCAACAAGGCCGCAGCAGGGCTGGGATCCAGCTCCCCACAGCCTGGCCCAGCCTTGGCCCATCCCTGTCCCCGCGGCCTACCTGGTGCCCTGGCAGTGGCCATGGGCTACATGAGTTTTCTCATGTGTGTGCAGTTTGAGATGACGTCTTGCGCTGACACAACCTGATGACAGTCTTAAGTCTGCCCTGTCACTTATGCAAGTAGGCAAGTAAATAAGCATATTTATTGAGAGTCAAAACGTGTATGGTATATGGGATGTAACATACAAAAGCATTACGTACTGTTCCTCTGTGGTTTCCTCCCCTCTCACCATCCTGTGATCTCCCTTTCTCGTCCTTCTCCTCTTTAAGTTGATATCTACTAGGAAGAGGAGCGGTGGATGAAATCACAGTATGGAAAGCAAGTGATGACACTGGGCAAATTCATATCAAGAGTTAATTTCAGAATGTTTCCTATCATTTTTTCCTATTTTGTTGATGACTAGAATAGTACTTGTAAGCCAAAGCTTACTTGTTCAAATCACACTCTCATTTTATTTTTAAAGAAAGAAACTGTTTTTGCATTTTGACATGTTTCTTGTTTTCAGACTGTGTTGATTTTTCTGTGTGGTTCACTCTAGGCTTTGTACAACTGACAGCTTATTATCTCGCCTTATGAAAATCATGCCTGACTTCTGGGAGCTGTCTATCAAAAGGAGAGAATACACTGAGAAGCTGGTACTTTCTGTCTAATTATCTGGGTTGATCGTTGTTCAATGAACCTATTAACCACTTGAAGTGACTTGCATTTTCACAGGTACAGTACTGCATGATCTTTCTCTGCACTATTGAAATGGCAAATGTGACCCCTGTGAAGTGTTCCAGTCTAGCTTCTCTTGGACTGCTAGTTCCTAAATGCAGCTGGCTTCACTCATTTTGGACAGTAAACCCCATCCTGTGCCTTCAGAATACTGACTGTAGGTGAATGTTCTCCCCCTCCTTATCTCCTGTCCTTGGACAACTGCCTCAGTTCAAGGTTTATGCCTTTCAGTGAAGCACTTAAGCATGCACTTAGCTCTAATCAGTTCATTCCTGTCATTTCATTGGATAGGGATGGATTTAAGTGCCTACTTGTAGTCTGTGGCTTCCCAGGACCTCAACGGTTTCTTGGACAGTGGCTGGATAAGATAAAAGGAACCATCCACGACAGTCCTGCGCCTGGTTGAATGGTGTATTTTTGGATAATGATGAGCAACACTGTTCAAACCTTTCATGATACTTCAGAGTAGAGATGGACAGAGCCCTGGGCCCAGATGCTCACTGGGGGAGGAGGAAGGGTGCTCCCCAGAAACCTACATGTGACCTATAAGTAACGGGGAGAGGGAAAGATTTCCTCCCTTTCTCTCTTTGTGGCACCTCACTCTGCTGGGGTAGGACACCAGGGACACCAGCAGCACAGCAAGGAGTGGTACCTTTGTGCTGTGGTCATAAAATCTCACTTCTCCAGCACAGATCTGGTGGAGTCAGCTGTGCCCTATCCCTTCCAAATCCTTTACCACCATCACAGTCACCCACACAAATCTGTTCCCTGCTGTGCCTCCTCCCAGGATCAGCTCACCCTTAAAAGTCAAGAATATGTATGTTTAAGAACAGTTCAGGAAATGAAAAGAGAGAGGAAAAACATCATTCATGCTGTTTAAATTCTGACTGAAGTCTGAGCACTTTGTCCATACTGGGATTATGATCTAATAAATAACTGATCACAAGAATAAGAGAAAATAGGCCATATTCATCTGAATGGTAGAAATCGTCTTTGAAAGTGGTGCCAAAATGAAACAGGACGTGTCAAAGTGTGGCCAGTTACAGACTCCAGTTTTTCATATGAGTTGCAAAACAGATGAGTTTAGAAGTTGTACCTGTTCTGAGAGGAGAGGTTGTTGGGTAGGTAACATGTAGAAATCTATCTCCAGTTGAGACTTTTCACAGAGTTTTTGGCTGGCATTTGGAAGTATCCTTGGAAGCCTTACAATCATCTCATTTTGCTTGAATCGGCGTGCATTATCTTTTGTATCTATGGCAATGAAAAAGCTGTTTGGCTTAGGACTAGCTGCCACTGGCTTCCCTAGTATTAGGAAAGCCAAGTTAATAAATGACCTTGACTAGATGTCAAACCTCACATTTGCCCCCTCTGTGCCTCTATTCCGCAGGGGATTAAAGCCAGCCAGTTTCCAGCCCAGGAACCTGCCAGGGAGAGGATGGTCTACTGCATCCACCAGACCTTGGCAGAGCTGTAACCAGCTTTATTAAAAGATTTGTTTTGAACATATGATACAGGATACTCTCAGTTATATCAGGTAAAAATATAACATTAGTGTCTGGCTCTGTTCCCATCTTCCTGTGCTGCTGCAGCAAAAAATGGTGTTAGAAAATTGTGCTCACTGATAGTGTGGAGAAGTCTTTCTGCAAAGAAGTCACCTGGCTTGGGCAGCCCTGTATCCCTACTCTGCTCCCTGTGCTGCCAGCACAGCAGAGCACCCTTGGGAGTGGAGTTGCCCCAAAAGTGTGGGCTGCCAGTGTGGTTCTGGTAGGTCTGAGTGGCTTTGCTCCGTGGAGGAGCCCTGTGACTGTGCTATCTTGTGCTGGCAGCCACGGATAAGCTGTGGTTGTGTTCCTGTGCCGCCCTGATTATAAGAAGTGTGACTGTCAGGGATGTCAGGGCAAAACTGGGCTCCTTTGTTGACACAGGGCTTTTAAGTTGCCTCTGTAACAACAGGCAAGTGAAACTGGGGAGGAGGGATGCAAGTCGGTCACTTTGGGAATCCATCTTTCTGACTATGGATGGTGTCCGTTGTAGTGCTGCTTTGGAAAGCTATGTTGAGCAGACTCCTGACTCTTTAAAGATCCAGTGGACTTTGAGACAAAAAAACCTCCACATCATATGTCATTCTGGGAACGTACTTGCTGTGAATGAATACAAAGACCTATTCATCACTCCTAGTGCTCACATAACTGACAGATTAAATCACTCTCTGGCTGTGAAGATGACAGTGGCCCAATAGCTAAGGCTGTCTAACAGTTTCCATTAGAAGGCCTCATTTCTGATTGTTTATAATTTTGCCAGGCTTCAACTGCTTGAGCTGAAATTTCCCTTGCCATATGTCACCACAAACTGAATTTTTGTGTGTGGAAGGGCCTAAATGAATATTCATGGCATTTCCAAGCTCATGTATCAGTGAAAAAGTCACTTAAACACAAATTTTCAGAGAATAACTGTACCTTTGTCCTTTCTTGAGAGAGCAGGAAAAGCATCTGGAGTTAGATGGCTTGTGGTTGGGTATGGGGTTGGGTATGTATGACTGCTTATAGCTCTCCTTAGTTTACCCTTTATCTTCTCCACTGTTGTCCATTCGTTGTACTCCTGACCAACATTCCCTGTCAGATGGTATCAGGACCAGGTTTTCAGATCTCCATGCTGGTCTGAGCACCAGTCTGAAGTTGCTAACTCGAGATGAGTGAGTTTGGCAGCTTTTAGGAAGACTTTCCTCTGGTCCACTGAAATCATTTCTCCCTCTGCAAAATCAAGAGGTGCTTGTGTTGGGAAGCTGTTTGGTAACCAGCAACGAGTGGCATTGGTGCAGGTCAGGAGTGGCATGGGGTTTAGCGGACGCAGTAATTTTGAGGATGATGTGCTGTTTCTGGGAGTAGTATCCACAGAAGGCAGCTCAGCTGCACACTGGAGGAAATGTCCTGTCTGATCTGCAGCCTGCATAACCCTCTCCCTTTTCCTACGGATATTTTGATTAGAGGGAGCTTTAAAAGGAAAAGACCTCCAACTGCCACAGGAGTCTGAGAAGGCTTGCGTTAAACTCCCTAGAGGAGTTTTCCCTTAACCATCGCGCAAGCCATAAAATTTCCAGATCTCAGTAAAAACTGTGTGCATGTGCTGTTTTCCCAAACTGGGTATCAACGTGAATTGTAGCAGCTACTGGCTAGGAACAATCTAGAGACAGACTTTACAAGCACCCAGGATGTTCTCATTTAACTAGTCATGCTAGAGGGCCTTCAGATGATTTAGAGCTTGCTTAGACATACCTAAATCACCATTAAACTAGCTAGCTTGGGTTCAGTGAGTAACATTATTCCAGGAACACAGTGTTCAGAATGCCCTGCAAAATATATCTGTTTACTGTACTCAGCTTTTATAGTGGGTTTTGCAGTTGTGCTGTGTTCTGCAATGGTATTGGTGTGATGTTTGCAGTTCCCGATCAGGCTAATTTAAAGCTAGTTGGGTATGTCAATGCTGTGCTGCAGTTTTAATAAGGACTGTGGTAGAGACACATCTGCAGTCAGAAATGGTCATAATTCTGCACTGCCAACATGGTGTAATACTCTGCAGAAATCCTCAAGCCAGACCTTAGGAAATTAACCTGGATCCTATAAACATTTTAGTGGGAGGAAGCAAAAATATTTGTGTGACCTGCCAGGACTTTTCATCTCAGAGGTAGGACTTCATATGGGGGAAATAGTCTTTTCCCTTGTTGATAATAAAAGCCCTTTATTTTTTTGCTACAGTGGAAAGATCTTGCATTAGATAGATCACACCGAACAGCATTCAGTGAACTGCAGATGTCCTTAAGTTTCCATTGTAAACTTGATTTTATTCCGATTTCTCTCTCTGCCAAAATTAGCCCTATACACCTACAACTTCACAGGCATAATCTTATTCTGAGACAGATTTTTTGGAAGAGTTGAAGGAAACTGGTCAAGGTGTTTAAGAGATATGATGGATAAAAATGAGATCATCTGCTTGGAGATTTTCCTAAAGACTTTTTGGCTTGTCATATCCTGAAAATTCATTTGCCTAGATTCAAAAAAATATTTAAAATCTGTTGGTCTTGGCTAGAAATGGTGTCTTTGAGTAATTTTAGGCTGTCTGGTGACAGAATTATTTGGTTACTGAAAGTGGTTTCTGCCTCGGTGTATGTATATGTGTTATGTGTTCTTTGGAGATCTTTACTTCCCTAGTCAGTGCCAACATGTTCATAAATTTATGATGGCATATGTAAGGTTTCTAAACAACTCTGCATGTATCTTAAACATATGCATTCCTTCTCCTGGACCAGTCCTATACACATGTGCTGCTGTCTAAAATCCTCACCCGTGTGTTTCCTGACTCCCACTCCAATCCACACTGAGGCTGATAGCACGGTTTTACAGTCACTTCTGCAAAGTCCCTGAAAATATCTCCCCAAGGGACCGGCATTCAAATGTCATTCTACTCATCTCAATTCTCTTTCCTGGATCAAAAAATCATACCTGTCATGATTTGTGCCAATATGTCAGTCTCCAATGGCTGTGAGCCACAGATGATGACACTTAAGTCAATATTTTTTTGTGTGACTTATTTCTGTTTTATGACAAAATAAGTTCTGAGGCGTAATGTTGCTCTTCTTAAAGAGGATTTATTTCAAAATATGTGCTTTCGCTTTCTCAAAATTATGTAATTTCTAAAGGTGGTTCTTGAAGTGTGACCAAAACCAGAGGTAAACAGAACCATTAGACAATTTTGAAAGCCTCCCATTAGATAAGAAGCATGTGACATCTAGAAACAGTATAGTTGTGCTACACCACTGCATTCATGTTGTTCTCTGGGATCACTATGGCATCCATATATATATCCTTTTATCCGTAATAATACTTTCTCCATATTATTCCATCAGCATCTGTTCTTTGCCACTATTTTAGACAATCTTTTGGGCTAGATGGACTTTTGCTTTAACTAACCGTGGATGTTCTTACACTATATTCCCAGCATCAACAAAAATAGTTTACTATGTGCTGAAAACAGGGCTAGGAATTGACTTTGTCATTTTAAAACTCTAAATATTCTTTTTTTTTTCTTTTTTTTTTTTTTTCTTTTTGAAGAAGCAGCCTTGATATCTTTGTGCTTTGGAGCTAGGACTTGAATCCTAAGTGAAACATTATCTGGAAGTCAGGGATAAGCTTTACCCCTCCATTTCTGGGTCAAACTGTTCGCTTCTAGCTCTTGGCAATCACACTTTGAATGTGCTCTGTAGAAACTTGGTAGGGCTTTGTACTTCACCTCTGTGGCAGTGGGTGTACTCTGACAGGACTGAGCAGGAGATTCCTGGTTGCAGACTGCTCTGGCACGCAGCACAGGAACTCAGTGCAGGAGGTCTGTCCTCCCTGGCAGTCCTCCGGGACAGAAGAACTGACTGAAGTTACACTTTTTAGCTGAAGACTATTAACCTTCTTTCTTTTCAAATGTCACTTCTTTAGGCAAAACCCAACCAACCAATGAAACAAACAAAAAATGGTTCTTGAAATTTTTTCTCGTGTTTTCTGGACTTCTGTCCATTTTTGTTGATATCCTCTGGCCTCCTGACAGCTAGTTCACATCTTTCTTGGAGTGCAGCATACAGAACAGAACACCGTGTTCTCGGTGAGTCTTGAACAGTGGGGATTAGACCACAAGGACTTTTTCAGTTGTTAAGACTCTTTGGACATCCCAGTGCAATGTCCGTGTTTTATGTAAAAACACGGCTTTGCTGTTCATGTTCAGCTTGTGTTCCACCATATTCCATACATTTGTTCTCTTGTGAATTGTTAACTGGATAGATGAGTATTTCTACTTAGGCATGACAAAACACCCATTTTAGATGACTTCTCTAAATGTATCAAATCATTTAAAAACCTGATTCTGTCATCCATAATATCTGCAGTCCTTCCTTGCTCCACCTGCAAGTTTAATAATCATACTTCTATTAAACTTCTCCACACATCCATCTTCTATGCCTTCAACGAAAACATCAGATAAAACTTGAGATGGGACTAAGCCCCACAGAATACCTTGCAAAACACATGTATTTTGATAGGTTTTGATTAAATTTTGTTGTGGATACAATCACCGTACCAGACTTCATCTCCTGCCCCTTCCTGCAGAAGTTTAATTTTGAACACAGTTCACTAGCCTGTTTATGAGGAAATAGTGCTAAAGGCCTTGCAAAAAATAAAATAAAATAAAATAAATAAATCAAAGCTATATGACACCTATGACCATTACTTCACCCTTCCTTTAAGACTCCTAGAATGAAGTTGATTAAGCCCAGACAATACGAAAACATCTAATTTAACTGGTTGCTTTCTGAGCAGGTTTCTCATATTTCAGGCTGAAATTTTACCACTTCATTCCTGGCACTCATTGCACTGTCTGCTTGCTGTTGACCTTTTCAGTAAAAAGGGAAATAAAATACATTAAACTCTTTGTCTTCCTTAAAATCCTCTGCTGATAGCATCCCCTGTCTTTGAGCTGTGGTCAAAACTAACTTTCCTTTTTTTCTTACAACCTTACTCGTGAAATTTCTATTTTGATATGTTTTGCTAGTTGCATCTTTTGTGCTTTGTCTTTACTGCCTGTGGAGACATGTACACACACACCTGTGAATGGTGTATTGTGCTGGGTTCTCAAACAGCCGACCTAGTTTCCACTTTACAGATTTATCTCCCTCATGCTTGCGGTCAATTAAAATGTTACGAATTGGCTGACTTGCACTGAATTTCATTACTTTCCTCCAAACTAGTAGAGCGTGCACTTGGTTTCTTATTAGCATTTCTTGAAGGAACTGACAGCTCTCCGTAATTTGTTTTTCCCCTAGATTTTCCTTGTATGAGACCTCCCTTACACACACTCTGAGTTTATTGATATCTGCCTTCTTGAAATCTAGTGTTGTCAGTCACTGAGTTGGATTAAGTGGCACAAATTGACACTGTGTTCACTGCAGTGCTGATTTCTTTTAAAAGATGTCATATTTGGCAGTATACCTTGAGTTGTATGTTACACTGCCCCCTACCTAGCTGCAAAACTGCTGCTCTGCTGCGGAAGGTAGCGACAATTTTAATACATATTGGCTCTTAAGATTTAGTATGCAGTTCAAAATTTAGCATGAAGAACAGGAAGAAAAACGTAACTTAAATGTTCTGTACAGCATTAATAACTGCCCTTGTAATAAATCTCACTCAACACAGAGTTATCTGTGCTGATGAAACATTTACAACACAAATTCCTGGTGATGATATATAATGCAGACCAAGATATGCAATGATCCTCACTCTAATTTGTTGACTTAAAAACTTAGAACATTATGCGACTGTTTCATGGTGCGGTGGGCAGACAGTGACACTGTCATGGGGGAGACAAAGAGGAAAGCAGTGAACTTTATCTTAAGTGGAAGTAACTGATAGACCACATTGGAACTATGCCTTGAAACAACACAAGTTTTTACTAGCATCAAATGCAAAACCAGTAAGATTTCAGGTTCTACTAATACCCCATAACCTCCTTCAGTGTTGGTTGAAACCTCGATGGACCCTCTCATGGTCAGCTAGTGATGGTCAAGAAGTCAGGCCAGGCCCGGTGCTCACATTAGAAAGCCTTCTTGTTAAATATATATTTTTTAACTGACAATATTACAATGCGAGTTGCTTTACTGTCACCTCAAGTAGATTTGATTCCCTAAACAATGAAAATGAATTACCAGTAACCAGTCCTGGCTATGATCAATTTTTATGACAGTTGCGAAGTAATAAAAATGTGATGAGCATCATCCTGGCAGCGTGCTGTTGGAAGGCAGAGGAGCAGGCCTTGCCTGTAGTCAGGGTAGCGGTTGCTATTATGGTGAAATCCACCTTCGAATCACTCCAAGTTAGGTGCTGTAGAGAACCAATGTGCGGTGTTGATACGCTATCTAGTGGCTGTATTGGTGATGACATGATTCCGGGATTAGTGTTCTTGTGAATTGCTAGTATATATATGTATTATTCTGTGGTTCTATAGATAGATAGATCGATCGATCGATCCATAGGATGCCTTGGGTTGAAAGTGACCTTAAAGATCACCCAGTTCCAACCCCTCTGCCATGGGCAGGGATGCCACCCACTAGATCAGGTTGCCCAAAGCCCCATCCAGCCTGGCCTTGAACACCTCCAGGGATGGGGCATCCACAGCTTCTCTGGGCAGCCTGTGCCAGTGCCTCACCACCCTCTGAGAAAAGAATTTCCTCCTAACCTCTAATCTAAATCCTCTCTTTTAGTTTAAAACCATTCCTCCTTGTCCTGTCATTGTCTGCCTGAGCAAAAAGTTGCTCTCCATCTTTTTTATAAGCACTACATATTGAAAGGCCGCAATGAGGTCACCCCGGAGCCTTCTCTTCCCAGGCTGAACAGCCCCAGCTCCCTCAGCCTTTCTTCCTAGGAGAGGTGCTCCAGCCCCTTGATCAACTAATGACCCTCCTCTGGACCCTCTCTAGCACCCACGCCTTTCTTGTACTGGAGGCCCCAGAGCTGGATGCAGCACTCCGAGTGGGGCCTCACAAGGGCAGAGCAGAGGGGGACCTTCCCTGCCTTCAACCTGCTGCCCACTCCTCTGTTGGTGCAGCCCAGGATGCAGTTGTCTTTCTGGGCTGCAACCGCACTGCTGGCTCATGTCAAGCCTTTCATCCACTAGAACTCCCAACAGCCCTTCTCTGCAGGGCTGCTCTGCTCTCACTGAGTTCTCCACCCAGTCTGTGCTCATGTCTGGGTTTAGATGAGATCAGGATTTGTAAATCTGTAACCACTTTGTAATGAATCCAAGACTTTCTGAGGCTGTGGATGACTAACCAAAAGAAGGTACTAAAGTTTGTATGAATTTGCAAACAAAACCGTTGCTGTAGGCATTTTTGTCTTTAATATTCTGACAGGTACTGGATAAGCAGTTAAGATTTTTCTCCTTTGTATTCAAGCCGTGGTTTCTAGGCGGACTAACAACCAACAGCTCAGCTTATGAGTGGTTCAAGAACCAGTTTAAGTATTCTCTTTACCTGCCAGATTAGGCAGTATTTTGTAAGGTCAAAGCAGACAATCTAGATACTTAATCTAAACTACAAATATAGTATGCAGTAATGCAAAGCCAGATGTGTTCTCCAGTGGGGAAAACTAATTCTAGTTCCCTGAGATCGCAGACTAGGAAGAGGTGAAGATTATGCACAGGCTTCTCCTGGTTTTCTGTTTCTGACAGGGACATTGTTGACCTCCAGCAAATCATACACCCCTCTTGCTTTATTATCTGTTACCGAGATGTGAAGGGGAGATAGTACTGCTCTTTAAAAGCTTAATCAGCTTTCTAGTTGGTGAGCACTTCTGTTGTAAAGGCCTTACTTTCTATATCGTATATATATACACATATGAAAGGGAATATACTACCTGTATATATGACTTATACAAGTATATTTCAGGTAATGCACAAGCTACAACAACTAGCACACAAATTCTTTTTATTTTTTTAAGAACTCTGACTCACCATCTGCCTCAGCAATTTTGCACTTTTCTACTTACTAACTGAGAAATCTCCCTAGACAGCTGTTAAACCATTTATCTTCAAGTGCACTTAATTAAAATATGTGTATTTGTTTTAGGAGGCTGAGTAAAGACATCGTGTTGCAGGTTTCAGCTTGGATAGCATCTTTAGAACTGTTCCGTCTTTCTAGGAAAGCAGGAATATTGTTCTTTCTTCAGACATCATGAAGAAAAGTGCTAATTTTGTTCTCTATTTTTGGTAAGTAATTTTTCAATTTAATATATGCTTCTGACACCTTAAAAATAAATTTGTTTAGTAAAAAATGTTGTTCACATTACCTACATTTATCATAATTATTTCTGATATAAAGCTTCCATTGTGTATGTAATTTGCCACATAAGATTGCTGTTAATAAATGTGAAATATGTATATAAATTACATTATTAATGTAAGTATGTGCCACACAGGCAGTTGCTGTACTAAGCTTAAGGATTTATAGCTCCATCTAAGACCACTGTACTTGATAAGGAAACAGTGATTTTTAAGAGCAGAAGCTTATGATACAAGCATGTAAGAGTTGCTAGGTCTACAAGTAACCTCCTTTAAGTGCCCAAATACGATAATCTTCATCTCCTCTTGTCCCCCCTCCCTTCCTACCTATAAACATGTTCTGTACTTCCTTCAAATTCAACATTCACTCCAAATTAATTGTCCTGTAAAAAAAAGAACTTTGCTTTTGGTATGACTGCTGGCAACAGAGATGGGCTTAAAAATACATCAGAAAATTAAGGAAAATTCCTCAGTAGGACTTCCCACCTTGCATGTCCAGCTCCTAAGTGCTAGAACCCCAAATTATTTTTATTGCTTGCACAACCAGCACAACCCTGGCTACAAATGCATCCAAATAAGTGGTAATTGTAAGAAAGAAAAGTGCAACACTCATTCATTCGTTGCTCAAACATTTAAACAAAGGAAGTAATTTCTTTTACAAATGTGTTTCTCTTGTATAAGAATAATTTTGTACAGAAAATAGCTCTTTATACATTTTAGAGAAATGCTAACATTTAGATTCTCTATTCAGGGATAGTGATTGAATGCAATTTAAGATTTCTGTTATGCTTTACAGTTACCAAATACCAACAAAGCAGCAATACACCACTTGTTTAATATCTTTCAACTGCTTGACTTACCAATTATTGACTCAAGACAATGAAAACATTCCTAGAACCATGTTTGTTGACAAACATTCAAGTATCTTGAAACTGTTAGTTATGAAATAACTCCTGAAATTAACACCATAATTTAAGCATCAAGGAAAATGAACTTAAACCTCAACAAGGCAGCATTACTTGCTCACAGATTATCCTGCTGGCTAATACTGTAAGAATCAAATTGAACTGAAACTTTTATATTAAATTGGTTTACTGTTAACATGACCTTCAAAACGAGATAGCAGAAGCTACTCAAGTATATGTTATGCAGCATTAATACAACATTATAAATGTAATAAAATGCTTTCACTTTTGTAAGAAGAGACCAGGGAAGGTAGAGAAAAATTTAGTAAAATGCAATATAAAAAGTAAATTTGTGGAGGATGAGAATAAATTGAAAATCATGTATACGTATTTATATATAACATTTGAGAGTATACTAGGATATACATATATTTAATAATGCTCAATTTCTTGCAACATAGTGTTAAAAGTCCATATGGTGTCACGGGGACCTCCAAAACAAACCAGTTTCACACACTTTTCCTCTACAATTACTGTTTCAAGCACCTGTACTTGTATGCAAGTTTCCTTTGAAATTAGTGGGATGGTAAGGAAATTTCTCCTTGATATACAGTCATCTCCTTGACACATTATCTTTTCTTGCTTTCTAGGTATTTTCTAATTTTAAAATGTAAGCAAAAATAATTTTAAGATGTAAGCAAACAAGTACTATATAACTCAATCAAAGATTGGAATTTGAGAATACTGTTGATGCTTCCATGCTGCAAGATTCAACCATTCAGTCAAACACAGCTATCAGTCTGCATTAGCCAGCCTCTTAACGGGTACAATTTTCAAGGAAATTCCGCTGCAACTGGTACACCTCTCCTCACTAACACTGTGGCACAAAGATCGACAGGAGTAATAAATCACATTATACCAGGTCACATTTCCATTTAGCTAGGAGAAACAAGCCCCCTGCAAAACCTTATTCCAGTGATTTTGCAAATTCTGCATAGTCAATGTATCCATCATTGTTCTTATCATCATCTCGCAAGACATCATCTATTAGACTAATTAGCTCTTCTTCTTTCATTGCCTGGGTATGCTCACCACCTTCCTACAAAAAAAAAAAAAAAAGAAACAAGTTTAGCGGTGTTTCCCATCTAGTGGCACGTGACAGATTACTGACAACTAATTTTTGTTAAGCAGTTCATATTTGACGTTTAATGTGGTTCTAAGATTTATATAATCATTTATTCCAATATATGGAACTTTTACCAGATGCAAGCTATTAAGTCCAAGTTCTCTGTACGTCAAAATAAGTGCTTTGTATCCGTTATATCCAGTTTATATTCTTAGCCAAGAGATCTAAAAGCTAAATAGCACAATGTACGATAGACTAACCTAGCAGATGTGTTCTTAATTTGAATCTTTATGTCACACAGACATATAGTTTCTGTACTGTATAGAAACATCATCCTTTGTGTCAGAACGTGTAACAGTGAGAAATGAAAAGAAACATGTTCAGTACAGTGGTGTAGCTTAAAGGTAGTAAAAGGTCAGTATGTGATACTGCGTTAGCGTTGTCTTCCCAAGGATCGTACCTGCATCTGTCCTTAAATATTTGTAGCTGGGAAGAGAATGTGTTTAGAAAGGTGAAGAAAACAAAGGCAGACCATGACTGGTTCTTCTAAGCCGAATTTGTGCAAGGTGTCTCTTACACTTTGCTTATCCACGGCAGTAATAGTTTGGGCTTGAAAACAGCAGGCTTAGAACCTGCAGCAGCATCGTGTCACGTGCTACTTCTATAACTTCACATCAGCTTAACTCCATTGTGGACGATTTCCCTTTTTCCTCTCCCCATCCCTGGCTATCAAAGTATCCCCTTTGTCAAATCATCTCCACTCTTCACTCACAGTAAAGTTTAAACGACAGTGGAGTCTTCTTGAAAACTGTGATGTGACATGAAAAACCTATGATAAAGTTAGTATGTTTATAAATCAAGCCAAAGGGATAATAGTCTTGTTTTCACAAGAACTGTTCTACTGTAACTGCACTGAAGGTGTGTTGTGACTATGCTACTTAAAGCTGGTTTAAGAAAGTCAGAACTGTTTGCAAATGCACAAGCCATTACAATATACCACCTACCTCTTTGTGGACATGTGATATAGCGGTAGCAAGCTCTAGCCCATCTAACAAATTATTGCCATCATAATCATGCATTTTGAAGTAATGAAGCTGCAACTCTTGCGGAGACATCTCAGATTCTGGTTTTTCAATAACACCTTCCAAATGTTCCATGATGTGGCTAAGAAAAAAAAAAAACAACAAGCGACATACCAGTTAGTTAATATTTAATTCTATGTTGACATCAAATTTAGTCTTTGATCAAGCAGTCAAGTGCACAGGAAGCACTGTATCTCTAAAAGCACCCTAGACAACCAGGACAACTGACAGTTTTACACTAAAATGAGGAAGGCACAAAGGTTGGTTGTTACAGGTGTTGCAGTGGCCCCTAGCGTCTTAGGTAGCTATTCCTCTTTCTTCTGGCCTACTGAACTGATTACAAAAACAAGCCAAGCAGCCCTCAGAGTCTCCTTTGGGCTGTTTTCCAAAGCAAAGGGTCTGGAGGAAGAGCATTTATACTCACACATGAACTAGGGAACTGCATTTGCTGCTACCTCTCTTTGGTGCGTGAAGAAGCAAGGAAGAAGAAAACCATTCCCTGCCCGCTTAAAGCACTGTTTTGTCTAAAGTACATTGATCTAGGCGAGCAGGGTTCCTGTAAGAAATCACTTATAGCGTGAGTTGTGCTGAAGGCTCCGGAGACCTTTCCGGGTCTGGCACCTGCTGTCAAGTTCTCCAGCAGCTGCCTCCTGCCTGCCCCCAGCTCTTCACGCGGCACCCCGAGCCGGGCGGCTGCCCTCGCCTTTAACCCGCCTGGCGCCGCAGGAGGCAAGCAGACGGCTAAGAAGCACCGTCGGCGTTTTCGGGACACGTACTCCTTATCTTGCACCAGGTTCTTATCGAGGCGGATGTTCGCGTGCTGGCCCTCCCCGCCGCGCTCCTCAGCCAGGGCGCCGAGGAGGGAGGCGGCCAGGCAGCAGCACAGGAGAGCCGCTCCAACACCCCTCGGGGCCATGGCGATCTCCTGCGGAGAGGAAAACAGAGCGCGGAGAGACGGGCGACGCCCGGCCGTTAAACCGCCGCCCGCAGCCGTTAAACCGCCGCCGCGGGATGGCGGCCCTGGCCCCCAGGTGGAGCCGGGCCCTGCGCTCCCCTCCGCCCACGGCGCATGCGCGCGCCCCGCCCCGCCCCTCGGCGCCCCGCCCGCCGGCTGCACCTTGCGGCGGGGCGCGGCCGCGTCACGGCGCCGGCAGGGCCGCGTGCAGCGCTCGCCGGCGGCCAGGTGCGGCGGGAAGGGGCGGGGCCTCGACGCCGCGGGGGCTCCGCTCGGTGGGCGTGGCTTCCCGGCCGGTGGGCGTGGCTTCCCGACGGGCGGGCGGTGCCTCTCGGCCAATGGGCGTGGCTTCCCAGCCGGTGGGCGGGGCCTCCCGGCCGGTGGGCGTGGCTTCCCGGCCGGTGGGCGGGGCCTCCCGGCCGGTGGGCGCGTCCCGGCGGCGCCCCGCGGTCCGGCGGCGGCGGGGCGCTAAGATGGCGGCGCTGTGGCACGTGAAGCTGTCAGGGGAGCTGGAGCGGTGCCGGGCGGAGCGGCACTGGGCGCAGCTCCGGCTGCTGGTGCGGCACCAGCTGCTGCCCCCCGCCAGGGCGCCCCGCAAGGCGGCGGCGGGCGCCGAGGAAGCCGGTAAGGGGGCGGGGGGAGCGGCAGCGGGGCGCTGACCTGCCCCGGGAGCCGGGGGGAGCCCCGGGGTGCTGGTCCGGCCGCGGGGGGGGGGGCTCCGCGGTGCCTCCCCCCGGCGGTCCCGAGGGCAGCGCCCGTTGGCCAGGTGCCCGGGGAGCGGCGGTTCGGGGGCTCGGTCCCTCCTTGTGCCTGCGCCTCTCGCCTCCGGCAGAGGGGCCGGCGAGCGCCTGGGTGCTCCCCGGTGCCGCGGACGAGTGGCCGTGGCTGGGGGTGGGCACGCGCAGGGCCCGCTGTGTTGTGCCGCTTCCCCGTTTCGCGGTGCCGGCGCGCGGTAGGTGCGTGCCGGCCGTCGGGCGGGCGGAGCTCCGCTCCCGCGCCGGTGTGCGCTGGCGCTCGGGCCGCAGCACGCGCGCTGTGCCTCGCGCGGGGGGGGCGAGCGGGCGGCGGCTGCCCCACGGGCTGCGAGTGCGGGGAGGACGCTGCCCTGCGCCCCCGTTCCGCAGCTTCGGGCTCTGGAACACGAAGTCTGTGTGACACACAGTGCTCGTTTGGTTTTTTGTTTGACTTACAAAGACGTTCTTACCCTATTTGACTCAGCCAGCTGTTTGAGATACTCCTTCTATGAATGAATGAGCTGCTGAACTAGACCCATCAAGCGGGAGCTCCAGCTACGCCGCCAGATGAGATGTTTTTAGCAAGTGATGCATCTTAAAGTTCATAGAAAATAATTTCTTCTAAGTAAAATATTAAGCTTCTGATGCAGTTACTGTTCTGTAGTGAAGATCATGGCTTATGCCTAGTCTGAAGCAAGTTTTCATGCTTGTACATTCACAAATTTTAAGCATGGACTTAAATGCTTGCTAAGACTGGTCTTACAGTTTTTCATCACAAAACTCACTTTTAAATTAATTGCTACATTAGTGACAACACAAGAGTGAGCTGTGCTGTCAAAATGAAAGATCTGATCAGGGAAAAATAGTTTAATTAAAAGGAAACATCACTTTACTTTTCATAGGTAACAACGTTTCCAATACCCCAAGTTAACACTACTTCCTCTTTTCCTCCACTAGTTCCTCTCACCCCTCAGAGTTACTATTTATGTGTCTTGCAGATGATGAGTTTTCTCTTAATCCTATTTAAATGTTAGTGTAATGCTATTTAAAAAAAGTAGTGCTGATAATAGCATTCGAAAATGCTAAGTGATGTTTCTCGTTGGTTGGTGTATGCTTTCAGAGGACTATGGGAGTATGCTGCTTGCCGAAGCTCTGCTGGAAGAATGCTTACAGGAAAACTTTGCCAAACTGAAGGACTCCATTCCCCTGACAGAGAAGAATGAGCCCAAACTGAGTGAAGCTAAGCAGTATCTGACCAATGTCTTAAGCAGAGGAAAGCTGCGGGTAAGTGGGCTCTGTCACTGTAACTGCTGATAACGTAATGCTTTTTTCATGTGATTGTTAGCCTGATATGAGGTGTTGACATTGCCTTATCATGTCCCCCTATTTACAGTGCTGTAGTTATAGGTATTACTAATGTCCTTGTAATTCAGTGCCCCTCTGCAGTGTCTTCTGTTGGGAGATTGCTTTTTCATATCCGAACAGGTTAGGTATTACAAATATATCCTTCTTTTTGATTACAAAGACTTGGGCTGAGTATGTAGGAGCTCTCTGCAGCCGTGGTGCAGGGCCTTCTAATGGTGCTGCTGGGTTTGCCCAGCTGAGGGACCTCCTGCTGCTCCAGGGCTGAAGGAATTGCGTGCACCTGGTCAGCTCCAGGACAGAGGTAAAATGTGCTTCACGCTGCTGCTGGGCCGTTGAGGTCGTAGTGCAAGTCCAAGGTTACAGCCTTGCATTGCTTTCGGTCCCTGCCAGAGAAGTTACGCCAACTTAGCCTCAGTTTTGTTTCATGTTCTGAGTGTGTGGTTCATAGCTGCCCATTAGCAGAGAGCTTTAGGAGAGTTTCAAGACACTGCCTCAGTGGCTACTGGTGACCTTGAACAGCAGGACTTTAATAAGGCTATGAATTACAAGTCTGAAGTTCTAGGCTTGTACTGCTCCTGGTTCTGAAACTTGCAGCGTAATGAGCTTGCGAGTGGATGTTATACTTTGATCATGTTACTTGCAACAGAGCCCATGTTCAGCTCTTATTTTTCTGTGGGGCAGTTCCTTGTTTGTATCTTCTCAAAAGTCAGTGTATTTAAATAAAAAGATAGGGTAGGAAGGAGGATTCATCCAGCCCTTTTTCTTTATAGTTTAGCCCCAGTAACAGCCAAAACCACTGTTCTTGTTTGGTTTTTTGTTTGTTTGTTTCCAGGTCTAGGTGTTAGGTTTGGCTTCATGAATTGCAATTACTGTTTCTTTGTAGTGGTGATTTGGCTACTCATGTTGGTTACTTACAGGCTACTCTTGAACCTGTGTAGACTGCATGTGTTTAAAAACTGGGGGTGAAGGATTAGGAACCTCTCCTGCTTTTTGAAACATTAGAAAGGGTCCAAATGTTTGTTTCTTACTGAGAGTGTTTTTTTTTTCTTTTGCACACATTTGTATAGACATTTTCAATACTCCTTAAGGACCAAACAAATCCTAGAAATGGCAGGCATGCTTTCTGCCTCTACTTTTGCCTGAACTTTTTTTTTGAGAACTTAAGAAAACTTGGGAACTTTCCTGCTTTTTTTGATTAAATGTACAGAGGAGAGGGGACCAGTAACTGAATGACTGAAAAATATTTTCTATACAGTTTAAAAGCAGGGGATTTCCTTGGTGTGTATGTCTAGTTATGATAGTGACAGGCTTTAGTGTTATCCATGGCTGGTGAATCAATAGAATAGGTCAGTGGCAAGGGAAGAGGTGACTTGTAAGCTGTGTGTTTCCAGACTGAGCTCCAAAGTAATTCCTTGACCTTTGTGGCTTGCTGCTCTCATAAGCATAGTGCTAAGATCTCTAGACGCTTAAATCCTTACTTCTCCAAATTGTGTAGTTGGCAAGGTTAAGAACAAAACATTTTGAATCTCCTTAATTTGTGCTAAAGTATCTCATTTGTGCTCATTGGTATTTTACCATGTAAATGCTCTTTTCCCCTCATTTCTGTTTCAGCCTAAGTATATGATAGAAGCTATGCTGATCCTAGGGAAGCTTCATTACGTAGAGGGATCCTACAGAGATGCCATCAGCATGTATGCAAAAGCAGGAATCGATGACATCTCAACAAAAGATGAACCCCTGTACATGCTGCGTTTGGTGACTGAAGCCTTCGTTATTAAAGGTAAAGGACCACATACATATATTTGAAGTGTGCTGTGTAGGTAGAAAGTTGAAGGTATTTCTCCAAGTGGCTTGATATGATCAGATTGGCAGTGTTGTTGACTTTAGAAAGTCCTACTGGGTATGGTCTGTACAGTTTAAAATTGAAGGCGTCATGCAGTCTTGGTCCATGATTTTTAAACTTGGCTGACTTGTAAAAGAAAGGTTGATGCTGGAAGTCGTGTGCTAACTGTTGGCTGTAAGTCAGCAACGCACCTGTGCCTGTGTATACATTTTGGGAAAATCTAAATCAAGTGCTCTGAATTGGGGCCTATACTTTCTATTAGAGTTCATCCACTTGTAATTTTATATGATTTCTGTGAAATAAGCATGGATGGAGTTTCCAAGTTTTAAACTCTGGACTGACACAATATACGTGTTCAAAGCAGGTTGTGTATTTTTGCAATGCATGTCATGTTGTATCAGACCTAATGTACAAACAGGAGTCTCCTCCCCCTTTTAATTCTACAAACATTGCGCTGAGAGATCCTAATGAAAATTGCCTCTAAGGGTAGTGGAATTGCATTTCAGTTTTGAGTGGGGGAAAGGAAGACCCTAGTCAGTTACTGACTTGGCGGGGGGAAAAAGATCAGTAGTCTTCTCCTTCATTTGCTTTCAGTTCCTTTATAAATGTTGCTCAAGTACTGCTACCTATCTACTGCTTTCTACTCTTTTCAGCATGTCCACCAGCTAATTAGGTGAATGAGAACTCTGTGATGATCAGATACCTTCAAATGGTATGTAAAAGAGTGACACCAAATCAACCCCAAATACTGTTTGACTGGGCTGCTAGTATTACTGACGATAATTTGGGTGTTTCATGATCTCACACAGTCATTCTGCTTTTTTTGAAAACCTGTTTTTGCTGCTTTGCTTGCTTTGGTTTTGTTTTCTATGGCTCTGGTTGAATCTGCTTCATTAATGAGCTTTTGTGGTGTAGGACTAATTTACTCATAACTTACACTAATGTATGCATGGTGCAGAGGAGTAAGTGACTACCAATGCATTTATTGCGGGTGTTTTGTGTGTTTTTTTTGAGACTGACTAACGGTGTACTCAAGAGTCTTAACCTTGCTGGGAATTGGTCCTAGGTGAGGCATGAATGTAATAAGGTATGCGTGAACACTGGTGAAATAACGCTGCACCTGTAAGACTTCTTCCATGGTAGCTATCTCACCTCTGTATGAAGATATAAGGGTGGAGGTGTTTGCCTCAGAGGATCAGACCTTAATTTTTTTTTTAATGTAGTTTAGCATGGAATATAAGTGTTCTTTTGCCTCTGTGCATGCAAACTGTAAGGAGTCCCTGCCATTGCAGAGTTACCTCTGTGCTATTCCTGTTCCACAGCTTGTATCCTCAGTGATGATTATTTTCAGATTAACCAAGATATCAAGGATATACGAAGTCACTTGGTATTCTAACAAAGCTTGTGTCAGAGAAGTCCATCAGAGTGGAGCTTCTCCAGCTGAGTTTGGAGAGAGCACTCGCTGCTAGGATCAGTTTCTCTCTTTTGTATACTCAACCTCTCGCTTTTACAGAAATAAGCCTTTAAATGTTAGGAGTTTGGACAAGGAAATAGCAGTGTAGATTTAAATCTTCACTTAAAAATATGTCTGCCCAGGCTACCTCTGCAGGTTAAGTAACAGAGCATGGATTTAAATTACTTAAAATTTCTTTATACATTAGTATAAAGACTCTTGATTTCTTTTTTTTTTCCTCTTGATATCTGCATAGATTTTTTTTGATCTGTACTGTATTATTGCTTCTGGTTGAATTACTGTTAGCTTATACAAACTGAAACCTTCTGTAAGGACACTCTCGAACATCACTAGAAACATTTCTTCATGGATTGTTTATGCAGCAATCCAGAAAAGCCTGTCTCTGTGTTCTGTCTTTATTCCAGGAGCTTCAATCTTCTGTGCTTAATTTCTTACTCAGATCTTCAGTAATACAAGGAGGTGGTCGGAATGCCCATGTTCACTCAGTAATGCGCTAGAACTTTATATCAGTTCAAGTATAAACCTGAAAACAGCTTGATTTTGTGTAGCTAGTACTGTTGGGTTGTGCATATATGCAGAACGGCCACGTAGGCGTTCAGGATCATGAAGGAAGGGTCATGGCAGAAAGAAAAGCCAAATCAAAGGCATTTGTGTTACCATTTTACTGTTGGAAACAAACTAAACAGTAATGAGAAGGAGATGGGGTACATTGGGAGGAGGTGTGCAGGCAGGGTGTGTGGTAGAAGTGAAAAATGGGATAGCAAAACTGGGTTTGCTTCTTTAGAGTGCCTTTTGAATTCTGTGATGCTTATGGTTGGGCATTGAGCTCAATCTGTGGGGGCTCCTCTGAAGGCCCATAGCGTGTGATAGTTGATGTTATGGCAAGAATTAATATGGATTTGTAGCCTTGTGATTGGAGTGTAGAAGTCAAATGGGGAGAAAGTTTTCTTGCTTTCCTTTCTCAGTAGTCTTTTACCAAAGATGACTGTCAGGCAGTAAACACTAAAGATGTTTTTTATAAATGCTAAAGCTTGAGCAGCTGGCAAGTTACATGAGAGATGGTGGTGAAGGTTAGATTCGTCCAGTATCTCAGCTGACTGCTCCTGCTTATCCTGTTTCTAAATCCCCATGTTGTGGGGAGAAGAGCATCATGTCATACTCCTGTGGACAGTGAGTGAAGTGCTAACAACAGTTTGATTCTTAGCAGTGGTTAACCTCTGTGGTTATTTAATAGGTGGCTGGTCTGTCCACGTCTCTGTTCTTTCTCCGCATCCTCCATGAGGTCAATTCCTCCTTAAAACCTATGCTTGGCTCTATGATGCAAACAGTTCTTTCTGTCTATTGCAGGAAACAGTATTGAGTAATAAAACTTGCTTGCATATTCACTTGGGACACATTGTGGCTTTGTTACCTGGCATTGTCCATCTGAAATGAGCAGAACTACCAAACAGCACACGTAACTGCCACTTTGCCTCTGCTGCACTTACTGCACACTGCAGAGACCCCCGGCTGCTCCCAGTGAATAAATCTTCCTGGTATAGTAGGGTTGGTCATAACCTAACTCTCTGCAAAGCAAAGTGTATCTGTAGCCAGGACTTAGCTCATCTAAACTCCCAGGTTGTAGAATGGCTCTGTAAATAAGTTAGGTTTTGTAGTTATGATGTTCAGAACCAAATATATTTCCATAATGTAGGGTTATAGGTACCTATCTTTGCTTGGTGCTTTGGGTGTTTCCACTCCCCAGCTGACGTCACTGATCCCTGCAGAAATGCAAATGGTGTACTTGTTCTGGTCATATTGCTGCCTCTGGTAGTTGGCTGTTTAAAGTGAGTGTGATTGAAATAATGCCATACGAATGTCAATGAAATAATATATGAAGCTTAAGCTACTCGTACAGGTGCAAAGTTTGAGTCGTAGAGTACCGAAGCAAGTTGCTTTCTGTCATTGTGAGTCGGGCAAAACCGAAGAAAGCAAGGAAGGAAGATCTCCCATGGATAACTTGTCTCTTGGCTCAGTCCTTTTCTGTAGCGTTAGAACCAGTGTAAGCTGTTATAGAAGAGTTTTTATGCCTGTATAAATATGGAAAAGATAACGTGAACGATATACTTGCGGTGGTTTTGTTTCTTTTTAAAAAAGCTTTTGGGTTAGCCTTAATGGAGTTGTGCTTGGTTCTCTTACTGCTAAAGCCTCAGTATGAAGATGGGAGGTGGTATGCAGGTAGGCCTGAGGAGTCTCCTCCGTTACGGAGCCGTTTGGTGCACGGCCCTTCTTGGTGTGCTGTGGGAGGGTGGGCAGAGACCTGCTGTAGCAGAAGGCCATTGCCAGCCTGAGTCATGCCGGCCCAGGGAGGGCTGACGTGGCCTGTGGGCCCGTCTCTGTTAGGACTGGCAGCGCCTTCGGCTCGCCGCAGCGCTTCTCGTCAGGGCGTGTGGTGCCAGAGCTGCTGCGAGGTGAGTCAGCCCCACGGAGAGGAGCTCCCCGCATCCAGCAGAGCCCCGGCCAAATCAGCAGCGACACAGGACTGCAAAGGGCTTCTAGCTGCTTTCATGGGGAAGCGGCGCTTTAATAGTCCCACTGCCTCTGTCTGAGAGGGCTGGAGCACATGGCCTCGTACGGTGCTGCCTCTGCTCTGCTGACTGGAAGGGGGCTGCGGAGTAACGTGTTTGTGGGTGTCTAAGGATGGGCGAGATGAATCCCTGGTAAACTCGTTTCTGAAGGTTTGGGTTTTTTTATAAGCTTTAGAAAGAGATCTGTTCTATCAAAAGGCTGCAGTGTAAGCTCAGCCTTTTTAGATCTCAGGAAAAACCACGTTGAAGAGGCCATTAGATGATAATGCAACTGTGAGAAGCCTTGATCATAGTTTGCGTTTTGTTTTAACAAGTCTAACCACGAGTCACATGTACAAGGCAAATGGGCTTTTTTTTTTTTAATTTACTCAGTGGCTTGAATCATTTATGTTGTTCTTTAGCCCACTTTAGTAATTTGAAGATGTTTAAGAGCTGTAATCTGGTACTTCTGAAAAACCGTAAGATCACAATGCTAACTCTGCTGCATTGAGAAGTGAACTTCAAGCCGCGCACCGTTCTAAGAGCCGTGATACTGCTGAAAGCAGAACTGTGAATCCAACACATGAGGGTTTTTCCGGAGCTTCACGGTGCTGAGCAACCAAGTGTGTACGTCTAGGGTTCTGGGTTTGGTTCAGCTCACTATGGGTTTTTTGGGTTTTCTGTCTATTCACTTTGAGGACAAACTGCTGGTCTTGTGTTTTTCTGTTTCTCTTAGGGATGTATCTTTTAAAACCTCTATGATGAGGTCAGTATTGCTTGGAAGGATATCGTTATGCTTTATCCATATCTATCTAGGATTTGTAATACTGGAAGTGATGTCTTACAGGTTATAATAATGTTGTGGATGGAAAATGATGGTATTGCACAGTAATAAACAGGAAAAACTAATCTTTTAGGAAATAATGAACAGAAAGGTGGATCTCTTAGCTGATTTAAAAACTTGGTTCTAGTTATGATTTTAAATTGGTCAATTTATGCTTCAAATTTTTAAATATCATCTTCATTAAACTTCCTTAGTGCTTGTGCATTGTAATTTATTTCTTAAGGTATTTTTGTTGGTTTGCAGAACTATTAAAAACACGTGAGTTTGCATTCAGTAGACATAAGCCTGGCAATTCAATTGTTTTTTTTTCTAGCTAATCAGAAGATACTTTGCCCATTTGTTCATACACTTCTTTGAAGTCTTTAATTTTGACATTTGCTTATGTGTCATTCATCATTTTTTAATACTGTTTTCTACAGGATGACTAATTTCCTAGGTGAGATTTGTATTCAGCTGCATTTTTTCCTAATTAGCATAAATATAGTTAAAATGGATTTATTGTGGAGCGAAGTTCTGATAAATCAACTTTTTTGCTCTGTTAAAAAAAATATTTTCAGTTAAATGAATTTTACTTGGTATAGGCAATGTTTGAACTCAATACTTCTAACGTTCAACACAAGCATTAGGTTTCTTGTGTGCATTTTGTTTTTTTATTCATAGTTTAAAGGTGGAAAATAAGCTTTCCCATTTGTTTTTATGTAATCCAAGCCTTGTTGATTCTTCAGCTTCAAAAGCTAGTCACTTAACTAAACTAATGGAGTGAACTGAAGGAAAAAGGATTTTGTTTACTTCCTGCTTTACTCCATGGAAGAGCCTTTATTTTAGAGACTGATTTCAGCACTTCACTGGACTCTGATTTCAGATCCTGAGCCACTAACTTTTCCTCTTACTTTTTACTTAATGCTACCAATCACACAGTGCAAAGATGTATTTTGTTCAAATAATGAAGTATTGTGTTACGGGCTTTAACTTAAGCAGCCTTAAAGTAGGCCTTCTGAAAACCAGATTTCCAGGTAGCTTTTCTGACATGAAATTTTTGTCCACCCTAGTTTTTGTTGAATGAGATGGCAATACTAAAACTACTGAGCCTACAGGAATACAGGCTGAGTGGAAGAATTGAGTACCCCTGGTTTGAAAAAATTCAAGTGCAGATAAGCTGAGTTTAGAAATGCTATGTAGCTTTGCAGGGTCATCTATTTCATAACCCTCTTTTCAAAGTGAATTTACACTTTTAATTTCTTTGTTAGAAGCATGTTTAATCCAGGTCATGATTTAAAAGCATGTTTCAGGCCATGTGTATGCTTTTTGAGCTTGCTCTTTGTTTTAGAGGGCATACAGTTTTGCAAGGTGCATTTTTTCTTTCCTAGGCTGATGTTTAGAATATCCTGACTGCTGGATGGAGAAGGAAAAAAACAAATAGCAAAAAAATATGGTTATGCATATTCTTGTTCCTGGGGATCTTTTCATAGGCTGATCTTAAGTGTTCTTGAAGTCTTCTAAGAAAAGCTTTGCTGTAGATCCCCACATGCTCTCTTTTTACTATGTAAGGAAATGCCTTGTCTTGTCAAGTGAGACAGATGTAGGAAGGGGATTATTGGAAGGCTGATGACATTTTTCCATGTTCAAATAAATAATTCTTTATGGCCTTTCTGGGCACTAATAGAGGAAAGTAAAAATCATGCTGTAATTGCACATGTCAAGATAAAGATAATCCATTTCTGTATTATTGTTCAGTAGCCTCATGACTGTAAGGAAGGCTTCCAGTTCTGGCAGTGGCAAAAAGAGGGAATGCAGCTCTTCCTCTCTCCTTCCAGCACTGCCCCACACATGAACGTACATCCTGCCCACGTTGCTACTTCTGGCTGACTTGGAAACAGCTTGCTGGGATGCACCATATAGCAGAAATGGGTGGTAGGTTGTAAGGGGCAGGGAGAATCCTGAGAGCTCGAATTCCCTCACTACCTCTCCCCCATTAGTGCTGTATTGACGTAGAAACCATTGATGGCAACCTTGCAAACGACAGCGTTGGCTGATGCATTTGAATTCCTGGTAGTGCTCAGTCAGGACTCTCCTGAAGATACCACTTCTGGTCCTTCCTCATAGTCTTCAGGAAAGCTTGTTGAAGAGCCAAAATTGTACTGGGTGCAAAGTTAAGAAGAGAGAAGCACAGATTGGGGTTAAAGTTGGGGAAAAACTAACTCAAAGTTTTCTTTTGCTTTTTTAGTACAGGCATACTATGCTTAGGTGGTAATGGGGGTTGTGAGGATGACAGGTGGCAGTACGCAGCTCTGTTAACCTGCATGGTGCTTTTGAGATGAAATAGTGGCATGCAGTAGTCTGTTCCTGTTCCTTAACGGCTTGCTGTTCTATTGGCAGCTGCTACTGAGGTTGCTTTGGTCAGTATTTTCAGCTGCTGTGACAAAGTAGAATTGCCGTGGAGGAAAAATAATTTGTTTGCTTTCTCGTCCCTTTTAAAAGGGGGAAAAAATAGGGGGGGGGGCAGGCGGGACACATTCCTCTATGCTGGAATCATCTGATGACTAAAAATGGGTGGTACTCATCTCTGGGCATTAGGATCTGTGGGGAGATGGGCTCTTCTATACAGAGCTTAAATAATGCAGCGAGTTTTCTTGCCTGACCACTGGGAAAATTGCCTCCCAGCCACAAGAACGTATGGTACAATCTGGCATTGAAAACCGCCTCCCTGCGAGTAAGACGCTTTGTTGGCAGAACTTGTTTTCACTTTTGTTTGACAAAAACTGCAGCTTTTAAGTGCTAATTCACATCAGAGGGAGCGAGACTTTGTTCTACACCTTGTATATCTTCAAAGCGCTGCTGTTTGCAGTCACGCCAGCCAGACAGGAAGCATGCTGTTTACTTGTGCTGCCATCAGAGTAGCTGTCTGATGGGCAAAAGCTCCAGCTCCTAGGTGCTGCTGCCTTGATAAAAGGGCTGAGTACTGCTGTGTCTTATTTGGGTGTTGAGAGTGGAGCAGAAGTTTGGGAGTTGAGCTGCTCTTAGGCTGTTAGAGCGTTAGTTAGGGGAGCTGTGTGTCCCGGTGCCCCTGCTTCCCAGCTCTGCTGTGAGCAGCTAGCCTGGCCCAGCCCCGGCCTTCTCGCTGTCTGTAGGCTGCCTGCTGTGGCCAGGGAAGCTGGCTTCACCGCCAACCTCCGTCAGCTCTTCTCTGCTGTCAGACAGGCTAGCTGAGGTCTTTCTCTGTTTGCACTTTGGACGTAGTTCTGTGCAACGTGCTGTGCACAAATGCAGCCAGGGTGTGGGTTTAGACTTCTGAGAAGGGGGATACCTATAGGCAACCAGATGCAGATGACTCCACTTCGGAAAGTGGAAAAAGATAAATACCCTCCTGGGTTTCATTAGTGTGATTTGCTGTCTGTGGTTTCTAAGGTTTTATCACGTTATTCTTCCACTCCCTTCTTCCCACACAAGCATGTGATGAGCTTGTGCTGGCTGCACGTGCGTGCGTAAAACCCCACCTCCCTGCTGTGCTGTGACTTAGTTCCCTAGAGCTGGGGGGCCAGCAGCATCAGGAGGTGCAGGAGTAGTTGCCGCGTGCTTTCCTGAGGAGTACAAGCGTACTCCGAGGTGGCCAAGCCACAGGTAGCTGTTAGGTGGCTCTGATGCCATTCCCCAGCTGCGGCTGTGCTGTGTAGCAGGCAGTGGTGTGTGCACACACTGGGTGTTACTGACACGAGCTGTGGGGGTCAGCGAGTGGTCACAGCGGCTGGGGCTGATGCTTTATGTCCTGCCATGAAGCGTTGTGGTCACTGGCAAGCTCTTCTCTGTGGCTGTGCACTGCTCCCAGCTTCCTGCATCCCTCTGCTCCGTGAGGGTATGCTATGTGGCCAGTGGCTCTGGGAGGGTTTCCATCTGCTGCTTTACCCTGCAGTAAGCTCCGGATGTCTTTGACAACCTTTTAAACGACAGGGGAACAAGCCTCTTCGTCCTTGCAGGCTATGTCTGTTCTAATATTCCTTAAGTAGAATTGGCTTGAGTGCTTGATATGAATCAGCATAGTTACGTTACCCTCCCATTTTCTCTCTCCTGCTCCCAAAGCGCACATGAAAGTGGGCTAGTCCAGTTCAGTGACTGCGACTGCAGCTACACGGGAACTTTCTCACTGGTGTCAGCGATGCAGTGAGCCCAAACAGTACGTCCCAGTACTTGGTCATCAGCGCCACCTCTCTCCATTGCCCCCAATCCACTTTGCTTTTCTACTCCGCTTTTGCCTGCTGTGTTTAGACCAGGGAAAAATGTAAT
This sequence comes from Anser brachyrhynchus, assembly GCF_964034855.1. Classification (NCBI taxonomy): domain Eukaryota; kingdom Metazoa; phylum Chordata; class Aves; order Anseriformes; family Anatidae; genus Anser; species Anser brachyrhynchus. Next base: position 33,942,937 of record NC_137696.1, read on the forward strand.
TCTCATAGCCTGCCATGGGAGTATGCGGATGGTGTTGACCAAGTCCTTTGAGGCTGTTCTCACCTCTTTGCTGTGTCTCAGAGCATCACCCCAACAGAGACATCTCCTTCACTGCCATCAGATGTATCGTGGAATGGAGGTGGCCACTTGTACCAGGACAATTAGTGTGTTACAGCAGTGGTCTGTGAAGTGGGATGTGCACGTCCTGGACGACATGTCATGCACAAAATGATCTGTTGGGGTATAGGAGGAAAGTACTAAACTTCTATTTGTATAGATTTCTATCTCTTTAAACAAAAAAAGGAATCCAGATTGGTATGGATTGACACTGGCATCCTTGCCAGTCTGTATGTCGGAGTCAGAGGGTCCTGTGTCGCATGGTCCACAAAGTGTCCTAGGTAAGAGTGGGTGTTTCACAGTGCCACCATCACTTGTTCGTTCTCTCAGCATATTGCAGTTCACATGTGCGTAGTGAATTGCATTTGTGTTGCATTACCTGGCTTTAGCTGAACTAACCAGCGTGAAGTGGACAAGTAGTTTAAAGACTCCCACAAAGGAACTGTGGATTGCATGTTGTACTAATAATGCAAGCACAAGTGAGCAATAAGAAAATGGCAGAGCTGACACTTCTCCTAATAAGAGCTCTTCATTAGCCACATTAGGCAATCCCTGCTTTTACCTTGTAATCGGATCTAATCAGTGATGTTTGAAGTCCAGCAGTACTCAATTCAATACCTCAAACGTTTCACTGAACTTCATGATAAATTTCTAGAAGCCTCTTTTGAGCTTTCTTTCTCAATAGCAAAAGATAAAATCACATACCCTTGGGGAAGCGTTTTTTCTTCCCGCAGTGGTAAATGGCTAAAATAATATACAGAAGACAATATGGTGAAAAACTAAAACGTGTTCCTTCATCAGCAAATAGTGTTGGGAGACACATAGAAGACACTGAAGACCTGAAGAAACAAGTATTAGAACAAACTACATGGTGTGGGAAACTTGCTATACAGTTTGGTGAAAGTACAGATGTTTCTAACATGGCACAGCTTAATGTATTTGCTAAATTCTGGTTCAGTAGTGAAATATACTAAAAACGAAATTACTTTCTTAATAAAAACGTTTGTTTAAAAAAAAAAGCTGTGCAAGTTTAATCACTAATGTAGCAGCTGCTTTGGTAATAAAATAGAATTCTGGTGTTAGGTTACAGAAGTAGCATCACATGAAATTCATTCACCACCGTTTGTAAGTAAGCTGTTGCTGCAAAGAAGTGAGGGCAAGAAATGCACGGAGTAATACAGGAATGTATATCAATGTGGCTTATTTCCTTTAAACACAAGACCTGTAAACAGTAGAATCTCTCTAATACTTAAAGAAGCGGTGGGGAGTGACCCCGAAAATCGTTTGTGCCACACACAAACTCACTGGTGGTCTCATGGCAAAGTGCTTAAGAGTAGTTGAAGTTAAAGATGATTTATACATTTGTTTTGCAAAGATAAACGTTACAAATTTGCAGATCTTTTCTGTTATGATAAGCATCTGTCAGTTTTATGCTACCTAGCGGGTATCTTTAAAATGGAAAAAACACATTTTGTCTGTCCCTTCAAGCTAAAGGTGATGTTTTAACAACTGAAGAAGTAATGGCATCTGGTTTTAGAACAGATGTTTGGAAATGTTTCCAAGTCAGCGTGATTTTTTTTTTTTTGGTGTGTGCTGAAAATGTCACCTACAACTCTTACGTGTATACAGTTTTCTTACCTGTTTATAATTTGTGTAAATAAGAGTTTCATTTGGTTTGGAACCCATTTGTTAATAACTTTGTTTGTAAGAACAACTGACTGACACCAGGGAAGATGTAAATATACTAGTGAATTAAAAAAAATAAATAAAAATTTGGGTAGATGCAGCTAATGATTCACTTCTCTTTGGATCTACATATCTTTGTTAGCAATGATAGTCATTAAAACCAAGTATTAAAATAAACTTACCTTAGAACCAGACCTTCCAGTCTATGTATCTGCATTAAATCAAGATTTTTTTTCAAAAATAACCATAATCAAGCACATTGTTCTTCCTAAAAATTAACATTTCTCTAGTGAGAACAAAGTTTTGTACAGTTCATGACAGCAAGCAATATTTTTAACTTTTTCATTCTTCTGGTTTGTATTTTTGTGTGTTTTATAATGCACTATGTACAGCAGCATGTAGATAATTTAAAAATATGTATGTTGGGAATACATGCTCAGTAAAATTCTTGCTGTTAGGAGTGTGTGATCAAAAAGCCTGGAGCCTGCCTTGTTGTAGGTTGAAGTCCAGGTTCAAAGATCTGCTGTGAAGAACAACCAGCAGCCGGGCAGCACCTTTTGATATATCAGCAAAGTCAGCACCCTTGGATTAATGCAGCGAGGTGTGCACAGCCTACGTGGAACTGATCAGGGGTGGGTGACTGAGGTGGCATCTCAGATGTGCTTGCCACCTTCTGGCTTCACAGGCAACCCTGTCAAGAAGTTTTTCCTCATTTTAACAGTCAGCTACTGCTTTTGAGATTTTTAGACAAAGGATACCCCAGGATTATGATGGACTGCGGTGAGTGAAGGGCTGTGTAGCAGTGATTGGAAGTAATGAGGCAAGAAGTTTGCACTGCTTTCTTGCAAACCAAAAGTTCTATCTCTTCCCTTTCCTCTTGCACTAGGCACAATATAAATGGTGTGTTTGAAACCTAGGGCTTCCAGGCCTTTCTTGCCCCGCTTCCTCTGTTTGCATTTCAAGTAAACGTCATTGAACACTTGTAACTTAATTGCTGAGGGGAGGAGTGTCAAGACCCATGATGTGAATTATTTAAGCTGCTGTGAACTGTGGTAGAAATAATACGCAGCACTGGGTCTTGCCCTATGTCAAGCCAATCCAGGCTGCTGCGATGTCAAACCAGCAGCCTGCAGCGGGCTGAGTGCCTGCGCGCAGCCAGCTCCTGGGCTGTGCTTGCCCACCACCTTACCTCAAGACAAATTATTTGTGGTCCTGTTGAAAATCTTTGCATGTCCTCAGCTTGGTGGCACGCTGGCTTCTGGCCTGGGTAGCCCATCTGCAGGGCATACGCACGCAGGTCCTTGCCTTGGAGGCTGGGGCCGGTGCTGTTGGCAGGGCTGTAACTTCCACCCGAAGCTCTTTTTTGCTTTGAGTTCCCGTAGCTGTGTTTGACACAGGTGTAACAACAGGTAGGCTTCATGCTCCGTGCACTGTGGTGTTTCTTTAATTCTGTCATTAAATTGCCCCTGCAGCTGGGCTGCAGGGCTTTAGCAGCCACAGGCTAACACTTGGCAAAAGGGGTTTAAAGTAGTGTGCTGCTGCTGACCCTGAATTCTTCCACCAGTAAACACTCTGTTTCCCAGCTGTGTTAACTCATCCAAATGCATGGAAGTCTGTGTTAAAAGGAAAATAAGAACCCATGAGTGGATTGGTATGTCCTTCCTACTGAGTTGGAGCAATGCTGCTATTTGGGGAACTAGTTCATGAACTGGAAGAAAAGAAACAAGCTGCTTTAGCCTTCTCTTCTCACTAGCAGTTGTGCAGTCTCCATCTGTGCACTGAGGCCTCCAAAACCAGACTGGATAAAACCCTGATGAGCCTGAGCTGACCCTGCTTTGAGCAAGAAGTTGGACTACAGACCTCCCGAGACCCCTTCCAACTTGAATTTTCCTGTGATCTCTGTCTCTGAGAATCTAAGCTCTCATGTCCCCTTGCACATGTATTTTTCCAGTTCTGGTAATAACGTTTCAGAGCATTGCAGCCACGCAGTATGCTTTCTTCCCTTGGCAAGGACTGGGTGAGATGAAAGTGGAAATAAGCCTTCACAAAATGTCCCCTTTCAGGTTTCCATGAAAAGCAGTGCACTTCAACTCTAGGAAGAAATTCGTTCAGTCCGTGACACCTTTTACAAGCCTTATGGTGTGTGTTTTTCTGGCATAAATGCAAATTAACTGTAGAAGGGAAAAGAAGAAGCGAAGATGAGACAGATCAAGAGCCAGAGATGAATTTTTAGGGGAACTAGAAGAAGTGGATGGGAGCCTTTTCTTTATTCAGGAAGGAAAAATTGTGTTTCTATGCATGGAGAGCTACTGCCTCTGAAGTGGGTGGGAAGAGTTCTTTCTTTTATAAAAGATGATTTGGAAACAAGTCTCTCTTTAAATATTCAGCCTGAGGCATACCCTATTTGAAAGCTGTATCTTCCATATATAAGTGTGTGTGTGTATTTAAATTGGGGCACTTGATTAGTATGAGAAAAATCTTGGCATAGGTAAGTTATAAGTTGTTACTGTCTTAACATAACTGTTTTTACAAAATACCTAAGTCTGTTTACCTTAACCAGCTACCAAGAAAGCATATAACTTTATACTTTACTTAGAAGTTAATTCTGTTTCAGTAAGGGCCACGCTTTCTTGCTAAATCCCTTGTGGCAGTACCATGCGCTCTTTGATTTTTCTGAAGCTTTTTGGGAACTGAGTTGAATTGAAAATGTATGTTATGCTGCAAAGGTCTTTCTGTGCTGATAACTGGGGAGCAGAGCAGAGTTGGTGGGATTTATGCTCTCAGGGCTGGAGGGCTTGTAAATAGTGCTGTCCACACGCAGCTGCAACTCGAGCAAATCTGCAGTTGTTGGGGCTTTGCACTGTGGGAACTGAACTGGTGGCTGCAGGAGTAGGGAACTCTTATTCTTCTGTTCTTCCTTTTGTCTGCTGGATTTGCAGTCTGCTTGCTCTGATTTTTCTTCTTGTGTTTCTGTGGTAGGGACAAATAGCCTTGTTCAGGTTCCATAGAGGATCTTGCGCGCTGGTGACATCAGGTCAGCACATACAGTGTGAGCAGAAAGCACTATGACTAATTTCACATCATGTGGGTCAGTTTTCCTTCTCGCCCTTTCCAAGCGGAAAAATGCGTGCAATGTAGCATAGTATCTCTTTTTAATACATTATATATTGCTCTGTATTTACTGTGGCAAGGAATATTATTACCCTGTCTCCGATCGGCCCCACCTCTGTTTTTCTGCCTGCATGGATGGCGTGTTTGTTGTCAGTACTCGGTGCTGGCAGAGGCTGCTTGTTTTCCTCCCCCGCTTCAGAGCTTAGAGATAGTAGCTCCTTGCAGTGGGCTGTAGCATGCATGTAAATGGCTTTTATCAGCCTGTTCTCTCTGTGTGACATCTCCCACGATAACCGCCCCCACGCAGGCTGTGCTAGGATGGCTCTTGCAGCCTGATTAGATGCTGGATGTGCATGAATGTCAGTGGTTTGTACTGGGCTTCTTTCAGGTTCCTTATCGCTAATTTATGCTTCATGGGATGATACCTCTGAAATGCAACACTTTTTTTTGAATTTATTTTCTATTAAGGGGAATGGCTGGATATTCAGAGGTAGATAAAACTGAGATGGAACTGAGAAGAATACTTTAAGTTGATGTAATTTTGCTGGATACTTTCTCTTTTTGTATAGAGAGTTAACTTTTTTTCTCCTTCATTACAAAGCAACAAGATGAGGAAATAAAAGCTCTGAAATTTGGGGGGAGACCCCATGTTAAAAAGTGAGAGACTTCAGAAATGGACTGGAAGACAAAATCTGTGGGATGCTGTTTCTCTGATACAAGATGGATGTCAGTAGAAAGGAGACAATAAAGAAAGGGGGCTAGTGAAAAGCAGCAAGATAATTATTGTCTCCCAAGCACTGTCAGTTTGAAAGTTTTTTATGAAAAAAAAAGTGAATCTCATGAAATTCAGCAAGGCCAAGGTCCTACACCTGGATTAGAGCGATCCCAAGCACAAACACAGGCTGGGCGGAGAATGGATTGAGAGCAGCCCTGAGGAGGACCTGGGCGTGTTGGTTGGTGAGGAGCTCGACATGAGTTGGCAGTGTGTGCTCGCAGCCCAAAAAGCCAACCGTGTCCTGGGCTGCATCAGAAGCAGCAGGGCCGGCAGGGCGAGGGAGGGGATTCTCCCCCTCTGCTCTCATGAGAGCCCACCTGGAGCCCTGCATGCAGCTCTGGGGCCCCCAGCACAAGGACGTGGAAGTATTAGAATGAGTCTAAAGGAGTGCCAGCAGGATGATAAGGGGGCTGGGCGCCTGTCCTGTGAAGACAGGCTGAGGGAGATCGGGGTGTTCAGCCTGGAGAAGAGAAGGCTCCAGGGAGACCTTACAGCGGCCTGCCAGTGCCTAAAGGGGGCCTGCAGGAAAGCTGAGGAGAGACTCTGTGTCAGGAGGTATAGGATAGGACAAGGGGGAATGGCTTTAAACTACAAAAAAAGGTAGAGTTAGATGAGATATAAGGAAGGAGTTCTTTACTCTGAGGGCGTTGAGGCACTGGAACAGGTGGTGAATGAGAGAGGCTGTGGATGCCCCATCCCTGGAGGTGCTCAAGGCCAGGCTGGATGGGGCTTTGGGCAGCCTGGTCTGGTGGGAGGTGTCCCTGCCCATGGCAGGGGGGTGGAACCAGGTGGGCTTTAAGGTCCCTTCCAACCCAAACCACTGTGTTAATCTGTAAATCCACTTCCCCTGCTCTGGTCTGGTATGGATTTTCAAAGGTGCAAGGTCCCAATGTGTGTTTCTCCTAGATGGGTCCTTTTGGAGTGGGCTGTGCACCCCTGAATTGGGAGAGGGCAGTGGGGAGCCACCTCTTGAACTTGCATCTGTGGGGTATCTTCTCTTCTGCACCCACTGAAGTGACTGCTCACGTCTGGCTCGATTGCAAAGCATGAGATAAGGAAACTCCTAGTGCAGTTACCAAGGGGACAAAACAGAAACTCTGAATGTGGGAAGTAAACAAGGCTGAGGCTGCCTAGGAACCTCACGCTCCCCAGCCTGAGTGCTCCTACCACAGCGTTCACCATGGGGTAGTCCCCATGGCCACCTCACAGCAGTTTGCCACAAGACTCCCAAAGTGAGCTGTGCTGAGGTGCCCAGGACTGTGTGGGACAAGGAGAGTGTGTGGTTCCTGGTGTACGTGCTGTAGCTCCTCACGTGGGGCAGAGTCCTTTGCTATATGCTGCAGTGGTCCAAATCGCTTCTCTGGAGAGCCTGTCCAGGCAGCTCGTCTTTCATACCTTGTGGATTTGTGTCAGGAAGGCCAGGAGTTTGTGTTACAAGTTTTTCATTATTATTAGGGAGTGTTATACATAAAACTTATTGGGAAATATGTATTAAACAGTTTACAACCTGCATGGGCTACTGGGCATCCCCGCAGTTGGTTTGGTGTACAAGACCTGAGTTGCCAAACAGGGGTGTGTTGTGGAGATGCGCTGTGGCATAAGAATTTAAGAATCTACGTAGATCAGAGTAAAATCAGTGTGCAGATATGTAGCCTCTCCAAATAGACCTAGAGATATAAAGGATATAGTAGTGGGATGCCAGACAAGGATCAAATAATAAAGAGTTCTGGTGTAGGGGCAGTAGCTGTGGTTCTCCAATTAACATGCTGTATATTTATAAGAGGAGTTGGTTGGTGACACAAAGAAAAGTTTGAGTAGTACAAAAAATGATTATTTTTTTCTGTGGAAAGGAGGGTGACCTTGTAGTTAAAGAGTCTCTTGTGTCTTGTCAAGAGCTTGCTGTGTGTCCATGTGCAATTTGCATGTGCTTAGACTTTCAACAAGAGGCTTCAGATTTTCCAACTCTGTTTTATCTTTTTCCAAGTTTGTTCCTCAAAACTGCTGCCACTGAAAGCTTCACTTGGAATAGTGGACACTTAGAAATCCTCAAATCCAGTGCCAGGGTGTTTCTGAAATAGCACTTGTGTTGAAGCACCCAAAATCTATAGCCATTTTTGGAAATACAGGCCATAATTTCTCTGCTTGCCTGTCCCTGCCAGGGGGGACTGTATGTCCTTTCTTCATAAAATGTTTGAAAGGCACCGTAGAAGCATGCAGTGGTACCATAGCTTAGAGCAGCATGACAAAAAATGCCTTGCATGTGTAGGAATTTTATTTTCCTGGGGTCTTTTCCTAAAAGTCCCTAAAACTAGGGAGAAGCCTACAAATGGAAAAGCCTTCCTGTCAGCTGGTAAACGAAAGTATGGCATGGCTATGCTGCTGTTGGGAGCTGCAGTTAAGGAGGGTGCTGCTATTTTGCAGGTCTGTCGCTGGAGCGCTCAACCAACTCAATCGCCTCACGTGCTCGCCTGTGCGAGAGGGAGGAGGAGGTCATGGCTTGCTTCGAGACTGCGTGTGTCGTTGCCCAAGTGTACTTGCAGGAACTTGAAAAGGTAAGAAGAAGTGTGCTCAGGGTGTTACCTGGTGACCTGGGTGGGACATCGAGGGATTTTGACAGCAGAACTGGTGGCGGAAAGGCCAAGTGATCATAGACAAGGAGCATGAGAACAAGTCTGAAAGAATGAAGTGCCTTAGCATTTCTGTGGGCTGAGTTTTTCAGTATAAGCAGTTGCAAAACAGCTGTTTATCTGGTCTCTGCCAGTTTCTTCTGAGCATGACGTGTAGAAACCAGTTTTGCCTGCGGTAAAGCTTTGAATACTTCAGATATGCTCGAGTCTTTATCTCAAGTTTAGCTCTTACTAAGGAGGGATGACAGGCTTTGCATAGCAAGTGCCACCATGAAGGAACCCAAGATGTTTTACGTATCTGCCATGTAAGCGATACACAGCATTGGATATTGAGATCCCTAATGAGCTCAAAGTAACCTTTTGGGTCGACGATAGCAGTTTAATTGCTAATGCTTCGCCTTTTCCAGGTGAAACTGGAGGAACCTGGATCAGTATCAAGTAACTGCTTAGTCAGTGGTTGGCTAGGATGCTGGGTACTGTGAGCTCTGTTCGAGCTGTAATCCATGCCACTGATTTACTGGGCACATGCTTAGAGATCTCTATATCTGCTACTTTGACTACTTGCATTTAGCAGGGACACACCATAAGTTTTCACACTCTGCCACGCGTTATGCTTGACACGAGCATCATTGAGGCAATGAACGTTGCCTATTATTCTGTAACTTAACTGCTTTTTATCTTCTGACCGAATATTTCTGCTCTTCTCAGTAGCAACAGTGTGTTTGTTCCAGATCTTATTTTTAATTGCATTAAAACAAGAAAAATAAGCCTGGGACATGCACAAAAATACATGAAGAAAGCCAGATAACAATTTATTTGGTCTGTTTTTTGTAAGGAAAAAGCTACTTGTCTTTTTATTTAAAATTAAGTACTGCCCTCTCCTTGCGGAAGGACCAGTTCCTGCCAGTGCTGGGCACTGTAAATGTTTTTACTGACAGTTTGTGTATGCCAAGAAGGGAAAGAGTTTGAATAGTAATTCATTCATCTTCTGGACTCAGAGGGATGCAGGATTCATGTACTCAAAGTCCACAGGTCCTTTTCATTCCTGTTTTGGAGAGTCTACATAGTGCAGCTTACAGCAATGGAAGCTGTTTGTTAGCCCTACTGGAAGAGAGAGTTTCTAAGGAAGCCAAAGCAAGAGGGGTTTGGTAAGGCTAAAAGAGCAAAAACTTAAGATTCTTCCATTGATACTCCTTAGAGTTTACTAACTGTTATAAATATTTACATTATGTTAAGCTGGATATACTCACTTAAACATTGTGTTTATATTTCTGTGCGAGATGCTGGATCTGTGTGGTTCGAGTAGTATTTCTGAAGCCCTCAATATTAATGTGCACCTTTCTACTTTATTAAAGGTGTAAAGTAGTAAGTGGTGTTTCAAAACTCACTTTGGACACAGAATGTTTTATGGAAGTCACCGTATAGTTCATTTTAAAGTTGACTTTGGAAGGCTTTTTGAATAGCTGATGAAGGTAAGTTTTCGAGTAGTCTGAGGAGGAATCTGAAGGTTGAAGACAGTAACATTTTGTTACTGGCAATATCTCTGGCTCATGAGGAAATAGCTAGTTCAAAGAGTTGTCTGTAATCCCACTGGTTTCTTTCCTTGCAGACCTTAAACAGCACACATTCAAGGAGTATAAAGGGCAGCAACATGACGTACTCTGAGTTTGAACTGTCCTACTTCCTGGAAGCAGCTCTACAGAGTGCCTACGTGACTCATTTAAAGAAGGGGTAGGTGGATGCAGATGTTAATAAAAATAGATAGTACTGCATGTTTTGTCTCAGAACAGATGAAAGCTTCTTTCTTCATATGTTCTGTTGTGACATTTTTTGCTGCTGCTGGCTCACTTCAGGTTTTCTTAGTGCTCTCCCTTCCCCACACCCCATCCTAATTCTCAGTTTTCCGGACCCACAAGTAGGGTGGAGTAGAACAACTTTGTTGTCTTGACTCAGCTTTGCTCCCTGTGGAGATGAGGGGAGTCTGACCATAGAGAGTGAGTGGAATTTAAACACTGCTGAGTTCTTTTTAAATGCTCAGCCACAGGACCTGGTTTAGAACTCAGTCAAGTCTTAAGGGTTGTTTATTTTTTTAAGGTCTAAATGTCCTGATCAAAACCCCAATTCTGTGTGGTTTTACTAGAGAGAGTGCCCAACCTCAGCTGTAGGTGAGGGCATGGTGACCCCTAAAACAGGCAGTATCTTCAAACTCCATGTAGTTGATGGAAGGATTGCCATGTGGGGACAATCTGTTCAGCACTTGTAAACAATACTTGTAAGAGTTCTTCCTTCCCCACTCCTGTGTTTGTAGCATATTATTGCATTTGTTTTTAAGGAATCAGATACTGAATTTCTCACTGCTCTGTGTAGTGTCACTGGTCAAAGTTTTATAAACTTTCTTAAGCAAACCACCTTTTGAAAGTATTTCATCTTGGTTGGTTTTTTTACCTTCACTCCTAAAGATATTTTATCTCCTTTTCTTCAGTCTTCCTTCAGAGTGAAATGGAGAAGAAAGGGGAAAAGAAAAAATATGGGGAGAAGGAAAAGAAAGGAAACTAGGGAGGGAAAAAATCATAGCGAAAAACCAGCTTAAATTCTTCTGTAGAAAAAAAAAGATACCTCTTTTTGGCTCTGTTTGAGAAGGGACTGTTTCTGTTCAGGTTTTTCTTACTTTTTTTCCCCCAATAACGATTTAAATGCAACTATGAACATCTTTGGTGTTCTACGTTGTTTCATGTGAAGCCAGGGTTAAAAATCTGCACGTACAGTGAAGTTGTACTTGCAAGCATGTCCATGAGAGGTGCCTTCAGGTAAGTCTTCTTTAACCCAAAAGCTTTATTCACAAAGCCCAGATGTCATGGAATGACCCGTGTAGTCAACTGAGTACAAGTTTATGTGTAAAGAAGTACGAGGTTATAAGTATAAGGCATAGTCTCAGTATCATCTCAGTAATCTGGGAGAGGTACGTGGTTTTCCCATGTGAGGTGGTCGTTGACCAGATGTAGCAAAAACAGCAGGCTTTATTAGCCCTTTACTGATTTGGTGGCAAACAAAAGCTCAGGTCTTGCCAGTAAGCTCATTAACTATGCAATAAAATAAAAACTCATTTAAAACATATGGCACTGATGTCCTCTAGGCACCTTTTGAATAACGAACTCACTCGTGTTCCTTTTATTCAGCAGCATTTTAGATTCAGTATTCATCAGTTCAGTATATCTAGTGGGTTGTTTCAGCTGTTACTGGGAGCCCTACTTGCTCCCTTCCCACGTTATTTTAATGATAGCCTTTAAAAAAAAAACTACTAGAAAACAATTTGGAAACAAAATACGTGTGTGAATTAAGCACTGCTTTGATTATAAGCTGAATTGCTGCACGAGCAGCAAAGTGTTCTCTGTAGCTCTCTCCTGGTGGAAGAACAGCCTCGGAGCTGGCTTGGCTGTGGCACCAACAAAGCTCCATTTGCTTTGCACTTCTTCAGTGCAAATCAGAAGCAAAATCCCGTGAAATTAAAGGGCCAATGGGGGGAAAATAAGACAAACAGGAATCCCCAGCTTGTTTCTGTACCCTCTGCTTGTATTAATGTGCAGTTTCTGCCACGAGAGGGCATAAGCAGCATTGGGATATATTAAGGAAGGGAGGTTGGGTGAGGGGAGAAGGTTTTTCCGGTATATAATGAATCTCTCCACCCAATATCCAGAGGCTCAAAGAAACATTGTTGGTTTCAGCTTGTCCAGGTAGGGAATAGGCCTTTGATCTCCCAGGCTGATGGGGGGTAGGTCCCAGGAGGTGGGATGTCCTTTCCCAGTGGCACTTGTGTAGAGAATGAATAGCAAATGCTTTATTTCCTTTAGGAGGGCTGATGTCTCCTCGGGCAGGTGAGCTGAGAGATGGGAGAGGTGTTGTCCTGCTTGTGTTTGTTCCTTCTGGCAACATCTTGGAGCACGATCAGGGATGCCCTTTCCTCTTGTAGTGTATGGTGGTGAAAAGAAGGCACCTCCCTCGCTCATGCACACCCCTACAAAGCAGAGGTGCGTGCCATGAGGACCAGCAGGTCCTGCAGCTGTGCCAGTCCCTGATGCTGTTAAGAGATATTTATTTAAAAAATACTGCGTTGCTGAAAGCACACTTCTGCAGTTTGCCCTTCTGAATCCCAAGGAAGCTTTTCTGTTTGTCCAGTGCTGATGCTGTGGATGCAGAATATAGGCAGGCAGACGTTGTCGTACTGTAGGATGCAGCCTGTTGCCTTTCATGTTAGCGTTTGCACTGGGTTCTATTTTCTTCTGACATCTGAGTGACTTCTCTGTGAAGGTTAGGCTCATCCTTGACTGCCTTTAGTTTGTATTGAATGGGTATTATTATTTTATAGTGCTGTAGGGACTTCCGTCTAAATGCTCTTATTTGCTTAGAGCAAACAGGCTTCACCTGTGCAGGATAATGGTTATTTCTATGCTGCTCTTTTAATGGCATTTGAAGTTTGTGTGTGGAATAGCAAAGGCAAAGTAAATAAAAATGTCAGGGCTTTCCAGAGGATGTTGTTGGTTTTGGAAGCTCTAGACACTTCTGAAGAAAAAGATTTTCTGAAAAAATAAGCATTAAACACTTAGTAAAAATCTGATTTCCTTATGAGCCTTCAAGTCAGGGACCTGAATTACTTTGGAAAACCCTGATGAAACTGCCTGTGAGGGAAAGCTTACACACTTCTTTTCTTCCTTCCTCCTGTCATATTTTTTTTTTTTAGCGCTCTCACTTCCCTTTTTGAAATTTTATAGGCTTCTGTTGAAAGGCACTTTGAAAGAGGAACTTCATGTATGTGTTATTTTTACAGTGAAATCTAATATAGAAAGGTAGGACAGTCTCTGCCAGAATACTAATCTTTTCTGAGGAATTTATATGGGCTTGCTTGCCCTTCATCCCCTCCTCAGTCCTCCCAGCCTAGCACCTAGTAAAGGCAGCTATTAATTTGGGAGTGAGTCTTACTGTCTATTTGATGAAACTAGATAAATGCTAAGCTTTTGTTGTTGTTTTGGTGGTCTTTTTTTTTTTTTTGGTCACACTTGTTAGGTTGCCATTGGGAAAATGTTGTGTTTTTTGTTGTAGTTACTTGTCGTGTATCTGTCATAAGAATCCAGAGTCGTTGTCATTGGGTGCTTTTTATGCCTCTGCATGAACCACTGTTGAAGGAGAGAGTATGAATTTTTAGAAACCTGTGAGAGATGCAAAAGGAGCTTTGCAGAGGCAACGGTGTTGCTGCTGTTTGTGTGCTTTCCCCCAGAGAGGTGGCTCTGCAAATTGCCATGCGGTCGTGTGAATATGATCTCTTCCACCTGTTAGTGCCTAGGTTTTTACAGTTAATGAATGGGGATAAGAACATGATCTTCTGGTGCCTACTTTTGGGTCCACTCCGGCTTAGTATCCGTATTTCTTTCCCATCAATTTGCACAGAAAACAGTGTATTTCTTAATTGTCTTACATCTTAAAATTTTATGTAGTGTTAGCCAAACAATATGACATAAATGTGATATGACTAATAGTCTGGTAATTAATTACCCTTTATAAGGGGGTACCTGTGGAAAATAAAAAAAAGGATTTTCATGCCAAGCTGGACTGAGCCACTCAAGATGCCGTCTGCCACAGTTTGTACTCATGATTTTCTGTTCCTCTGTATTAAATTAAATGTAATTGAATCCTAAGCCACATTTCATCATGGCTTTTAAAATACTTCTCTTGCTACCTTTGTGGTTAAAACCAAGGCAGTTCATTTAATGACCACGTGCTTTTTCCTTCCTGTTTCTCCTCACTTCTTTCTCTGGCATCTCAGCAGTGCAGTAGGGACGTATGGAGTCTTTCAGCTCATTTAATTTCCATGACCTAATGTTTGCTACTGATGCCCTGACTTGAGCTAACAGTACCTTGGATTTCCAGGTAGTCTTCTGTCCCAATCTGGGGGGGGGGCTCAGAATTGCTTAATTCCTGATCTGGACAAGATCAAATGGATTCACCAAGGATTGCCAAGGGTCTTACGTTTACGTCCTCATCTGCTTATCTACACACGCTTATTTCTTTTCAAAGACCCGCTTTTCTTTTTTGTTTCTTCAGGTTCTATTTTCATAAATCTTATCAAATGCACGTTTAATATATGAAGGGCATCTGTTAATGGAACAGTAAGCTCATTGTAGTCATGAGTAGCATTCATACGCTTAAAATGAAGTGCGTGTGCTCTTTGGCCTTCCAGTGCCTTGGAGCACTGAGTGGAAAGGCAAACTCCTGCAGCGGGGTGTGCTTGCCAGCTGCTGGCAGGTGTACTGTCTCCTGTGACAGCTCAATAATGTTCAATAACGTTCAAAACATACGGGCTGCCAAAGCAAATCCTCAGTCCTGTAGAACTGGTATTGCTGTCAGATGCTTTGCATGTTTCCGGCTTAAGAGCTCAGAGCCCGGAGCGAGTGCCCTCTGGGAGAGCCTGACCGCACGAGAGCCTGTCAGGGAGGCTCCTGCCCGCCCGCTGGGCACCGCTGCCTTCTGCTGAAGGTGTTCGAGGTGTTTGTCCTGTGGCTCATGCTCAACCCCGACTGCTTGCGGAAGGGCAGCAGCTTGCTATTTATTCTTCTGTTCACCTCAGTGGTTTCTATTCCTTCCTTTTCCTCTCCCCGTCCCTCCAGAGCACAGTGGTTCTCCTATGAAGTGTTGACTTGGTTTATGGCCTTGTCTAAAAAGCGGAACTGAAATGGTTCTCCAGTATCCTGGGGAGAAAACGGTCTTTTTTAGCACATTCTCTAGTTTTTTTTTTTGTCTCCAAGTATATGCCGAATGTGGCATTCATTGGCTTTGCAAATAGCCACTGATCTTTCTGTTGCTAGTGAATGGATCCATTGTCACTTTAAGAAAAATACCATTACCATAACAAGAAATCTAAACATGCATTTCTGAAAATGTTGTGGAACTGTTGTACAGCATAACTCTTCTTCCCGGCCTCTTAGGGAGCCCAAGGAAGTACAGGACGTGCCAGCACTCATTAAGTAGCTGAGGGGAGCGATTGGGCAGATGCTCTTTGTTCAGTTGGGGGAATTGCCTGTTTCGGAGTATTTGGCAATAAACAGTCTGTGAACAGTTCTGTGGGCTTTGGTGTGACTACTCACGGGCGTAAATACCACCACATGCCTAATTGCTTTCCTCAGTGTAAGGTCCAGAACTGCATACCTGTGTGTATAGTCTTTTCTAGACCCACAAAAATGCACCAGGTGTCTTGGCCATGTAAGTGAAGCGCTTGCTGAAGCGTTAAAGTCCAGCTTGCAAAAATTTCCTCAAGAATTTTTTCCTGGATAAGTTATGAGTGCATCTTTTACCTAGGAGAAAGTGAAAGGGAAAAAAAAAAAAAGACAGCATCAGACTTTCTCCAGATGAGCGGATCACCAGTGTTTTTTATCTTGCCTTACTTCGATGCTTGTCGGTAGGTTACCACCAGTTAGGTAACGATGAGAATTCTCTACTCCAAGTTTAGAATTTTGGGATTGGTCTTGGTAGGAATAAAGACCATACATCTGCATCGTGACTTGGTGACTGTAGCCTTAGGGTGACATTCTGTGTAGCCAGTACTCTGGATAAACAGCGTTAACTTACATTATTTTTCCTCAGAAAATATTTTTGTTCCTTTGAATGCTTGCGATTGATTTCGGAGTACAGGAAAGTGTGCGGTGCATGAAAGTGGGCACAAACAGGGTGCATACTAGTTACCTTGAAAATTTTAAACAGAGTCACAGAAATGGGTTGTGCTGTATGGTTGTGGGGGGTTTTTTTGTTGTTTTTTTAAGAAATCTAGGTGATGCTTGCATGGAAAACTTTATTGGAATAAGCTGAAGTGGCAATTAATATACCAGTACAACTCCCGGTCTGGAAGTCTTTAATTCAGTGCAGCATTGCTGCTTTACTGGTAGCTTGTAATTCTTTGGGTAGCTTCCACCCTTCGATGGAAGTGAGCTAGACTATTCTGGAGTTACTGTGGTGTTAGGGCTTTGTTCTTAACGTGGAAGAGTCTTGCAAGCTGCAAGTGTGCTAACTAGTATGTCTAGTGTTCAACCGTTCCTCTCTCCATCTCTTTTAGTGCTCGGACACAGGGTTAAGATACCGTTTGGCAACTAGACTGCTTTAATTGCTCATCGTGTACACAGAATGTGATTTATTTTTTTCAGCCTAACCCACTTTCATTGTAGGTTAAGCTGTGCTTGCAGACAGTTCCTGCAACTTTAGGTGCCTAATAGTAAACTGTTTAAACCACTGTAATTTCATCATGCGTTTGGACCATCAGACCCAAGGCATTTAAGCACCACCTAAAAGGAATCGTCACGTAAAAGCATCCCATCAGCTCACTATAATTCAAACCAGTGCAGTCTGTGTGTATGAAGAGGAGATGTGGATGCTTTTAAGAAGAAGCATCTGCTTTATAAATATGAACTATGAAAAGCTTCCAAATGTCCCCTCTGTTCCTCAAATGTGAATGTGATCTTCTCCTAGGAAGCCATCTGGAGTAGGCATGCTACAGTCGCTGCCTCGCTCGGTGCCATTGTCCTGTCTGCCTTGGAGTGACTCGTCTCGCTACTGCATGCTCAGTGGTGGTTTTGTTGGCTTGCTTGAATGCCAAGTCTGTTGCCCAGCTTTGGTGCACCATGAAAATATTTCCTATCTAACGTGCTCGTTTTCTTTTGCTTTTTTTTATGATATTTTTTTTCCTGCTTTCCCATTAGCAATATTGTGAAAGGAATGAGGAGTCTGCGAGGAATACTACGGACTGTGGAAACAAAAGCTACTCAGACCTTCAAAATGGTAAGGGGAGTGAACGGGAGCTGGGAAGGTGGGCGTCATCTGCTGCGATGGAATTCTGTTTCTTAACCACTGCGTTTGGACAAATTTTTCCTCACTTGATTGCTTGTTGTTGTGTTTGTTTTTTTAATACTTCTGGGAGTGATGTGTCCGGTGATGCACTTAATTCAGAGAGCTATCCAATTGAAACCTCTGAGCCTTCAACTCTGGGCATATGGGATACTTTTATCTATTTTTTTTTCAGTGGATTTTCTAACTCTGGTATAAATGGAGGTGTATTGAGTTTGATAGTGCTATCCCAGGTGATAATGTCTTGCTTGCTTTTCAGTGTGTCCATGCATACCTCTTCACTTTTGCATGTAGCAACAGAAAGTACTTCTGGTGCTTGCAATGAAACAGGGCTTTTTTAGACTCAAATGCTTCAGTGTTCATGTAAAACTCCTTTCAATACAGTGTAGCACAGAGTGATTTTTCTTTTGTATTTGCCTTCTGTATCCTGTTATGCTGAGTGCCTCTGGTAAAGAAATCATGGAGAAACTTATTTATATCTCTTTAACTGTGTAGTTTAGCTTGGATGGTCCTTCCTTACCTCCGCTTGAAGAGATCTTGTCCTAAGGTTACTCAGGATGTGACAAGATCAACAGCATGGAGAAGAGCAGTCTTGAGAACACGAATGAAAACTCTGCAGCCTGAAAAGTGTTGACACAGATCTGAACTAAACACAAAACAAGTTTAGCCATCTTTGTTTGTGTTTTGTGTAATTCCAGAGAAGTTTGGAGAAGAGGTGGACATGGTTTTGCTTAGCATTTTGAAGATGGAGGGTGCTGGGTTCCAATGGATGGACTGATCTGTGTGTCTATTTCTTATGCAAATGCAGAATTAAAATGAAAGCATGAGCAGAAGGGGTAACCTGGGTGAATTTTTTGCCTAGGTTTCTCACTTCTATATGTTTTGGAACTTCAGGTCTTGAAATGAATCTTCTTGTTGTCCAGGGATCACCTATGCCTAGTGGAAAATAGACATGCACGTGGAATAATGTGCAGGGAATTAGAAGAAGTGACTTAAATAATTGTCACACTCAAATGGTCACATCCTTTCCCAGATTGAGATCAGGACTCGGGGGATTTTCTTGCTCATCTGTTTTACCGTTATGCTGAAATGAGTGTAACCATCTGCTGTTCTTGTACCATGGCAGAATGTGGCACTTGAATGCTCCTGTCCCTGTGCAACTGGGGAGAGCTATCCAACACCTCTGGGGGGTTTATTCCTAAGGGGAAACTTGAAGGTGTTCATCCAGTAGTTTTTCCTGGGACTTCTATTTTACTGGAAGTTGTGTTTTCTTTTTCTTATTTGTTTTTAAAGAGCTGTCAAGAGGGCAAAGGGAGGAACGTGCTTAATTAAACAAGTTTTTCAAGCATGAAAGTGAAACACGCAATTTTCTTCTTCCTAATTTGTGGGATCACAGTGTTCTCCAAGCATAATGATGCTTTTTTTAGCCAAAGGCAGTAATAACATAAATCACAGTCTTGGCCTGTTCTGGTTTGTTTGGTCTTATTCAAAACAAGAGTGAAGCTAATTTACACAGCTACTGTACTGTATGTTAAAATCGAAGGCATTGCGAGTATTTGGTTCTTGCTTTTTGAAAGGCTTATCACAAACTGTACTCCTACTTTTGTGTGAAACAGTAAAGATCTGTCTGTTGCTGGCATAATATTCTTCCCTCCCCTCTAATGCTGTAGGAAAAAAAAATAAAGGAGAGTTGGCTCCTTAGGGTAAAACTGACTAAATAATTACACACTGAGATGGTAAAATGATACTGGCTAATGTCACAGTGCCCTAGGCCATTTTGCTCATGGTTACTTGCTATAAAAAGCATAGAAGAGCGTAGTTAGATACAGAAGGCTTTCTGTAACTTGCCAGCAGAAGCGCAGGGAAGGTCTTGGGGTTTCCAGGGGGTTGTATGTGACAATATTTCTTTGAGGTATTGCCATACATTCAAATCAGCTTGCCATTTGCTTAGGTATAGCTATGAAACCTCCCTTTCTGGTGCTGAAGAAACAGTGAGAGCGCACACACGCTAGTGTGGCTGCGTTTTAGACTAGCTCAGTGACTCTGTGTGTAGTAAGGTAGATGACAATAAAGAATCTTGTATTAAAAGAGGTTATTTTTCTGCATCTGATGAGCTGAATTTTATTTAACCTCAGTATGATTTGTTTGATCCTACAGATGTCACACCTCAAGTGTCGTAATGGTTCAGTTTATCAGTCGTACCTACCCTGGTATTTAAGAGAGTGCCTCTTGGCAGCCTCTTACCTTATCATAATGCATGAATTGCACATAAAATACATATGCAGTAGTCAGAGAAGTTCAAAAATATTTGCAGGCATTAGGACGGAGGGGCTGAAGTTTCAGTCTGCCTCTGTGCTGTGCGACGTTTGTTTTGCAGCATAGAGTAGTGCGCTTCTGAGAATTCCCAGAAGATATCCCCTGCTTTGATTTCCCTCTGCTTGTTTGCATGTTCATCTGTTTACAATGCAAAAAGCTAGAGATTTATTACGTGAGTCTAAACAGAGACAAATGCCAAGGATAGTTTTGCAAAATCAACTTAGCTTGGTGCCTTTTGGGCCCAGCTTGCCAGCTATGGATATGAACTGGAAAGCGAGTACTTAAGGGCGCTCAGTGGTCAGAAAGGGCACATGATGTTGTTGTCTTGACATAAAGTTCCTAACCCTCTTCTCTCTTTCCTCCATTATTATAACAACAACAACAGCAACAAAAATAGAAGTAATCCAGAGATGAAGTTGTAAAAAGCTGCAGTTGGAGATGCACTAACAGCTACAGGGTTGTGCTTTTAAACCTGAGGCAGAAGTCGTCTCTGGGCTGAGACTTGCATCCAAAGTTTTGAGGCTGAGAAAGCAGTGGAGTGTCATCATACTCTGAAATAGAAACACTTGTGAGATTGTCTCAAAAGTCCAGGTGGCAATCAGCTGTTTTCATTCACTAATGTGTCCCTTCCTGTCAGGCTATTTTTTTAACTATTGCATTGCAACAAGACCATGTAAATGCAGAAGGGTGGGCTTTTTGGAGGAGGGAAGCAACTGCCAATGTGGCAGACTTTATAGCAGCAACTTTAGCTACTCTGAAAAGAGGTACTGTAATGCTATTAGTATATCTGCTTCCCAAGGTGAGACGTCGGGAGCGATATTTTGTGTGTGTGTGTGTTTGAGAAGGCTTCACTGATGCATTTCTCTCTGTACTGTTCACTGATCTCTAGACTGCAGCCAAGCAGCTAGCCCAAGTACTTCTCCACTCCTTAAGCGAAGACTGTTACTGGAGCCCTTTATCTGATCCTCTTCCTGAGTTCATGAACAAGGAAGATCAGTCTTACGTTAGCAATCTTCTTTGTCGGAAGCCCGAGCTATACACAGAAGAGAAGTAAGCATTCTTTTTTATTTGGGGTTATTGACAGAAGGAAGAAGAGTGTTTGAATGCTCTTCAGTACTGCTAATTATGTCACTGATTGATGTGGTAGTTTTGTGTGTTCTTGGTTTTGACTTCTCATCAGAAGGCCTGCTGGGAAGAATAAAGCATTAAACCTTGGGTGTTTTGATGTTGTTTTTTTCCCCCCAGGAAGGAAGAAAATCCAACCAAACAGCTGTCTTTGCTATGAAATAGAAATAATCTATTTATGGTTCAGAATAGCTCATCTAGGATATGTTTCAGAGCTTTTAATTGTGTGAACCTGAAAAAGCAGGTATTACCTAGCAAATGAATTATGTATGAGAAGTTTCAAGTTACTGCTCTTCTCGTGAAATGAGAAAGAGAGGCGTGTAGGATAATTCTTGACCTTCCTCAGAAAATTGTGTTCTGTCTTTCAGCGTTTACTGCCCTCGAGACAACGTAGAAGAAGCTCTTCTTCTCCTCTTAATCAGTGAATCCATGGTAAGCCAAAAATGAGTTTGTAATATTAATAGCACAAAAGGAGTATCTAAAATTTCCATGTCGAGTCCTCTGGTTGGTTTTGTTTACAGAATCTTCCCTACATAAACAAAGATTCTTCTGATGAACAGGAAATGCTATTTCTTTCTCTTGGTGACACCACTTTTATTAGGCGGAACTTCAGTGAAGGATTTGGGGAGTTGTCAAGAAAAGGAAATACCTGCATTCACCATAGCTGCATGCAGTTTCTGATATTGAGGTACATTGCTTGTAGACAGATGTTTCCATTCACAACATCTGTGTGGATTTATGGATCAAGAATGAGAGGAACTGGGAGTCTTGGGTAAATCCACGTGTGATGGAGCCTGCTGTTTGGCATTTGCAAGGTAGAACAACCTGCTTATGTATCGTAGTCTGTAGGGATAGTGTTTTAGCTGCTTCAGTCCTGAGTGGTCTTTGGCAGCGTCTGATGCTCATGGTTCAGGGGTTTGTGTCACTTGTAGATGTGACATCCATAATGAAATACACGGGAATTATTAGATTTCTTTTATTTATAGCATCAGTGATGGCGGGGAAAAACAACTGTATGGAAAAGTGCAAGGTAACGTTTAATCATTTCCATGTCCCGAGAAGATGCAAACTGAGAAAATCTGTAAGGAGTGGTTTTTTTGAAGCGGTGTAAAGAATGTTACTTTGCTTTAAATACTGGATGGTCGCTTGTAGCTTAAAGTGAGGTTTGGAAACCTCAGAGCTTCAGTGACACTCTTAGGAACTTTCAGACAGCTTTCAGATGAGGTGAAAAGAAATACTATGGGAACTTTTTTTTTGGTTTGGTTTCTTGGCTTTCTTCAGTTTTTCTATGTCTGTTTCTTCTAGCTCAAGTCTCTCCCCTTTCCTGCAAAATTCTGAACATGCCATCTTAATATTGTTTGCTTTTAGAATTTGGGGCAAAAATTAGGAGGTAGAACCACTGCAAAATACTAAGTTGACTTAAAATGTTACGTGAGCAGTATAACACTTGAGACTTTTTGGGGATCTCTAATTTAAATCTCTGCAGTATATCTGCATTGCATTTTCAAGGGCTTTTTGTAATTAGAAGTGGAGCCTCCTGGAGCAGGGGCTTGTAGTGTGATGTATGCAGTGTTACACTTCTGTTAAAATCAGAAGAACTCGTGTCAGCATGGCTTGTCTGGGCTGATCCGTGTGGGAGGAGGGATCTGGAGCAGCGGTAGTACCGACTGCTCCAGCCTTCTCTGGGGCTGACCTCACAGCTGAAAAGGCCTTACGGGACCTTGAGCACTATAGTCTTGTTCTGCTGAAGGGAGTGAAAGTTATCATTTTATCCAGTAGCATGTAAAATGGCAAACTGATCCTGTAACTGTTATGGATGAAGCAGTGTGAAAATGATACTGATAGGAGCTGGACTACTGTGCTGACTTCAATATTAAATAAGGTATGAGTGTGTTTAAGTGCTGTCTCCTATACATAGGAACTGTCTGGAGGTAGGTGCACGGCATTTTGATCTGCTGTGCATAAAGTACTTAAATAAGCAAAGGTCCTGTAGTGGAGTACTGCAGGAGCAATAACGGACTCCATTTTTTGGGGAATGGAACACCTGAGCCTGTGCTTTCCTCTTGCATTAGCAGTAGGCTTGCCATTTGTTTACTGTTTTAACAAAACTACAGGACAAGTGTATAGAAATACACTTAGCAATGACAGGAACGTGCTTTCTGAGTGAGAGAACAGAAGGAGCAATCTGATTCTTATATATTTTTGCAGTGCATAAATATTTACCTGCAGTTCTGCTGCTGTGGTATTAGGAAGCGGAAATTTTGCTTAATTCGTGATGCAATGAGAGATCTATTACAGCTGTTCGTTGTAAGCTAGTGAGTTTTCTCATGTACAGGTTTGTTGTTCATTTGGAGATGTGTGGGTTGTTTTGCTGTTTTTTAAAATTTGCTGAGCCTTATGGAACATAAGTTAACAAAGAGCAGATTTCCAGTTGCAGTCTCCCTCATGATATGATGTTGGCTGAATAACACACTTTCCTTCTTGGAGAGAGTGTTGGTGGCAAGTAATAATGATATGTTTCTGTAGGCCAGTAAGCAACGTGGTTGGTGATCCCAGATATCGGCTGGGTTGGGTGTATCTTCAGTACTCTGATTAAGAGCCCCTTGAAATTAAACAGAAACATAGGACTAAGTTGACTTGTTTGGAGCTATCCAGAATCTGACACTTTGATTGCTCTGTCAGAGCAAAACTCACCAGAACAGTACTTTCCCTGTCTGATTTTTAAAGAGAAAAAATAGCAACCTTGCTGCTCTAATTCTTTTGCAGGACTGTAAAACCAAACAGCTGCTCCACCTGCCTGTTTCTGACTTTAGCCGTTCCAAAATGAACTGACGTGGGACAAAACTGGGGGGAGGGGGGTTTGGGGACAGGAGAATTGTCAGCACAAAGAGGGGACGTAAAACAAAGACATGTCCTGGGCAAGAGCGTAGATCATCAGAGAACCATAAATATGTGAGAAATTGGCTGAAGGGGATACAGGACATGGTAAGTCGTTGGTTTGTTTTTTTAGCAATATACATCTTGAACACCTTTTTATTCTCCTAGCCATACAAGGAGGGAATAAGTCATTGCTAGACGGTTTGCTGCACCAGCTGAAATGCACTCTATTCTTCTGCTTGTCTCACCTTCATAAGGTGTACCTGACACCTACCTCACAAGGATCTGTGTGACTCCCCAGAAAAAGTTACTGGTGCTACAAGACTCCTTCCTGTAGGGGTTAAGAGGAAAAAAGAAACCACGTGTAAGGCGTTGCGAGCCTCATCCTACATTCCAGCAAACTTTCTCCGACTCCCCGTGGTGCAGGGTTCTGACTCCAGATGCTGTCTGTGCTTTTCTTACCCCATTCCCTTTGCTTTTGGAGGGAGCAGCTTTGCATGTTCTGGTGGAACGAAATGGGAATATCTTCTAAATTGGTCATTAAGCATTCCTTCAGTATTTCACTCGCTCTGCTTTGGAGCCTAAGTATAGAAAAATCAAGTAGCGTGGTAGACTTCGTCATAGCTTTGAAAATGTTTCTGTGGGTATGTTAACACTTAGAGTAACAGCTTGTTTCCTTATGGCCCTCTCCTGAGTTGCCTTTTGTATTTGTTCTGTCCTGTTGAAAATGGGAACCTATCTTCCTAAGCTAAGGCGTCTCTGCAGACAATGAGGAGCACCCTGGTTCACCCTGGTTGTGGGGTTCGGCAAGCTGTCGCCCGTGGTGCCAGTTGTTATTTAGCTACCGTGGCTGGCTGTGGAGCCCTTGTGGAGGAATGTAGTGAAACAAATCAGGCAGCCTGAAGATTACCACAGTCGGGGCTGTCTTCTTTAGGGGGTTTGGAGGTTTCGGGGTGAAATTCTCCTTCCATATGCACAGCCTGAGTTACAGGATGGACGGGCTGGTCATAAGAGGCGAAAAATGTTCTCCCTCTCACCCGGGAGGAAGCCAGCTTGTGCCGGCCTTTGCAAGCTCGGGCTGCAGTAGAACGATGTGTTCCTGTTGAGCACTGGGAAGATGGACCAGCCTATTTTTAAATGGCTAGTCCTGTGTCTGGCTGTATTTAACTCATCAAGACCAACAGCACTGTCTTTGGGGCGAGCCGAGTACGTGGTGGCTTGCTGCATGTGCCTTCTCTGCCCCGTGGCACTGGTTCTGCTGTCAGAGGCTCTGGGCCTGTTGTGGGGCTGCGAGTAGGCAGGGGAGGTTTGGCAGGACTAATCCTTAACTGCAGTTTTGTTTGTTTTATTAACTGGTCCCAGGAATATTTGCTGAGTTGACTCTGCTGCCCCTTAAAATCAGCCAGAAGTTTCTCAGAGCAAGGACTGGAACCTTTCTGTGACTTCTGGTGTGTACTTTTGAAGTAAAAGTTCTTTATTTGTGTTTATAAACTTTCCCTTTTTGAATCTGAGGTCTAAAATATAGTCTGAAATCTTTAATTCAGCCCTTGGGAATGCTGCCTCTTATAGCGAGGGTTCCTGGCTGGTGTGGTCCACCAAATGTCCCAGGTAGCATGGGTTACCTTGTTGATTCGGAGTTCACTTCAGTACCAGTGGAAATGCAGCTCCTTGTGTCCAAAACTAATAAATTCTGTGCCTGTGTAACAGAGATTAGCAATGTCATCCCCATCTTATCTCTGATTTGAATCCCTAAAGGCGATTTGACCTTGCAGAGCCTGAGAGCACAGAACAGATGGTGAGGGAGGAAGTAAGATACTGGGACTGGTCCTGATCTTTTTACTGGTGAGAGTAAGAACTTGTGGTTTTGAGCATGCCTGTAAGGGAATAAGACTTAACCTGTTTATTTTTAAACACAGAAATAATTAAAACACATTAACTCTGCAGTTCCTAACTTCATACAGTAATCCTGGCCAACATATGGGTTGGTGAAAGAGAAGAAACTCTTGTTGCTTTTATGGTGTGTTTTTTTTTGAATGACACCAAGCCCGGTGATGATGCAACAGCTGGACGACTGTCACGAGTATTTCTTTGAGGGCCATGGGACTAAGGCTGCTGAAGGAGACAACTGGGGACAGCATTGCCTGTTCTGTTGGTTCCTGCCAAATCACAGTGCTGCGCTTACAATAACGAGCTTGACAGTAACTGGTCTGCAAGGCAAAGCTGTGCACTTGGGACCTGTGAAGATGGATTGCAGGATGTTTCTAGTGGGAAATATACCACCCCTGTTAATTTCCTTGTGAATGAACAGTTCAGCTGCAAGCCCCAGAAGATGGGCTAGCCAGCTTTTTCTTCTTTTGCTTTGCAGTAGGCAGTCTTATTTCCAAACTTGCAGGGAGGATGTAAATTCTTGGAAGATAACTCTAAATGCAGATTATCGATGGCAGATACATGACTTTGGTACCCAAGACAGTACCCATACATAAAGCTGCCTTTGTTACATTACTTTTTCCCCTCCTTTCCTTCTGGGTAGGGATGTCGGGCTGTTTTGGCCAGGAGTCATGTCTGTCTTGCTTTCAGTGGTATTTCCAGAATTAGGTCTGCTACAAGAGTAGGTATTAGAATACACCTGCTGAGAGAGATGACAGTCATATTTTATAACTAAATGCCAGACCAAAAGGAAAAGTTGAGAAGAGTATTCATATGTTGTTGGCTGTCCAAGGATAATTTGAGTCTCTGATATGTTTTGCAAACTTCCTGTGTGGTGTAGTAGAAAATAGTCAATAGTTGTTGCTTATTTAGACCGTAATTCTTCAGCAGTTTGTAATAGGTATCTTTCTAATTGTCTATAGTGACAAACCACATTTTGCTTAGAAGGAAGTGTTTACATTGAGGGAAAGGAGGACCAAGAACAATATGTAGAATTAATATGCTCACTTGTGAGCCAGACCTCCTCAGTAGGTCAGACAGGCACGGATTTGTTTTGGGGACATGACTGGCTGGCTTGCTTTGTGTTTATGACACTGTTGTGCCTCCTTGATATTTGTAGAAATGGAGTTGCTTACTCATCCTAAGTGAAATTGCTGCTGACACAGACGAAGCTCTTTACTCTGCTGCATTTGTGTTTTGGGTAAGAGAAATTCAGCCTTCCAGCCCCTTTGTATCCATGGGCTATTTTGCTCAGACATCTAGATGGGGTCCTGTGAGCGATTGCCCACCAGAAATGAGACAGATGCCTGACAATTCATACAGGCACTAACTACATTTTCATTGTCTGCGCTTCTGCTCTTAAATGGAGCAGGTTGTGGTATTTCTGTAAGAGCAGATCTGGGAGTGGTTGGCGGATGGTATTTCCTCCTTGTTCCACCTGCTTCCCGTTTTCACAGCAGCCTTGTGGTCAACCTTGAATACTTTCTTTGTGTATGTAGTGAGGAGAGCCTTCAAATGCTGTGTGGAGATAGTACCTCAGGTGGAAATTCAGTAGCCCCTTATGTGAATGGATCTGTGCCATTGCAGAGAACGGAGACCCAAGGATGTGGGCTAAGTATTTCCCACCTCTTAGTGGTAGAGGCATCGATTGCACGATTTCTAAGGCTTGTTGTCGATCTTGCACACACAGCATTTGTTTTTCTCTCTTAATGTTAGTATTGAATCACACCAATTACATTATTACAGTACACTGTAAAACATGCTGCTGTTCTGTATAGCTGGGTTGCAGTGGATCTGGCAATTATGTCTCCTTTCAAAAGACACAAGTTGAACATTAGAATGCCCATGAATTAGGGCGCAGGCAGCAGGCACTCATTAAAGATTTTAATTGCTTTCTTTTTCTTCTTTGAAACAAAGCAGGGGGAGCCATGTTTCAAAGTGAGCAATTAAAGGATACTTTATAGCTAATTGCAGTGAGACGGGGCTGCTATGTGGAATATGCTCTATTGTAATTCATATGACTGCTTGACTTTTATTAAGAAGAACATCTCTGTGTTGTGGTAAAATTTAATTTTCTGCAGCGTAACTGTGTGCGTAATATCTGCTGAAGTAATGGCTCTTTGGATTTGCTGTGGCTCTTTTCCTTTCTGCAGATACATGTAATAAACACAGCATAAATAAGCTGTAGTTAGCATGTGACAGGCATAGCAGTGTCAGCGATGTACAGCACATCCTCTGTGGCTAGGGGGCTTATCTCAGCTGCAGGTGAGTATATTGTGTATGTGGATATGAAGACAAGCTGCCTGTTGCTCAGCAGGATTGTTAGGTAAACTGTTGATGAACATAAAAGCTGGCACAGAGATCAGCGTGCCTCAGCTCTGGGTCAGCTCGTGGGCACCAGCCTGTGTTGGAGCCTTTGGGATGCGCGCAGCCTGCAGGCATCCTGCCAGGAGGAAGGGCTGAAGGTGCTCGTGGGCCTGCGTGCTGCTCAGTCTGGGCTGACTCCGGGATGTGTTTACCTCCCAAAATAGGGCTGGTGTCATGTCTGAGCCACCTGCGTGCAGAGATGCTTGCGTCTGTAACACATCCCAAAATACGCAAATGCGATGCATCTTTGGGTTGCCCTGTAACTGAGAAATACCCCAAATACAGAGGCATTGACTGTGTGTTTTCCTCTGTGCAATAATGCAAATTACACTAACTCCTGATGGTGAAACTCCTGTTGGAGGCAGGAGCGACCTTCTCCATCCTACACGATAGCCTTGAACAGAGGGCCTCTTCTTCTGATGGCATGACTCACCATCCCTCTCCATCCCACTTGTGCGCAGTGAGGCACGTCTGTGTTACAATGGGAACAGCTTAAAAGGGAGACTCATACCGGGGTTGCTGGAAATGTATTTGTAGCTGTTTTGATGCTGCTTATAGTGGAGGAGGAAGCAATGCAGTGGGACAAAACAGGAATTGCTGCCTAGGTGCAGCTGTTTGGTCAGCCTTCTATAAATAGTCCTTTTTCCAGTTGCGTTCAGGAAAACTAATGGCCTGAATGAGCAGAAACACAGGTGTTGGAATAATGTTCAGGTAAGTGGCTTAGAATTCATGCAGACTCAAACGTTCACTGAAGTCTGTCTGTACCCTTCAGTAAGTAAAATTTGCTGTTGGACAAAATCAGTATATGCAGTGTTGCACCAACTCTGCAACTGTTTTGCCTGTGTACTTACCTGGGACTGTCAGGATTTCTCACTGCCCCACTGAAGTGTACACAAAGGTAAACAAAGAAAGAAAAACTGGCTAATGGTGATCTGGATCACAGCATCCTTCCTTTTGAGAGTCCTTAGAAACATTCTGGTTTCCCCGAGGGAATTTCAAGTAAGTGATTCACAGTTCCCTCCTCTGCCCTCCTGGATGTAACACTGCAAAAGTAACTGGTACCTTGAGCCTTGGGATGATGATTTGCAGTGTTGTATTAGACACGCTCTGTGCTCTTGCTACTAGTGTTTATTATGAGGTTTGCATCATCTTGTCTTTTTTTTTATGGCTCTGTAGTAATATGAGGGCTCCTTGATTTTTGAGCAACTGGAATTAGCAATTGGAAATAGGGCCAGTAATTACATAACCATAAACCACGCTGCTGGGATAGAAGTGACTTGATGTATTTGCTCAGTGGCAACTTTCATGTGTGGAAGCAGAGAGTGATGGATTGCAAAGACCTTCTGTGGCTTTGAGATTTAAAGGATTGAACAAAATAAGCAAGTTTATGACCTTGGAAAGAATATTAGTCATGCCTGTGCATATGTTGTTTTTAACTGCTGTCTGCCTAGGTGAAGTACGATACGTACAACGTGTTCAGTATGACTGCAGTTCTCGAATGTTGCATCCTTGTAATGTCTCCTTCCTGTTTATTGCAGAATTTGGGCATGTTGTTGCATCTAGTACCGACATCTGTTAGGAGACATTAATGGGCACTCTCTAGTTCTGATGAATTTTCTCTGTGTTAATGCAGCAATTTAGAAGCCATAGCTCAGTACTAGATGGATACCCTAAAAAAAGTATCAGGCTATAGGTGGCTCTAATGGGAGGCTGATCAGACTACAGAGCATGCAGGTGATATATCATTAGCTATTTTCTACGAACAATTGCTCTAATATAACTCATGGAAAAATCTGCTATTGCTATTGTATATATCTAGGAGGATTCACATGGCAGTAAGGATCATTCTGTATATGCTTTAACTTTCTTTTTAAAATAGTAATCTCAGAATCATACTGTATATGCTTTTTTTTTTTTCTTTACAGCTATTTTGATTTTCTTTTAGAGTAGTTTTGGGTTAAATCCAAACAGAACTTGAACTTTTTTTTGTTCCCATTCCTATTTATTTAGTTTTGCTAATAAAGACAGGTAAGCCATGCTTCTGTGCTCTGCTTGCAGGATTTTCTGTTTGAAATTGGTCTTATTCTCTCATACAATGTATTGTTCTGGGCTGCCTTTTTAAATCACAAATTATGTCTTCTGCATTTACATAAAAAAGAAACCACTTCCCTTGCTACAAGAGGTGGTGTAAATTCTTGTACACAATGCAAACACTAAACTGAGTCTGACCTGTCAGTTTGCCTTTAGCTGCGTTTGCCATTAGCTCTTGGTTGTGATTGGGTTGGTTGGCAGTAATTGTGTTCGCTGTCTCAGCTGTGATGAAGAATGCTTGGAACTGGGTATTACACAGCTAATATCATGATGAAACAGTTGCAGCTTAATCAACCTGAAATATGCGTGGGCTGTAAGAGCTGCATATTCTGGAAATTTTTATTACCCTTAATTCCAATGTTTAACCTTTTTAGGAAAAAAAATCTCCCTGCAATTAAAAAGAAATAGATGTAAGATTATAGTAGTGAGTATTATAAAATAAATCTCATAGTGTCCCCGCTTTAGAGAGGAAACAACTTGTTTGTTTTTGCCCCAGGTGAAACTGTTTGCAGTCTCCTAATTTTTCTGATCTTTTAGATGTCAGACCTGGATGTCCTGCGTTGCACCTCATCCAGCTGAGGAGCCCAGGGCAGTGTATCTGTGTCGCCACTGTGCTCGGTAGTACGCAGTATTGCCTTTCTCAGAGGTTAGGCAGTCGTGTTCAGAAACAAGAGGGAATTTTCTTTTTGTTCTGGGTTCAAGATTTCCCTCTTTGTCCTCAGAAAACAGAGGGTGGGATCTTGAGGTAAATCTCAGTCTGTGGGATGTGGTATTTTGCAACATCCTAGCAAACTGCTAGACTGATCATTTTCTGTCAAAAGTAATGTTTCTTTTAAATGTATCTAAGCTGAGCAATGGACTGATAGATTATGCAAAATTAATACTTACAAAATAAGATATTTTCCAAATCATTATTTGGTATTGCATTGCCTAGGCTTCTAATTGCATTAAATTGATGGCAAATATGATTACTCAGGCAACCTGTTCAAATTAAAGAATAAAAAGTGAGTAGCAGAAAAGAATAAGAGAAACGCATGGTATTGAGAAGAAAACAATTGCAGACACAGAGGACAGCTGCTTCCATAGTCGATATTTTATCACAGTTGTAGCTAATTGAAGTAGTAAAGAACATGGATTAAGGATAGTTTGTATTTTGAAGTCACAGAATCACAGAATCGTCTAGGTTGGAAAAGACCTCCAAGATCACCTAGTCCAACCTCTGACCTAACACTAACAAGTCCTCCACTAAACCATATCACTAAGGGCTACATCTAAACGTCTCTTAAAGACCTCCAGGGATGGTGACTCAACCACTTCCCTGGGCAGCCCATTCCAATGCCTAACAACCCTTTCAGTAAAGAAGTTCTTCCTAATATCCAACCTAAACCTCCCCTGGCACAACTTCAGCCCATTCCCCCTCGTCCTGTCACCAGGCACGTGGGAGAACAGACCAACCCCCACCCTGCTACAGCCTCCTTTAAGGTACCTGTAGAGAGCGATGAGGTCTCCCTTGAGCCAAGTCTTGGGGAATCTGATCTGTTAGGTCAGTTTCCTGATGTTCTCATTCTGAAAAAAATCCAGATGCAGTATTCCCAGCAGGTCTTTTCTGTATGTACAGCTATCTTATTGAGTTTGCTTTCTGTGGATAAAAAAAGTAGTCTACTTTTGTATGGAAACACCTTGCTGATCTGGGAATATTTTTAATTTAAAAAAACAAACCAACAAAAAATAAATAAAATCTTGAGACGATTGTAAACAATGTGCCATGGATGATGGGTAGAGCTTCCTGTGGAGGAGTTCTTTTGTTTTTTTTTTTCCTTGCTCTGCTGAGGTCTGATGCTACATTTGTGTCTGTCCCCAGGCAAACCGGGACGCAGTGATCAGCCGTGCCCCTGACCAGCAGGATGACCGGGCTGTCAGCCTCCGGGATGCTTCTGCAGTCTACGACCTTCTCAGCATCACGCTGGGCAGAAGAGGGCAGTATGTCATGCTTTCAGAGGTACCTCTGCCTTCTGGCTCAACTTCCATTTGAAATGTGCAAACAAAACCTGTCTTTCAGTAACTGTTGGCTGTTGGTCAGGGAGGTGAAGCACACTAGCTGGCAATTAGTAGAAACAGCTACAGGCCTATGGCAGCACAGGTCAGAACTGTTTGACACATTAAGCTAATTCATATGTAGGCACTTGAGCAAAGCAGCCCTAATTTAAAGTGATATCGTACAGTAGCAGGTCCAATTAACTAAGAGGAGGAAAATTGTCATTTTAAAAAAAAATATTTGCTCCACAGCAATTCATCTGCCCTAATTTGATTACTGAGCCATGCCAAACAGCAGTATTGACAAAGGATATCAAAAACAATTTCTGACATTTCTTCCAATGTTTATTTTGCAGTGCTTGGAGAGAGCCATGAAGTTTGCATTTGATGAATTTCACCTTTGGTACCAGCTTGCCCTGTCCATGGTGGCTTGTGGAAAGGTAAAGTTCAAACTAAAGGACTCTGAAAGGGCACATTTTCCTCTGGCAGGATGTGTCTCTTTTACCATTTTCAGTGTGTGCAGACGTGTTTTGTTGTGGTGGGTCCCACCAGATAACTTACATAGAAGGACAGTGCTCACCTTTGATCGTTCTTTGTGATCGGGTATTGTGTACTGATCTTCCGTGTTCCCGTGTTTCTTCTTGCCCTTCATTATCAAGGGGAAAATATATTTTGTGTATGGCTGTGGATTGAAAAATGTTATATAGCTGTCCGTACTATGCAGATCCAACATAAATATGTGTAGCATAAGAAAGATACTGATGTCTCAGACTGTCATCAACTCCGTGTCTTTGGGCAGTTGACTTAACCTCTCTCTTAGGCTGTGATTCTCCATCTGATCCAAGGAAATGTTTGTGCTTTTTCATAGACAGTTTGTGAAGATTAGTATTTTTGAAGTGCTTTAATCTTGGTACAGAAGATAATGTAGAAAAACAAAGGATATGTGAATGCATGCAGTTGTGCTTTAACACCATTTTTTAAAATTAATACAGTATTTGTGAAAGTTCTCAGTAGACCACTGAGATGCCTGAAGTCTAGTTGCAAAAGATAGCAGAGCTTTTCTTTATTAGACTTAAAAGAGGAGACTTCCCACAGGAAAAGTAGATGATAAATTTAGCTTGTTCATGGTGGGGATCCCCACCTACATCCTTTAGGAGCTGTGAGCAGATTAAAGCTGTAGCAGACTGCTTACAGCATGGTCCTGTATTCTGTGCCCGTGGAGTGCAGGGGGTCCAAGTAGAATTAGACAGAGATCACCAACTAGTTATCATCAGTTGAATGATGACCACTGTTGGCCTTTTATGGCTATAACTTGAATTGGAAACTGGCTTTGGGTTGAAAGCTAGGGATGAATAAGCAGTGTCAAGCTTTTGTAAAGAAGTCATCCTGTGGTATTTAAGTGGCAGTAAAGCTCAGATGATGTCTGAAGGTATTCCTTTATTTTTATGAGCACAGACAAAGCCTTATCCAGAAGACTGTTTGGTTTTGGATGATATATGTTAAGAAAATAGCAGACCAACAAGAGAGTCTAATAAAGAGCATCAGGGATGGCTAAGAGTATAGTAAATAGGACTGTGGAAAGACCAGGAAAAAAAAAAAAGGTACCATAAAGGATGGGAGTGGGGTTTGAAGAGAAAGAAATGTTCAAGAGCTGTTGCAAAGAAGGGTTTCTTCGTGTCTGTGGTGGGTAGGACAGGATGTAATGTCTTCCAGTTGCAGCAACCCAAGTTCGTGTTTCCAATTAGGAGGCAAAAAAAAGAAAGGATATCAGTGTGCTGGAAGAAGACTGCCTGTGGAGATGTGTGTGGAGCTTGCGTCACTGGGGATCTGTGGAACACCATGGACAAACACCAGTCAGCCATGACCACGTTGTAAGGCACTGGAGCTGGACTTGGTGGGACCCAGAAAGCTCTCACTCTGTAATGGGACTCCACAGTTACCTCGTAAATCAGCTTGATCTGTTGCAAGCAAAAGGAGACATCAAAACTCTGATAAAGTATATTAGATAAAAGAACAGTGTGGGGCTGAAGGGAAATGTTTAGTAGGAGGGAGGCTCCCAGATTCCGGTAGGAGTTCAGTACAAGCATTTCAAAATCCAATTCCAGATATGAAAACAATGGCTGGACTCTCAGTTATGTATAGGGAAACCCGAAGCAGCTGGAAGAATACTTGAACAGTGAGCCTGTTGCCTTGGTGCTAATACCTTGCACTGGCCTATGTCAGGTGAGGGCTTTAGAAATCGGGTCCAGCTCCCCTTGGCATTCAGCTGGAGTTAGCACGTAGCTGCCCTCCCTGCCTTTGCAAATCCTCTGGATACCTGATCTCTTGATATTCAGGGCAACAATGACTACATAGGCAGCGGTGGGAGGTACAGTATCTTCCCATAAATTCATTTCACTTGTCTGGAAGGTTTAGTGGCTTTACAGGTTGTGTAACCTGTTTCTTGACAGCAAATAATGATGTAACCTTGGTAAAATCTAGAATTGCTTCCCAGCAGATTAACTACTGATGGTTGACAGTGTATCCAGAGTAATTGGGGTTCGATCTTAAGTTAGAATGGAAGAGAGAAATAGGGCACAATCTTTACCTTCTAACAATTTGTGTGAGAAATCTGTCCTCCTTAAGTGTATATGTATCTCTTCAGCTTCCCCTAGAGGTTACTGTATATTTGGTACTTAAAAATGAGCAACATGAGTATCTGTATCTCTATAACTGTCCCAACTTTTAAGATTTTCAAGCATGTCATGTACTTGAAATATTTAGAAGGTAAAATGGCCAGATCTTGTCTGTTTTTGTCAAAGCTCTAAATGTTCTGAGCGTTATATGGGGCAGCGAGGATTCCCTTACCCAACAATCCCATCTGTGCAGCATTTCACTTCTAATCCCAAAGTATTCCCTGAGGATTCCTGTCATATACTCTGCAATGCGTCATCTCGCTAATGGGAGATGTGGCATACATTTTTATACTTCTTTGCAGCTTGATAGCAAGACAACGTTCATTTCAATGGAAGTGCTCCAGTGCAGCAGGAGGAACTAATGATAAAAGAGTGTGGTTTGTCTAGACTGCAGGTTGCAGAGCACACTTGGGCTTTTATAGGTAGAAGATCTGTTATCACCTGTCTCAGACACAGCCAATTCCTGATCTCATTTGTTGGTAACGAAATCTTGCATCCTGCAGTGTTACTTCTTCTGCAGTACAGCAAATCATGCTCATAAATCTTGGGTATGACAGGAACTCTCTATCATCCTGTAAATGCTAGAAACTTGGTCTTGTTATTTTAAAACATTTTTAGGAATTGCAAACTCTGACCTTCTTAAAAGTGCTGTAAAAGCCTATCTTGTCCTCTGTTCTATGTTGCATTTGATTAGTGTTACTTTTTTTTATATATTGATCTTTTTCGGGTTAAGTCAGAGTTTAACATAAACTATTTTCTTCCTCTGCCAGACAAAAAATTGCCAAATGGTGGCTGTCATTTTTCTCAAGTGAGCACTCTGAATGGCAAGTCAACCAGCTAGGCTCATTACTGTGTGCATGCTTGAGTTTACACATTATTTTTAAAAGGATGTGTCTTAACAAAAATAGGCACGCTGCTTCAGAAAGTCCTTAGGGCAAGCAAGGCCTTAGGGATTCATAAAACAGTGAATGAGAAAGCTCAGAGAAGCATGACCTTCCTATTCTTATATCCACTTAAAACAGTAGAAATAATGGAGTGACAGCAATTTGACTTGGCTGTGCTTCTCGGCATCTTGCATAATGAGAGATGGTGTGGTCTGGTTGTTGTTTTTTTTGTTGTTTTGTTTTTTAACTTATTCTTGGGGATGCATATATACTGAATTGTGTATTTTCTGAATGAGTGAAGTATGTTTATTTAAATGATTTGAAGTTCAGCCTGAAATTTGAAAGACTTTGTAGATACTTTTAGATTTTCAAATTCAGATGAAATACTGGGAAAGCATAGACAATGGCGTAAGGCATCCCTGCTATAGGAAGAGAGTAGTGAGAGATGTCCTGTGTCACCATGTGTAGTTCTGGATAGGCAGGAGAAGTTTAAATTGGCCTGAAGCAGAACACCTGTTCTGCTGCACTGGCGCTGGAAAACTGGATGCTGAGCTCTGCACAGATGCTCTGAGTTGTTTCTGCTGGTAATCACCTTCACGATTTGGTAAGACGACAGCCAGAGGCTGAGCGGGCACGGCAGCTCCCTGTCCCTGCCATGCACAGACAGGCTGGAGCCTGAGTGGCAGCGGTGTGAGAGCCGGACGCCATCTGGCAGCATCCTCGGGCTATGAGATGAGCCACTGCCCTGCAGCCAGGGCGAAAGGAGTGCACTAGGTTGCATCTGCTTGTCTCAAGACTTTGGAAAAGTAGGACTGACCTGTATTGAGCAGAATTAGGGGGAGGGAAAGGAGCAGACCTTTATTTGCGATGTAGAAGGCTGTGTGAAGGATGGCTGGTTGGGGCAGACCACCTCCGCTGCTGCTTTTCAGCTGAACTGTTTGCGCTGGAGGTGGTGGAGATGACCCGCATGCAGCGGTCCTGCAGACTGGGGCAGCTCTGCCGAGGTACCTGCAGGTGGAGGCAAAATGATCATAGCATCTAGGTGATGTATTACAGGCACGAGGGATGTGAAACAGGGTCTGCGTGCACTTGCAGGCATTTCCCTGGCCTCAGACCAGTGGGATCAGTTACGTGTTCCCTTTTTCAGATCCCTGTCCCCTTCCACACTTAACTGCCCCACATGGGACCCAGCCTGCGTGTCTTAAAGTGTCACTGGAGCTCTTTGGGATTAGAGACTCAGAAGTGCCTGGGGTTGGACTCTGGCTTAGATCAACAGTACCTGATGGTCTTCTGGATCTGCGTCACGAGTGTCTTTTTACCTGAGATACGGCCGAAGGGAAATACAAACGGATAAACAATGTGCCTTGTAAAGGCACGTGTAAAGCAATGTTTATATGGCTCTTCTAACTAACAACCCGAGGAGATGAGATTTGTATTTAATGACAGTGAGGTGCTGTTTTCCTGAGGGCGGTGAGTGAGGATTTGTCAGAGATAGCTGTGAAATTGTGAACGATGAGGGTACTTGGTCTGCAAGTTCTGGGCACCCCAACTGAGCCATTCAACCTGCAGCAATCTCACAGTCATTGCTCATGTCCAGTGGATATCTGTTATTATTAGCGTATTCAGTACATAAAGCCATTTTTGTGCTCAAATTTAATATTTCTGCTCTATCTTTTTACTGTATTAAAAGCTTTAGGGTTGTTTGTGTTTCCTGACTAGAGGGGTGAGGAGTCGTACAGTCTCAGGCCAGCTGAGGAGGCAATCTGCCCTTACCCCTCACCCCTTGTGCTCATTAAGGGGGTGAGGAGCAGCAAGGTGTGCGTAAGGGAAGGGGTCCGGAGCAGGTGAAGGGGCTGTGGGAAGAGACTGTGGAGCTGGAAGCAGTTACCTGGAGGCAAGGGCTGTGCTCAGGAGGCCTTGTGCTGGGGTTGCTGATGGAGGTTGTGTGTTCCTGGGGTGCCTGGTGCTCAGCTGTCCAGCCACCCTCATCCAGGGTTTGCAGAACACCGTCAGCCCAGTGCTTGCCTTTAGGACAGCAAATGCATGAGTGCCTGATCCTGCCCAGCCCCTGCTAGCCTGTGCTGAGGACACCCCAGGGACCGTGGCCAACGTTGCTGTATAAATAAGAATGGCTGTGTCCGTAGGGGGATTTGTTCTCCAAGGGTGGTATCTTGCAAAACCAGGCAGATAAATCTGCGTTTAGCTACACAAAATGCTCCCGTCTCCTTTCAGCCTTCCTGTGTTTGTTTATCTTTAAGGAGAAGAGGAAGAAAGAGTCATGCTTGTCTACCTGAGTGATTTTCTTAATAACATAACACTTCAGGAGGTGTCTGGTGCTATACAAAGGGAAATAATCGCACCCTCCTTGGCATCTGTCATTCAGCTGCTTTTCTGAGGGAGCAGGCTCCAGCTCTCGCAGAGCCAGTCGTGCAGTGTCACTGTGTTCCCCTTGGCTGCTCAGCAGTGGAGATAATGCAGCCCTGCCCACGGCTTGTGCTGGCAGCGTTTTTAGGGTTTTGAAACCAGTCTTAGGCAGACATGAACTTTGATTTTCAAGCCTTTTGCAAGTTGCTGATACGCGCTGGTCATAGCCAAATAATGTCAAGCTAATGTCTGAGCTGCTCCTATCTGTGTTGCACCCAAAAAAGGAATGCTTCCACTTATTTAAAACAGTGCAGTAAAAGCAGATGTCTGTAATAGCTTCAAGGAGCTTCAAGTTTGACTCAGCCATGCCTGTAATGCCGATATACAGCTTTCCAGAAGGTTAGAAGGAAAGTTATAAATACATTCGATACATAATTCTGCAGCAACAGCAGACGAATTTTATGATTTAGGCTGTTCCTTCTGTTGGTTTCCTTGCAAAAGCTTAGACTGGTTGCTAAGCAACTGGCATTAAAAAAAAAAAAAAGAACATTTCTTTTTGCATTGCAGGCAGGAACCTTGGGAGAGGCAGAGGCCTCGGCTGGCTCCTTAAATAGCATTGCTGGGGAATGAAAGTTGAAATATTGAACAGTCATTGGTTAAAGATCCTGTTACAAAGGTCAGCCATCTAGGGGTTATTCAGTAGTTTGGTTTCTTTTGGTGCAGAAGGGAGATTAGAAGGGTGTGTGTGTGTGCTGTAGATGGTGCTAAAAATGGAAAGCTTCCTGCCTGATGAGCAAAATACCTGGGTGGGCTGTAGAGCTGCCTTCAGGCTTAACTCTCTTTTCTTGACAGAAAGTGTGAAGTGTGGTGTTTGTCACATTAGCATGGGCAAATTCATGCTTTTAAATCCCAGAATGTAAGAGGTACTCCTAAAAGTGAATGTTTGAAGCTGCTTAACTGCAGTGCTCTGATTTGCTAAGCACAGGGTAAAAGAAAAGGGGAGCATCAGTCCCTATGTTGAGAGAAGTGAATGTCTTAAGAGAATAATATCTGTGCTGAGGGATTCACAGAAATGTAGAAATTCAGTGAACAGCGAACATCAGAACAGCTAATTCCAGAGTTCTCGATTGCTGGCTCCCTCTAATGTCATCTTCCCTTGCTGGTTCAAGGTCACTTACAGCTAAATGGCTGTGAATCCCAGGATACCAGGAGTACTTATTCTTGCGTATTGAAAGATTTCAGCCACACACACAGACACAATCCCTTTGAGATGTGCAGTTTTTAAGATCAGGCAGGATGATGCTCAAAGAAAGGCAATACTACTTGTGGAGATTTGTCTGTACTGGACTGCCAGGTGAATTGGGAGGGAGGGGCTGTCTACCAAGACGACCACCTTGAGGAATGTTTTCCCTCTGGCTGAAAGCACAAAAGTTGAAAGGTTTTTGGAACCTTTGCAAGAGAAGAGCAACTGTGTATGGTGTGTCAGATCTGCTTGGCATGATTTACTGTCTAGAAATTCTTCCTTTTACTTACATTTATGGTCTCTTTATCTTGTAAGTGTGAAATGAATTCTCTGCCATCCTCCTTTTCTTGCTTCGCTGTGGTAGGAGAGGAGAGGAAAGAATGATAAATAGTATTGGAGTGCACTCGAGATTTTGCCATCCATTTAGGTAAATGCACCAATGGTGCAAAATCTCTTGAGTCTTTTGGAAAAGTTAAGAAAGAAAACTAACAGCAAACTGTTCTTCATTCTATACTGGTCATGTGCAAACATTGTTCAGGAATATGCTTGTGTCATTCATTGTGTAGTTAGCAAATGGGGAAGGAGAGTTGTGTTTAGTATTTGGTTAGAAGTTTTTCTTTGTTTTACAGGATTCAAAACCACGACAACTTTAACTGCTTAAGGAGAGGTGTCTTCTCCATCTTTCTTCCCAGTAGCTTCCTTGCGATTTCTCACTGCAGGTTGAGAGGTGCCACGCACGTATTGCATGCAGTATATAGAGCCCTTTCAGCTTGTACTGAAAGCAGCCTTTTGTGAGTGTTGCCCATTGCTTCCCAGCACCAGCCTTTAATAATTTCTAAAAAGAAAATTAGTATGGAGCACACTCGTGATCTCAGCAGAAGGAAAATATTGTATGCAAGTAGATTAGGTGAAGAAAACCTAACAGAGAACAGATTCCTTTAAATATTGGACTTAAACATGCAACAGTAGTGCCACGTGCTTCACCTGTCCCTATTGCAAAAAGAACAAAGTTGTTGTATGAAAGATGGAGATGTCCAACTCAGGTAACAGAGGTTCTGTAGTCCTTTACACTTTTTTTGCGTGCATTTGGTCCCTTAAGGCAGTGTTTTCACTCTGTATCCTGATTTGAATTCTGTGCCTTGCTTGTCATAACAAAAAGGAGAACTGTCATGAATCTCCTTAAACCTGATGAGAATCCCAAGGCTGAGAACTCAGACCTCCCATTAAAAAAAGCTGGAACCCCCCATGAGGCAGCAGTTGGCAAGCTTGCCGTTTCTTTAAACTATGAGTTTTCAATAAGTTCCTGTGTGTTTTAAGGGGACTCACAAGCCTTTTTTCCCAGAGAGAGTCCAAATGAGACCCAGAGGCAAATCCTCTTTTTTCTGAAATCCTTGAGAACTGGTTCCAGTGCAGCTGTTATAATCCAACAATTAGAGATCTAAACAGAAAGAACTTAAACCCTGGCCTGAGTTTTGATGTGAGCTGTGCTGAAGCTCCAAATTATGAGCAGGAAGTGTACAGTCACTTGGAGTTCAAGCTCTGCTCTTCTCAAATCATGCCTCACCAATAAATCTAATTATTATTGCCTTGCAGTGAGTCTCACAAACAATGCAGTTGGCTGCCTGGTCCACCCACGCTAAGTGAAAGAATATGTACATTTCAATTACCAGATTATTTCAGTGTTACACAAACACTGTTTCATATTAAATATTTTTACAAACCAATGACATCTGTATTCAATACAGGGTGGATGATGTTTGTTCCCTGCCAATTAATGCCTGTAATGAATATCTGTATTACACCTTGGTATATATATTTCTCACCAGTGTCCCCTAAACAAAGTAACGGTGGGAGTGAGATGTTATTCTTCCTGTAGTCATTCCTTGGCCACCATTTTCATCTATATATAATTTCTGCTGAGTAAAGTTTTCAAGGTGAAATTTTATAGATCTCTTGAATTTTTAAAATGCAGCTGGGGAGGAAGGCTTCATGTTGCCATGTTTCTAAAACCATTTCTGCTCTATATGTTTAATTGCAAACTTTATAAACTTGCCTAAATTAACATAACTTTGTAAATGTTTTAAGAGCAGCATGGAAGGTATAGCTCTGGCTTGGTCAGTTAGTGTTCAGAAGCTCCTCAGCGCATGCAGTAAAGTGGCTCTACACAGGAGAGGAATTTGGGCATGGACACAAGGTGGGTTTCTCTGCTGTGCTGTGTTCAGAAGTGGCTGTTTTGCCCTTGCCCCCCAACAGGCTCTGGGCAGGCTGCAGGAGCGCTCTGCGGTTTGAGGCAGGTGGAGGCTGCGGTGCTGGCTGGCGTCCTGGTGACCAGCCTTACTCCATGGGCAGGCTGCAGACAGGCTGAGCCGAGCTCAAGAGGAGCTGGCAGGGAGCTGGGCTGTATTGCTTCTCTGCTGGTGCGGGCCCTGAAAGGTCTCGTGGCTGTGGCCCAACTTCGAACAGGCATCTCACTGCTCTGACTTGTGCTCGCACCAGCTGTGCTAGCCAGCAGTGCTGTAGCAGCCCCAGGTGCCTCCTGCTTCCTCCTGTGGCGAACTGAGAATCCCCCACCATCGATCTGTACGCATCTTCTCAAAGCAGTGACACTGGACGGAATACAGTCTTGTATATGCCTGGCCTTTTCATTTCACTTTTGTATGGTGGGATAGCAAGGGCTGGAGGCGTTCAGCTGCATATACGCTGACTGGCAAGGTGCATGTGGTCCTCTGATACTGCTTGGGTTTCTCATGTCTGCAACACCTGTAAGCCAGAATAGAGGGCAGGAAGATGATGTGCCAGGTTAGGACACTTATGTGCTTATGCTAGCACTTAAAACACCTTGAGTGGTGGCGCTAGGAATACCAGCTCCCTGCAGCACAGGCAGCCTTCTGTAGAGGAGGAATAAGATGCCATTAAAACCTGAGACATTACTTGTTCTAAACAAATAGGTGTCAAGAAGGTTCATTCAGAGGGATACGAGTCATCTAGTAACAGCAGAGCGCGGTGATGTGTTTCTTGCTCTACTTCAGGATTGAATTACCCAAGCCTGTATTTCTGAGAGGGGCAAAGTACAGGTTAAGCTCCCATCTCTGTTCTGAGACAGGCATCTTTCTGGCTTCAGACCAGCAGCTGAATGATGTGTTTAGAATTGTAAAATAGCAAAATTTCATTACTTGTATTGATGATATCTGATGCTCCATATAGGTGGGAGCAGTCTGGAGAATGTAGGGCAAGCTGTTGCTCTTTTTTAGGCTACATAGCAGGTATCCAAGCTTTTCAAGCAGGAGGCTTCGCCTTGCGCTGCTGCAGAGCCTGTGCGTTCTCTTAAAAAGCTCATCTTTGCCTTGTCATGTGCAGGACTGCTGCACATCGCTTTTTTCCCTTTTTTCCAGGCTGCCTTCCAAGCCAATTTTTCTCCAGGCTTTGAATCTGCTAGCAAGAGCTGGACCTTCAGCTCTGCGGAGAGAGGAGGAGGCAGGCTCAGGCAGCCTGCTGCGGCGTGAGGGAGGGGAAGTGCTGATGGCCTGTGGGAGTGTGAAAGCGTCGTGCGGGGCTGCCAGCTGCATGGGATTAGAGCAGGCTCCAGGCCCAGCAGCACGTGCTGACAGGAGCTGTGGTGGGGAGGGCCCTTGTGGGTCAGGGTCAGGAGGGGATTGCCAGGACCCGATAGGAATAGTTGTTAGTTTGGCTCTGCGAGCTTGTATCGGTGTGTTTACTGCCCTCCTGGAATATAGAAAGGTCGTGACTATGTAACGTGCTGCTGGGAGTGAATACGAGTGAGAGGCCCGTGCGTGTCTTGGGAAGGAGGTTGGGAGAAATGGGGCACTGAGTGGTTCTGGGTCATTTATGAGAAGAGTTGGAAGCTTCAAAGAAACTGGTTCAGGTGGGTTAGGGTTGGGCTAGGAAACTGGCAGGGCTGGCCAAGCCTTCTTTCTCACCAGCATCTCACACCAGAGCATTCCTCATTCCCTGTTAAACTGCTGAAATACAGCAGTCATGAATGGCGCTGCTGTAAAAAGCAATGTTTGTAGAGCACATGGACTATCCAAAGGGCTATGTAACTGCTAAGCTTAATAAACAGCGTTTATTAATGGTAACCTTACAGCAGGAAGAGCTCCGTGGGCTTTCTGTCTAACACATGCTACTCAGACCACCCGCTGCACAGTGTACTGCTCTGCAGCTGCCTGCCCCACCCCTTGCATGGTGGGATCCCGGTTGTATTCTTGTATGTTCGGGACCTGGAGAAGACAAAAACCAGTCTACAGAACAGGTTACTTTAGCTACACAAACCTCTGTCTGACAGGTTTTTTTGTTGGTCTAAAATGTAATGTACAAAAGGGATGATCTCCTCTGGCTTTCTGGAAGATGGTTGCATGCAAGGGAAACTACATGGCAGAGTTGTTGTGAGTTGGAAGGGCAGAGTTAAAATAACCACTGTGTTGATAGCTGAAGAAGACTGTTTCTTGTAAAGTGCAC
This sequence comes from Anser brachyrhynchus, assembly GCF_964034855.1. Classification (NCBI taxonomy): domain Eukaryota; kingdom Metazoa; phylum Chordata; class Aves; order Anseriformes; family Anatidae; genus Anser; species Anser brachyrhynchus. Next base: position 33,986,511 of record NC_137696.1, read on the forward strand.
AGCCAGGGCTGGTTCTTTGGTGTACTACTTCTGAGCGTGGGAAGCGTGTGTGTTTGTGTGTGCACGTGTGTCTGTCTGTGTGGAGGTGGGAGTAAAGTTGCTAATTTGTTGCTGACATGATTTTTTTTTTTTTTTGTAATTTCACATCACTGTTTTGTAGATTTCACTGAAATACCTTGCTTGGGCTCTTAACAGCATTGTCTAATCAGCCTTTTTTTCCCTTCCTCCTTTCTCTCCCCTTCCTCTCTCCAGTCAGCGTATGCTGTATCAGTGCTCAAAGAGTGTGCTAAACTGCGACCAGCAGATCCCACCGTTCCTCTTCTGGCTGCCAAGGTCTGCATTGGGTCACTGCACTGGGTAAGCAAGCTGATGCGATTTTTATTATGTAATGTATTCAATGCTGCAGTGACAGTACCATAGGGTAGTTGCAGGGAGAAAGGAAATCCCTGTTAAAAATCACACATGCGTGCACGTTTAAAAGAAAATAAAAATCCCAGAAAGAAATACTGCAGTAAGTCACTGAAATGAGCTTTGCTGGCCTGTTATAAAAAGGAGGAGGGGGAAAAAAAACATAATAGTTATTCTGGGGACTGTCTTTTCAAGTGAGTATCCAGAGCTGAATCTGCCACCCTGGTAGCCCCTGAAAGACAAAAGTTAATTAGTTGGTCTGGCCCTTGGACTGCTAGATAGTTGAGGTCTGCTGGATGACTCAGTCTTTTGTTCTTGAAGTTCCTGTGTCAGTGTTTTCTGTTCTGGATGTGTTAATGTATGCCCCATTCAGAAGTGGAGTGGGAGTGGAAGTCTGTGCCTGTGAAATTCTGATTATCCCAAGGAGAAGAAACATCTGTCAGTCTTTTACTGCTTGGTTTAATTAATTGAATGGCAGCCTGCTGTTTTCACCTGTCCTCACCACGAGGTGTCCCTACAGTCAGTGAAGGATTATAATTGCTAATACAAGTAAAACAAAGATACAAGAAAGGAAAGCATGAAAGAAAATACCAGAAGAATCTGCTCAGATTTTGGTGACGAGATGTTCTACCTCCTCCCCAGGCCTCTACAATCCCTGTCTGGTGAAAATTGGTATTGAGCTGAACTTAACTGAGTTGTATCAGTTTAGGGCCTCAGTGAGGGCACCTGGTTATATATGTTTTTGAATGAACTATACTGTTCAAACTATAATGGTTGAACTCATATGTGAGTCAGGAAAAACTAGAAAGCATCTTGTTCTAGGAAAAAATCTTTCAGGTCTGAGGGCCTTGAGGGAATCCTTGCTGAACTACCTAACTTACAGAACAATTTAGCTCCCTTGTATCCTTAGCTCAGTATGTAAATTTTGAGGGCTGAAAGTTATTCAGTGGCATAAAATATTCACAATGTAAAATAACATTCACAGTGAAGCAAATGCATTTTTCTTCTGATTCTTAGAGATTTTAAAACAATATGTAAGCTGGACATTACAGCTGTGTTGAAGACTCGTTAGCATGTATGAGGTTTTCAAAGCAAAGTCAAGTTGTTATTAGCCTAAAAAAACAAGTATATTGCTCTTTTTTTTTCTCTGTATAGCCTCTGAAGTTAGAGTTGCTTCATGGGCTAAATTCCTGCATTCCTATGGAGCCATACTAGGGGACTTGCAGCCTGACAGCTTCCTCTAGCAATTCTACCATCTCAATGCTTGTCAGGAGGAAAAAAAGCCAGCAGAACAGACGTGTGAAATTTAACGGAAATCTTTCTGAGATCAGGGTAGGTTTTGCTTAGGAGCCAGAACTTCAATATGGGAGATGAACTTGGGATCTCTGTACTGCAAGTAATTCTTCTACTCTTCTGCCTTCCTGCTCTCTGAACACAGATCCAACAAGGTGGGAAGGAAAGCCAACAAGTGCTAGGAAAGCCAAAGTCTGCCTGCAGTTGAGTCTGGTCCCCATTCAGATGGACCTAATCAGCTGGAGAAGTGGGCCAACACTTCTTAGTAAGTTCAACAAAAGGAAATGCGAAGTCCTGCACTTGGGGAGGAATAATCACATACTGGCATGCCAACTAACTGGAAAGTGGCTTTGCAGAAAAGGACCAGAGGTTGCCCAGAAAGTCTGTGGCATCTCCTTCTCTGGAGATATTCAAAACCTGCCTGGATGCGATCCTGTGCGATGTGCTCTGGGTAACCCTGCTTGGCGGGCGGGTTGGCCTGGATGATCTCCGGAAGTCCCTTCCAACCTCAACCATTCTGTGACTTGGGGGTTCTGCTAGACATGCAGAACATGAATCAGCAATGTGCCTTTGTGGTGAAGGCCACCAGCATCTTGGGCTGCGTTAGAAGACAGCACTGCTGGCAGGTTGAAGGAAGTGGTCTTGCCTTTTTACTGAACCTTGGTGAGACTGCATCTGAAGTCCAAGTCTGGGATCCCCAGTACAGGATGCACACAGAAGTACAGGATGCACAAAGACATACTGGAGTCCAGTGAAAGGCCACAAAAATGACTTCTCACGAATGGACTGGAGCACTTGAGATACAAGGAGAAACTGAGAGAGTGGGAGTGTTCCACCTTGAGAAAGTGGCTCTGGAGGATCTTATTTATCAAAGTATATAATACTTGATGAGGGGAGAGAGAGTAAAGATGATAGATTCTTCTTAGTGGTACCAAGTGACAGGGTGAGTGTTTGGACTACAGGAAATTTAATTTACACTTTAAAAATATTTACTTATTTTTACTGTGAAGGTGCTCAGACAGTGAAACGGGTTGCCTAGAGAGATTGTGGAGTCTCCATGCTTGGAGATACTTGGAACTTAAAAATAGTTTCAGGGGTTCAGTTGTTTAACCGTGCTTTGAGAAGGGGAGTGAATGCATCTTGTAAGAATCTGTACTAGAATCAAGATCCCTGGGGTGATCTCCTGTTTAACAGGAGCAGTGCCTTTTAGGGAAGGCACTCTACCAGACACTGGGTCACTGCTGTTTGTTGAGGTGAAAGGACCAGGTTTCTGTAATGTAAGAAGAGAAATGTCAGGCTCCTTCTCTTTCATGTGTTACCCTGGTGTTCATGCAGTTCTCACTAGTGAGGACTAAATTTCAAGTGGTGCCATTAAAGTCTGCCAACTGTGAGGGATGAGGAGTTGGATGTGCAGTTATAAGCCCAAATTGAAGATGCTGTTATGGCAGGGAATGAGCAAAGACAGAGTTTGTCCTCCTCGTTGTTGCCTCTCAACATCTCTTTGGATTCACAGCTGACATATAAAGAATACTTTGCTATAAGGACATTGAGGAAAGGTGAGACTGCAACAATCACATCTCCATCCTCAGGCAGTTTGGTATCTCTAGATTTCTCATACGTGACAAAAGTGTAAAAGCAACAATCTAACCCTAATAGCAGAAGAAAGAAGGGAGAAGTGAACTGGTTTTAACTATTTCAGTGTTGTGTTTTTTTTTTTTCCCCCTGTAACTGCTGCTTTTTCATTGTGTGAAACACTTTTTGGTGTTTTTGCATCAGAATCAGATTGCAGTCTGAAATACAAACATGATTTCACAAGATGGTAATCTAGAGTATAGCCTGTGGTTATCTAGAGTATAGCCATATGAACTAAAAACAAATAATGTTCTTCTCCCCTCTTCCTTTCACTCAGTGGCCTATGCTATACCCTGATACGAAACCTTAGTGATACCACAGAATAGTTTTAAATAAGGGAAGCCAGAGAGAAAGCTTGAGTATCTTTTAAAAGAACTGAAATGATAGGTTTCCACATCTTGCAGTTAAAGGGATGCTTCTGATATTACTGGCAAACTCCTCTGCCTAATAAAGACCTTCCTGCTTAGCAGAGCTGTTTTTCTAAATGTCATCTTTGCAGTAATTATTTGCATTTAAATTACATGGCAATCAAAACAGAATTGAATCATTTAAACTGGAAGTGAACAAGTTGATCAATGCCAGTATAAACAGAAAGAAGGGTAGGCATGGCACTGGAACAGTCTAATGGACAAATATTAACAGTTACAAATACTCAAATGCATCTTTCTTTTCAGAACATATACTTTCTAACTGAAAAATTAATTGTTTTATATCTGTGTGCTTGATTGCTAGGTAGGCAGGAAAAGGATGAAATCAGATCACTGTTTATACAAATGAAACAGCTAATTTATATATTTATATGTCCTGGATCTGCCTATTACGTGCTTTTGGTGCAGTAGTATATTCAGTTTGTTTATAGTCCATGGACAAGCAGTAGTTTAGTCTTATTTCAGTTACTAGCAATAAAAGAAACCACTAACATCGTTTATGCTGCTGGATAATTGCAGAGTGTCATGAGGAACACAGAACAGTTTCTTTCCTGATTAATCTAATGGTCATTTAACTCATTTTGCTGTCTCTGTACATGGTATCTCCACACACATAAAGCACCAGAAAAAAACTAATAGAGTTGTACCATAGTGATTTACAACCTTGAGAGTGCCCAGATCACATCTATGAAATAATCTCTCGGTGCAAAACAAATCGAAGTAGAAACGTGCATGCGTTCATACTGTGCCATGCAAATCAATATGTAGCAGAGCCCGATGTGGAAAATAGCTGAATGTCCTCAGCTTCTGTTGTGACAGTATGACCAGATTATTAGCTGATGTAAATTGGCCCTGCTCCACTGCCATATTACTGGCACCATGCTGGCCTACATCAGCAGATGCGCTGCCCACTCGACCACTAGCTTCCAGGATTTGGCCTGCATTGAACAGCTGAATGAAGTAAGGAATGTTTTGGTTGCCATTTTCAGAATTACCATTTTTCACAAATTGAAGGGAAAAAAAAGCAGACTGAACAGCAGATCAATACATCGTTAGTTCCAAAGCTTGTGCCAATTGTCTTAGAGGACTAGAAAAGCTCCAGAACAGTGTACCTGTACAGACCACACTTGTCTGGCCAAGATGCAGCTAGACCCATACGTTACAAAGCTCATGACACACAATTTTCAACAAAGTTGGAACTTTTATATTGTATATAGCACATTACACTGGTGTGTTTTAAAGGTCTTTGTAGCGAGCTCAAAATCACTTTTGAGGCACCACGCTGCCTGGCATTCCACTTTGCCAGGGTTTCAGCACAAGAGTTTAATGAACTTACATGGGAATGATTATAGCCAGGGAACACAAAGGCCATTTTTTGTTTAGCCAGCTGTCTTTTAGCTTTCCAGAAAGCACTATGAAATTTTGGACTACTGAAGTTCATTGTCATTTTAAATTTTCATAGGAAAGTTGCTGGAGCTTAGAGGGGAATGTCCATGCTGCAGTTGTCTTGTCTTGGTCCACTGCCAATTCAGAGTGATACCTACTAAAAGACTTGCTGCAGTTTCCTCCTTTTAATAGTTATTTTAATAGTACAGTGGTGGTAATTTCACTGTTAATCTAGCTTCCCCAAGACCCTGTTTTGGCAGATGTTCTGGTTTTGATATTTTTACAACATCTGCTTAAAGACAAATGTCAAATACTGATGTTCTCCATTTTATGAGTCTTATTTAAAGGCATTTAAGGTTACTAGGATGCTTTCTTGTGTCTTTTACTCCATTGATTTCATTTGATTTTACTTCATTGATTTCATTTACTTCATTGATTCAATGGAGGCACATTGAAAACTTGGTAAATACACATGGAGACAAATGAATTACAGTCCTAGGATAGGCTTGAATCTTCAAGGACTCTGGTCTAAGAGTAAGAAGACATGAGGCATATTCTTACTATTTTTAGTGACACACAATTGATACCACAGAAATAAGATTGCAGTGGTAAACTTGTGTAGTGTCACGTGATGGCTGTTACCAGCTAGTACGAGCTTTAGGAGGGACTTCATCCCGTGGCAAAAACTGCACTGCAAGGTAGTGCTGTACCTCACAACCGCTCCCCTCACTTGGTTTGACTTACAGATCCTAGCGTGGGGAGGTGGAGATCATGCTATCAGTCAGGGTAAAGGGAGAAGAGAGCAGGGTCAGGCCAGGCCAGACCATGCATGGAGTCTTAACGAGTGTAAGGTGTCCCATGAGGTCAATGCATGATGGGGGGGGGAGGTTGGCAGCATGAAGATTTAGAGCTGCATACTTCTGAGGTAACGGCTTATCATTCATTACTTTCACAGACCACTTAATCCGAGAGCGCTTCTCTCTCCTTCTATCTGTTGTTGACCCTGTCACTACAGATGATAAATGATGTGCATGTGCTTGTACCCAGTCACCTAGGAGCCCTGGAGTTGCATGGCAATGCTTAGGTTTTACTGTGGTATGAATAACATTGAGAGATCAAATCTAGTCCCATTATCCGAGTTATTCCACCTGCTAAGCAGCCTCTCCGAGGGACTGACATCGCTGTGAGCGAGAGGCTACTGAGGAAGCAGGGAATTGTAAGAAGCTACTAGAGATTTCCTCCATCTTTTGAAAGAGATTCTTGCTGACATCACAGCTAGCGTTACTGGGGCAATCCCAAGGATTTCAGATGTCAAAGGTGACCAAGAATTTTGCTTTCTATAAATTTTCTGTGTGAACAAACCATTCTTGATGCAGTGGAGGGAAAGCCCAAATGTTACTAAGTGCAGAGGGCTGAGCTTACATGCTGGCTAAATTGTCAGGCTTAGCACTGGTGACACGGATAATGCTGAACAGACCAACAATGGAAAGCACTGGAATTTTTATTTCCTGACATATGTAACATGATTTATGTTTTATACTTTAAGCAGCTGTGGGACAAAGGCCTTTCTGTTATGCTGCACCTTACTGGACACTCTCTTTATATGCATTGTTCCTCTTTTTCCTCATTTTCGCATTATTTATTGATTTTTTTTTTTACCTCTTCTCTACATTAGTCTCCATACCTACAGCCCACTATAACAAAAATAAGAAGCCAATCCACCTAGTTAATATCATATGCAACTTTGTGTAGATCCCCTGCCTGTAGCATTTGGATCTCTTACGTGCGTGGGCATTTCCCAGTCGTGCTGATGTCCAGACTCCCCAGTTTCTCTAACCTTGTCTGCTGTCCTAGGCCAGTGTCGCTTGATGTGTTTCCTGCCTCCTCCCTTGTGCTCTCCTTTTCAGTGCAGTAAGGTGCCATTTCCGTGCTGCTGTACAACATCAATTTGCTTGTCCTCACTTGTTCTAAATCCGTGCCGGTGGGAGCTGCAGCACCCGCTTGCAGTCCTGGAGGGTGTTGATTCAGTGGGGTAGGGCTGGAGCTCTTCTAAAAACGAGCTGGGTGGTGGCGACAGGCCAGGGGACAGCACCTGCTGTTTCCCACTCCCTTGTCAGTGTGCCCCTGGGCTTGGCTCGAGCGCTCACCCAAATCTGTGCTCAAATACCAGGGGTAGCTGGAACAGCCGCTCTGTGTTTCAGGGAGAACATCCCTCAGGGTTGTGCAGCTGACAAATGCTCCTTGTTTCATCAAAGAAGATGGAGGGGGTGAGAGGGGGATAAGAAAAAAACCCACAATATTACAGTCTCACAATATTACGGTCTTATCAGTGCCTGCTCATGGCTTGGCAGCCTGTTTCTCCCCAGGTGCCACGGGCGTTTTCCGTTCTGGTGTCGAGGAGGGGTTGCTTAGCTAATGCTTCCAAGTGCCTCCTGACAGGTTATACAGCTTCAGTTCAGATTACAAGAAGTTCCTTTCAGGTTGTTTTTCCCCAACACCTGCTTTCTGGGCTCTCTTCTGTGGAGGTCTCAAAAGGTAGAGAACTTCTCCCTGCAACCCTTTGCTCAAGAAGCAATTCAGTGTGAAGTACGCGGAAGAGTATAACAACAGCAAGGGCCAGATTGGAGGTGTACCTCCTTGGAGACTGTTTTTGCTTGCTTCTGAGGGAATAACAAGTAGTGATTCTAAAGAAACTGAATTCAAGCTGTTACCAGCCCAAAGAAATCTTTTTTCCATAGTTGGTGTCCTCCTTTGAAGCGAACAAACCATTTAGGTTCCCTTGTGTTGAGTCTGGGCTCCTGGCTGTGCATCCAGAGTAGGCATGGCTGACTCTTCCTCGTATACCTTCCACAGCTTAGCTCACTTCTGCATCCCTTGGGCTTTTCAACTTATAGGAGCCCCGTGGGGTGAGACTTGCGTGCCTGGCACCATGTGGGGAGAGGGGAAAGGGACAGCAGCTCCTGCTGCTTCACAACACATGACAGCCTGCCTGGTGGGTCTCCGGGGGACTGAGGCCTTGTTCGGGGGCCTTAAACCCTCCTTTTCCCATTGCTGCAGCAAAGCGGAGGCACCTCCTATGCTGTAGGACCCCTGTGGGCACAGCTGCACCGTCAGATCACAGCTCAGGCTGGCTCCTGGGCCCTCACTCAGCACAGCACTGCGTGCAGGGGAGGATTTCTCACCTCAAGCACAGTCCGGTACGGGGCAGTTCGCACAGCGGATGGATGATGTGAGCCGAAGGTTTTGCTTTTCACGGCTGCCCAAAATGATCGAAGAGTAGGCGAATTGGAGAAGAGGGGGCAGATGGCAGTCGCAGCAGGGCTGGCAGGGGACGTGGCTGAGTGCTGCAAGGAGGAGAAGTAAATGTTCTCAAACAGAACCGGCTGCAGAGCTGTGCTGGGCTTTGCGAGGCCACTTGTTTTCAAAGCAGCCTTCGGCTGCCCCAAGTGTGCATTCGTGAAAGTCTTTGTGGCTGGTCAAAGCACCATTAGTGTTAGTACGAACAAATGTTTACCAGAACGGTTGTGCTAGAAGTGCTCTTTCAGCCGTTCTGAAAAGTCGTGTTTTTAATTATTCATACAATAGATTAATCTGGCACTCACAGGTGGCCCTGGGTAACTGGCACGCAAGAAAGCTGAATGGTGTGCTGCTGATTTATGCAGCATAGGCCATCAGTCAGGGACTGGAAACACCATCAGGTGACCATTCAGAGAAACAATGGAGCAAAATCTCTCCAATTTTAAATGTCTGCATTTCAACTCCAAACCTTTCATTTAATCTCTTTTTTCGTATGCTCTGCCCACTCCTACCCTTGTTCACTAGTCATTAGAATTCCTTGTATAGTTCTTTTCTTCATCTAATGGAGACTTCTTGGACGAAAGTGTATGTGGGGAGAAGAGGAGAAACAATGAAGAAAGAGTGGGAATATTAGTGTTTATGATGGCAAAAGAGGTGCATAATTAAATTTCTGGCTGCAAAGATTTCATGCTTTACATAAAAGTTCCTGAGAGCTGAAGAATTCAGTTATTGTTTCATGTGAAGGTTTTTTGTGTGTTATTTTTTTCCTCCATGCTGAGTCACGGGACATTTTCTTCTTCCATTGTCCTAGGCAATGGTCCAGAACATGCATCAGTATGTGGCAGGGAAGTCTGTAGGGCAGCTTACAGGATTAAGTCTCTTGGAACAAAATTCAGTCTTGTTGATGTGATTGGGAGTTTAAAGGGTCTCATTTGAGCATCGCTGAAGTTAGCAGAACTATTTCCAATGTTATCAGAAGACTTTGGATTTTGCCATTAAAGATGATCTTTGCAATTTGCTTGGTGGCCCCAAGTATGCCTGTAAGGGGGGGTTTCCCTATTTCAGTTAGCAGTTTCCAGACTCATAGTTGACTAAGCAATCAGCAGTACTGTAATGCTTGCAAATTTCAGTGAAGGATTGACGAAATACGTGTTGATCATTGGGCTGACTGGTCTGAAGCTTCAGAAATTTGAAAACTATTGGCTTACATTTAATCTGAAGTGCTGTGGCCTCAGGGAGATGCACAAGCGAGGAAAAGACCCAAGCAGTGGAGCTTCTTCGCTCCCAGACTTTTCAGCCTTTCTTCATACTTATATTAACAGTGAAGACCTCCTTATGTTTGATACCATCTAATAAATACCAACTTGTCTGTTTATGTAGCTATTAGTTAATGTCATCACCTGAATGTCTGCAAGGGATGTAACAAGGAGCCCCCTTGGCAGGCTAGTATATCAAGTAGATTTTGTTCATAAATAATGTATGAACACATTGCTGCACAAGGAAATTTTCTGGTCTACTGTTCCATTTTTTTGGTTTCCTTACAGGTGACTCCTTTTAGATGTTAAAGAACTGTGAAGTGCTGTAGTCTGACAAAGCTGACTCTTAAGAGAGTGCATTTCGGTTACAACTGCAGTACTTGTACCTAAAACAGTTGGACTCAAAAAAAAAAAAAAAAAAGGGATTTTCTGCAGACAGAATAATTCCATCCCAGAAAGTTGGTTGTCTTGTCATAGAAGTTTCTAAAAGTAGGATTTTTTTGGTAGCAGTCTGGTAATTGATTAAAGGTCACGCTGATCATGGCTGACAGGATCTGCAGACTGCCTTGTACGCACACAAGATGTTCTTGTAGGCTCTGTATCTTTCAAGCCTTACTTAGAACTTTTACCTGTACTTCTCTAACCTTGATCTTTTCAGATATGTACAGTCTACAGTTCTTAGTCTGTTTCTGCATGTGAAGGGTGAGTGATGTTAATGAGAGTTTAAGGTTAGAAATGAGGAACACTGTTCTGCCATAAAAGATTTGAATTGTTTTTGGTTAAAAATTCTCATTCACTCTGATTTTAAAGAATCTTTATATTTTTATTAGACTTAGGTCTGCATCATCAGTTGGAAAGGAAGGTTGAGGGGAGCACTCTGTACTGTAATAGAAGGCACCATTTTGGAGGTTGATGCCAAGACACAAATGCCACACCATTCACAAATGCTTCTCTTCCCATTAGAATCTGTAGTATAAAATGAGGGTGGTGAGGCACTGGCACAGGTTGCATGGAGAAGCTGTGGGTGCCCCATCCCTGGAAGCTTTCAAGGCCAGCCTGGATGGGGCTTTGGGCAGCCTGGTCTGGTGGGAGGTGTCCCTGCCCATGGCAGGGGGGTTGGAATTAGATGGCCTTTAAGGTCCCTTCCAACCCAAACCATACTAGGATTCTGTGATTCCAAAATGCATTTCTAAGGGAACTGTGTCTTCACAAAAAGTTACCAGATGTAGCTAGTGCATGCAGCACCAGCTGGTAAGGTAGTACAGCATTTCGGATCAAATTTGGGTCCTGAATTTGCTGCCTCATTGTGGTGGTAGAACTGTAAGCAATAGCTGAACTCACCTTACAGTGAAGATCTTGCTTGTTTTGTAAAGTTTTAAAAAGAAGTAAAATTTGCTAGGATTTAAAAGCATTGTACAGCAAACCTAGATGGTCTTTGTTTAAAGGAAGATACCTGTTAGACCTCTCAGTATATTGCCAGGATGATATGTAAGTGGTTAGTCCATTGGTGTTTAAGACTGTGATTCCCCTGGAGGGAAACAAAAGTAAGATACCGCCCTTCGTTAACATTAAATGACTGAAAATAGTTTAGGGTGGATGCTTAAAACAAGACCAGAACTTTTCTGAAAATGGGAATGTGCATCAAGGTCTGATAATGTGGCCTTCTATGTTCTCCTTTCTATGAGCACTTACTGTGGTCTCTGAAAGCCTTGTTATGAGTGGCTCTCAGATCTCTTACCTGATACATGTATAAGAGGGTAGCCTTACTGAAGCAGGCATAGCAGAAATGCATATAATCGTCAACCTGTCATCTTTTGCAGCTGGAAGAAGGAGAATGCTTTGCTAAAATGGTGATAGACCTGGGTGAAGATGCTGGAGAGTCCCTAGCAAAGGGTTACCTGGCACTGGGTCTTTCATACAGTCTTCAAGCTACTGATGGTGAGTTATCCTGTTTGTGGGAAACTTATTAGAATCTGTGCTTTTAGTGATGACTGGTCATAGAAAATTGCAAGACAAATTGGGACTGTTCACTTGCTCAGACAACTTTCTTCTGTAGTAACAAATAATTTTTTAGGTAAAAGAGGAAACACGTCATTACCTAGAAGATGCTAATCTGACTGTAGTCAATGATTCTTGGTGTGCTTTATTTGGATTTTTGTGATACATTTCTTTCACCTATTTGCACAACAAAAAGTTGAACTTTTGATCTATTTTCATATTTTTGTCACCCACTCATAAATCACATAAAGAAATATAATCCAAGAACTGGAGGCAGAAATGCCTGACTTCAGTTCCTAGCGTGATACTGATTCCCCACAGAGATTCAACCTCTCTGTGATGCAGTTTCTTTCTCTGCTTAGAAGTAAACAAGATAAAAATATCTTTCTCATTGGTACTTATGGATGTTGACTACATACAATGTAAGAATTTAATTTTTTAATGTTGACTGCTTGGGTTTTGTGTGATTAGACAGTGTGCTTCTGCAGAATCGGTGCTTAGTAGTTTGAAGGGTTGAAAGTCCTGGTGTTTAGGAGAGATCTAGATTTGACCTTCATCACGCTCACAGCTGGGTACAGCTTTGCTTCTTCTATGACTTCTACCATAGGTAGAATGCCTGCTAACATAGTTTCTTTGAATAATGGCTGAGCTAGTTTGTTTCCTAATCAAATCAGCAGTCCAGACCATATGCCAGCAATGGCTTCTCTGTCAGATGTGTTCCACAGAAACAAACTTCTTCCAGCAAATGAGCCTGAAACAAAGCTACAGTGACAGCCTGTATGGTGTCATGGAAGTACTATGGTCTTACAAATTACACTGAAATTTTGTACGGCATATGTTTGAGGAAGCAGCTTGTATATTTCAGAAGTGCAAGTCAGTGTATTTTTTCAGGCACATCTGATCAGGTGGTGTGAGAACTGCTTTCTAGCATGGAGGGTAATATGCAATGTTGCTCCTTTCAGTTCTCCATTTCTCTGATTCTGAATAGTTTCCCTTAGTAAGTTCATATCAAGAAACGTATGTCCTTCCTAGCCTGAATTTTTTTTTCTTTTTTTTTTTTAAAGATTGTTAAACATTGAGCTCTGCTTAACAGCCTAATTCCTTAGGGCATTTTGCCTAGATTTTGTTTAAACCATCCCTAAAGCTATACAAGATCCCAGAGACTATTTTCAGAGACAGAAGGGTTTGTGTGCTAACCCCATTACAATCTATTTATTATCCTCTATGGAAAGAAAAAAGTTTCTAAAGAATGGAGTTGTAGAGGCATGTGTTGTGCTCTAAAAATACTTTGGTGCACCAAAACACAAGTTGGAAACTTTTTTTCTTCTGAAAGAGAAGTCTTCCTTAAGTATTCAAGAGATTAGTTTGGAAGACATAGTAAGTGTCCTTTTTAATATTAAATAAACAGTCTTCATAACAGTTGCCTTGGAATTTTGTCCAGATTAGTATCTGATTTTGTTCTGAAACAATGGAATATCTGCCTTCTCTTCCTCATATCTCTAGCCCGTAAGTCAACAGGGCCACTCACACAGTTATTTAAGGAAAATCTGAAGAGTGTATTTTCATTTTCAGGTTATGTTTTAATAAAATGGATCACATCCTTCAAAGGCCTACTTACGATGATCACAAATATGGAACAGCCTTTTACTAGAAAACATCAAATTTGCACTAATGAGACGTTTTTCACTAGCGTTGTTAATAAAAAGCCTATCTCAGTGTGGAAGCAAGAATACAACATGTTGAAGGGAAGATAGCAACCCTGCTATTAATCCTGCTTCATAGTGTCAGTCATTTATCACTGTGTTTATACCAGTTCACAGTGACATGTGCAGACATGCAAACATCTGTGTCTATATATGATTTCCATAACTTTCTACTTAAGCTGATTTTCAGCGAATCAGCATTTTAAATGACAGCTGTTTCAGAAACATTTAACCAACTGCCTTATAAAGCTTACAGCAGTATATCAAGACGTCTTCCAACCAAGGTTAGGCTTTTTCTCCTTAATTTGTCATTTTAGTAAATATTTATTATCCTGTGTGACAAAGGCACTGAGGAGTTGTATTAAGGCCTTTCTTACGTGACTGCTTTTTATCAAGCGCTTTCTGCAGAAATGAAAAGAGCAAATGCCACTGGATGATAATTCAAAGTACTTGTGGGAGTATTTGATAAAGTCAGTTTACAACTATTAGATTTACTCCTGGATGAAGTAAGATTTCCTGAAACTTGTGCTGCAGAGCAGTATGTAGCTTCCAAGTTCTTAATATCTAATTGCATCTTTCTTGAAAGAAGGCTCAATGAAGTTGCTGAAAGATGTGTCCTCAGAGGAAGTCACCACCACTTTTGCCTCACTCTTAAAAGCACAAGTCTCTTGTTCATACAGAAAGTCCATCTATCTAAATTTTCTGTATCCCAAATGTGTTCCCAATGAGGCAATTTCAACAGCAAACCTTTTTCTTGCTTCTTATAGTTTGTTTTGACATAAGCTGTACTGTCAACTTTGCTTCCCCTAGGTCTCATGAAGAATTCGTTGAAGACAGGGAAATGTGAGATGAATTTACCACAGGCTAAAGAGGAAAGACAAGTTGAGCATGCATTGTAAAATACAAGTGCTGCTCTTATCTAACATCACCACCTCATGTCTCATTTTTAAGTATTTGTAGGTTAACAGACCCTCACTCTCTTTACTGAGTTGAGAAGGAGAGTGTTCGGCATCTCTGTTTTCATTTAGAATTTCGGTATAAGGCCACAAATCAGAGACTGAAATGGAAGCTTTTCCTAGCAGTCCTTGTGGGTTGTATAAATAATCAGTATACTGACATTACCAGCCAATGCTCAAACAAAAATAAAAGTTAGATATTGCCTACTAGTGAATAAACCCATCATTTGTGCATCTGGAGATAATGATCAACACATACAATCATTAATTATAATCCTGGGTGCTAAAACTGTTTAACTTTCAGTATTAGTTGTCTTAACTTGGAAACAGTTTGGAAACCCATTGGTGTGTGCAAAAGGCTGTATGTATGTAGGTGTTTTAGATCAGAAATGTATTTTTGAAGTTCAAATCTCGATCATCTTAACATTGTGATTCATGTGACAGGCCAGTTTTGGAGAACACAAACTGGATCTTTTTCTCATAGAACTGTGTTGCAAAAATAAACCTCATTATGTTGCAGCTGCTCATGGGGGTTCAGTCCAAGGGACAAGACTGGAACTAGACCCCTGACCCCATGTTTGCAGTTTTCATGCTGATCCTCAGCATTGTTTCACTCCGTGCATTCACACCTACTGTGCTGCACCTTCTCACTAACACAGAGTTTACCTTTGTCCGTTTTCAAATGTGACTTTAGAGCTTGTATTTTATTTTTATTTGGGTACCAAACTGTTGAAAATCCTGTTGACTTCTGGTAACGCTAAAGCTCCTTTAAAATCCAGAGTGCTTTTGAGAATGAATCTTGGGCTCCTAAGGTGCAATTTGAAAAGTTCTGTGTGTTACAGGAATATCTGTTACAGAAACTTAGACTCCCTGGTGTTCTCTCCCTTACTTTGATCAGACCGTGCTTTGCTCTGCTATTATTTTCATCTAAATAATAAGTGTCATACAACCTTTTTGTTAGTAGAACTGTAGCAGCCATGCTCATAGTGGGTAAAGTTGAGTAGATGCTGAAAATTTGTTAGTGCCATCAGTCCTAGAGAAAGGAGCACAGCTTTAGAGGTCTAGTTACAGTCATCTAATTCTGTCCCCTTAGTGCAAGCTTTTCTTTGGCTGAAGTGAGAGCTTCTCGGTGATCTAAGCAGGTTGCAGAGATGATGACTTCTCACTATCTAAGAAAAAAGTAATTCATTCCGGTAGGGAGATGGAAAGAGGATGCATGAGGGGGGCATGGGAGTAGGAGGAACTTGCACAGATTTTGTAAATTTGAGGCACAAATATTAAACACTGAGTCATATCATCACTGTATTTATTCATCAAGCATATAAATATTATCTATGATGGAGACCTAGCAATACTTGGGGGAGGAGCAGTGGAAAGAACCTAAAAGATTGCAGTAAACATGTTTCCAGGCTATGAAATGTTTAAACTTACGGCTTCTGTCTGCCCTTCAGTACAAATTTACTTGGGAGTTTTGCTCACCTTCTGAGCACGTAGCTATTATAAAATGTATGTAAAACTAACTTAAATGTGCTAAAAACGCACTCAGCAGTTGCTGCATTAGAGGTACAAGGGTACAGGGTCCTTCAAAATTGACCTTCCAAATTCTGCTCTCATTTTTTCTGCACTTTGGTTTAAAAATTTTGCAATGCTGAGGTAACAAACAATGGCACAGCCTCTCTTGCAGCCATAGATTTTGTGTAGAAATGTGGATTTTTTCCATTTTAAAGGAGAGGGAGGAACGTAACCGTTACTGTCCATGAGATATCTCTTAACTTCTTCCATCATTCTGTACGTGGCCTTTGTACATGGTGTGCGTATTTGGGATCGGTCATGAAGACTGTGTGGTGGAATGCTGCGCCAGAGCCTGAGAGTTGCAGTTTGAGCTCAGTTTATGTTTCTAGTTAAAATCAAGTCATCCTTCCAGTGAACTTGCTCAGTTGTCTCCTCAGCTTGCATTCTCTTGTATCCCACCCCAAATCGCTCTTCATTGTTTTTTTTTCCTAGTTTCTCTCTTCAAAGTGTAAAAAAGACCCTTTTTGTACAAATGGCAGAACTCAAACTTTGTTTATCAAAATCAGGCACAAATCTAGAGACAAACAACCAGATTTCCAATTTAGCTGCAACTGAATATGCAGCTCATACTGTGGGAGGTGGGACTCGCATGCTGCTTCCTAGCAGTGCAGAGTCAAAGCTGAGTGTTATTGTAGAATAATCATTTCATTTCCACAACATATTTTGTGCTCTTACTTTCTGACTACAAGTTAATCAGTCATCAGTCAAAAAGTCTTACTAGACTGAACCTGAAAGTTCTTCTAGCTTCTCCATTTTGCATTTATTTTTGAGGCAAATGATAAAAATCTCTTTACATCTTCCTCATCATGTGGCATCTCCAGAACTGCTGTTACTTACGTAGGGAATCTTGCAGTTTCCATAAGAAACAGAATCTGGTATTTTTCTGGGTGAACATTTATAGCTATAATCAAATCCTTTCCAGTGTCTCCACAAGCATTTTTATGTGAATGTCAATATTAATTCTTTTATTTTTTTTCTGTAAGCTCTCCAGTTCTGTTACTTTTCAGTATTTGGCAGTAGACCCGAATACTGAATTTAAGGCTATTGAGAGTGAAGTGTTTCCAGTTTTTATAAATGTTGCATTTTGCATGAAAGTGCATGTCTTCAAATTCATTCTTTAAACTGCAATTTTTTTGTTTGGTTTTTACTACGTAGAGCAGATTTTACGGCATAAGCAATTTTTGATCTTTATGATTCTTCCCAAACGAAGCTGGTGTTTTGAAGAGCTATTGGAAAGTGTTAGGAATAAAAAAAAAAAAAGGTCTGGTGACTATAACTGCTTACGCAAAATAAATTATTTGCGATGTTTCACTAACTAGTGTGCTGCAGAATCTAAAGTGATTACATTTGTACAACTTTTAGAAGAATGAAACTCTTTCCTCTTAACTTACAAGGATATTTGAATTTTATCTGTTTTTGTGTTTTTGTTTTTTTTTTTTTTTTTTCTGAAATATATTCTACTTTACAATGTTTCTATTCTGGAGCTTATATTGACTTGATATACGAAGTGAAATGTATTTATAGGTGGATGTTTGGTGGATTAACTGACTACTCATCACTTCTTTGTATTTTTGATCAGTAGCTCTCAAGTTCAAGACAGGTAGAACAAGAAACTTCTGCGATGTAAAATCTGGAAACTAAGAACTGGAGCAAGGCAACCAGTATACTTCTGAACTTTTATTGCTAGCTTGCCAGATATTCTGCGTTGAAGAGAGTCCTATTTCTCTATGCTCTTCCTCTATTCCCTTTGTTCTTAATGATAATGATATCTTATGATACCCTGGCATAACAAGAACTTGATGGTTCTTCACATCAAAACCAGAATTAATTCACACATCGAGAAGTGAGCCTAGTGGGTAGGATCCTTAATCAGTCAGAGGCAGCAACTGGGGCATTAGTGAGTGGCTAATGTCATACCTGAAATAACCTAAAAGTTTGTTGTGTTATTAAGGGATTTGTTGTGGAGCTGTAGCTCTGGCTCCTGGTGTTCCCTGTTCCACCCACAACACCCACCTACATGAAGATGGTGGTGGTGATGGTCTGTATCTACAAAGTTGGAACATCCTGCTAGTTAAGGCCTTCAGTGTATACGCTGGCCTGGCAGAGGGCCTGGCATGCTCATTGTATGTTGTTAACGTATGTCCCGTTCTCCTCCCAGACCCCTTCAGTGGCATATGTTAACAAAAATGCTTCAGGGTTTCAGACAACGGAGTTGGAAGAATTTTATTTAAGAATAAAATTGAGATTTTGAGTTAAAATACTGGTTTTGTACATTTCTTTAAAAATAAAACAGCATGTTTTCCATCCATGACCATAGATACCACCAGGTTTCTACAGTTCTTATGCTCCTGGTTTGAAATACGCTGCACATTTTTTATTGAACCTGAAACATTGAATTCAGCTCTTAAATCACATTGTATATTGTCCTACAGCTACTCTGAAGAGCACTCAGGATGAATTAAACAAGAAAGCACTTCAGACTTTGGAGAGGTGAGTAGGAATCTTGCTGATTCTTCCATTATGTAGTTCTTTTGATGAATCCAGAATAAATTATTTTTAATGTTGTTTTTTTGTGTGTGTGTAAGGCTATGTTGTCTCAAATGTTGAAAATAGTTCAGTAGATTTCAGCAACAGTCTGTCAAAACCATTCCTGTGATGGCAAAATGTGTTGATTATTTAGTTGAATATGAAGATGAGAGTATTTGTTCTACCATTAAAAGAAATAAACTTAGCCCTCAGTTAGCTGTAGTGGAGTCTACAGTGGTGGGAGATGCAGCTTCATTGTGCGGTGCCAGCAGGACAATGTGGAAAGCTGGTTTTACTTCTGTTCCTGTGTGAAGTAGGCCTAAACACAAAAATCCCTCTTGGTGGGAGAATACCTTCACCACCGAGGTGTAGGCTGCTGTGGGGTCACCTGGCATCAGTGTGCCTACCAGTGGGAGCAGATGATTGCCATCCTAATGAATGTTTGCACGAGATGTTGTAATGAAAAGAGCTACAGAGTTAGCAATACAAAGTAGTCAGCACTCTCCTGTTATTCCCCGCTGTATTTCGTGGGGTGTCTGATTCAGTCAGTAGCTACACACTGAAAGTACCTGTGAATTAAACTCCTCTGCAACTACTGCTTCCTCCAGTAAAACTCCTTTGGTAGCGTGAGGTTAAAAACCCTTTTTGACAGTTCTGTTGTGGTAGAGAGGTGAGGTGCAAGTGACCCTGTTACAACTAAGCCACATCACCCAAAATACACCAGGTGTTAGGGCAGTCAACGTTGTAAGCATAGTGGCTCAGATGGCAACTAAATGGAAGCCTATATGGTCAAAGTCTTGGGATGAAGTATCTCGTTCTGGTTTTAGTGTGGTCATAAGTGCATTACAAAAAGTGAAGACGATCTGAGATTTCGAAGTATGGGTGTAGCAGGTTGAACACGGTACTGGATCCTAGCTGTTTTTCTGATGCTGAGCAAGGGGGAGTCCGGCATGTTTCTCCTGCACTGTTTTTGTAGTGGTTGCAGGAGCACATGGTAGTGGAAACTTACTTTTGTCAAGCTGAAACCACAAATGTAATTATGGATATTTACCCCATGGGGATCTGAACGATTTAAAAATGTGTATTTAAAAAGACATTTATACTGTCACTATTTAGATCAGGAGTATACTTAAAATCACACCAGTTCCCAGACTCCAGTGTAATACCTTCACTACTGCCCAATTTTTCTGTAATTGCAGTACTGCAGTGCTTTTAAACTACATTTATTTTTATCCTTTGACCTTTCCCACTGGCTGTGGCTTGTTTTCATGGCATCTTAACTCTAGCTAGGAAGCAGACAAGGTTCTAGCCAGAAATTAGGTATTCAAGCTTCAGCCAGCAGGGGTGTCGTGACAGCAGCTACTAGTATCTCTATGCCTGGGTTTGGTTTCCTTTTGTTTTTTTCCCCCCTTGTTTTCCACCTCTTTTTAAAGTACATCTAGGATTTCTTAGGCTGTGGTTTGGCCTGTAGCCATCCTTATGAGTGGCCTTTTGAGCTGGAGGCTTGGATCAAGTATTTTTCTAATACCTTTTGAGGAAGCAGAACAGTAACGTAATGACTCTGTCTCTTTCCAAAAGCACCATTAATCTCTTCTCCCGTAGACCCACGTGAACTTTCCTGTTATGTATTGTTGGAGAGAGTATTGAAGATTTTGTAGGTGCTGCTTGCAAAAGAGGTGGCTCATCCTACTCCCAACAGTTTGGGGCAAAGCTGGATTCTACCTTACAGACTTTTATTTAAAATCTTTAAAGAAAGTGGAGAGAAGTGACTTGCCTGTACTAATTGCACCTGTGATGTATTTGGCATTGCTTTAGAATCCTTGAGTGCTGTCTTGACTTGCAGAGTTGTAGGGCACATTCAGTCCATGCTAAATTAATTAGTTCTAGAGCCATTAGTTACAAAAGTTAATTCCAACAGGTTTTTGCTCACAGGCCAAGGTGGCATTTGGGAGGTGGCCACCATTAAAATGGTCTGTGATTTGTTTCCTGAAGTAATTCTGTGACTTTTATTTGCTTGATTGTAATTAGCAAATCAATAGTTTTGGCAGGGTTTCTAACCACCAGCCTTGTCAGCCTGTCAGTTCTCCCTCATAGAAACTTTGACCACCTTCCCTGTCATCCTGGAGCACAGCCTGGAAAAGGGGTCGTCAGTGTCAGTCTGCTGTGAGGGTCCTTTCTCTTCCCACCTCCCCAGTGTGTGACGGCTTTGCTGTGTGACAGAGCCAGGAGCAAGCTCCATGCATCTGCAACTCCCTGTGGATCAACAGGCGGTAATCCACTGGTCCTGAGCTGGGCTGCCCACGTGGCACGAGCCATTGACCAACGCTGCTCCTAGTTTAGGTCCCCAAAACTTGTCTGCACGTTGCCCTGTTTAAGGGCTTCTCTGTGGGCTGCAGTTTCATGCCAGCTGCCCATTCCTGCAACCAGCCTTGCTCGTGTGAAGGACTTCCACGTTGGGTGCTGGAGTTGCTGCAGTGCTCAGTAGCCAGGCAGTCTCTGCAGTGTGCCTCTCTGCCTGGCATGGACTAGAAGGTGGTGTCTGAGAGGTCCAAACTGGGTTAACAGGAGAAGCCCTAGCTTGAGAAGCAAGGGCTTTGGTTCTGGTCCAGGCTCAGCTCCTGCCATCAAATCCTCAGTCCTCCTGCAGCGCCTTCCCTTTCCAAATCAGGAGTCTGCTGTCAACAGTTAGACTAGAAGCTGTAGGGTGGAGGATATTTGGTGTGTTTGGACATTAGCTGACATCACAGGCTCCTGATCTTTAGTCCTCCACACGCTCATAGTCACAATAATAGCAGAAACAATGATTACTTTTCAATGCTAACCCAACCCTCTCCTATTGTTTTTAAAGTGTCAGTATTGGAGCAAGTTGGACAACTATCTCCCCTCACCCAAATTACTTAAAATAATGCTTAAATGGTTTGTGTCATGAGTTAAGAGCTACTTTCTCCATCAGATATCTAAGTTCCAAAACATTAAATGATGTTTAATGACTGAGCATTTAAGTTCCCGACAGTTGTGTTTCTCACATCTATTCCCATGAGCCTGCCTTATCCAGGTGAGCATCAGCATGCTTTTTGTCAAGTCTCAGTGTGCTCTTCCATTACTGGTTGAGTTATGTAGGACAGGACTGGGCTTAGTTCTGTGTTTGTGACTTGTGGCAAAGGAGTTCTGTAAAGTACAATCTAACACTTGCTTCCTTTTGTGTTGTGTGGTTGTCCTTGAAGAGCACGTGAGTTGGGCCCAGAAGATCACCAAATCATCCTCTACTTGTCCCTGCAGCTGGCTCTTGTCAGACAGGTACGTGCAATAATTGCCAACCACTGAGGTGTGAGGAGGGTGAGAGAAGGGTGGTAAAAATGAACAAGATTAAGCTATGCTAAACAGGGTCCCTTCCTGCCTACGTTATAACCAATATCAATCAGAATACGTTTAAGACTTTCTTTTTAAAGCAGTAATTTCGTAGTACATGTGGCCCTGGGGAATGGTCTTCCCTAGGGTGTGCTTTCAGCCCTAACTCTGAGCAGTGCTGTTCCTGCTCCAAGCAACTTTGTCCGGGTAGGGCGGGTGAGAGGTATTTATTCTTGTTCCCTGGGTATCATGCCGTGTCCCTGTGCCCTGCTGCAGGCTGCTCCAGAGGCTCTCTTGTTACTGCCTGGTTCTGTATCACACCAGATCTCACATTCTCAGCGCTGGGGACTGGTTTATTCCTTACTTGGGCACGTTCGGCGTTAGGCTTTGACGGGTGCTGGAGCGCTGCAGCGAGTGGGATTAGTTGGCATTTGAACACTGCTGCGGGTGTTAGCTCATAAAAATCAAAATGATCAGAAAATACACTGCGCTGTCTTATTTCTCTGTCCCTTCTTTTTAAAAGCCAAGGACTTTATTAGAGCAGCCCCTAGTTATTAAATGCTTCTATAGCTAAATTTGAAATTTCATCATCTTTTCCTTCTTTGGCAGGCATTCTGCTTGCTGCAGTTTTCTCTCCTTAGTCTACGTCACAGTCAAACAGTTGGATCCTTCTTACTTTCTTGAGCTAATTAGGAGAGCTGTGTGTTCATTAGGTTAAACTAATTGTTCCAAGAGAGCACACTCTCGATAATGTCACTTTTGTAACCCTTTCATAATGAGAGCAGTGTGTTGTGAGGAAGCCTGCAATAAGAAAGGATAATTAAAATGGCTTATTTTACTTTGTCATCAGCCTACTGGCTGCTTTATGATGCAGGTTGCTCAGGGTCTTTGATTAAAAAATATCCAGCAACCCCTCTTTATCCCACAGCATCTGCCTCTTAGGGAGGTTGTCTGATTTGCTGCTCCTTTTGCCCCTTGCCATGAGTAAAAGCATTACAGCTTTTCAACTGCTGTTGAAAATAAATATTCAAATATTCAAAGTAAAAAGATTTTTGTGGTCATTTGTTCTTTCTTGTCTTCACTGTTACTGGTGTACTGCATTTTAACTTATTATCCTTTCTTTTTCTCCAGTTGTAGCCCGTCTTTACGCTTCTGTTTTGTGTGCATCATTTCATCATCCCCTTACCCTCCTGTTCTTCCCATTCAGTCTCTTGTCCTCATGTTCACTTTCTTTTGTCTACTTCTCCTGTGTATTTTCATCTTTGATATTTTGCCAGTCACCCCTGCTACCCTAGATGTGTGATCTAAATGCGTTATGTAGTGTCAGCCTGAGCCCTGCTATGCTGCTCCTGCTCTTCTCCATCCGGTGAGATATAAATCTTTAACGCATGCTTGGAGAGGGAGACGATACCTGAGACATCTTTATTTTTAGACTGCTGTAAAATATCCTACTCTTCTTTTGCCAGTTTACTTAATGATAAACATTTGGTAATGCATTTTTAATATGCTTAATTATTTAAAGTATCTAATATGTTCTCATTCTGATTAACTGAAAGATAAATGTTACCTTATTTTTTTTTGATAGATTGCATTAACTATTAGATGTCATAGGGCTTTCATCAGACTATGCTGCAGTACCATACACAGTAGGTTATAAGATGATACCCAAACGTTATTCTCAGCAATAGGCCTTTTTGTTTCCATAGTCAAGGTCAATAAATGAGGTACCTTACCCAACGCTGAAACATCTAGGTATCAGCTTGCATCGATAAGAGAATGTTTTCGTGGAACAAAGCAAGAGACAACTTGACCGGTAGGGTGCCAAAGTTTGAGCAATTTATCTTCTTTGGAAGACTGTGAAATGTTTCCGATAGTACTAGTCTGTGTCAGTGCTGGGCACAGGAGAACGGAAATGGAAAAGCGTGAGCTTCCCTCCGACACGTGATGAGTACGTGACAAGACAGGGAATGATTATAAAAAGCCCGTCACAGATCTGGCAGCCTGAAGACCATCATCAACCAAAATGAAAGATGTTATGCTTGGTGTTTGTGCATGTGACTGTCTTAAAGACCACCGGAATCACTGGTGGGCAGCAGCAGCTCTCACAGGGTTGAGGTCAGCTCCATGGCATTTTAGGGCGGGCTTTTCATCAAAATAGAGTAAAACTCCCCCTTCTGTGAGGCGTGTCTCAATCTGGTTTTCCCCCGGAGTGGCGGTGCCATCAGGCTGGGGTCAGCATGTGCTGTGGTGGCTCTCCCCACCTGCAGGGCCGCTGGCGGCTGGCCAAGCCGACGGACAAAGCAGGCTCCCGGCTGCTGGTTCGGCTGCTCCTCCTGTTTCTGTGGTAACAGCGTTTGGATCAGCACAAACAAGGTAGCTCGAGCATTTTAAAGCTCACTGATTTTAATGCCTTGCCTTGTTTTTTAGCAGGCCAGTTTCTATGGAAATGACTCTGGAGAGTCAGCGCTCTTGTTAATTTTAAGCGCTGGTTCCATTCTCGTTTTGGGCAGTGTTGGCGTTTTTGACCTCGAATGCCATGTAAATCATTATTGGACACATAAAAACAACATATTGGTTTTCGTACCATTTTAATATTTGATTTGACCTTTCTTTGCATGAAAATAGGAAGGCAAAGACAGCCAGGGGCCAGCAGCTGAGAATTAGAGGTCTCACTTATCAATTTCATCCGTGGGCTGCCAACAGACCTGAAGTTTCAAGTGGCAATATCCAGAAAACATGGACTGCCTTCCAAAGTGTCTGGATGTAAAAATAAGAAACATTGGTTATGAACACCAAAGAAAACATTTCAGCTGTTTTCTCCGTGTTTTTTATCCTGGTTTCAGGGAGGTGAGAGTGTTGTCTTTACTTTGCCCCAGGAGAGGAGCTCTGTTTCCATTCAGCACTACAGATGGGGTTAGCTCTGTTCTCTGTTTCTCCCAGACCAACTAGTGCTTCCTCTGCTGTAGAGCAACATGTAGCTTTTGTGCTGAGGTCCTGGCCTAGATTTTTCTGGTGATGAAAACCAATTTGTAGTACGAATTAAATAATAACCTAACTCACAGTTTTGTCTGTGGTTGCTTTCCTGAGGTTTGGTGGACTGTAGCAAGTTTATTTTGAATGGAGGTTGTTGCCAGTCAATGAAGCTTTCTCCTTTCCGTAATCCCCATGCTATAATGACAGATGGAAGGAATAGTTGTAACGCTTAATTAACTGCAACTCTCAACTGATGTGAAAATATAAGGCCTGAAAACTCATCTGGATCGAATGCTTATGAGATCCTGTTCGAGTTACCACTCTAAAAATGCAAGTGCATTCTACCGTTGTGAATTATGTTTAACACTCATACTGTTTTCTTTTTTATACCTGGAATTGTAATATCCCAGCATTGTTTTTAAGGAAGCATGTAGCATTACCTAAATAAATTCTATTATAAGAGACAGCCCAAACAATCCACGTTGTGGGATTATTTTGGTAGTGCTGCAAGGTGCTATTTCTGCAGTATCATTGCTTCCTGATCAGTGTGATCTGAATATACCCATGTGCCATTCAGAACGGGTGCGGTATATTTATTAACAGAATGATGAATCAGGGAAGGGTAGCATCGTCTGTTTGCAGGCCCCACTCGGACTTGTGGTCCAGCTGAAATAAGATTACTTTAAGGCGTAGCACTTGTAGGGAATTTAAACTGGCAGCCTGCCTCTGATACAGCCCTGAAGTTTCAGAGTGCCACCTGCGCTGCCAGCTTCCATCTTTCTCATATTACATAGTTGCTTAAATAAATAAGCTGTGGCATCTGTCAATAGATTGATGATCTCTGTTTGCGTTGACTGCTGCCAAATATCTTGCTTTTGTTATTCTTGAAATTCAGTTAGAATTTTGTTGCATCTGGTCTGTTGCAGGTTGTTTTGTGTAATGCTTCCTGTAGAGGAAAAGAGTCTCCAGAAAATGTCAAAGGGTATTTTTTCTTGCCTATATTTCGTCCACTGTTTCTAATTACACAGCAGGAAAACTATGTAGGCTACTAATGGTGTTACAGCACTAAAGAATCTTTTTGGGCTGAATTTAAGCAATCAGGTGTAGGGGAGCATGTTAAATTCCATAACCATCCATTGCCTGTGATGGATGGTACTACAGGAAGGAGTTGTCTCCCAGCACTGAAATGAGATGTAGCTGTTGCATGACCTATGATAAAGAACAGAGGAAAATTATTTTAGATTACATCCATTTCAACCACACGTGAGTGCCTGTTCAGCAAGCACAGGTCTGTAGGAGTGACCACAGCTAACTTTTTTGCTGCTTTGTGTAAGTTAGTTTGCACATTCCCATGCAAGTAA
This sequence comes from Anser brachyrhynchus, assembly GCF_964034855.1. Taxonomy (NCBI): domain Eukaryota; kingdom Metazoa; phylum Chordata; class Aves; order Anseriformes; family Anatidae; genus Anser; species Anser brachyrhynchus. The sequence continues at coordinate 34,012,648 of NC_137696.1, forward strand.
GGTCAAGTAGCCTTACAACTTCTAAGGTCCCTCAACAGAGACGCTAGTTGCAAGTATTACTCTTCATCTGGTTCATGCTGGCAAATTAGGGTCATCTTCACAAACTTTGAATTATTGAGTAGGATCAGAATAGTTGCATTTGGAAGGGACCTCTGGAGATCACCCAGTTCAGTCCCCGCTCAAAGCAGGGTCACCTGGAAAGAAGCAGGTTGCTCAAGGCCCACTCTGGTCTGGTTTATAGATTTGTTTTTGTCTAATGAATTTGTTTTTCCCCAAATTTGAAATTTAGTAATAACCACTTGCGCGGGTCTGAGGTACAGAAACAGAAAAACTGAGAAGTGTTTTTAGTCCTGAAGGTAATTATCTTGATAGCAGTTTTGCTTTAGCAAGCTGAATTTCTACGCCTCTGGCGTACCTCCTGCAGTGCTTCATAGACTGGCAGATCGGGGCCTACAGCAGCCTCATGTCTGTTGTCCTGTTTCCAAGTAGTCTCGTTGTTGGTATTGTTTTTACATAGTAATGAAAAAGCATTCTAGGAAGCTGCTGAGGGAACATTGGTGATTTTGGCCTATACGTTTACCTTTACAGTAGGCTGTAACAACACATGTAGCTCATTAAAGTAGCTGCCCCAACGAGCGGTAATTCATTAAAGCTGAGAACTCAGTCATATATCTGAACCTAGGCCAGGACACTCAGCAGTTTTGAAGCAGTGGGCCGGATGCCAGTTGGGGGTTACATCTGTGGATCGGTCAATCACTTCTCTCCAGGCTTGCATGGAGTCACCATGCAAGTAATAGTATAGTTAAGTACTTTGGCTTGTTTTATACACTATAAGAATGAAAAATCATTTGGGCATTAGAGTGAAGTTGTCCCATGAGTAAAATATGGACTGTGCTTCCACGAAGCATGTCTGAGATCTAGATGGTCAACAAATTTGTAACTGCAGGCAGTGTAATTGCTGCTCTCCGTTGTTACGTACAACCTGCCTTCCCGAGGGATCTTTGGAAGCGGTGGGAATTCCATGGTGGTGGTACACCGGGGCAGGAGAACCTCTGCAGAGCTTTGAGAGGTGGGAAGTTCTCATAGCAGGAAAGAAGAAATGGCATTCTCCATCTCTTTAGGGGAAGAAAGGAGGAAAAGAAATCTATACATCTTTCTGTTTTGCTTGTTGGAGACGTCCCGGGCCGAACACAGAACTGGAATAATTTAAATAACAGTAATTTCAAACACTAGAGGATCTTAAGAACATCTACTAAGAACTTCTCTTTTGAATAGATAGCCTAGAATAAGTTATTGGATCACAAAGAACATGTGATATACCTGTATTCATTATAGATGTTTTCTGTCAAGTGGCACTTGATTTTAAATGATATGCTCTGCTCTGGGTGTCAGGTCTGCTCTTCACCTAGCTGCTAGGAAAGGTATTTCTTTTTCTGATAGCATTTTGAATCTTGCCTCTTTTACCCTTCAGCACTCATACTTATTTTTTTGGTCTTGATAATGAAAGGCCCTGTACAGTCTTTGCAAGAGACAAAATGCAGCAAAGATCTGTAATGCTGTCACACAGGTGAAGAGGCAGCTGCCCATCGTAGAAAATGGAGTTGAGAGTTGGACCTGTGAAGTGGATCTGCTTACAGCATAGAAACATCGTGCCAAAGGAAGAGGGGATTGATTGGATCAGGACAACTGCTCCTGTTTATAGGCAGCAATTTAGTAATATGCAGACTCTTTTCTTTAGAACGTGTGGGTTTTTTCAAGCAATGCAGCCTGTTAATTTTGGCAGACTGTTCAGATAGAAGTCTTTCTCATCAGATGCCTGAGTAAGATTTCTTCAGAATCCCTGATGACTATATTTGTTCTTACCTTTGGGAATGAGGTATAATGCAGGACTGAAGGAGAAATGTGTTTTATTTTTATTTCTACCCCAGATTTCCGATGCTATAGAACATCTTCAAGAAGCATTGCAGCTGTGCAAAGATGACATGAATTCTCTGCATCTACTGGCCCTCCTATTTTCAGCTCAGAAGCACTATCAGCATGCGCTGGATGTTATCAACATGGCTGTTGTTGAATACCCAGAAAGCTTTAGGTAAGAGTTATTACACATTCTGTTATATGATGTGATGCATCCCATCGGGAATGATCTGCTCACTGGCTCTGTTGTTCTCAGTTACACATATCTCAGAAGCCTCTTAGATCAAATATGCTACTGATATGTTACTCTGCACATAGGCGTACTGTAAAACTAAAATATGTGATGCAACCGTGATGCTGTCTGTCTGTATCAGGAATGGTTTTATAATTTGGTAAACTTCCTGGTTAAAGAGAAACAAATTGTGTATTGACCATTCTTTTGATTCTCATCTATGACACTATTTGCTGCAATAGCACAGCTGGGGAAGAAGATCATTTGAATATCCCAAACTGTAATACCATATAGCTGAAAGGCTCTCTAAAACCAGGTTTGAACCATCATAGACTTCTTGGAGCGAGAATTCTCCACTTTTTACACAACCAACACTCAAAGATAGCTAAGACTGAGGTGGATAAGGAAGAAGAAACCTGTTATGTGGGGAACAGAGTATTTACTGTGTCAGATCAACGAACTGGTGCATCAAGTCCAGGATCTTTCTTCCAGCACTTGCTGATAATGTATGTTTTGGGGGGCAGTGTCAGAACAAAGAAAACATGGTGTTCACAGTCAGCTTGGGGACTGTTGAGTGGGGTTCTTTGTGATGTCTGGCAATCTGATTTCCCCAAAGCAGGAAATAATACCTCCTCTGCTTCTCAGTGCCAGTCTTCATGTATGGAAATAACTTGCAAGGAAATGGTTTCTGGGAGAAGTAATTAATATTGGTAATGGAAGCCACAGGTTCATGCTTACACCTTGACACAGACCTGCTAGAGTGTGTGCTCTTGAAAGAACCCGTCTCTGTGTGTTGACTGAGCTGTGATATGTAACACAACTGGCAATGGGGCTCCTTTACACATATGAAGATGTGCGGGAGTAGGGGCAGGCTACTTGCTCTGCTGATCTAACTAGCCTGTTTCCGTATGGGTCTTTCTCTAAACCCACCAGCAAATAATTGATAAGTAAGAGAATGGAGGAAGAATATCTGAGCTGCAAGAAAAGACAGAGGGGGAAAAAGGCATTTATAAAGAAAATGAAGACTAGGAATCCAGTGGCGGGGCGGGGGTGGGAAGGAGAATAATAGATACATCTATGGTTCTGACTAAATATTAAAACCATTCCAGACTTTCTAGAGGTCTAAAGTGCAGCTTATGATAGGAGGATTTTACTGCTTTATAAAACTTCTTTGAAGGGAGAGAGACCTGATGCTATTACAAAGCTCTACTTGTTATTGCCTTGGAGGAAAATTGTAGTAAATTTTACTACTGCATGGAATGACTACAGAAGACTCCAAGTAAATAGTATAGACAAGTTCAACTGCATGCTTTCAAAGCTATATTTAAAAGTGGTTGAATATTTTTCCCAGTTCTTGTTGATATGAACCAGGCAGCTGTATAATCTGGTGCCTTGAGGGTTACCTTGCTAATGACAACTCTTTTTGGAAGCATAGTTTGATGGCATGTATCAAGAAAAGAAGATAAAAGCTGCCTTAAGGGACTTCAGGGCACTATAGATGGCAAAGAAAAAATGAAGTATTACCTGGATGTATATCCTAAACAAAAGAAAGAATAATACATAAAGATTAAGGCCTTAGCTAGCCCAAACTGCAAACATCTACTCTTTCTTTGGTTTCTTGCCATATATAACTAAAACGAGTTTGCTCCTGCTTTTTTATTTTTGTATTAAATTCTTTCATTATATATTTTAAAGAAATAATTATTCAGGGTGTCACATAGTTGGTTAGAGTGGTTCAAACAATTGGAAAAATTCACTGCATTGCTCAGCTAACATGCAACATCCTTTGGTGTGAGCCCCATAAGACTGACCCAAACGTATCCAGAAGTGCCCTTTGTTGAATGAAATGTTTAAACTTGCACAGACTGGTTAACAAAACCTATCCTGTTATTTGCCAGTTTGTTTTCTCTCTTCTGGATGGCCCCCTGTTAAGTTAGAACAGTACAATGTTACAGCATAATGTACAGCAATTTCTGATCACTGCCCAGTTTGACAGTGAATGTTTCATTAAATGATCACACCTTTGTAGCAGTTCTGCAACTGGGACAGGAATCATAACACTTTTAAATGAATATTCATCTAATATTTCTTCTCTTCCCAAGCTGTAAGTCACTACTGTGTTGCTTGCAGGGTTTCAAAACTAGTTATAAAGAGAAATAACACAAACTTTTGGGAAGCACTGCTATTCTGCACATAAAGATGAACAAAGAGGCAGGTGGGTTGTGGCTTGAGAGCAGCAGTGTCGCTGTCAGATGTAGATGCTTTTGTTCTACCGAGATGCTACAAAGTACTTACTGTAAAGGTAGTGCAAAAAACTCAGAAGTCCAAGAAATACTATATATGTATCTTGGAGACCATCAATAAAAAGGAATTAAATTTTGCATGGAGAATTGCTTGTTCTGTAGTCCTCTCAGTGGTGTTGTAGCAGAAAGCTTTTTGTTTTTCCATCACTACTGCATTAATTTCATTAAGGGCATGAAGTAATCTTCTGGCAAGATTATTGGTTTGGACTTGCTGTGAGGAGGGCTATTGCGTGGTGTATAAGCAATAGCATTTATCAGTGACATTGGTACAGCGATGTCAGGTACTTCTGCTCACTTAAACAAAAATAAAAGTATAATCAGGATCTCAAAATGCACGATTAAAGTGGCATGTCCAGTTTGTTTTCTTTTTCTATTACTTCTGAGGCTATTGTATGTTGAAAATAAACAATCTATGCTTGTTTTGAGCAACATCTTTAGGGGCAGTGTTGGGGTAGTACATATCATTGACAGGCAAAAATTAGAACTGTCTTTTTTGCCTTTAATCTTCATGGGGAATGAGGAGTCAATTTTCCCTAAGCCGCTGGTGTGCAAACCTTTGTGTTACGCCTAGTCTATACTACAATTTTTTGTCAGGATAGTTGTCCCCCCCGCTTAGGTCTATACTGTAGAAAGGTTTTACCTCTATTCTCATGAAAGTGGTGGTGGCCTCACTTAGCTTTAGAAGTGTGGCCTTAGAGAATCAGATCGGCGATGTTTATATGACTCCAGCTCATCATTATGCAAGAGGCAATGAAGCCTGGTACATCTTGTGAGCAGTCCTGGTGATAAAAACAGCTTGTTAAAATTCTCAGAATATTGTATTGTATTTTGAACTCCTCAAGGGTACAAGGCCTGGGGATCTAAAGCAACAATAAATTCATATTTTGGCTGTAGCATCTGATCATGTTATGTAACTCTTATAAATAAGATATTCAGAACTCTTAAGGGTGGAGCTTCTGTAAGTTGACGTCTTGTAGTGATGTGTTCACACCATGGCTGGTGAGAGTGACCCACAAATGTTTTTATCTCTTTATTATGCCTTAGACAACAATACAGAGTAATAAAAAATGGGAGTATGTACTTGAGATGGTGAGGCCGATCTGCGGTACAATAATACAAAACATATTAGGCATCTATGAGTCACTTAAACAAAAAAAAGTACTATGTGAAATTAGAAGGCTTGTTTGGAGTTGTTTTTTTGCTGTACTAATCGTGAACGTTTGCTTTTGGCATGTTACGATCCGTTATTTTTTCAATAAAATTAAAAAAAAAAAAGGTGATTGAAATGATCATGACTGTACTCCAGGGAACTGGTAATGATATTGAGTATTTCTATGACAAATATATGAAGGGAAATCTTTAAGCTCGTCTTCCGAATCCTATTCATGATAACTTAGGTACTTAAAGGTAAAAAAAAAAAAAAAAAGAATTCCAGAAATAGATATATCATTTTTTACTGTTTTGGATTTTTTTTGACAATTTTGGCATTTTTGGGGGAGGGGGGTTGGTTTCTGTCTGTGTTTTGGCCTGGAAGATTTGAGATAACACCCACAAGGTCCTGTACTTAAGAGCAATTTATTTGTGTAAAAGCAGGAGATACCATAAGGAAATGTCAGTAACTTTGTGTTTTAAATTTCAAGCTCAGATTTTGTGGGTTTTCCTGTAGATTCCTGCTGTGTATATGTGTTCGGGCAGTTTTTTGACATGATGTTGGTTTTGACATTATGTTTAAGGCTTAGTGACTACAGATAAGCTGGAAGAAAAGGAGGCCTTTAAACCACTTTGTGAGAGTAGTAACTGGCTAACTTCCTTTTTGATCTTAAAATTTCTTTGTGTTTATTTGAAGGGTCAGGCCTTAACAGAATATGTTCTGACCACGCAGCATGGGTGCTTTCTGAAGGATCAAAATGTCAATTCTATATCCCTCTATTTGCAATTAACTTCTTGCCGTTACTTTCCTACCTGGATGGAGGAATGGATGCTTTTCGGTTCCTGCTGGCTCACTTCAGTGCGTTGTACATCCTGCTTTATCAGTGAGTTAATCCCACCCCCCATGCTTTTTTTCCCTGCTAAGTGTCATTTTCTTTGGAACAGCTGCAGGGTGTTCTCTTTTATATTCAAAGGAAGTGTTTAGGAGCCCTGACTGTCTATGTTGAATGCCAGAATATATTGGAAAATAACATGTGTGTATTGACTGGGCAGCAGTGAGTCAGGTTGCCACCAGAAACACTGCTGGGTGGAATTTGGCCGTAGTACTTGCATGCGTGGATGAGGAGGTGACTCGGTGGTTGGGATAACTGTGCTTCCACTAGGCACTTCTGTGAGCTCCAGAGGCAGACCTGGTTAATGGAGATCAGAAGGAGGACCTGAGGCGTGCTTACTGCCTGAAAACAAAGAACCAAGGGAGGATGTTGGCATGTGTGTGAGAAGCCCAGCTCTGGACTGAGCTTTCCTGCTGCCAGGCTGCAGAGGATGCTGCCACTTACCAGCAGCTTCAGGCATTAGTTTCTGCTGGAAAACACAATGAGAACCCTCCTGAATGGAACTCTTTCAATGCTGTTTTATATCCGTGAAGGAAGAAACAAGATGCCCTCACTTGGCTGTTTTTCATCTTTGTACATCTGGTAAAGGTGAAGATAAAGGCTAAGGAAAATATGTTGTCAAACATACAGACCTGATAATCTGAAAGTGTTTCCTGAGGCTCCCAGAGGCCAATCACTAGAGTTATAGAGGAAGAGATGGGTGGGTTTTGGTGTTTCTGTTTTCTTTTTTTTTTTCCTCCTTAATAGGCAGTCCTGTTTGTTTTTTTTTTCTGAAGTCTTTGAAAATGAAAGGTTGATAAAGTGTCTCACTTTTGGGTTGGGAATTTATTTTTCAGAAAAAAGAGCATCAGCTTTATTAGCATTCACTGAGAGTGAATGTTGATAATCATTGCTGGAAAACTCAGGTCCTCAAATGCATGAAGGCCTATACTTAATATATAAAGTGTTACACGTAGCAAATTGCTCTTCAGCGTAGTAAGTGACTTCCCAAGAAGTTTGCAGCGTGGCCAGGTCATATTTTCTCACAGATGAGTATCATGCTCTGATCACACAATGAAAGTTTTTTTTTTCCTATCCAGATGGAAATTTCAAATCTGAGTGGTTTCTACTCTAAGGTCCTAGCTGTATTTATCTAAGGAGAAAAGCACAAAATGTTTTTTATTATTATTATTACTATTTCATTTGAAAAGAAGAGGGAAGGGAAAGTATTTGGACTTTCCAAAGAACTCACCAGAGAACAGAAACTAGGCATAGTCATTTTTCAGCCACAAATGTGTTTTTTGTCTTCTGAGAGCAAGGAAGGCCTTTGCTTCTCACTCTCAGAAACACTGAAAATAATTGCTGCTTAAGTGGTAAGTCTGCTTCTGTTGCCATTGTCATTAATGCCTGCAGAACCCAGTATGTAAGTAGACAGTTGTATTAGTCAATATTCATGTTACTTAATATTTTAGTCTCTGTTAGTAAGGGAAAGGGAATGATGAATGGAGATATAATAGAGAGAGACTAATGTAGAAGTTCTGCATTACCAACATGCCTTTAAAAATGTCCAGACGTATTCCTCAATATGTTAACTTTTCACTACACAAACCAGATAATGTGAGTCATTTGTGAATGCTTTATTCTTTTTTACCTTCACTTGAAGTTTTCTGTTACATATGTAGTTCAGCAGTAAGTTTGTCTTAAGACTGTATTTTAGGAGGAACAGCAAATATGAGGATAGAGAGCAAAGTGTCCACTCTCATTAGCAGAATTCCTGTGTATTCCTCCTATATATTTCCTCCTGGAGATACGAACTGCTGGAAATCTTAACAGGCTAAGAAATGAATGCGGTGACCTCTACTCCATATGTCTCTATCAGCTAGAGAAGTGGCAGGAGGCTAATAACAAGCACCTCAAATGAAGATAAGGTGCACTAAAATTTGTAGTGAAAGGACTCCTGGGCATCTTTTTTCCCCAGGAATCTGGCCATTTGTGTCTACCATCCAAGCACTTGTGATGATTTGAAGTTGTTTGGTAGCTTTTCTTGCGTTTTCTCGGGACAAGGTCACTGTCTTTCAGGTGTTGGTAGAGCATGCAGCACAGTGGGGCTCTGAACCCAGCTGAGAACATAGCATGCTGCTGCAGTGTGTATAACGAATGGGAGAGACGGCCAGTTGGTCCTTCCACAGGCAGGCAAGAGAGCTGTGTGACTAAGTAAAAGAGGAAGCTCTGACTCTTACCATGGGAGTTCAGCCAACCAGTCGTTTTCTCCAGTTCTTCAAAAATTAGATGTTTGAATTGGGGAACAGATAGGAAAAAAATCTTTTGTTTGGCTTAATAAATTTCAGTTTAAGTGGGAAAAACAGAAAAACAGGAATGACATAACAAGATGCAAAAGGAATAGGATACACATGCTGGGATTATATTTAAAGATTAGTGAGCCTCCTCCAGCCTTCCCTGGATGATTGCAGTGGAAGTGCTTGGAGATGTCACTGTGACATTGGGTAACAAAAATGGCAACGGAAGAGAGGAGAATACAGCATCTGTCCACCCCCAAGGTGCATGTGCCAGGTGCCCCAGACCGCAAGAAGGGTGCTCCCTGCCAAATTATGCTGCAGGAGAGGTGTGCACCAGCTGTAAGACCCTCAAAAAATAGCTGCTGTGTGCAGAGGAGCAAGAGGGATGTCAACACTGCCAGGGCTGCTCCTCACAGGGAGCTGCTGCCCAGCTCCTCAGGGCATTGCTGGCAGAGCCACTGCAGGGACATGGACTTCTTTGGGCTGGCTGCCCAGCTGCTTGCAGTTGCAACCTTGAGCCTTGTGGAGCCCGTAGGCTACTCTAAGCTGTGTAGCAGCTCTTCAGCTAGGCATCGGCAGTGCCTGTGAGCTAGATGGGAAAAGCAGTCAATGGTAACTAGAGCTAGGTAGCAGGTGGAAGAGTAAAAAGGCCGGGAGATTCCCCTGGCCAGTGCAAACCAAATATGTGCTAATGTGCAGAGCAGTGCCCAGGGCTTAAAGATCCTTGCAAAGACTCCTGCTCTAATCTGTGCTGGTACCACCTCACCTTGAGAAGTACTGTGTATAGTTTGGGGTGCCTCAAGATAAAAAGGACGTAAAAGTATTAGAGAGCCTCCAAAGCAGGGCTACAAAGTGGTGAAGGGTTTAGAGGGCAAGACGTTTGAGTGGCTGAGGCCCCTTGGTTTGTTCAGCCCAGAGCAGAGCAGGCTGAGGGGAGGCCTCATGGCGGCCTGCAGCTCCCTCACGAGGGGAGCGGAGGGGCAGGCGCTGAGCTCTGCTCTCTGGGGACAGCGACAGGACCCGAGGGAACGGCATGGAGCTGGGACAGGGGAGGGTCAGGCTGGGGGTTAGGGAAAGGTTCTGCACCCAGAGGGTGGTCGGGCACTGGGACAGGCTCCCCAGGGCAGTGGTCACAGCACCGAGCCTGCTGGAGTTCAAGAAGTGTTTGGATGATTCTCTCAGACGTATGGCTTCATTTTTGGGTGGTCCTGCATGGAGTCAGGAGTTAGATGCAATGATCTTTGTGGGTCCCTTCCAACTTGGGATAGTCTGTGATTCTGCCTGATGTGTTTAAAACAAAACAAAGCCACCTCAGGAAACCACTGGTGAGTGGCATGAGGACAACGTTTGCTTGGAGTGGTTCATACCACTGCCAACCAGCTGTGCTGATCTGACGTCTGGGGGATTTTTAATCAGTGTGGGATGGCTTTAATCTGTATTCTCCCCACACCTCCAGGAGGGGTTCCTGTGAGGGAGAGCGGCCGGACATCCTCTGCTTCCCTAAGCTGTGGCTTTCTTGTGTGGAAAGGCTCATTCAGAGCTGTGCACTCCGGTATTGGCAGCTTGTTGCTTGGAGAGGTGTGAGTTTTTTTCCCTATCTGAAGTGCATGTGTGACTTGGGGTTCTTTCACGTGTAGTAACATATAAGAGTCAGGATACATACACTGAATTATTTTCTAATCACAAAAAAATCTTCTGACCCGGACGGTACATTTTCCTATTTGTTACTCTCGTGCTAACGCAGATGGAAGTGCTTGGAATACCCTTTGTTGCCAGGTGTATAAACAATGTCACATCTTAATCAAGAGGCTGCACATTGTCGGTTTGGAAATGCCAGCTGGAAAAGGCTTTTATTTTTAAGTCCACTTGAGGGGAAAAAAGGCGGGGGGGGTCAATATACGCACCCTTTGGAGCCTTCACAGCAGATGATTTTCCACTTTAACTCCTAAGAAGGAGATATTTGCTGTACCTAGTGTAGAGTGGCAAGGAACCCACAGAAAGATCCCAAGTGTGATGGGGTTGAAGCCTCTGCTACCAGCTAGCTGGGGTTATGCTACTTCCTTCTCAGTAGCAACCAGCAATTGCCTGCTACTTTCCTAGTCACCTACAGATGTCAAGAGTCTGCATACTGGGGGCATAGTCCTGTGCAAAAGACCTGTGGGAAGAGGAAGGGAGATCCTGTAGGGTAATGACAGCCATCTCTGTGTGTTTGGTGTGCACCATCTGTGGTTTTGCAGTGCAGGAAAATTTACATCTGAAAGCCTTTGGTCTTTGGTGATGTTTCTCTTCTCTCTGTCATCCCATGTGTATTCCTTGGGTTTGGTAGCCATATTTTGTCCCACATATCTAAGCTGCCTTTGAGCAAAGCCCATTTACATTTCTTACAATAATTAAAAAATTGCAGACACAAACCACATCTGAATCAAACCTTCATCGTTTCATAAAGGATTGAATGGCTATAGAAAAGAAGAGAGCAAAGCAAGCTTGACTTACCCTTTAGTTAGATTTTTCTGGGGTTTTAGAAACAAACACGTTAAGCTTCTGCAATGCTTGTTTATTAGTTTAGCCCTAGGATGATACTGTGAAGGATGGTAGCTAAAATAAGCTGCATTTGGGGGTATTTTATTTGGCTAATTAGCTGTAACAGTGTTATTGAAAAGTATGCAGATAATTCTAGTGTCTTAAAAGAATGAAATAACTTCAGACGCCTTGCAAGCTCAGAACTGGAAACTTATCTAATCCTTGCAATGTGTGTTGTCATTGGTTGTACGTGGAGTATTAATTTAGACTTTGCTCATTTTTCCACCTAGATCTCCTGCAAACATTTGATAGCAAAAATGATGATTTAGGTATGGCAATATCTGCTTCTGATACCATCTAATTGGTCTCTGCACATGGCAGAGCTGGTGTCTCATTTTACAAGGTGTAGTCATATATACTGTCAGTCTGGGAATTCTCAATGTAAACAACATTGTAGCTGAACAATAATTTGATTTTTTTGGTCTAACACAGTAAAGCTATGGTATAATGTAAAGCTGCAATGCCAGGAAAAGCTGGAAACAATATTCACAAATTATGTATTCCAGCAGGTACTCATTATTTGCCTACATAGACTAGGTCATTAGTCTGGGATTAGTTGCAAGACATGGGAGAGGCAGAAATCATGGTTTATGTGTCACTCTGACTACTGTTAGTACAGGGAAGAAGCAGTGAAGCAGTTCTGTATCCAAACAACACCTTAAGGAAATCGTGTTTCTTACCAGGTAGGGCAGATGTTCTCTTCAGCACTTACGAGGCTGTAGTAAGCTGTAAGACTGGTTGCAAATAATGCCATAACAACAACGAAAAAAGGCGTGTTGCTGTACCATTGAGGACAAAACCATATACAGGTTCTCACAAATGAATGAATAAATTGTAAGTGCTTCCTCTGATGTGTGAACTCTGAAATTAACACCACTGATTTCTGCATGCTAAGAATAGTACAGTGTGTCAGCACTGAGGGAGAAAAGACAAGAGAAAGATACCTTCCCAGTCTTTCGTAGCTTTTGAATGGCTTAAAGCTTCAGCTATGGAGCATATATGGCTACATCTGTCATTGCAGAAGTTAACTAAATAGCCCTGTGTCAGCACTGTAGTAGAAAAATGACTAGTCATTGACTTGGCCACAACCTGAAGAGATGCTTATTGCAGGAAAACAAGTGTACAAACAGGGCTGTATTTTCTGACCTCAGCACTTGTAAGTGCTTATCTTTGCTTGCAAGCAGTTCTGTTTGGACTCTTGGCCTTTTAAGAAAAAGCATAGTGTCTAGACTTCAAGCTGAGGAGAAGGAAAGGCACCGTGGTAAAGCTGTTTTACCCTACCCAAGTAGGGGAAAAATTACAGCTGAGAATGGTACAGATGGCCTGAACCCGCCTGGATCATAGTACTTGAGTAAGAGCATCAGATGACTACCTCAAAAAGTGAGGTCCTGTCATCTCTCTTTCCACTGGGGATCTCATAAGCCATCTTTCCAATATTATGTATAATAGTTTGGCTGAAAATATTCCCCTGAAGAAAAAGAAAAAAAACTAGAATACATTAAAGGCCAAGGGAGAGAGGATATATATTTTTACTGAAGTTAAACTTTCTCAAATTAAACTGATAAAAATGTGACAAAACAAAACATCACAGTGCTGCAGGATAGGCTGTTTGTACCTGGTGCTCTCTGAACTGGGGACATGGATTTTTTCCATTAAATTCAAAGGCCACTGAACAAATTTTATTAAACTCGATTGCCAGTTTCTCTTGTACATGACAGCTGCTGCTAACAACATCATTGTCTGGGGAGGAAGTCGCTGCATGTCTTGTTCTGCGCAGAGTCCCTCTAAATTCCTTCTGGCACTGCCAGCGGCTTCAGGATATGTTTGTGAACAATGCTGGTTGTGCTTGCAGCACTTAAATAGCGCCATTAAACCGCTTCTCCAGCGTACACACTAATCAGCATTAAAGCATGTTGAGTTTAGTCTTGGAATAGAAATTGCAGGCAGGACCGGTGCTTTCTGAAGTTTAAGGCTGCAGTTGCGGGGAGGTTTTATATAACAAATACCTCCGGCCTTAGTCAGGGCCACTTGTAGTGAGAGTAACTATAGAAACAAAACAAAGTTTCTAGCTATTGAAGGAATATTTCCAACAAGCAGGGCATCGGTCTCTGATCCAGCCCCTGAAATATGCTTATTTATCGGTTTTGTGTGGAATGCTATTTTAATAGTTACTACTGTATTTTCAAAGATTTTTAGAATTTTTTTTTTTACTTTTGATGTTGGATTTTTTTTTGGCCTAAAATCTCTGGAGGGACTTGCTCTGTTTTTTGCCATCAAAGTGAAATGATCTAATTCTATTGTTTCTTTTTTAACCTGCTTTCCTAAAGAAGCAAGGATCATGCAATTGGGCTTTTTACATCTTGAACGCTTCTGAAAATACTGGCTGATCTGAAACAAGTCCTGGAGGTGTGGTAGAAGTCCCATCAACAATTAACTTTCTGCAAGCTTCCCAGAAGCATGTGGCTGCACAGGGGCACCCAGGTGAGGAGGGTGCAGGCAGTGCCAAGCTTCCCCCTGCCCAGCTTGGCAGCACGACAGCAAGCTCACATGCAGCGGGGACCTGCCCGCGGACTCGTAGCTCCAGGTGGGAATGGACACAGAGGATGCAAATCCATAGGGAACTAGATGCCACTTGGGCAGTGGGCAGTTCGTGGGGTTTAATGAAGGGTATATAAATACATGCCGTTTGTTTCTGTCTCTTATGTGCTCATTTGCATGGGTGACAGGCGATAACAAAATGAGTATGGAAGGTAATGCTGCAAGGGATGATGAGCACAGCTACCTAAATTTGCACGTGCTGGAGGTGCAGTAAAAGGCTGGTGTCACAGATGGGCCTGGAGATATTGTCCTCCCTTGGAAGCCAGGGTATCAGACCTCCTGTAGGTTGTTTTGTTTTGTTTTGTTTTCAGAAATCATAGCCAAAAAGTGACAGCCAGGTTACATAATGGCAGAACGATTATTATTCCATAAATAAAAAGGTCTCATAAAACTTGGGTTGAAAGCTTTTCTATTGCCAAGCCAGTGTTATATGAGGAGCAGGCGGACATTTTTAGAGGAAGAACGGCATTTGCTGAAGCAAGCTGAAATCACAGCGCTGGGCTCTGGCCCTGCTGCCTCAAAGCTGTAGCAGTATTTGGACAGTCTGTGTGCAAGCATCCTTATCCCAACTTAAAACTAACATTTTTTTGGTTTATTAAGGAGATCACTGACCCTTTGCTATCTTGTCTGTGAATAGTTGTCTTTACTAAAGTTCAGAAATTTTCTATTCAAATGGGTAAGAGACACATTCAGTGTATGACCCTCCAATAAAACTAAATACATTATTAATGCTGGAGTGGATTTTCCCATGCATTTCCTCCTTCAAGCAACAGCTTCTTGCTCCAAATAATCCTCTGGTCATTCAGTGACAGAGTATTTAGAGCACTGGACAAGCAAATGGAGGTGAGGAAAACAGAAGGGAAAGAGGTGAAGAAAAGCACAATCTGTTACTTGGATTTGTGAGAAGGTAGAAAATCTTTCTGAAGCGTTTATACGGTTTTCTGAGGCTGATCCTGCAAATCAGAAAATCTGCTGATACACCTTTTCTGGGTAGTAAGATGCAGTTTGTCTACCAGTAAACAGGAAGGAAACAGCTGTTCTTTTGCAAAAGCATGTTTCCTAGATGGTACATTACCATAATAAACCGTATCAGCCCCAGACCCAGTCTCCTTGCAGTGATGTTCTCTTTGAACTTCCCAGCATCCCTGTGATGCATCATACATTTTGTAATCACTTTATCCACCAGTTAAATGCTGCTGTGACTGAGGCAGAGCAGAACAGCAGTTTATAAGGGAATAACAACAGCACACATCAGGTTAAGGTGGGAAGTAAGGAAGAATGTGCCCACTGAAGTTGGTGAGATAGTTGTAGAGGCAGAACATAAAGGCCAGAGCTGAAGTTTTACTGTATTGTAAGATTTAACACCTGTGTTCACACAAAAATGTGACTTAAGCTCTTTAATATCTTCGGTTAATTAAAACTTGGGGTTTAAAATGAATTAATGGACCTAACAAGGGATGGGGTAGGTATTAAGAAGGATGAATCCTAAGGGAACAAACATAATCTTAAACACCCAAATAAAGGCAATTTAGTTCAATGTATTAAGAAAAGCTGGCCAGATATTACTGGATCCATCTCTTTCATTTAATGGTTGGATTTTTATGTTTTTTCTACTCCCCCTAAATCAGCTACAGCACTAAATCCTATAATAGAAACCTTCTAAAATTAGTAGAACTGCCTGGGCTTTCCATCTTTGCTGCACTGTTCTGGTTGGGATTATTAATGATAACCTGAACTTTTGCCTTTCTCTCTGTTTCAGTAAATTAATAATAGGATGAGTTAATGCAGGCAGTAAGTTTCAGGCTTCATTTTACATCATATCAGCTTGTGTTGTTTTCCCAAGAGTATTTAACCTTGTGTTGTTCTGTAGCAGCTGTAAGAGTACAGCATTTTCTCTGTGTTGTTTCCTGCAGAACTGTGCTCTTGATGTGTGGTCCACAAGTTAATACTTGTGAATTGGGAGGGTTCATCCCCTGGATTCTCTGGAACAAGATCTCCTAAAACTGTAGGTCACAATTCCCTGCAGGATCCCAGTAGTGCTGAAAACAGATTGTGATGCAGCAGCCAGCAGTAGGTCAGTCCCTTGCATACAAAGCTGCAATCATGGCTTCTAAGGTTGTCTCTTCCTCCTCCCAGCCCACCATGCCGATTAAAAAGTAGTCTTAGGTGCTTTGGGACATGTCTGCAAACTAAAACATCAGAAAAAGTGGCTGAGGACCCAAACGGAGACGCAACGTAGAGTGGTGATAGTATTTCTTTCACTCCTCTAATTTAGACCTTCTTCCTGAGCAGCAGTAATAAACCACAGAATGACTCATCTGGCAAAGTAAATTGCAGTTCAACTTTTATTTATGGCATCAAAAGAAAAATTCGTCACATGGATGTGTCCTGAGGCATGGCAGCCCGTGGGAGAGGAGCGGGAGGGATGAGTCCAGTGCCCTGGCTGTGTTTTTTTCAGTCAGACAGGGGAATTTTGCAGTTATTCAGCTTAGACGGGGAGGAGTTAGTACGTCTGAACAAAACCTCTTCTGTCTGCTGCTGCAGGTGCTGCCACAGCGGCCGTGAAGCACGGTAACTGAAGTCGGGGCACAGTGTTTCACAGCGGTGCAGAGCTGTACCAAGCCGTGCCAGGCAGCCCCGTCAGTGCAATGAGCTAATGTAACAAGGGAGAACCCACAGCTTGGAGAAATGTTTCAGTGGTTTAATCCATTTCCCAGGGTAGTCTTTGCTGGGATAACTCCTATGAAACTGCAAAACGAAGCAAACCAAGTAGATTAAGTTTTACAACTTAAGTAGTGTCTAGATGATAGCTTTTATGGGCTTGGAAATTTATGCGCTATGATGGTTGCCATGCAGTGGCTTTGCAAAGGTGATATTTTTGTACTTGAGGCTTCAGTTGACCGTTGGCTGTAATCCTGAATATAAAGATCAGAATTTGTATCCATTGGAAACAGCAAACCACGCTCAGAACAGATGGCAGTCTGAAATACATGGATCTGCGAGGTTTACTGAAGCAGACTTCACCAGATTTGAGTGAATTAAGTGCATTACATTATTTACAATTTTCAGCAGAGAAGCTTTAGGGTAACTGGAATCACTAAAAACCCTGCAGTAAGACTGAATGGCAGGTATTACCTGAAAAATAAGTTTATATGTGGAGAGACCTGACAAACAAAGCTGTGAGCTTGGCAGAGAGCGAGAGCAGAAGCAGACTGAGGAAAAATTGATGGGAAGGCCTGTGTCTATATCAGATCTGTCAAATGCAGCTACTGTAGAACTTTATTATATGTAGGGAACAAAGTGGGAGAAAAACACACAGGAAAAAACTCAGTCATGCTGTAAGCAATCACAAATCTGATGCATTAAGGAACCTGCCAGCTTCCAACAGAGCTGATGTTTCTCTGAATTCATTCATTCTGTGTCTCGTTCATGCTAAAAGTGCCCTGAAGTTCATGTGTCTGCGCTTTTATTAATTTCTGCAGGGCCTCCAGGAAAAGATGCCCAAGAAACTTATTGACTGTTCTTCTGAATACTCTGTACAGGACTTGATCTCAATGACTTAATTCACAATACTATACAGTTAACATGTTGGGATTTATGCTACTGATTCTGCTCAGGAGAATTGTTTGTGCAAGCTGACACAGGACTTCGTTGAGCACCAGGTAGCGAATGCTGTAGTTGTCCTGAGCAAGGATATAGTTGTGCTGTCCTGGAACTGCACAACTGACATGCTCTTACGTGCCTCCTGAGGCAGGGAAGCAGTAAGCTGTGCCAGCTCTGTGTCACCCCCTGACTTCCCCTCCTCTTCTAGCTCGTTTCCCTGGACAGCCTCACAGAGCAGGTTGTGGCTGAGTCAGAACCACAGGACACACGAGAGCACTAATTCAGTGCTGCCTGTTTGAGGAGCTGCCTCACCCAGTCACCATCCCTACCCACCACCACCCCCAGGACCCTTTTATGTGGTAGATGGACTTGATACTTTCACATGCAGCTCTAAATTTAGCCTAATTTAGCCCTGTGACTTGACAAATGCCTGCAAAGTGCTCTCATCACCATTCAGTTTGGTACATGTAGCTACTGAGGTTCTCGCAGCTGACCTCTCCGTTTCTCTTCTGCTCGGAGTCATCTTGTACTGAGGCTTGATGAACAGGGTAATTATTTGAAAAAGCATTACAGCTCTGAATCTTTTCCACAGAGGCTGAAGGAAGCTATTACTTCATCTTATTTTAAATGGCACACAGTAATTTTAAACACCTTCTGGATTTCTAATGAATTAAATCAGATCTGTTCAAGAACAAAGAACACTGTTTTTTATCTGTATGTTTCAACAGTTTTTAAGACTTTCTCTTTACGACGGGATTTAGTTACTGGCATTTAGCTACAGTCAAGAAAAATGGAAGTGTCACATCCTCCATGGATGCATCTTGGTGCTAGGAATCTAATGCAAAATGTCAAATTTCAGGTGCATGCTGTATATTTGAACTGCGGTTCCTCTGGATGTCATTCCCTGAGGAAGTTAATTATGGTAGGATATATCACGTACATAATGACAGGCCCTGTTAAGCCTTCCTGAGGCAAAGCTGCCAATCAGGTCAGTGAGAGCCTGAGTGCTTTCAGTTGCACTGGAGTGAATAAGGAGTTCTGCACGGTAACTTTGGGTATTCTTTCAGCAACACACTTCAGGAAGAGTGTGGGCATAATAATGCAAGTACAATGCTTTCAGTGCGGAAGGAGCAGAGATGAACATTGTGCCCATGTTTGGGCTGTATTGGTTTAGAAAGGAAAGGAAGTAGAAATTAAATTGTGTACTGTGGATTACAGCTGGCTTGCATGACGGCCTCATTTAAGAGGGAAAGTAGAGGCATACACAAATGCAAAGCGTTTTTTATGCCTAATGGTAAAACACAGGAGTTATGATGCTATTATACTTTCAGGTTGACATCTGTTCCTCCCCTTCAGACTTATTTCGAGGAAACACTGGTACATGCTGCTAACTTATCAGAAGGCAGAGATTATAAATACACGCTTCTGACTTATCCCAGTGTGCTCTGTTCTCTTATTCTGCAGACAGCTCTGTACTGAATTACCAGGGTACATGAAACAGAATAAATGTGGGGATTTCATTATGTCTCGTCAGCAGGAGCCGAGTGCAAAGGAGCTCAGTCCAGCCTCTTTCTGTCCCCCTTCTTGGATGAGGTTCGGAGATGCAGCGTCTGACCCCAGGCACCTTGCAGATCTGCTGCAGGGCTGCTTTGCCAATCAGCGTCGCAGCCCCGCAGAACGAGCCAGGCATTTCCACACAGGGTTTCTCTGCACAAAGAGAAAGGGAAAGTAGAAAGCTTTTTCTGTATGAAAGGCTGGGGCTTGCTGTTCGTCTCTGCTTCTGTTCATTTCCTATTTTTCAGTTGCAGTATCCTTATGGAGGAACTGAACATTTCTTTTTTTTTTTTTTTTTTTGGTGAGTCACTGGGAATCTTTCAAGCAGCTTGTTTCTTTTTTTAATTTGCAAGCTAGAATTCTGAAAATCTGTGGTTTATTTAAAGGGATAAAGGAGGAAGTCAGCTGGTACAAACTGATCAAATTGCACTGACTCTGTATTTTACTTCTGGGTTTATCTGATGCATGGTTGTTTTTAGGGAGCTGAAGACAGCCTGCCTGAGCTTTTCTGACTTGAAACTTGAGTGCCCGATCCCCAGCTAGTTTAGAAAGTTGAAAACGCATTCATTTCAGCCGAACAGAGCTGATTCCCTTCAGCTGACTGTCTGGCCCTGAATGTTTGGTTCCTTGTACCTGCTTCATTGCAGCTGTTTGCTCTAAATTTTGGAACAGAGCTCAGGTCTGTAAAGCACTGTGGTGTTAAAAATATATAAAGGTCAGTGGTTGCTAAGTGCTGGACCATTTCTCCAAAAAAACAAAACCTCCCAGTAATCTGTGGGTGACGAATCCAAAAATAAATCCCAAACCACTGATCCTGTCACCTGGACTGTACTGTATCAATGAGATGGGGCTTGAGTGTTAAAAAGTAATCTAGTATTTAAATTGTATTTACAGTCTTAGGAGTGTTTTCAGGCTGTTACTGTAAGAAGGCCAAATATTGCTATTTGTGAACATTTAAAAGGTGTTAACTATGCCTGTTTTCCCAAAGGATGTTCTTGATCATACATGCAGTTCTTGGGGTCTGTAATATTGTATCATCTTTTCTCAGCACATCTGGAAGACCCGTCACATAGGGAAGAGAAAAGGTATAACAGGAAAATAATCCGTTAGTCTGATTTTAGGCTAAATCTTCCATGGATTCTCTTTTCTTTTTTCCTTTTTCTTTTTAAACCCTGGATATGTTTCTCACCTTTTTCTTGAGGGTTTTTAGTTTTTTGTTGGTAGCTCTTACTGCAATTTGTTAGCTATTTCTGACAGGTTGGGAGACAATACTGGTATTTCTTTGTTACTCATGAGCAGTGACTCAGCTTATTTGTACAGTTTAATGTGCACCTGCTGAAGTCATATGTGCCACAGTGAAGTTACTGTTTCCAGCAAAGCTGAGAAATGAAGCTTCACCTCTACAATACAGCCTGCAAGATTTAAGTAATGTTTGTGTTCAGCAAGACTGTGTGCAGCTCTCTCCTAAGAAAACCTTGTACTGAAGTTGTAGGGAAGGATACAAGCTGGGGAAATGCATTCTGTAAGTGGGCAGCATCCTTGGGTTGGTGTGTATAGTCAGGATTTTTTTAGGAAGAAAATCTAAAGTACTGTTTTATGTTTAATTATATGTGTGCCAAGAAAACAAAGAATATTTAAGTTAAACTGAAAAGCTTAAAGGGCTTTACTCATAACTTAACTCAGAGTGTCTGCACATATACTAAAGAAGCTGAATTTATTTAATAAAAAAAATAGTCAGTTCGACTGTTCCCATCATGTATTTAAATCATGGTGACCGCTTTCAGAATGACTGGAAACATGCAGGGCTATTCACTGTTAGGTATTGATTTTGATCAGTAATTTTGAGGTACTAGGGCAGCCTGCTGATGGGTGGGACACCCGTACTGCAAAGGTAACAACATGATGAAAAATGCCATCGTCGCCAAAGCCAGTCTGCGTGGTATCAAACCTGACAGAGATGAAGGGCTGCAAGACCCGACCCTGCAATTGTAGCTCTGTGTGGGATGAAGAAGAATTTAAGTAATTCTTAAATTTAGTGTGTCTGCAAAAACAGTCTGTGGTGAAAAAGCAGCCCAGTGCTGCCGCAAATGCAGTTTTCTCATTTTCTTAGGAGGGCGTGCTGCGTAGCACCAAACGGTAAGCACAGGTTTGTCAGCTTAACTGAATCTCGCCAGTGAAGGACCAAGTGAAAGTGCAGCAGCACAATCTTCAGCACATGGAGCTGCTGAAGGACAGCCCTGGGTCTGCACGCCGACTGCCAGCTCTGCCTTAAAGGTCGCGCTCCTGTGTCTTCCTGCTGCTCTTGTTCAGCTGGCACTGGTGCTAACGCAGACTGCAATTACATCATGGCTTTGCTTTGCAGACGCAGATAAATATGATTCCCACTGGTAGCAAAATACCCATTTCTTTCTCTGGGATTTTCTTCAGTGAAGTCAGCAGTTTTGTGTCTACTTACCACAACTCGGGGTTGCTCTAGATTCTGTCGGGGCTTTCTCTGAAGTGAAGGAGCTTTTGTCTGCTTGCTTCGCTTCTGTAACTTGCTTCGCTTCTGTAACTTTTTACCTTTTAAGCGTCTTTGTCTTTTTTCAAGCTAGCACAAAAACCTTCTCCTCCATAACTCGCTGAACAAGCTCTTCTCATAAAAACCACTGCCTCTGAACTATCATAGCTATATGGTGGGTTGCCTCAGCCAGAACTCTGGATGAAACATGTCCACGTGCACCTCACAGCCAGTATCCTGTAGTGTAATTCATTTGCTTTTGGCAGATTGATTTCCCTCTTCACCTCTGCTGAGATACACAGACGGTGAGCTCGAAATACCAGCAGACAGGCTGCGGCCCTTCTAGCGTTACTCACATTTGTGCTCTGTCCTCTGCGAGAGACTCTCATAATCTTTCTCCTCCTAAAAAGCCCATCTACCAAGGTTCTTAAGCACACGCTTCGTTTCAAGGAGAGGAATAACGGACTTGTTGATTTCAGCAGGTCTATTCATGCGCTTCAAGATGAAGGTCTTCTGTAAGTGCTTTGCTGGAGCAGCGCCAAAGTGGCATAAATCATATTACCCCAAAACAAGGTGATAGAAAGAGTGAGATCTGTTTGACAACACTGTATAATGCATTTCAAAAAACAAAAGCTTTTTTTAGACTAAGCGTATTGTTTTTATAGCAAAGCCAAATTTTGTGTGGCTCTCATTTACTCAATACAGTGGGTGTGTGATGCAGTTTCACTGTTAGCTCCAAGCATCAATAACATGCAAGAATTCATTAGTGTGTTAAGTTGGGTAGCAACATCTTATTAATCCGGGGGGAGGTCTGCTTTACAGTATTTTCTTGCATAATTTATACAACTATAATAAGTGTATGCTATCACTTTTTATTACCTTGATGCTAGGTTAATTGGAAGGCACTTCACTCTATTTCAAATATGTGACCCAGGATTCAGACTTACCTTCCCAGACAAAATACACGTGCTTGGTTGCAGGTTAAGGTGACTTGGAGGTTGATGTTGAATGCTACTTTAATAGCCAGAGTCCTGGTATCCTTTCGTCTACAAGCTGCCTAAAATGCATGTCCTAGAAGCTTTTCTGAAAAACACAACAGTGTAGAAGTGTGAGTGAAGCATCCAGTTCTGCAGTCTTCGGGGATAGGAAGTACTGGCAGTGTAATGGGTGCTTCAGCTCTGCCCTGTAACTGCTCTTTTCTTGTCTGGCAGGATCTCAGCTCAGCAATTAGAGACCCTAGGCCTGGTTTCCTTTTCCGTTTCTGTAAATTGAGAGTTATTCCAGTGGTTGTGACAACATGGTCATTTCTTCGTTCTGCTTTTCCAAATTAATTTCCATTTAGTCAGGCTGGGCTGGATTTACCCAGGAGCATGTCTGATGAAATTCTGAAGCATCAGGCCCAAGAGATGAGATATATTTTAAAGGTGAGGTCAGTTACTGGGGGGCTCAACCTGCTGGCCTTCCAGTCCACAAATAACCCTCAAGATGAGAGCACCAGTGTTAAGAGATTACATGTGAAAGATGCGGGGAAGGTGATGATGAGGAACCCAGCTCTTCCAGTGCTTTGCGGAGGTCATTCCCATTGTCTGCTCTGCAGCGAGAAGCACGGGGGGCTGAAGTGACTTGCCCAGGACTGGCCAAGAGGCCATGCTGCGGCAATAAGCAGAGCGTGGCTCTCCCATGTCCCCAGCCCAGGCTGTGTGATGCTGGCCCCACTGCCAGCCCTGAATGCAATACAGTGCTCCAAGGTTTCCAGTATGCCCCTGAGGTAGTACTGAAATTGCACTTTTTTGTGTAGGTCCATCCATTTCCACCCACACATGAGTTACAGCCCCACGGAGTCACCTGAATTAAAGTGCCAGGGCTCCGGCATGCTCAGGAAGCTACACAATGAACTCTTACCTAATTTATGATTGAAATTAAATAGGAGGGAGACCTCTAAGCTCCTGGCCTTTGGATGCTTGAGAACTGTCCCCAATTTTCACAGGTCCTCATGCAGTGTCCAGTGCAATGGGGAGTACTCCATGTAGTTGGTCCCTGTCAGGGAAAACACAATTCAATAAAACCCACTCACATATTAAACCTGCATTTAAAATCTTAGGAAGTATTGCAAAGGAAAGTCTAATGTACAGTCCTGAGGGGAGAAGTTAATGTCAACACTCTGCATAGCAAGAGTGTTAACTTCTTTTTCTATTCAGTGTGAAGGTAGTAATTTGGCTGTACAATCAGTTAACGTTTAGTAAAGCGTTGCTGTGTCTGCATGACGGCAACCTCCCTCCAGTGTCTCCTAGTGGTAATGAAAGCCAAAGGAAAGAACAAGCAGTTTAGGCCTGGTGTCCCCGGACAGGCTAAGTAATCTCGGTGGGCTCTGTCAAGCTGCGAGTTTGTGACGTCCAAGCGTGATTGCAGGTGGGTGGGAGCAAGGTTGGTGTTCCTCCTTCGTGTGGCGAAGTTAGCATTTCTCTGTAATGTAGCAGTACCATTGACTGTATCGAGATTCAGCAGCGGCCTTGTTCTCCGTTTCTGCCCGTGTGTTCACGTCACCTGTCCTTCTGAAGGGTGCTTTTTAGTCAGACACCGTAGTTTCCTTTGAGAAGTTCTGTGGGAGCAGGATAACATCACGGTTTTTACCAGTTGACCATTCTGCTAAGTGAGCCAGGCGCTTTCATTCAGGCTCTTTGCAGTTTGCTTTCAGAACCACAATGAGAAAAAAATCCTTCCTTTTAGGTTTTCCAGGTCTTGCTGTAAAATTCATAATTGTGAAAATGATCTTTGTCTTTACTCAGGCTGGATGTGGAGTGAAATGCATGTCACTGGTGATGACAGAAAAACATTTTGTTGCCGGTTCCTCATCAGAGCAAAAGGAAAATTAAAAAAAATCCTTTCAGGTGTATCGCCTAAAGGGTGCTATGTAACACAGAGATGAGAGAAAAGCTGGAGCTTTGGTCAGCTCAGCTGACAGTCAGCTTGATTCTTACATTTTTAACAAAAAATGCAAGTCTAGAATTCAAAATGAATGATATAATTGAAAGGAAATGAAAGAAAGAATGCTGATCACCTGGTTTTGTGCCTCATTTTTGGGGGTATGGCTAGATATAGTTCAATTCTGAAGAAAGATGGAGACAAAGGAGACTTTCAGTGTTTTCTTTTCCAGCAAATCAGTGTGCTTTTTCTTTCAGCAGACTATTAGTTGTTATATTTTCTTTAAGTGACAACCTGCCTGGGTTTAGTGGATAAAGAGGATTAGTTACAAGACCTCCTTCCAAGCGTCAATAGCCATTTATGGATGGGCAATATTAATGATGAATGATATTTACCCTCTGCATCACAAGCAAGGAGCCAAATGCCGGAACAGGTGCATGAGGTTACTGGACTGGCCACAGACATGTTTGCCGTGAGAAGTGATCTTTGTGTCCATGCAGTTTCCTTCCTACCCTATGTGCAGTAACCTGCTAGGTGCCTTGTATCATGAAAATCACCTTCATCATGCACACTTGTAAATAGGTGAGAATCTGCCTCTGAAAGCTGTGCTCATCCTGTGCAGTGCTGTTGCAGTTGTGGTTCATGGAGCAGCATTTACTGAATTGCTGCTGTGGAGGACCTGGGCTCTGAATGGGACATTCTTCTAAAGGAGATGTCAGCTCTGAGCCTCCTTGTTTTTCTGTGCTGAAGCTTGTTCTTCTTGTTTTTATTTTTCTGTTCGTTTTGGGGGGTAGATGAGCAGGGAGCCATAAAAAAAAAAAACACTATATGACTATATGTCTGTAAAAGAATATGATCAATTTATTTTTGTAGGGAAAGTGATAGATAACATGGCACTGCGTGAAGTTATAAAAGGAGGTTGCAGTCAGCGCTGCTGGCATTAATTTAACTAGAGAATGTGCCCTTAAATGTCAGGAGACTGCAAGAAGCACCGAGTTATTTGAGAAGACAGCAACTTTGATGTTGATGTTATCAACAGAAATGCGGGAGATTAAAAGCAACTCACCAATCTCGCCAATTTTTTCTTATTGGTAATGTGACAAGGGCTTTAGCAGGTGCTTTGGGAAGGTTAATGAAACCATAATGATTATGGTGAAACAGTATACTTGAACTAATTGGCTTGTATAGGTGACTCACCACCGAAGCTAAGTTCGGCAGCTGATAAACTGAACAGATAATTCACTGTGAAGAAACTGCAGTTCCAGATACGCTGTCCTCTCGTACCGGCGGATAAAACAAGACCAGACAATCCGGGTTATAGAAAAGAATGCAGGATGCAATTTTATGTATGTCATCCCAAAATGTAAGAATGGCCATTCTTGATCAAACTAAGGGTTTGTCTGTCTTCAGCCTGGTGTCTGGTGAATGCACAGGGAAAAGCATGTAGACACATGGCAGGAGGATGATCCTTCCACTCCGATGTCATCCCGGCATCTGTCAGCTGACTGGTACAGAGGCTTTCGGAGCCAGAGGTTGCATTAGGCTGTGTTTAATGCCTCTGATGGCTCTGTCATCCATGAATTTATATAATCCCTTTTTGAAACTGTTCATGTGTTTGCTCCCAGAACATCCTGTAGCAATGGGTTTTGCACTTTACTTTTGCTTTGTATGAAAATGCACTTCATTTGCTCCCTTTAAGTCCAGGCCTTCGTTGCTTTATTGGATATTCCTTACTTCTTTCATTAAAACGACCGACTGCTTTGATTTCCTGATTTTCTTCAGGCTATTCATGACTCTATAAATCTGTCATCTCTTCTCCCAGCCTCTTTTCCAGGGTGATAAGTCTATTTACTAGCTCCATGTATCAAAAGCATTACAAAACTTTGATCGTTCTTGTCTTCTCCATCCTCTTCCTAGTTCTGTTGAATCAATCTATATCCTGTATCCACCTGTAGTCTCCTTTGGCGTCTGCTACCTTAGAGGGGAAGAAACCAATTGAAGAGCTCAGTGATCAGAGCACTGGCAGTTTGGATCCATGCTGCCCACTTCCCCAGGGAGCATCCTTGGGCCATCGGCCCATCCAGGTCATGGCATTCCTCTGCTTTTCATTGGAGCTGGCGTGAAATATTTATCTGTGCTCCTTTATAGTAAAGGGTCACGTGTAACACTAAGAGGTAGGGAGGGTGAGCTGGACTGTGCTGCCCAGCGGCACCTGCACGAAGCCATGCTGCTCCAACACCCCATAAATCAGTCACTGGATAAACTGCTTTTGCTGTCCTCAGAGCCTTGACTAGGACTCTGGTTTCTCTCTCCAGGCAAATGGCTGTAAACACACACAAACAAACACGCACATGCATCCTGTCATTTAGTGAAAGACACGCCAAGTACAAATATTAGTTGCAGAGGTTCAATATCTTCGTTCTAACGCCCATAATTGTGACGTCCGTGAATTGGGACATACGGCCGTGTTTGGTAGCTGGATTTTGTTTGTCCTTTGGTAGGTAAATTCCAAAATCAGCAGGCAGTTCTGTGTGCAGGTAGGGCAAAATCTGGGTCAGGAAGGAAAGACTTTGGGAATGATAGCCCTGATCTGGTAAAGCTCAAAGACATTGATTATGAATTAGACATTATCCTTATTAACTGACAAGCTCTGGTGAACTGGAAGGGTTAAAAGCAGACAGTGAATGGCAAAATGTATAGATAAACGACTACATAACACTCATTATTCCTAATTTAGTATCTCAAACTTGAAGTCAGTGGAATGTGTTGTTGTTTGTTATAGTGTTAGTATTATTTATTGCTTGTCATATGGTAGGGCACAGAGATCCCATTGTGATGCTGTGAAAATGTATGGCTAAAGGGCTACATTTAATTCTAAACACTCCATTTTAAAGGAGCTTTAAAAACTCTTAATTAACTGCTTAATAAATCTTTATATACTCTTACAGCTTCCAGAAAGTCAATAGGTTATTACTAAACATAGCATCTCCCAACTTCTTCCACAGATGTGCTTGTAACCATTGATAATATGCTGTATGCACATGTGAAACCTTGTGCTAATAAGTATTAACTGTTTATTAATCAATGATTAATAAATGAAATCTCAGTAATTAAATTCTCAGAGATAAGCAAGAACAGCCTGTTTTCTTTGTGGGTAGTATTAGGAGACCTTAGAGGCTGAGCATTTAGCCATGTAGCATTAAAAAGTTCTTGGGAGGGCTAGGTAGGAGTTTTTGGCCAGACCTTCAGACCTGCTGAGATCGGTCTTTATGAAGACAGATGTTGAATGCCTGCTGAAGTCAAACAAAACAGCTTGCTTTCTGCTGAAAATTGTCTTAGGCCTCCCAGTATTCCAGCCCCTGATTTTGTCAATGCATGGCATATTACAGTGATATTTCTGTCATTTATACTACTGAAATGGTGAAACCTAATTTTGAATTTTCAGAGCTTCAAACAAATGAATTTATCTCAGCAAAGTCAACTGTATACAGATTTTAATTTGACAGTTAATGTTGCTGTGATAGATCGGGATGCTTGCTTGTGGCAAGTAACCTGACCTTACAGCAGGGAACAGAGGCTTTTGATACTGTCCACGTACGTGATAAAAGAAAACCTGTTCTGAGAGGGAGCTTAGAGTCCAGTATCAAGAGTAAGCACTGGTTATTTTCCATTGTTCCTGTGCCTGAAATGATACACATTACAAGAATGATTTGTAGGTTTTTGGCTCTCTTTTCCTATGCTTATGTACCAGTAATTTATATGTTTGCTTTAGCCCAAATCACTCTGTTTTCATTTTCAGAGGCTAACAGAATTACCAATGACTGTATTGATAATCTCAGGGCTATTTTTATATGTTGAATCTCTTTAAGAGTCTGCTCTGCTTAACATTACAAGCTTCATACAAAAGTACACTAAAATGATATTAAGAAAATACAATAAAGTGAGATCTGTGCATACATAATTTTTTATTTATGCCCCTGAGAGTTCTGTGCAGACACTGATATGACACAATATCCATTAGGTTATTTGTAGCAGGAGTGCTATCTCAGTAATAAAACGATAAGCTTGAGATAAGAGTGATACTGTGTCACCTACTTCACTTCAGTGGTTTTCCTGTATTATTATTTGTTTTTACTGGTGCAAAGCTTACTAGAAGCTGAGAAATACAAACAGCATATAGCATGAATAGCCTAATGTACTGATTTTATTTCCAGCATGCAATTATGTTTAGTTGCGTTGTTTGCTACTCTTGTCAGTATAGTTTGATTCCTTTTGCTACTTATGTTCTTCCTGTTTGCCTTTTGGTTTTGTTATAGTATTACACGGTAACAAGAACAGCAGTATTCCAGAGGCAAATTACCACAACAGTTAACCATGCTTGACATCTCCGAGACTTGGTGGTAGTGTTCCACTGCAGAGATAGTTGCTAAAGTTATGTGATTATTTTTTTTTTTAACCTTTGTGTTCCTGTGTCCTACAACTATTGATAATATTCTGCTGAGACTTTGTTTTTGTGAGGGAGTTGCTTTTTTCCTATGTTTCACTAGTTTTTCTCTCTCTTGAGATATAACATTGCATCTTCATCCAAAGAAGTTGGTATGTACTCACTGTAACCAGTAAGCATGAGAATGATGGAAAGAAGAATGCAATATTTCTTTATAATGTCTAACTGTGATGTTTTAAATATACTGTGCGGTAGATTTAATTGCCTGTGGGTAACACAGCCATCTATATTCATACAGATATGAAATGAAGGAGGAACACTGTTAATGTATCCCTCCTGTATAGTAGTTCTGTTAACAGTCTTCATTCCTGTATTCATATATTTCATTAATATTAAGAGTGGTATCCTTTATCATCCATGAGTGTGGTGTTACTCAGGGATGTAATACGATTATTTTCTTCTCTAGGCTCTAGGGTCCTTGACCACCACCATTATGCTGCTGCTGATGTCATACAGTGGTTAGGAAAGCCTTGAAGGCTTACAGACGTTTAGAAAATATTCTCTACATCTAAAATGGCATAGATTGTTCGTTGTGGTAGTTTCTTGGACTGGTAGAATATTTTTCATAAATTAATTGCCAGAAGGACGGTGGGTGATGGTGCAGGCCCATCCCACCACAGAGCACCGTCCAAAGGATCTTTCTTACAAGCCTGTGCATCAAGCCCATAGCTTCTGTTTGTGCAATAGCATTGCTTTACAGAAGTTATCCTGTCTGGCTGTAAAGACTTCAAAGATTACAGAATTCTCTGTGTACACATGGTAGATGCTGCAGAAGTTATTTGCTTTCACAGTTGCGTGTTTGCATTTACTTATAATCTTCATTTGACTACTTTCAGCTTTCAACAAATCCTTGGATCTTCTGATACCTTTTCTGTTAGATCAAACCCTTGTAATTAGATACCTCTTCTCCGTGCAAGTGCTTACAGACTGGGGTAAACATTTTCTTTGCTGTTTCTTGGTTAAACTAAATCAACCAAGCTTCTTCAGCTCTTTGATGAAATGCATGTTTTGGTGCTCTGTTGATAACCTTTTTTCTGAACCTCATCCAATTTTTAGTCTCCTTTTAAAGACAAGAACTAGACACTGGATTGTAGTAAGCATTTTGTTGTTGCTGGGAACCACATCTTCCAACTCCAACTTGATTGTGCTTCTGTATAAGGATGCTAAGGATTGCTTGATGTCTTAACTGTGTTGGTCCAGGGTATAACCTTCCATCCATCTAGTGCGATACATATTCCTTGCTCTCAAGTGTGTGATTTTATGTTTTCTGGTATTAAAACACAGAGCAGCATGCATCACTGGCCAGTTCGCATTGTTAACCACTCCTGTGAATTTGGTTTCATTTTTGTTTTCTTAAGTGTGTGTCCACTGTAACATTCTTTGTCCCATCAAAATTTTTGATTTGTTCATGTATCTAGCCCAAAAGTGAGTAACTGAATCATAACGAGGGCAGTTGCTTTCATTTAGGGAGTCGAAGAAGAGGGGGTGTTTTAATTAGCATTTGTTTTGCTCAGGTCAGTAACAAGAAAATCAAAGGTAAACATAGAGTAGGAAAATAAAATTGTAAAGGATAGAATGAAATTCCCTTGATTGTGAATACTGGTCTTCCTTTCCTAGCCTAAGTTTGTATCTGGGAAATTTGGTTGATAGCCTGAGCTGTGTGGTCAAAATGCAGCAATGTCCACAAGCAGACTTTGCTGTAGCAGATAACACGATTGGGTTATGTTTTGGTGATTTTTTTCCCCTGAAAAAATAAGATTTATTCATGCAGAATGGGACTGCTACTTTAGCACACAAGCATAGTTAAGCATCACAGAGACTTGGCTGCAGATTTCTAATTATTGCAAGTGAAGGATCTCTTATTCAGCTGCAAAGTCTTCTCTTATAAGAGATTGCACCTGCTGTTGTCTCTTTCTGAAGTTGTTTGGGTTCCCCAGGGGTCTGCAAGCCCCCATTCGCAATACTGGGTTTTAAGATTTTTGATGTTCAGCTGTTGTATGTGTGTATGTAAATATATGTACACCTAGTGGATGGATTGCTAACCATATTGAGCAAAATCAAAATATATAGATCTTGGACTTTGTTAAAACATTTAAAGTAGAGACGTAAATTTATTTTAGTACATAAAAAATAATTTCAATGATCTTGGCAATTGAGAAAGGTAAAAGAAGTTTCTTGAAGGATGATGTTAAAAGCCATACTAGCAGCAAGTGAGGGGTTGTGTCATTACTGAATCTGTCTTCTAACCTGAGCTTGACCTAATTCTGCTGAACTCCCGTAGTCTGTGCAAGTACATAGTCTCTAGATATAAGAATAGTAGCTAAACTTATACTACCTAGAAAAAATATGAAAGGGCTATTAGCTGTCTTGCCTAAGGGCATAAGATGATGCCAGCTGGGGTGAAGAGGAAATATTTCCTTCCTGTAGGGCATTACATAGTTGTCTGGGTATGTTAAGCGTGTTTGTTTTTTCCTCACGTTTTGCCTGAAATTCATTATATAAGCCATTGCTATAGGAGGATGCCAGACTAAAAAAGCAATCTGGGTTATGTATTATGGCAATTCCTTTTTATTTTGTTTTTAGTGCTGTCCACAAGAAAATGAGATTCACTGTATGTTTCACCTTGTTAGCTTTGTAATGCGTTGCTTTTAACACTGTCCTGCCAGCTTTGTGACGTAAATTTGACTGCAGCTGAGGAATATTGTTAATCCTCTCATCTCCTTGTGGGGAATCAAAGTTGAGTCAAATGAAATGTTTTGTGTTCCGGTGTTTTCTCTTGGAGCTGGACTACAAAGGAAGTAAAATTGCTGGCTGCCAGGATCTCGCTAGAGTGATACTTATTCTCCACATTTGAGGTGCCAATAAAGCAGAAGTTGTTCTTTTTCATCTTGCAGCTTACTCTTCACCAAAGTAAAACTGGAATGGATACATAAAGGACCTGAGGAGGCTCTGGTGACATGCAGGCATATGTTGCAGATGTGGCAGATGGTATATACCGTTTTACAGCACAGGTAGGTTTTCTTCACAGTCTAACAAGTTCAGATTTTATAATGGGGATACAGTTATCTTTTTTAATTGTCCAGATACTTAAGTTACTTTGCAAAAAGGGTAACAAACAGTACTGTTTAAAAAAAGTAATATTTCAATCCATGATTTAAAAAACAAAACAAAACAAAAAAAGCATTTAAACAATGTTCCCTTTTTATGTTGTCTTTTTTACCTGCTTCCCCTCTGAAAGATAAAAGTTCAGAAAGTATGAAAGCAACCAGCTTGGATTTTCTTCCTTCCCACATCTTTTGGTTATTGTCCCGGTCGTGATACCACTGTACAACTATCTTGGGAATGTTATCCCAACATTTTATTTACCTTTCACCTGTAATGTTCAGAGACACTACGTTTGATGGAAGGACAGCGTGCTTAATGGAACACTCACGTCAGGCGGTCAAAGTTTTTATTGTTCCCCTGTTTGTGCATGCATTTACATAGGTTTTATAAACACCAGAACTGGATGTGTAGAATGATGCATGTCTATGTACAAATGTTCCTGAGGGATTCTTGGTAATTCCTTGTTGGTTTAGCTAATGAGCAGCAGACCAAACGCTAAAGTCAAGGTATTTACACAGCACTAGAGAAATAGTCTCTTACCTGCTGAAATCATTGATTTCCATAGGCTTTAATATCCTTGGCTAAGGCTTCAATCTTGTATCTCTCACAGGAATAATCTTTATACCTGTGATTAGTCCTCATGAAGCTGATCAAATCTGCACTGAACATACAGGACTGGTTGCAACTTACTGTTGCAAGGAGGGGGGTGCAAGCTTGAAACTGAAGAGATTTAGTTGGAGGACAGACAAATAAATAGTTCAAGTATTTGGATTGCATTTGGATCTCAAGCTGTGCTTTGGCCGTTACATTTAAAAAGCCAAGATAGGATAGCTTTAGAGGCTTTTGATAAGCTTTAGCCATAGAAGCCTAAACAAAACAAATAGCTTTGCTTTTGCTTTTAGAAACTCTAATGTGTATTTCTCTGCTATTCCCAGTGGGACTTTTTGTCTTTCTCAAGAAATACTTCAGAAAGCACTTTTTATTAGGAAATAGTGCTTGAAAGGTAACAAGAATGAACTTGGTACCTGCAATTTTAGACTGTGTTCAGTGGCACAGGAAGGCCCTTGTTTTAAGCAAATTGCAGCAGTATCAGCTAACAAATATGTAAAATATTCCAGGCTGGGCTTTAAAAGGAACTGAAGGGGATTTCTTATCAGTAGGACTTGGATGCATACTTTTTTTAGGGCCTCTTGGAAAAGAGAAGCCTGTTTTTCTATGAGGTTGAGAACTGTTACACCCAAAACTCTCTCTTAGTTCAATCATTAGCTCATCACCCACAGAGCTAAATCTCACTTTACTTATATTTGGTTGCATTTCTCTGACCTTAGTTTCTCAGCTGTGCAAACTTAGTGTGACTCTGCTAGACTAGGGAGCGTTTCAGCGCCCACTATTTTCTCCCCAAGCAGGTATTCGTGTGTCATGCTCAGGTGCCCTCTCACCTTCTTCCTGATGAACCGAACTGATGGTGCCTCTGCAGTCTCTCACAGTCAAACATTCCCTTCAGCAATTTCTGTGAGCATTTTATCCACTGTCTCAACTACCTTTACAAACATGGGTGGTGGAGTGACATTCGGTGTCCCACTGCCAGCCTTCCAGAGCCGTCTGTGAAAGGCAAATCATCTGGCTGCTGTCCCTATGCACCAAAAGGCCGTGCTACGTGCACCAAAAGGTGCCTGGAAAGGCTCTCTGGGTCGAAGGCCTTGTACTGCAGTATTCAATATGTAGTTCCCTTTCAGGCCTTTTCCAGAATAAAGCATAAAGTTGTTGGAAGCTGCTGTTTTGCAGAATGTAGTCCTCTTGGTTTTCACTCTGTTTCCCCAGTTAAAAGGCTGTCCCTCTGGCTGGACTGAGATGGGTTTTGTTAACCAAGACTGCCTTGTCAAGACTTCCTGGACGCTGCTCTCCTGTTGTCAGAGTTCTCGCCTGTCCTTTTCATAGGAATATAGCGCAAAAGCCAGTGTTCAGCGGTGTGCCTAAGCAGTGCCTGCATGGTGATGGCTGCCACGTCAAAGCAGCACATCAGTAACATTTTAAAGTGAGGCTGCCATGTTCCTGCGTACCCAAGGCACCAGCAAGACGGAAATAACCCTACCTTTCCACCAGCAGTCCCCAGTCAAGGCGATTACACTTGGGTTAATGCTCGCTAGGCACGATGGAGGTGTAGGGCAGTGAGTTTAGTTTTCCCCTGTATCTGTCGCCACTCGATAACTTCAAATGGGACATCAGTATGGAAAGCAGTATGTAAAACAGGGAGGCCCAGTCAAGGCCAGAGATTTGGGCAAGTAGTTAAATGGCCAAGAATTCAGGGTCCATTAACAAAACCTGTAATATTTGATCCCAAAACCCAAGTAAGAGGTTAATTAGCTATCGTAAATACGATTACCAGTGTGATGAATGACAGTAAGTGGCTTTCTGTCCGAGAATGTTAGCTGGCAAGGGCAAAGCTTGGTTTATCTTTTGCTGTTGTTTTCTGTGATAACAGAATAATCATGTTAAAAAAATAAAAATAAAAAAAAATGACAGTCCCAAGGTAATTCTTCTTCTAGATCAGTTCAAATTCAAGGGAATCCCATGCGGTGTGTACCACAAGGCTGATTAAACTGGAAGGCTGGGCATCTATAACAATGATGATTCTGTGACATCTCGTTTCCTGAGAGAAATAATATCCAAAGGATGAGCTGCAGGCTTGGAAGCGTGCCAGAAAAAGTAGCCAGGGCAGTCACTTTTCCTTTGGATATTTTGTCTCTTAATGGATGGTGAGAGCAGACATCATCACCATCTGATCCTAGGGGGATGGCAGTCTATGTGGTGACAGGAAGGCTCAGGAGATCTGCACTAAGTAATTTTCATTAGGCACGGGATTTTATTTTATTTTATTTTATTTTATTTTATTTTATTTTATTTTATTTTATTTTATTTTATTTTATTTTATTTTATTGGAGTTCCCCTTTGGAAAAGCTCTGCTGTGAGGACTGAAGTCTAGAAGAGGAGCAGACCGGATAATCTTCCTTTCATAAAGCAGTGCTGTGTGGTAGCTTTTATCTTCCTTCTCTGTTCAAACAGAACAAAGGTGGAAGAGGAAATAATAATCTTTCTGAAATGAAGAAATTAGCACCTGTGTGGAAGGTGGTAATTGGTCTGTTTCAAAAGGATTATCACAGCAGACCTGTGAATAAATCCTACAGAAAAAAGCAAGGGATGTTGGTTCTTTTTTTTTTTGGGGGGGGGGGGGGGGGGGGGGGAGGGTGTTGATGGTTGTCCTTCTCTGGTCTGGCGTTCTAGCTGGCAACATGTTCCTCATCCAGTGGTTGACAAAGACCCCAGCGCTCAAATAAACTGATAGTGGCACGCACACTGGAGCTCTTGCTGGGCACAGTGTCTCTGAGAGCCCAGGTTTGTCATCCGTTGCTGGATGGAGGTGTTACAATGACACCTTCAAGAAGCACCTAAAATTTTCAGTTCCAGAGACGGTCAGATGAGATTATTGCCTGCTTCGTGGAAAACGTTGTCTCCCTGCTGAAAGGTGGCTAGATAACATGTTTTTGTTTCTTTACAGTGGCTCTGAGAAAGGAAGTAGTGTGACCGAAACACCAGTGATCAAAAAGCATAACGGACTGCATCTCACGCTCCCGGATGCTCATGATACTGATTCTGGTGAGGAAACAAGATCTGTGCTTTCCCATCCTAAATACATGCTTTCGTGAGAGCGGAATGTTTTATTGTCTTGTGTGGAGGTTGCTGGGCTGGGGGACAGGAGATTCAGATCTGTCTCTGGGGCCTCTCTGTGTTGCAGAGTGTGCTGCTGTGGTTTGCCCGTACCTCAGCTTCCCCGTGTGTAAAGCTGAGATGGGTTCCTGCTTTCTTCTACAGAGCACTCTGAGACAAGCCTGAAAGGTATTAGATGGGAGTTCACCATATTTCTGAAATAACTGACTAGTTCAGTCCAGTTTATTTTTCTTCTTTTCCTTTTCCCTCTCTTTTTTTTCCTCCAAACTTTAATCCTTTTTGGACAAAATTTAATCCTTTTAGATCAAGCCAGCTAATACTATCGTCTGGGAAAGCCGAGTGTTAGTGTCAGTTGTTACTGGACTCTGTTTTGGTCTGGGATTTGTACGTAAACCTTGTGATGCGTTATTCAATGGTTAATACACATTCACAGTAATGGATATAGTCAGATGGAAATAACTGAGACATCAAAGCTAATCTTGGCAAAAAGGAGAAAGAAGACTTCCAGAGAGTGCTGCTGACTTGTGATTTTATCACAAGTCTCATGATACTTGCTGTTTCCTTTAAAGCCCTAACTCTCAAAATCAGATGATTATGTGAGAAACTTGCCTTTTTATTTTATTTTTTAGGGAACAACTTTCTACCCTTGTGTATATAGAGAAACACTTGGGGAAAAAAAAAAAAGGACCTCACAGACTCAGAAACTGAAAACAAAAAATCATATAAAGGTATAAGAGCTTACTTTTAAAAACATTACATTTTAAACAAGTCTCGTGCTTTCAGGACAGGGAATTAGTGATCGTTCAAGTCTTGAATGTTTAGACTTGGTAAAACTGAAGTCACATGCTCAGCACATATAGCTGAAGAGAATGGCAAGTTCGTATGTATTAAGTACGTGGCTTGTATTGAATTATATTCGTTTAACCTCCATTTGCACCCATCAGTGGTTAAAAAGCACTGCAAGGTTAGGTTTTGAGCATACAAACACTCAAGCATCGAAATATTATTCAGCATGTCTGCTCTTATTTTTGTTCACATTGTTAAGCCTTCAGGATCTGTATTTATGACATTGTAATCTTACTGATTCTATATGCATATATTTATGTAGTTCTTAATCTGTTTATTCCATTTCCCTTTTATTACTCTTTGTTGAGATAAGTTTCTCTGTTTTGTATAGGACCTTTTTCTTATTGCTTGTATGAGTCTGTATTCTGTAGTCTTTGGATTACTTAAAGAGAACCTAAATTCATAATAGATGAAGAGAATATACTAAATGTATAGATATGTTCTGTTTGGCATATTAAAAGTGATCTGGAAATGGGAGCAAATATGAAAGCTTCCTTGTGATGAAAAATCATTTGGGATAGTCATCACTTGGAGGTAATTGTGAAGGTTTGCAAAAGTGTCCTCTATGATACCTGATGCTGGGCAGTAAAATCAGCTTTTACGCCCTGTGTTGTCTCCTCTGCAGTCCTGCTGCGTAGGTTTTTCCAGCTCTTGTGCTTTCTGCTTGCTCCTCTGCTGCAGACCTGCAGCATCTTGTCTGGAGTCACAGCAAAGCTTGGACACATTTGGTCTCTGTGTAGAGTCCTCCTAAAAAGCACCTGGGTTGGGTACCAGTCCCAGCTTGCTCTTATCCCAATTTCAGCAGCTGACGTGCAGTGGAGCATAGTTCAGCAGAAAGTGCAGTGTGCTGTGCTGCTGCTTGCCAGAAGGAGAAAATTAGTGTGAAATACAAGCATTAAACAGTCTTTTCACACATACAAAGTGATTTACACCAAAGGGAGTTCGGTTTTAGCCAAGAAATGTACATCTCCTCTGCTTCAAGGATCTAGGTTTGCATGCCAACATGGTTACACCCACCGTGGAGGTAAGGATGCGGCTCGTACTGAAATTACACCGTCCACCTTAGTGCATGACTTGGTGCTGGCAGTTTCCAGCAAGGGCCTGTGGCTCAAAGCTGGATCCAGTTTCCATCGTGAGGACCCCGGGGAGCGAGCGTGCAGCGGCATCACCGTAGCGCACAGGCGCTCTGTGATCTCTGGGCTCGGCAGCGAAGGGGGGATTACTGCAGCTGGGTTTGACACTGGCCTCTCCCTCAGTCAGACCACAATGAGATTATTTGCTGTGCTAGAATTTTAGGTTTGCTGCCAGGAAGATGAATTCCTTTTTATTTTCTTCATCTTCTCCTAACTGAAGCAGTGTTCTTAGCTAAATTCACTGGTATCTGTCAGCTGCCTTGCTGTTTCATTCTTTTTGTGATTTAGTCTTATCTTATAATGCTCTTGCCTGAAGTGATTTAGGCTAGGGAATTCTGTGTTTCTTATAAACCTAGTAAATCTACAGAGTTGCATTGCTATTTTGATAGCAGATTTTTCATAGATGTAAAATATTAAACTTGGTCCTTCTTGGTCTTATAACACTGCTAGCACAATACTTTAAAATTATTTAGATATATTTTTGTACGGCTTGTCTGTGGAGCTCATCATGACAAAATCATTTTGTTATTTTTATGATTTCTTTCCAAAATGTGTAGAGGGCTTTACTGTAAAATGCAAAGTTTATATTCTATCTAGTGGAGCTATTAAAAAGAGAAAGAGACTGCACTAAAATAACAAATGGATGTGATATCTTCATATGCCAAGATTTGCATGTATTTTGAGGCTTGACATTAAAGTTCTGTGAGACAGGTTTTGTGGATTTTTTTAGCATATAGACATCTACAATCCTTTAGAAGGAGGTATTTTGTAATGAGACATTCAGAGACATTTTTTAATGTCGCTGGCAGTTTTTTTGCCGGCTCCCCCCTCCGCCCTGAGGTCAGAGTGGTGTCAGCATGATGCATGCCCACCTCCCCTCTCGGGAGATGAACGCTGGCTCTGGCAGTGTTTCTTGGAGAAGCTGCTGCCCTCGGCCCACCCCCAGCGTCACTGCCGCGCTCTCCTGGGGTTCAGGTCTGTGGCTGGGCTCCTTTCGGTCCAAAAGGGCGAGGCTGGCTAAGACCTGCTCTTAAAGTGCTTATTCAGGGCCTTCCTGTGAGCAGTTCAGCAGAGATGGGAAAGAATAGCAGCAGCAAACCGTAGGTGTGGGCTGGGATGGAGAGAGACTTCTCATCTAGATGCGTGTGGTGGGAGCAAGGAGCACGTCTGTGTCTGCGACCATGCAGGGGTGGGGAAGGATCGGCTGATGGCCGCGTGGTGTGCTCTGTTGCCTTGCTTAGGCTGAAATGGAAGAGAGAATAGCCATCAAAGGACTGCTACGTGAAAAGGGAACCCAAGCTACTTGGCAATTTACAGCAGAGGCTCTTTGCATTTAGCTGCCCAAGGCAGTAAATCCCTTAAGTAACTCGGGTTGCCTTTTCAAGGCTGTGCAGGTTGAAGCACACAGCAGTGGTCAGGATCCGTGTTGCATCGCAGGCTTTCTGCCCCGGCAGTAACGAAGAGGAGAGGAGCAGCTAACCTGTGCTTCCTCAAGTGCAACTTAGTTTACAGTGGTATTCTTTCAAAGCCTTCATTGCAAGGGAAGGGTGCTTTATTAGATCCTAAGTGGCCGTTCAGCCTCTCAGCAGCACATGAACCTCTCCAAAGGCACAGAATTGCCTTCCGGTGACACCATCCCCTTGGAATGACTTGCCAGGAAAAGAGGATTTCCCCCGAGCACTGAGGATGTAAATAAAACCTCCACCCGATGCAGGCAGAACAGCATTGCGTACAGGTACTGTCACAGACCGCTCTGGAAAGCCTTCCTGAAAGAGGGCAGTCTTGGCAGAGAAATGTAATGCTGAAAGTTGCTTTCAAAGCATACTAACGAGATCAGGAGCGCTAATTCAAGGATCTGGTTAGTCCCCAAAGCCCGTGCAGGTTTTTTTGCGTTTGCCCATCTAGGTCTGCTCTGACTTTGAAGTGCTCCTAACCAGCATCACTAATTATTCACGTGGTAATTTTCATAACTTGCAGAAAGTGCCAGCGCTTGGGGTGGCTGGGGATGAGCACCTGATGGTTTTTCCTGCGTTAAACAACCCCTGTCCGACTGAGAATGCCTGGGAGCTGTGTTTCAGTGAAATTTCTCCTTACTGGAGGGAGAGAGAGGCAGGAGTGGGCAGGGCAGGGGGAGGAATTCCAGGCAGTGAAAGAGACTGAAGATTGATCTGTTAAATAAACTGTTAAATGTAATAAATCCTCCATACAAAGCCGAATAGCTTTTACTGTAGCGTTAAAGCCATAATTACTGCATTACTGCACTGTCATCTCGCGGAGCACCAGATGAGGAGTGTCTTTGAAAATACGCAGGAATTTTAAAACCGCATCTAGGAAGAGCACATTTGCATTTTCCGAGGGAGCTGCGGGAGGCGCCTGCACTGAGCACTGCAGGGCTGTTTGGAAGTTCTGCTGCTGAAAACGAATGCCATCAGTTAGCAGTGAGATAATGGGACAAGTATTTCCATGGCAGTCTCAGGCTTTGGGTTGCGGCTGTGGCCTCTCCCTAGCCACGACAGTCCCAGAGGCAGGCAGCCTGGCCTCGGGTTAAGTAAAACCTACAGGCCGTGTTGTGCCCAGGCCGCACAGGTGTCTTTGCAGAGGGACACGGGGGGGACAGGAGCCTCCCGGTGCCTGGCAGAAGGCCGGGCTCTCCAGCTGGAGAAGCACAACGCCCCTTTCGGAAGAAAAACGCTTAGTGCATATGTCCTGTGACAGCTTTTCTGCCCTTCTGACTCTTCCCCTGCCCAGAGCCATCCATACTTCTCCGAGTCTGTCCCTAGGCTCTGGTGGTCCTTCAGGGGGCTGCTGTGAGAGAAAGGGGGATTTTAACTCCGGGATCCTGTGGCCTGCAAGGTCAGCCTGCAAGGGTAGGCAGAAGAGTAAAGCTAATCAGCACAAATGCTTCAGTCACAGCAGCTCTCTAGAGAAAGAGCTTATCAGCCTTAAAGTCCCATTAAACCTACGTATATTAAAATATTTATTTCCTAAAGCTTTACAAGGCCAGCTCTGAAATCCCATTTTGTAGCTTCCTGCTCTGTTGCAGTCCTCTTGGTAGCCCTCAGAGGCTGGCTCACCAGTGTAATCCTGCACGCCGCGCTTGAGGATGCGGCCTCTGTCCGTGCCTGCTTTCTGGGGGCAGCTTTTGATGTGATGTTTTGTTCCCAGAGATGTGGGCGCCAAATACTTTATTCTTGCGTAAATGTTACGGCGCATGCTAAAGGTTAATATAGTCGAAGCGCTGAGCTCTCTGCTCCCCAAGGTTAAATGAAAAACCATGCTGTCTCTAAACCAATAGGACAATATTGATGTCACGTGAAATCTGTGTGCTCTGTGAATGCTGCCGACCCACTCTGCAATGCTGTACGAAGGTTTTACATTAGCGGGCCGTGTTTTGTAATTGCGTGGTGACAATGGGCTCATAAAATAGGTTGCTAACAAGTATTCTTAGGAAATGTTTGATGGTAGAATTCTGCTTTTCAGACGAGCAAAATACCATTGCTTCCTTGATGAATCTGCTAAGCAGACCTTTATAAAATTACTGTCTCTTAATTCACTTGCTTGAGCTGCAGCCCATGGGTAATTTAGTCTTTTTTCAATAAATTAACCTTTTATAAAGCATATTTCTCCAGTTGGTCACACCAGGCTTCACTGTGGCTCTTACTGCACAAAACTGATGCAGTGGAGTGGAGAATCAGACCTTCCATCTAATGAACCAATATCCCAAGGAAGCATAAAATGTGTTGTTCTTCTTGTTTGTTTGGTCCACAGGATCACAGCGAGCCTCTTCCCTTGCTGCATCAAGACTGGAACAGGCCATGTCTGAAATAACTATGCAGAGCAGCACGATGAAGCAAGGACCTATGCAGCTGTGGACAGCTCTTGAACAAATCTGGCTTCAAGCTGGTAAGTCCTGACGGTTACAGAGACGGCCTGGAATTTCTTTTCTCCCCCAGTGGTGAATGAGATGACACAAGTATTAAGGGAGTAACTCAAATCAGGGCTGTCTCTACACCTTAAACCAGCAGTAAATCTGCCCATCTATCCCACCTGTTTTTTTGAAATACCACTTGATTAAATCTAACAAAATACAGGAGTAGTGTGATTTTTCAGCGCACCTCTATTTTTCCATAACACAGAAAACTTCAGTCATCATTAAAATGTTTTTAAATGAAGAGGGAAAACAGTTATTCATTAAGAAAGGTTATTTGATAGGAGTAATTATTTT
The DNA here is from genome assembly GCF_964034855.1 of Anser brachyrhynchus. Classification (NCBI taxonomy): domain Eukaryota; kingdom Metazoa; phylum Chordata; class Aves; order Anseriformes; family Anatidae; genus Anser; species Anser brachyrhynchus. The sequence goes on from NC_137696.1 coordinate 34,054,711, forward strand.
CATTTTGCGCAAAATGAATGGGCAAAGAATCTATGAAATGGTATTTAGGCTGACAGTGTTCCAGTTTTTCTGAGTTTTCAGTGAAATGTATTAAACAAGAAAAAGTTCTCCACTCATTTTATCCTTGGATGCTTGAATCTCCCAGTGACTTGTAGGTTTTGCATGTCAGTTTGAGACACTCATGCAAAGATTGTGGCAGAGCACATAAAGGGAAAAGAGAACAGTGAGAAGAACTCTGCCCGGGGGCAACCTCCAAACTCATGAAAGGGTTTTATGTAGGGCATTTGTTGAGGAGCAGAGTTGCACAGCACATTCTGCCGTTTGCGTTCCAGTAACTTGGGACTGGCAAAACGAATTCTGACCCTGCAGTTTTGCTCTTAAGAGAAACAGCTTTTCTTCCACAATTGGTCCACGCTGTTGTGTACCTGCAATTACATTTGAATGCTGTGATTGCTTCTTAGATGTCTCTGTTACCATTTGCAACAAGAAGAAAAAAAAAGAAAAAAAAAGCCCACTAGAACCTTGCTGATAATTTTCTGTTCTGTACACAGGAGAACCTGTCAAATTCTCATTTACCTAATCTGTACAATTGACAATTCTCACATAAAACCTGACAATCTCACCCTACTTCTCAGTAAAGATTTTTTTAGCTGTTTTTGTGGGCCATTTTCTACCAATTTGACTTTAGTTCTGGTACAAAATACGTGACATTCTACTTGTTACAATTTGCCTAACTATTATAGAAGTTATCTTTTGGAATGCATCATCCTTTAAGTTAATCACATGAGTTCATTTATTTGCATATGTAAATTTCATTAATGTACTGTGGGCTTTAAAATCACCAGCAGGGTTTTGCTTTATTCAGTTTATGCTTCTGATTTAAGATTGCAGAGGAGGCTGCTGGGAAAACAAAAAAAAACACAGAGTTTATTGTGATGAGAAGTCAGGTGTCTGTTGTCCATCATCCTAGAGATAGCTCTAGGCAGTTTACATTTTTGCTGCTGTGTGAAAAGACAAAAGCAATAAAGACCTACTGCTTGCTGTGACCTAACTGTGAATTGCTACAATTATTTTTCAGTGTGCTTTTCTCAGAGGTGTTAATTCTTTTAGGCGGAAATTATTTTTATAACCTGTAAGTTTTCTGTCCTATTCTGTTTTTTTAATCTTTGTTTTATTTCATGTTTGCTTTTCACTCGACTTGAATCAGGATTGATGTTCTGAAAATACATATTGTGACTGCTTTGTGATTTCATTACTGAAGTCAGTTATTGTTATGGATGCAGCTTAATGGTCTTAGTAGTGGGCTTATTGACTTGAATAGTCCTACAGAGCATCATCACTGGCCCTCTGTCCCAGAATCTCCTATCTAGAAGGAGGGGAAAGCAGAAGTAGTTATAAGTTAATAACTTCCAAAATAGAAATATTTCATAAATAACCAAATAAACAGAAATCTGTGGTTAGAAATGGCCAAGATTGTCACGTGCTTTTGTGTTCCAGCTCACCCCCAAATTAACAGCTGTGGAAAGTAACAGACGACTAGCATTCCGTTCAGATGCCTGCATCCAGAGTCACTTCGTATTCATGAAAGAGCTGCATCGATGTGCTGTAGATTTCAATCAGGTTTAGCTGGGACTTGTCCTTTTTCAGTCAGTGACTCATCCTGTGACTCTTGGCAAGTTGCCTAACTTTTTCATACCTCAGTTTCCTATCTCTTAATGGAGGAAAATGTTTGTCTGCCTTTGGGAAAAGACTCACATATTGCTGTTTTTATTGTTATTAACACTTTAACCTTTTTTGCTTGACTCATAAATCTTTAGATAAAACCATTATAATTTCTAAACCTTGTCCTGCAGTAAATTTATAACAAAGCATCCATCTTTCGCAGACACTAGAAGCATGCAGCTGGCCGTGTCTCTGTGTGTGGGTGTGGATGTAGAGCGCCAGGCTGTGAACCTGTCAGGGATCCATTAGAGCCATTAGAGATCCCGTGCCTCTTCATATCCCAGGGCGTGAAAACTTAATGGTGCCAGCTGATTGATCGGGCAGAGCTCTCTGGGCTTACGTTGGAAAGAGGCGTACAAAGCAAACTATCCCACAGCTATGTGGGGCTGGTCTTACAGCCCTCCAGCAGCCAGCACGTAGGCTTGCAAGGGGACCGTTCGCGTGTGGTAGTCATCAGATGGTGCCAGCACAGGGGAATGGTTACAGCATCACCCTCCACCCACAGCTGCAACAGGAGTCCAGGGCTAACCTGCCTTGTGCACAAGTTCCTTGCTCCTAATGCATCCCATAATTAGTGCATGAGAACACATGTACTCCATTCACAGTGGCTGAAGGGAAGGCTGTGAACTCTCCCCAAATATTTAGTCTTGTGTGCTAAAGATAGTTATCTTGCGCTAAGAGGGCATAGACTTTTCAGCTGTAACTTCTGGGTTTGTGAACAGTGCAGTTATGTAGGAAAGACGATAAAGGAGCAGCTTTGGAAGTGCAGCTGCAAAGTCCACATGTGCTGTGTACATGGCTGCTGCTCCTCGGTTTTCCCTACAGCAGTGTCTGGTGAGCTTTGTCTTGGTGATCTGGCCAGCTAACTTTTTGTAGCTTCTGGTCAGCAGCCAAACAGCTGCTTGATGCATCTCTGTGGTCTCTAGAATGAGCCCTCTTGTCCTTTTTCACATCTCTACATAAAGCTGAACTGTCACTTTATCCTGTGGCCACCCTTCTGTAGTACCAGTGGGGAGGACAGTCATCTGCAGCAGGGAACTTAGCATGTTTCTTCAGCGGGCTTGCACATCTTGCTGTTCCCTGCAGGTAGTCACAATTAGCTTTGGAAGAGAAAGGGGTCTGTGGTTTCCAAAGACCAGAGAGGTTGTCCCTGCCCTGGAGCAGGCATGATTTGGGGAATACTGGGAGGCATGCTGTTTTCAAGTGGTCTACAGCAAAGACCTTGATTAATACAGCTTGTCTGGTCCCTCTTAAAAATAACCCAGCCCTCTGCATCTTCTTGAAATGTAATGGCTTTTTAAGAGGAGAGTCATTTCATTAGGTTTTTACATTAACAGACCTAAACGTTATTCTTGGCCCCAAATTTGAGAAGGAGCCGTTTGTCAGGGTCCTGCTGCAAGAAGCACTGGGGAAGGGTGCTGCAGTGCACATCTCTGCTGTGCACAGCTCCAGGAGAGGTGGTCTTCATGCGATCCCTATGTCCATTTTTTCTCTTTGTTCTGCTTTCCAATGACGGAGAACTTGAATCAACCTTGGGAGGAGAGAAGGAACTTTAATGGCATTCTTCTTCTACCTCTTCTTGCAGAAGGAGTTGCAAGGAGAATCCTAGAGATTCCTGGTGATTATCCAGCTTCTCCTACCAAGAGAAATGTCTGACCTAGAAGCTGTTTCTACTCCCTTTTTCCTTTTCAGAATCATGCCAGTAGTCCTCCGTTCTGTTTAGAAAACACAATCATGATGTTTGGCTAAGGAAAATATATTTGGAATGGTTCAAATTTATGACCAAAACTTACTTTCATTCTGCATTTTTACAAAATCACGTTTGACCTAGAGAGCAAAGTGTGTCAGTACTGAAAAGAAGTAGTTTTAAGCTCTTTCGGTAATGAGTGGTTTCTTATCTGAAGTATGCATGAGTATGTTTCCAGGCAGTAATAACTGTTGTATGCTCTATTTATGTGGAGTATTTTAGAATGCTGCAAGCCAGTTTTAATAAGAGTTTGAGTACTCCAGCTCCTGTTGCTATATTATTTTAAGCTTTACTTTTAACTACAATGTCCATTTTGTTTGTCTTTACTAGTACTTTATATCTGACAATTTAGCTTCTTGACTGGCCCAATACTTTACCAAATATGGCCACTCACAGCAAAGTAGGTCTGGTAATTTGATCTAAGATTGGCTAAATGCCTGCTAAGCACAGGCTGCAAACCTCACCAGGTAGACCTAAAGCTAATTTAAAGGAGCATTTAAAGAAAAATCACTCGAATGACTATTCCATATATTCACAGTGGGGCTGGAGAGGGCTACCTGCTGCCTGAGTAACATGCTACAAGTTTACCCTAGGAAAAAATATTCTAATGAACATGCCCTAAACAAGAAATGTAAAGAGAGCCAATGTAGCAGGGAACAGTGAGCTAATGGAAAAACATCTGTTCCCCCGAGTTATGTACAGCAGGAACATTTTTTTTTTCCCTTCACAAAACGCTTGTGATTTATTTATTTTATTCAGTATGGGCCAATTCCTGGGAAAAAAAAGCTGTGTTAGAGGAAGATGGGCTTTGTTCCACGAGAAAATGTCGTAGGGGCCAGTGGGCTGGGATCTGCAGCCCTGACTGGCCCGCGTCCGCACAGCCGCACACGGGCAGGGACGGAGCCCGGGGACAGCAAAGGGAGCAGCTCACCAACACAGCTTGCATTTGCAGGGTTTGCACGTACGTAATTAAATGCTCACCCCTCCCTAAGCTTTTAGCAATCCTAAGCCCCCCTCAAATTATTAGCTCTGATATTAAAGGTGTTTATCGTCAGGTTTGGGAGACATCTTTACTGACATTGCAGAATAGCTGGGGTCAGATACTCTCCCGTGGTGCAACACAGGCTGTTGAAGCAATTCTAATTTTATTTTCCTTGTGTTTTTTTTTTTAATAAAAAAGTGCTTTGAAATTTTAGAGCTCCCCACTTACTGCTTTTCTTTATTATTATTCTTGAGCCCCATAAGCACTGCTGATTTCTGTGGCTTTTATAGTGATACAGAGCAGTGGGAGAAACTGGAGCCTGGTGAGGGGGAGCAGGAGGGAGTGTTTTATCACAAAGCGGTTACCCAGGGGAATAAAGGTGTACTGCAACGATGGCTGTCCTGCAGCATTTGCTTGCTAGGAGGGATTAGGAACACTTCATGCTGGAGGTGGAAATGGTGAACTGAGCTGGTTTGGTCCCCTTTGAAATGTTACTGGTGCAGCTAAGAAGCCAGCCGGGGTTCTGCTAAGCCTCCTGGTTTGGCAAGCTCTGGCCTTGTCTTTTCTGGTGCAGCCTAAAAATGGCCAAATTCCCCACTTCTCCTCAATCAGATGTCCTCAGGGGGCTTCTAGGTTTTCATCTACGCTATCCAGGTTGGTTTCATTTATTTTCTATTAACAATGAATTTAAGAAGTCAAAAGCATTCTTGGCTTCCTATCAAGACTGGGCATTTGGACTGCTTCCCCCATTCCTGAGGCTTCTGGATATTTCTCACTGCTGGAGCAGGATGTCAAGCTTTGTGGACTGATAATCCATTGGCACAGGTGGTCTTCAAAGCACACATGCCATTTCTCAAAATCTGGGCCATGCAAATGTGCACGTATGTGAACAGGCACTTCTAAGGAAGCAGGCAGCAGCTAGCAGTGCTCTTTGCTGAGCATTCTCTGGCTCCTTATCCGGTGGATGGAGAGGAACCTGTTGCACTGCCAGTGGTGCCCAGAGAATGACAGAGGGTACCAACCACTAGCATTTCTCAGCTGCTAGTACCATTTGGGCGAGTAATAAAGCATGCTTGGGCCTGAAAAAAGCAGCAGGATGTTTATCTATACAAGGGACAGAATATAGGAATTTATGCTTGACCAGGCTGGAATATGAAGGCTTCTTTGACTATAGCCAGTAATAAGTGTTTTAAGAGAGGGTAAAAAAAAAAAAAAAAAAGTTGCCCTTCCAACAGAAGCATTTTTGAAGCATTTTTATGCCACCCTTCTCAGTAGCGCCCTTACTGCCTAAAACGATGGTCTGCTGCTCCTCCCAACTCTCCCAGGTGGGAGAGAGCTGTTTTGTCACCAGTGAGCAGGGTCCCGCTTCATGTAAAGGAACCAGCTATCTTGTGACAGGCTTTATTGTATTTTAGATAACTTCTTGACTGCATGCATTAGTATAAAGAGTAGCTTGTGGAAGTTCTGTGTCACCTCCGGAGATGTTCACTCTACTTCTGCATTTGTAAATAAAGAAGCTCAGTTGCCATTTCAGCCTTTGGGAGACCTGAAGCTCAGAAATTGAAAGTGGGTCCCTGGGCTCCAGTTAGCTACCAGTTTGCTTGCAAAGACAGCCTTTAAGAACGCATCTACTGCCTCATTCAGAAGAGTAAGTGATTGAGCTCACGTGGACGGGAACATGTAGCAGGTTTTCTTCATTTCTGTGCTGAAGGTTTGCATCAAATGAAGCGATAACAGTTGAGATACAGCTTGAACGATCTTCCATCTTATTTGCCGGCAAATTGTCAAACAACTGCATGCACGGTTGTGTCATAATAAGGGAGGGTGACTAAACGTCATCTGAGAGAAAGGCAAGACAGAGGGAGAACCCTTTGTCATGGTAATAGCTCTGTGTTCGCTGATCAAAGAGCTGTCTCGGAGGAGTGGGTCTTTCCAGCTGGCTGAGGGCTGCTGCAGTAACAAGTATTAATAGCTTCTGAAAGCAGATGAGCTCTGTGGAACAGAAAACACCTCTCTAGACATCCTCTCAGGCAGTTTCACCTTCGTCAAGTGTAAAGGGCTGCCTCCCAGTGTGCCATCCTGCTGGTCAGCTGGCTACATGGCGTTGGCCACGTCACCACACGCTAGCATTTCTGGGGTGGGTAAGAGCAGGTGATGTGGCTGACACAGAACAGAGTAATGTGGAGCAGTCTGCTTGTGGGAGTTCAGTGCCGCGTCTTGGATAACATTGATTTGCAAGGAATGAGATTTTAACTCTTGGGTGCTTCACGTTGCAGAAATACATTTCAAATCCATTTATTTTTTTTTGGCTAGAATTACAGTTGGTGCTGCCTCTGTGGTGACAAGTACAATCACTCTTGACACTGCTTTGAAACACTTAAGAAAAAGAGAATAGTCAATGTTCAAGGTGATGGCAGACAACTCTGTTCCTTATACTAGCGTTGTGATGCAGGCATGACTAGATTGCACTGTTGTTGCTTCTCAGATGGGCTCCTTTACAGAGCTCTGTCAAATAATTTATCCTGGAGACAAAAGAGAAAAAAAAAAAAAAGAGGCTGACTACAGGAGACCCAGCTTTTGTCAGCCTTCTGGAAGTGCTCTTGCTCTGTACGTTTGCTACTGGTCTTTGGTGAGTGAGTAGATGATATGCTTCTGGCAATTCTCACTTGATTAAGGATCTTCACTGTAGATGAGCTTAAATGCTAGCAGAAACAGCTGGGAGAACTAGAAGCTCATGTTAGGAGCTGATTATACATCTGAGTGGAGATGTGGGCTGCTCGCAGGGACTGGGACCAGCATTAAGACCGGTGTATCACTTCGAAGTCTAGTTGAATGTGAAGACAAAGGAGGCTAAAGCCACAAGAGAAGACTCTTCTTGTTCAGAAGAACAGCAGAGAAGGGTGGACAATACTATGAGAGAGCACAAATGGAAGCGTAAGGTAAATCTGGGAAAGAAAGGAATAACGCTAGGCTGGGCCTTGGAGTCAATTGGATAGCTGCTCATGGTCTCAGTGGGTGTAGGCTCAAGCTTCAAGATGAGGATGAAAGGAGACAGCTCACGATGCATCCTGCCTGTGTGCATCCACGCAGTGTGATCTGTCTTTGTCTGTATTTATAAGCAAAAATGATCAAATATTCCCTGATCATCTGCACTCAGTTTCTAGCATTACTCCAGAGAGGCTAATAGAGGAAGTAGTGCATCCAGGATGATCATCTCTTGGCTCTGTAGCATTCAGAGAATTGTTGGTGATACTTAGCTCAAAACAGAATGGGAACTCGTTTAAGCTTTTATGAAGATGGTGTTAAGCAAGAGATGGCAAGGAAGCCTGCAAACATTGCCTTTGGATTCAAAGCTGCAAAGAATGCCAGCACCAAGAACGATCTAGTCCAACAGCTGGAGATTCATAAATGGCTTTCCTGAAGCACCAAGCCTTTCACAGTGTAGGAATCACAGATGCTGCTGTATACCTGATTCACCCTGAGGAGTTGCTGTCTGCTTTGGAGTGGCATTGGGTGCCACGTCTCTATGACAGAACTTCCTTGTGAGGGCTGCTAGTTTGGTCAGGTTTGTATGTACAGCATGATTAGGTGATACCAGGAGAGATCCTAAATAATCCAGCGGACAGGAAACTGCTAACCCAGGTAATGCAGAGGCAGGCATTTCAGTACTTTCAGTACTGTTGAGGAGGTGGGAGTATTACCATGATCAATTTAATGAATCCTTGTTTTTTGTCTTTGACTTTTGCCTCTAGCTGAGTTTTTATTCCATGTTATGTAAGTGTATCTTGTTCATCTGTAAATAAACTGAGTATGCAATAGAAGTAAAAAATGAGTTTAAAGAAAACCCATTTTAATGCAGGCTTAAACGATTTCCCTTAATGTCTATTTTTAGCTGGGTGGGTGCACTCCTTCCCTTCTGTAACCCAAAGGCACCTCTCTCATTCTCTTTTTATGCAAATTAGGCCTCCCACACCATTAAATCATTTTTTATTGACTATTGAGCCTGCAAAGAAATGGACTGAACTTTAATATGGTACATTACCGTACCATAAAATACAATTTGTAGATCTTATTTAGATTCTGTGTTGCTGCACTTCCTCTAAATAATTGTTATTACTGAAGAAGATTTACAGGCACCGTTGAAAGAAAGAATAAGTACTCTCCATTTTCTATGCATTGAATCACAGGCTGTGCATGATTTCACATCTAAACCCCCTTGCTCCTGATGCTTTTTTGAAATGAAACAGGTCACGTTATGCTGTTAGTTGCTATTAGAGTTTTTAATACAGCAGTATCCAGAACTTCTGCTGACTTCAAATAGCGCCGGGATTTCACCCCCTTCTTTTTGTGCTGCTAGGGTTGTGCTAACTTTGCAAACCGCAGTGTCCTCAGGCTGTGAATCGTCACTTTGCACATCCCCATCCTCATCACTACCACATGCACAACATCAGCTGCTGCGCAGCACTTGGCAGGAAAATGCTCTGTTCCTTGGGAAGCACAAGAAAAATGCTGTCCTCCCACAAACTTTTGAATAAGGCTGTGCACATACTCAGCTTGTCAAGTTGCATGGCCTTGCTTTCTGTTATTAGATGGCTGCACCCTCGTGGAGTCGAGGGAAAGGAGGCAAGCTGAGATTTTATAAAGATTAACCAGACAGAAATGTATATGAGTCATTTTTAAAGAGTATAGCTCTTACTGAGGAACTGTTTTGCTCGAGTTGGCAGCCTTAGAGAATGACATTTATCTGTAGCACAAACTAGGAATGGCTAAGAAATAGTCGAGCTTATTATCGATGATGTCTCACCCTTCTTCCAGAAGGAGCGCTTCAGATCTGGAGGGCCATGATGCCGTGTCCGTGCACAGTCACCGTTAGTGTGCCAGCGGGAGAGCTGTCTGTGGTCCCAGTCTCACGTCGGACGGGCCAAGGAGGACCCTTCCCATGGCCTGGCAGGACAGTCGCTGAGATGCTCTCCTGCTCCCCTCTCACCCAGAAAGCTCCGTGTCAGCATGCCAAGTCCCCGGAGTCATCTGGCCCTCCCGGCATTTTGAAACTGGCGGAGTTTCAAAGCTATACGAGAGGCCTAATTTTTCAGGCTGATTTCCCCCCCTCGCAGAGACTTCCTGAGAACACTTCACTACCTTTAAAAGTCAGGGCGCTTAAGATTGGGCCTAAATTCAGAATTGTTTATCTGACTCTGGAGCCTGAACATTTTGAACTGGGCTATTGAACTGTCAATATTTACTGCATTTACTGCATTGCCACATCAGTTTAAATAAAAATAAACAGAGACAAACATTGAGCTTTTGCAGTGATGATGTATAGAACACAAATAGGTTAAGAACCAAAGAGCAATGGCTGCTGTGCAAAGAGTTATTTTATCTACATACATGTGTATACATCATATACATACATATGTATATATATAAACAATTTCCCTTTTCAGTTGTGTGTGTCAGTGAAAATGGAGCATCACTTCTTAAGCCTTCTCCCAGGATTTAATGCATAATAAATCCTAAGAAATGTTAAAGTTTAACAATGAGATACGTTATGAAATTTGTTTAACATGAAAAATGATTTGATTAACAAACAAATTGACAGTCAAGCACATCAGTGTGCCTTTTACTTTTTTTTTTTATTTGTAAGAAAACCACTGGGATAGTTGCTGAGAGTTGAAGGAAGCAGATGACTGAGCAGTCTCTTCCAAGAGCTCTGTTTTCTTTTTCTGTAGAGTATGTGTGAGGAGATAAATTTGTGAATACAAAATATAAGTAAGTCTCTGTGATATAAGCCTTTGATTTTAATGGAGACTCTGAAAACTTAAGAGACAGCTATCTCATAAACTAGACAAGTAAGCAGAGAAAAACACTTTTAATCATTTTTTAAAATATGGAAATACTCTCTTAAAGAAGTTATTTAATGTCCAGCTTGGTCAGATGTATCCTATTACTCTGACATGTTTAAACTAATCAGTAGACAGTGATGGCTTATTCTGTCCTTTTTTTTCCCAGATTATTTGGAAACACATACAATGGCTCCAAGTGGCTACCAGCCCTGCTTCCGTAGGGCTCAGTACAGCACATGTTTACATCCTGATTGAGGAAGCACTCTGGTATATCCTTAAGGCTATCCTGTGTCAACACCTGATGAGGTCCATCTATGTCTGTATAGAGCCTTTAATGTATCAGAATATCCATTCAATGACTTGCTTCTGATAGTAAACGTTAACCACAGTAGTAAGCACTGTGCAGGATCATGGCCTCGTGCTTTAATATGTTTAAGGGAGATGTTATGCAATTAGTGTGAAGAAAGGTATCTGAATTATTTCAGCTGATGGTAGGGTGTTTTTGTGCTTTTTTTTTTTCAGCTGAACTCTTCATGGAGCAACACCATCTCAAAGAAGCAGGCTTTTGTATCCAGGAGGCAGCTAGTCTTTTCCCCACATCTCATGCTGTACTGTACATGCGTGGGAGGCTTGCAGAGATGAAAGGCAATTTGGAGGAGGCTAAGCAATTGTATGATGAGGCACTCACAGTGAATCCAGCTGGAGTCGAAATTATGCACAGCCTGGTGAGTTTGCAGGGGCTCAGCTTCATTATAGTATTTATGTTGCTGATTAACTGTAATAAGAGGGGAGAGGGTTCGTGCTTGCTCTGGATGCCATTGTCTTCCTAATCCTGCAAGCAAGTGACTGTTCCAAGAATAAATTGGGTAGCTCGAACCTCTATTTTAAGACTGGATTGAATGTTTTTAACTAATTAGGACTTGTGTCAAAAGTAAATATTTTAATTGACAAATGCTTGATAGTTTTGGAAGTCGGTTCTGTGCTTTATTGTCTTTGCTGCTTTTCCTACTAACTGTTACGCATTTTAAATAAGCAGTGCACTGATGTTTGGAAGATTTGAACTAAGTATCTATAGAATATAGATAAATACAGTGTTTGCAAATCTTGCATTGAAATCTTGTGTCTAATCAAATGAAGACAAACTATGAGTTTCTGATAAAACTATTTTCTTAAGCCGCTGCTTCACTCCAACCTTTTTGTAGGGGCAGTAACTCCACATTTGTTTACTTCTGTTTTGTTGTTGTTGTTTTGTTTTGTTTTTTAACATTCCTATATGGGAAATATTCTTTCTATTGCACCATCCCCAGAACAAACCTTTTTACAGACTCAGGGCCAATAGCCTTCAAATTGTTGTTGTTGTTATCATTTATTATTATTATTATTATTATTATTACACAACGAGCTTCGTGGAGGCCCAAAACCCACCTCTCTTATGAAATCAGGACTTCTAATCATACTTCTTCAATGATGTATCTTATTAATCATAGCCCTTACTGGTTCTCTCTGGGATTTTTAGAAGACTTTCTTGAACAGTTTAATTTTTACAGGAATTCAGTGACTGCTTTAAGTCTTTGCTAGCAGATTTATATTCCCTAGCATAAATTCGGGCCTGATTAGGGTTGCAGGCAGCCCTAAAACTGACAGGGTATCAACGCACAGGAGGACAAATGTACAGTGAAGTGATGATTGAGACCAAATCGTAGAACCTACAGGCAAGAGATGAGAGAGTTATAATAATGAAGGTTCAGTGCAAAGCCAGCAGATGAATAGCTCGTGCATATGTCAGGAGTTGGGCAAAAAACAGCTGTGCATATACCAGACTTGTATGCTTAATGGGGCAATAATATTACTTTGTTGTGATCCAGCCTTTACAAAATCTGTGAAGACAGGATGATGTGCTTTGTTCAGTTAGTATCATGACTTCAGACAAGTCACCAGTATCAGAGAAACCATCAAGTTAGTTGCCAACATGATACAAATAGCTTTCATTTTTGTCTTATTTTATGGGCAAAGCCACATACTGTGTCTTCCCATTTCACTTGCTTGCAATTTTCTGAAACTATAGTCATTTGGAATAAAATTTTCTGAGATGCACATCTGCTCTGGCCCAGTTTACTTTGGAAAATGTCACCCAACATGGCTTAACTGTTTCTGAAAATGAGGCTAAGGAAAATACTTTAGAGGTTTCAGTGACACCTTCTTTATTGTGCTTTAATGTCCCCAGGTTTTGTCAGGAGAGAGTGGTTTTTGTAACTTATTAATGTGCTTTTTACCATCCCTAAGAAAATCCCTGAGGTTGTCCAAGTTACAGTCTTCAGAACCACGTTCTGTATATGCTTATTAGATATGTATTTCTGAAACCTCTAAAGAGTCTGTGAATGCTCATTCCCCTCAATCCTCTGTAAGCTTCAGGGAGTAAAATCAAGGAAGAGGCAGAGAAGTCAGTGAGATGAAGAGTTTAAGGAACAGCAACTGATTCTGTGAGCAAGTTAATTAAAAAGACATACTCAAAAGAGACTAAGAGAAATAAAGATAGAAAAGAAGATACAATGAGGTAAGTAAAACTGGATGAAGCTGGACAGGCAAGAAGAATGAGACTGGGTTAAGAAACCAGGCTGAGATGCGTGGTTTGAAGGGTGGGCATGTTGGAAAGGATGAATCAGAAGGGGTTGGTGTTATGAGAGGCACATAGAAACATGAACTGGTGAGAGTACTTCTACTGCATAGCCTTTGGTCTGCTTAAAATCCTGAATCTTTCCATTCTGGTGCCGGCAAATATCAGTGAAAATCACTTGCTTAAGTGTGTGCCTCATCTCCTTTAGCTTGGCTCTGCTGGCAGCCAATGGTTTACACCTGCTAGCAAGATAGCAAAGGTCTGGTCTATCCCTGCTGATATGAAGCATGGCAGTAGCTCTAGGATGCCACATAATGGCATTCCTTTCTGTGCTTTTCCAAAAGCTAGGAAATTGCACATAGCAAGTTCAAAACATCTGATGAGCACTACAGAAAAGCCTGTAAAGAAATTAATCATTCTGCCTTCAGAATAGAGCTTGAATAATGTGCAGTAAACAAGGCTTTTATGGCTATGCATCAAATAGAAAGGGCAAAAATAAAATATTGAGTGGCTGCTAGCTAAGTGAATTTGTCTTGTGTACTGAATGAGACAGTGTCCCTGTGGAGAACTTAGGCTGGGTTTAGGTGATTGAAGCCACAGTGTAGCAAGTGGCAAATTCTGCATCTCTTTGAGGCCATCAAAAGAAGACTGGATCCTTTCTGATACGTATGCATTATCAAAATGCTAGCCATACTGTTGATAAAGGTACAGGTTCTTGAGCACAGTTTGTTCTGTCCCCTACTTGAGGGAAATACACATCTTGTGTTATGCAAGAAACCAAACTAGATTATCAGCTAGCTCCAAGTAGCTTGAAACTATGCAAGACATTAAATTCACACATGCAGTTTTGGTGCTGGTCTCCCCCAAAATACGAGCACTTAGTTTTCCCTCTGTAATAATACTGTTGTGGGCGTGTAATAATTTAGGGAACGAGGGTCTGGTAATGAGAACTACTGTCTGACTTAGTGCAATTGCCATCCAACTGACCTAGTCCACTTTAAGGGAAAACTCTGCTGTAGACAGTGCTGGCTCTCCCTGGTGTAGCAGCATCAATTAGCAAAGTAGTCAAGCCTCTTCCCCTGGGCTCTCAGAACTAGGCTGTCAGGGCTATATTTGGAAAGCTCCAACTTGAGGAGCATTACTGGCTCCAAATGAAGGGCACGGACCTAGCAATGAACACGTCCAGCGGGTGTCAATAACTTTTACACAGGGTAGGGTCACCACCATAGTAAACACAAGCTCTTCCTCCGCACAGCTGAAAACAGATGTGTTTTACTGTGACTGGAGGGTGTTTACAATAGCTGTCAAATGTGTGTGCTTTCTGTATAAAGCTCACTGCTTAGACCCTTAGAAACTGTACATGCTACAGGACCACAGTTCTCTGTAGGAAGTAAGACTTGCTAGGCCCTTTTTTTCCCACATTTTTCCTCGTTCTGTCTCACACATTTCAATCTTCCCTCCCTTTGATAAAACAGTCCTGTTCTTGTCCAAATAAAGCTCTTCCTGGGGCCTTCCTTGCAAAGACGTGTTTTAGTTAAGGGAAGAAGAAAGTCATGTATTTAAAAGGGAAGGAAGTGGGCACCCTCATCTCCGTCACTATGTCAGATTTAATGAAAACAACAAAAAATACCCCTGAAACAAAGAAAAAAGTAATTTTCTTGACTCATACTTGAGTCTTACAGATTGCAGTGAAAGATTGTAATGATTCCTCAATTCTCTTGAAGGCTGGGGCAAGGATGATAAGGTTGTTATCAGAAAGCCGTACAGCTGTCTTCAGTGCCTGACCCCTATGCCTGACGGTGAAATAAAGTGAAATATATATTGTTTTTTTAATATATATTGTTTTTCATTTGGTGAATTTTTGTCAAGGTTAAAATGGAAAGCAGTCTTTACAATGTATTTTGGTGTTCTATTATGACCACATTAATAGGTGGAAAATACAATGTAGTGAACAGTTTAATTCTCTGCACGGTCCAGTCAAACAGAACATGACTTTTCAGGTAACACCAGTTGTGCTAAACATGAGTTCTGCTTGTTCTTAAGGAGACTGTCAACTGTACCACAGAATTTAAGATTAGCAGCCACACAGAAGGGCTTTACAGTTATAACGTGCCTTCCAACTGACTTTGGAAATATATGCTTCCCACTCACCTGAATGCAAGTCAGCTAAGACGGGCTGACAAATTGACTGTAGGCTGCTCTGCGACCTTTGTTTCCTGAGATGAGCGTAGATTTTGGCCTTTCCTCAGGCAGGCCTGGTTTCTTTCTGGAGAAGGTCCTATAGTGAATGGAGTTTGGGGAGGTATCAGCCACCTAACGGTGTTGCAGAATTGTTGAGGTTGGAAGGGACTTCTGGAGGTCCTCCGGTCCACATCCAGCACCACGTCTAGCTGGGTTTTAAGTATGTCCAAGGAGGAAGACTTCAGAGAACATACTAAACGTAATACTGACATTGCTGTACTGGGTTAGACCAAAGGTCCATCTAACCCACCTCTTCAACAGCAGCTATAAGGAAGCTCCTTGGAAAGAATGAGAGCAAGGCAAGTGTGTATACTTCCTAACGTTATGACTTGGGACTTCCTGAAGTAGATGTAGGTTTTACTTGTCTAGTAAGTCACAGTGCCTTTCTCCTTCGTGAACTTGTCTCCTCTGGAGCCCGTGTTAGCTTTCAGACTCACCATATCCCTCAGCAAGGCGACTCGCAGGTCTGCTTTCTGCTGTATAACTTTGTATATAAATTCAGTATGTTCCCAATGCTGCTCATCGTAGACGCACCAATGCATTTCGTGTTCCTTTGGAAGACATAGTACACCATTGTTTGTTATTCATCCCCCTTCCCATTAATGATTTTATAGGTAACTAGCATAGAACCAGTTTCATTCCTTTCATTATTGCTGTTGCCTCTCTCTGAGCTTTCTACGCTTCTTTTTAAGAAGAGAAAACCAAAGGAAATAATGTGGTTAGGTTTAATATTTAGCTTAGCTTCAAAGACAGTGCTACAGAATCAGTGTTTTAAAAAAAAAAAAAAAAACACCTTACTGTCCTATGGTGGTCTTCTCATGTAAATTACTACCTATACAAATACAGTGGTCTATTCCAAATGTTTTGTATTACCCCTGTCTCGTTACCACAGCTCTTTTTCCATCTTCTTGTGCCTGTAGGGGCTAGGCTTTTTTTCTGAAAGGTCAGAAGCTCTAATGAATGGATTGTGATTTATGATAGCAATGAGCAGTGTAACAGTGTTATCTTGGGTCCTTGCAGAACTGGCGTCCCAGTCTGTGAATACAACATCACCAGCAAGCGTGCAGTTCTAGTCTTTGATATGCATTTTTCATTCTGCATGCCAAAGACATCCTTTTAGCTGATGGAACACAAATTTCTCTCTGCTGGTAATGCTAGAAGCTGAAGAGTTTGACTAAGAACAAGTTTTTGTGTAGATTGTGGTCCTTTTGTATAAGATAAGTGCCTTGCTTTTGGTTAGAACCTTCTAAAAATTATCCAGTGCTTTGTTTAAATCTTCTACTCTTCTTAATTGTTCAGTTGGATGCAAGAGCAGAATAATAAAAAAAAAAAAAAAAAAAAACCTTTACAAAGAGACTTGGACTGTTTAATTTGGCCTTCATTGTGTACTTAGGATGCAATTTCATGTTCATTTTAGTAGACGAGTCAACCTATTGTCTCCAGACTCACATTTGGTAGCATCAGGATAATTTGAAGACTACAGTTTGCACTGATTAGAACATGGAAATGAATTATTTCTGTTCATTTATTTCATTTTACCTCACAGTATGGTGCATGCATCCTTGTTTTCAAAGGCATCCATTCACATAATAAAAACATGGCTTGATTGCTTAATATTTTTAAGGATGACATGCGTTACTTCCTTGGGGATTCGTTTCATGCTGGCATGAAGTAATCATATAAATCATGAGGAGGATTCTCGGCAAGGCTAAATTATCATAGCTTTATCATACCAAGGTCTGTATGTCTCATAAGGTAGCCAGGGCACTAATTAAAAGCATTTTTACCTTGAAAGCTGAAGTTAGAATGCTTTCTGTGCTTAAATGTGGGAACAGAAGAGTATAGTTTTCACATTAATGCAGTTACTTATCATCTAAGGAGCTGCTTTATGTCCACCCTTTATCTAGTTTGTTTGCTGTTTTGCAGATAAGTATGTCATGGTCTGTTCCCATTTTCTAGTGACATTTCTTGCTCAGGTTTTTTGTATTTGTGTACAGAGAATTGAACATCACAATTAAAACGCATCCCTCTGCAGTTAGGACAACTCTGCATTTGTCCTAATTGTAATTAGGTGGATAATTGTGTCTAGAGACAGAATGAATGACCCATTTAATGTGTTCTGGAGACAGTTCCTTCTAGCTGCATTTCATGCCACCCTGCTCTTGTTCTGGCACAGATGATAAGCAGAGTTAGAGCCCAGGTAGTTTCAATTAAGTGGACAGGTGTACTACTTTCGTGATAAATTCTGAGAATAGTTTTCATTATCACAGCTTCTACATTTACAAATATTCAAAGGGAATCTGTGAGAAATTGCTGTCATAAGAATTTGAATTTCAGCAGATAATGACTGCAAAATGAATGTCAAACTGTTCTTTGAGATACAAAAATGTCGAAGCTTTCCTAGTTAAATTATTTTTTGTTAAACCTTTGAATCCGTGGACTCATTTTATGTTCTTGAGCAATGCATTTCCAAGTTGTAAGTGCATCGCAACATTTTTAACTTTAAATGTGTTTTTTGCTTATGTGTGTCATGCTTTTTATCAAAACTCTTCAGGCCAGGTCTTTGCTACCGTTACACGGCAGGGTGGGTCCTTCCTCTTCCAGACAGCAGAGAAGTGCAACTCCTTCATTTCCCATTGAAGGCAATTCACAGAGCAGGGCTGGGGAGGAGGTGGAGCCCTGGCACTCGCATCCCCTGCACGGCCGGCTCCAGCTCCGCTGCAGTGTCAGCTGTGACTGTGTGTCATGCTTCCCTCTAAACCTCCGTAAAACAGGGATGAAACTACTAATCTACTTCATCTGGGGTTCGCGGAGCTTAATTAATATCTGTGCATACTTTCAGATGACAAGCGCGAGATGACAAGCACAAGATCTTATTTTTTCTAATTATGTGTCTTGAATCCTGTGGTGTTCTATTCACTTGGGCTTTTAGACCGCAAATTGTTTTGGGCACAGTACTGCAACTGTTCAGCCCAAACGATGTGCTTTACTGCTCTGAGTACCCTCGTGTCCCTAAATGTAAGTAGTGATGAAAACATTATTGCAGTGGGAGTGGGATTTAGAAGGCAGATCTGTGAACTACTTCTTCCTCTCCCAAGGATTTGTTTTCATTAGAGGAGTCTGCCTTGCCTGTAGGTTGTGAGTTCCCCTCCGTTGTATTGATAAATTGTTATAGCCGTGCTCTGAAGGACAGAGTAAACAGGAGCAAATGTGAATCTGAAGACTTTCTAGCACAGCCCTCTTCTCTTCCTGGGGATAAGATATGACAACGCCTGCAAAAAATAGCTTTTTGCGGGGGGAGGGAGGGAGGGTGCTTCCTTTCTGCTCTGACAGTGAGTGTATCCTTCTGCTCTGCAGATTCAGTGCAAGCAGAACATCGTTGTGCCAGCACAGTTCTGCAGTTTCCCCTGGTGAGAAGAGTTTTGGATTTTTAAGGAGAGAGATGACAGACCTAAAGGTAGAAAAAGCATTAAGAGTAGACAGTCATTACAAGTCTTTCCAAAAATGGAGCAACCTTGAACAAAGTGCTTTTTTTTTTTTTCTTTTTAATTAAGTAAGTAATAGTGACAATCAACGGGAGATTCTAGCAACCCAAAGGAAGACCAGTGACGTCTTCGGTGATGCAGCTTGGAGAGCTACAGTCTGGGACTCTCTTAGGTCTACCTAATATGGAGTGTATGAGAAAACACTGGAAGGGTGCATTAAGAAACTGTTTGCTAAGACCTAGTCTCCAGCAGGATATTTTTGGACCACTCTGCCAGTACAAAACATTCAAACAGTTTGGCCCACCCCATAAGTATTCCCTAGAAATACTAGGGGATGTGGGGGTGCTGTTACCAAGTTTTCTCACAGTCTTCTTTCTGTTCAGCACTGCAGTTCTCCAGTGCATGTGAGAACAAGTGAATGGTGATATATAGGTGTGTAAGAGGAAAGGGGGGGAGAAGGAATTGTAAGGGTGTAGAAGAGGCTGCAAAAAGCACAGGGCTGCTTACTTTGAAACACCAAGGTAAAGCATAGACCACAGACAATTAAAATCACTTATCCATTGTTTGCTGGCCACACAGTCACAACAGATTGTTTCTTCTTTTCCATCCTTCTCTGCCTCGTAGATTTCTGCAGATGAGCCCAGCCTTGATTTGCACCAGACGGCTCTTTCAATGCTGTTTATTTGCTATTTCATCCAAGAAAGGCAAAATTCACTACAAAGAATCCGAAAGTGCACTTAGGTCAGAAGCTTTTTCCAGTGGTGTTGAAAGAGGATCTGAAAACACTCAAACCATCCAGGAATCAGGAGGAACTCCTCAGCAGTTTGGAAAATTCGACTCCTTAGGCAGGGACTTAGTATAGGTTTCCTGTTTGTGACATTTTTTATGTGTTGGGAAGACTCCTCTTGCATTTTTCTTCTCTTCCTTTCCTGTGCTGCCATAAAGCTCCAGACTATCAATGAGCTGCTGCGTCATATTGCTCCTGTGGCTTTTGCCTATATTTTTGACAAAATGCTGAAGAGAGAAGCCCTGGCTGGAAAAAGAGGTGGGGGAATTAACATGTACAATGGTCGGGGAAGGGAGAGACTAGAAGAGTCTGACTTGTCAGGGTAGCAAAATAGTCTGGGAAGGGATACGTTTGCTCTCTGCAGCTACATGTGGAAACAAATAGTAAACTTGGAGAGAAAAAAGCTGCATTGAGTAAAGGATGATGCTTATATTTACCTGCTCTACATTGGTGCTGGAGATTTAAGAGGGTTAAATCAGAGTCATCAGAGCAGAGAGGTTCTGGAGCTGCCTTCCAGCAGCAGAAGACACGGGAGGAACCACCTCACCCCTGTTACACTGGAGCTTGATGGGTTTATGAGAGGGCTCTTGGGAGGAAGGGAGCAGCCCCCAAAGTCGCTGTAAGTAGGACTTTAACCCAAAACAGTTCTCGCCTATTTTGTGCACAGGCTGGACTGCCCAGGCCACCAGTGACAGTAATCATGCTGTCCTCCTGTGTGACCCGGAACTCAGAGTGTCCAGCTAAAAACGCCTTGCAGGCCCACCTGCAGTCCTTTCTTCCTGTCTCCTTTTTCTGTCGATGATATTCTATTCCCAGAAGCATTTTGTAATTATATTGAGTTGTATTATTTTTTAAATTAGATGTGGAGTGTGAATGTTAGTAGGGCTGACCTCCATTTTTTATATATATTTTAATGAGTTGTCAAGTGACTTGTGTGTGTCACGGAGTGGTATGATGGATGTAGCTGGAATCAGGAGAGTTGCATTGAAATTCCCTTAAAAAATAGCCAGCATTGTGGCAGCTCAGCTCTATTGACAATAACGTCAAGTCGGGTTTAATAGCGTAGTTCCTTATTGAATGAGTCCACCCCATAGGAATCATTGTGACCTTCCTGTGTGTGCGCAAGATAAAAAATCAATGTTAATCCCTTGGGAGGAAAAATGTAAGATGAACGGAACAGTTGAGTGAGTCTAATGAGAATCAGATGGCAAGAATGTTAATTTGGAAAGCAATACTTGTGTAAGCTGTCCGAAGACACAGTGCAGCAGTTTCCATATATCACCAATTGCCGTGCATTCTCCTCAGATACATATCTGCAAGATGTGATTTAATGGATTTGCGGCTCTTCTACGGCTTCCTGACAGAACAACAGGGGGTTTCGAGTTAATCACCTTTCGGTGGGGAGATTTATGACCGCTGTAGTTAGCTGAACCTTTCCTCCGTCAGGAAGGGCATGGGCTGGAGCCAGTCGCTGGGCGCAGCATCCCAGCTGCATAATCAGAAACAGGCTCGAGCAGCTCAGGCTTGCGGTTGCTCTCCGGAGTCATGCAGCTCACTGGCATTGTCGAATATAATGTTCGCTTAAAGTCAGCTCTCGTTCCTAGTATTTTTGGAAGTTGGGTGGGTAGTAATTTCTCTGTCATGCTTTGCTTAATAGCCATCAGCTTTGTAAGGAATAAACAAAACAATGGGCTTTTATTCTCCCTCGTTCCTTCTGCGAGTCTGGGGTGGCAGTTCCATTTTAACTCCTTTTAAGCAGTAGGTGAAAATGCACTTTGCCTTTAGCTTAGGCACATGTGCCGGTCACTCTCCCCACCTGGTTCCCAGAAAAGAGGGACTTCTCCAAGGCTGGTGTGGAGCCCCTTTTTTTGGGGTCCTGCTCTGCAGTGCCTGGTGGAACGGTCTGTCTCTGTCCTTCCCTGAGCGTCAGGGGGCCATGTAATCAAGGTGGGTGCCTGCGTTTGTATAGACCACATACCTCCAAATTAGTCACATGAGGCTGATGAGTGTCTCCTAGTGCAAAGTCTAAGGCAGGAAATGAGGAGAAATCACTCTGAATAGTTCCAGAGAAATTACTGCATTGATGTTTTCACATTTAGCCTGATTCTCTCATTGCTTGCGTTGTCCTGTTCAGCATTCATTTTAATACAAAGAGTAGGCTCGTAAAAACATCCGTTTGCCAGTTGCATCACTTACCGGGCTGTATCTGCTTTCTAAGATTGTCTCCAGCATTAGAGGCTGCAAATAAAAATCAGCTGGAACACAAATGGCAGCATCTCAGTAATGCCAAGCTGTACAGTGGAGATTATTTGTTGACGCTTTTTTTGCCAGCATTGACTAAACAAAGATAAGAATGTAAGTGCTGCGGCAGAGCTTCCCAAACAGGATTACAGGGGCGATAGGAGCTTGCACTTAGCATTACAGCAATAGGTGCCGGTGTGGGAGAGATGTAGTTGCATGTTGCTCCCCTTACGTCCTAAGAGCAGAACGATAAAAGAAGAGAGAGGTCTGTGGAGCTCCATGTGATGTTTGCTCCTAAAAGACATTCATCTTTTACGGTTTGATTCATTAGGTTTGTACTGTGTGAGCTTTGCTTTGATTCTCCTAACATCCAAATGGTGGTTAATGTGCCTCTGAGGGAGGGCCTCACATTGTAAGCCTCGGGAAGTTTCACAGCAGACCAGGCAAGTTCTGTAAAAGCTCTGAACTGAGTGGGGAACAGGCCTACAAGTCAGCTAATTTTGAATGTCATCACGCATGGCACAAGGCTAATTGAGATACACAGAAACTGCCATGTGCCTTCATAATTGTGTTTAGACAAGACGTTCAGTATTTGAGTCAGCTCGGCAGCGTTCCAGCTGATGAAAGTGTTAACGATACCTGACACCAGTGATGAGATGTGAAGAGCTCCTCGTATCTTGGTGCACATGTCGTGAGGCACATTAGAATCACAGAATTCAGGTGAGAAAGGACCTTGCCTTCCGAGGTCAGCTCATCCCCCCTCCTGCTCACCGGGGGGCCAGCTTCAGATACAGAGTACGTTGCTCAGGGCTGTGTCCAGTTGGCCTTTGAGTATTTCCAAGGGTGGATATTTCACCACTCCCCAGGTTCATGTTCTGGTGCTGCACCACTGCTTATAAAGATTTTTTTCACGGTATCTATTCAATCAGAATTTCCCTTGCTGCCCCTTCATCCATTGCGACTGAGAAAAGCCTAGTCCTATCTTTTTTCCAGTTACCCATTAGGTAGCTGAAGATGGCAGTCGGGTACCTCCTTAGCCTGGAGAGGAAAAGGCTGAATAAATGCCCCTCTCTCTGACTTTTCGTAATAGTATGGCCCCCCACCATCTCAGTGGCCTCCACTTGCCCTTCACCAGTTTGTCATCATCTTTCTGGTACTGGGGAGCCCAAAACTGGAGGCAGCACTTCTGATGCAATCTCAAAAATGCCAAAGGGAAGGAAATAATTACTTCAGTCTGCTGTGATGCGTTACCAAATGCAGCCCAGGATGCCATTAGCCTTCAGCACCGCTTGGGTGCCCTGCTGGCTCGCTTTTCTGCAGAGCAACTTTCTCCCCAGCTGGCATCCAGCCTGCACAGTTGCATGGGGTTATTCCATCCCAGGTGCAAGACGTCACTGTTCATCAAATGCAAATCCTCCCTCAGTTTGGTCAATGCTTAAGCAAAACACAAAGCTGCCATCTCTGTGTTATTCTGAGATTTTGGTTTCAACATATTTTTTTTTCAGGAACCCACAGTGCCCTTGGTACAGACGCACACAGCGTTCAGTATTTTTTTTTCCCCGCATTGTAGACAATAAGGAATGGTATTGCCCAAGGCAACGTGAACAAAAGCACAGAGATGTGATGAGGGGCCTGTTGGGAAATCACGAGCCACTGGACAGCTAGTAGAGCGGGACGCCTTCAGTAGGAGGAACCCTGATGGGACTGTGTGGTTCTGTGCTTTCAGTCTGTAAAGAGCCAAGCTGCTAGAATGGGTCTGGCATCCTGTGTGACCTGCTGCAGGAAGGTACGTGCACGTGTATGTGTATACACACGCATGTAAATGATGTACCTCGGAGCTACCAGAAACACAGCACCAGCTGGTTGTAGCAGGCCACGATTTGGTTATGAAACCTTAGCTGGAACAAGCTCGGGCCACCTCTTCTGGCTGGGGCTCTGATGCTTTGCAGAGGGGATGGGTCCCCAGCACCGTTTGCCAAGCGGGCTGTGCCCCAGGCTCGAGTGGAGTAAGAAAATGGAGAGCCACATTCTCAAGAGGACTTTCCTTGTCGAATGAGCCAGGCAGGGGCAGGAGGAGCACAGTTAGTTAGCAGGTGGTGGTACTGAGGCTGGCGGAGCAGGAGGCCCAGCGAGGGCAGTGCGGGGTACCCGAAATGAAAATCCTCTGGGGAGCCACTACCCATGCCTCGCCTCTGGTGTGCCTGGGGATCATGAAAAGCCACTGCTCCGTTTATTAGCTCATCAGATGCCATTGCAAACTTAGCCTTGTGGTTTTGGTTTCTCCTTGTATTACAAGCAACAGCTCCCCCTTCTTCTCCACAACCTGTCAAGCCAATCTGTGTACTGCAGACCCAAACACCTGCATTGAACATGACACGAACCAGCACTAAAGAGGCAGTGTACGGCTGAAATATAGCACTTGTTCAGCACATCCATGCATAACATACCAAGCAGGCCAAACCTAATTGGTAGCGAAGGATGAACGATGAATTGCATTTAAAATAAATTCTCAAGCAGCTCTGAGATTGTGATTATTATTTTTTTAAACAAGGAGGAGAAAGGTTAGCTTCATCCTTATGTAAATATTCCCCTGTGTGGTTTCCCAAAGCAGATGATGATGGCGAGCAGGTTTGGCACTAACATGTGACTGTATGGTTTTTAGTAAGAGAACAGTATTATTCTCTTGCATCTAAACCAAACCTCCAGAATTTCTGAACTTTTAGTTACAGTAATTTTTGTGCCAGATTGGCAGGCAGTGGTATTTTCTCTTTGTGGCTGTCACTTTCAGCTCAGCAGAGCACAGGAGTGACTAATACAGGCAAATGAAGCTAGGTCAAGTTAAACACATGCCACAATAAAGCAGTCCCAAAATCATATATGATCCCATACTGCATCACGAGGCTCGAACCTTGACACTGAAAGAGATCACACAGGATTAACATACAGCCAGACCCCACATCATTTCAGTCTTTTCTGAATTGAGTTTGTGTGCATAAGGATAGTTTGGGATGGGATTCTGCAGGTACAAGCAGATACCAGGTCTCCTTTGGGCTTCAGTGAAAGTAAGAGATTTTGCACATATTTCATGCGTGTTAAGAGCAAAATTGCCAGCAGTATCTTCAGCACCAGGCTCATAGACCATTTAGTATCCTGTTTGCCTGAAAAGTGTCTTGCCTTGAGAGCAAGAAATGTAAGTAAATGTATAAAGAGAGTGATAAAACCCACAAGCCCTGGAGATTTCCAGACATCAGAAGGAGCAGAAACTCTCATTTTAGGATTCCTTGCTGTTGTTCCTAGAATACTGCAAATAGGTCAGACAAGCAATGTTGAAAGCTCAGAACAGCTTGACACTAATAATAAATGGTTGTGCAGATATGATATCTGTTAATTTCAAATATCTGACATTTTAAATGATTTTTCCCTGAATATCACCATAGTCACCATCGGTTAGAAGAGCTCAGCTCTGAGAAATATGCTGTTATGTATTATTTGTTGGCTGACACAGCAAGTCAGACAGCCTGGAAACATACAGCATTTTTAACTAATCTCTTACTCTGAATAGTGAATGAAGAACAATCAAAGGAAACTGTTTGGAAGTAACCCATTGTTTGAAATCAGCTTTCCCAAACTAGCAGCTATAAAATAGCATTGAAAGCAGCAGCATTGCAAAGTAAAAATGGCATGTATGCAAGATCCTTGAGCCAAAAGACAGCCCTTTTAAAATATATATGTATTTTTAGCTTGGTCAGCTGTACTAAGTGATTTTATCAATGTAGCCAGTCTCTGGAATAAGAATGCTCACATAATGCAGTGTCAGTGCAGGCAGCTATGACAAGTCATGACGTATGCATGTAGCACAAATCCTTTCAAATCAAATTCATGCAAATGAAATTCTGTAAATGGATTAAATCTTGATTGTCTTGCACTACTCAATTTGCTCTCACAAGCTGGCATCAAACTGGAACAGAAGAGCAGCCTCGTTGGAAGTACAGCCCTGCTATTTTTGCATGCTTTGAACTAGATGACTTGCAAACTTTTTCCATCTCAGTGGTCATAGAGCCTGTCACAGCTTGAGAAGAACCAGAGGGACTGCTTCTCTGCATCTCGCATTAGAAGAGAGCTCCCTTTAGAAGAGACTCGCTCAAATAGCATGGGGATGATGATGAATAGGGGGAGAGTTTCCAGTCCGTTTAAGTTTCATTTGAGCGTTTCTCTTCAGTACCGTCCAGCTTTCAAGACAGGCTGGGTGCAGGCGCCCAAAGTATCAAAATACTTGAGGCAGGAAAGGGATCAAAATCCAGCTGAAAAAAAACAGCAGGATATAACATATGATGTGTGAAGGCTGCAGACCTGCATACAGCAAGGATTTACTGAAGCCAAAACGGCTACATCGTCATTTCAGGAAGTTCTTTAAGGCTGGAGAAAATGAGAGGAAAATTCAAGCCCAAGGAGATAAGGAAAAAAAAATTGTATTACAGAACGTCTGGTTAAGAGAGACGGTGATAATTTCAGTAAATTTTTAATGAGAGACATCTTTATCTAGGAAGCATATACTGTGAATAATTTTCAGAAATCTTTAAAATTAAAAAGAATTATGATGGCCTAGGTTTCTATGGCAGCACATTCCAGTGCTTGGGGCAAGTAAGAAAAAGCTATACTGTCTTTAGCACTACTCAGGCTTTAGATGTTAGATAGGATTTGTTCTCAACAAGGTGGGCTAGGGAACCAGTGGTGTAGGTGTGGAAGTGTAACCCCTCAACAAATGCAAGGGGAGGCCCTGGGAGAGGTTTTTAGGTACTGCTTCAAAAATTTGCAGGCACTTTGAACACCCAGCTGGCAGATAGACTTCAGGGCGAACAAGCTTCCACTGCAGCAAAGCAGATGGGCAGTGCAATAGCAGGTGTAAAGTTAATTTGAAAATAAAAGAGAGAGATTTTTTTTTTTAATGGAATGCTTTTTATCTTACAAAGGTGTCTGCAAAATTCAAGTTGGTGTGTGTGGAACAAGCAGCTCTTTTTTGAAAGGCAGCCAGTGCCCGCTGCGGGGCCTGTGTTAAAAGTTGATGCCTGTTGGCTTTTGCTTTAGGACCTGCTACCCCCCTGGCCTGCGATCTTTAGCCTTTTCTGCTACACATTTAGCTTAGTAACAGTATTGTCACCTTGTTTTCCTGATTTTTTCCCCTCAGTAGACAGCTGCAAGTGGCAAAAAGTGATCCTGGCACATTGCTGGTTAAAAAGTAGCCAGCATATTGAAACTGTGCAGTAGCTCAATCTGAGCATGACCTGCTGTGGCTTCCTTTGTATGCACTGTGATATACTGCATCGTGAGTCTGTTTATGAGCAACAGAGCCTGTTTATGTATTCGACATTGTCCCTGTTATCCTCCCTACCACCACCACCCCAAATCAATATTCGCATCATGTGTTTGGCACAGGCACCTTGTGCTAGAGCTGTCTGGAGTTATTTTGGCTTGCCAGTGACCTTGTGAACGAGTTTGCCCAGCCTTTCAAAACCAAACCCTCAAGTATACCTTTGCAAAGTGTTTTCAGCCTAGTGCCAATGCAGGAGTGAAGAAAAAGTAAAAAAGCTGATTTTCAGACTTCTCCCAAGTACAGCCCCTCAGTGTCACATAGCTCCTGTGGCCACCCTGCAGCAAAGGCTGGGAGCAGAGTGGAGGCTGGGGAAGGGATCTCATTCTCCTGCTGGACCAGATCCTCTGAACAATAAAGCCAAGTGGCTAAAAGCAAAAGACATGTTAACTGAAGCGAGCTGAACTGCTCCTTCATCAGTGCCAGAGGCTTACTCGCTTTATACTGCATTTAATTGTGTTAATTTGGACCCTAATCCTACACAGATGATAGGAAGGGCGTTCTCCACCCATGCCTTAGTCCATCAGAAAAAAAAAACAACAAACACACAGACCTTAACATCATGAAAACCAACCTGGCCACTCTGAATTCTCCTTTAAACCAAGCCTGAACAAGCGTGTTATTTCACTTGAAGTTCCAGTTCAAAAACAAATACAAATCCAGTATCACACACAATAAACTCTAGACATTTAAAGCTATACCCTAAAAACCACAAAATGGAGATGTGCAAAATCCTCAATCGGCCTCACCCCATTAAAGCTACTGAAGTTTTGCCAGCGTGTCCTCACTGGAGCTCTAGACAAGGATTTAGGAGATCTTTGTTCGCTTGAAATCGTCTCCAGACTACCTGAAACCAGAGGCCCGGGATCTCCACAGAGCCATTGGGCATTGTGTTTGTTTGTTTTCATCTGCGCATGAATTTCTTTGAAAATACCCAGCAGAGCAATAAGAAGGGATTGTTTTTAATCTTTAGAGATGATAGCATGCTGTTTTGCATCAAGGACATTCAGAAACAAAGCATCAAATAAACTGTACCAGGAGATTTTTTATTTATTTTTTCCTCCGGGCTTTTCTGAAAATAAAACCTATTCTGCGTGGAGCTCGCTGTTGATAAGGCATCTGTAGGTTTGTTTTGTCACCCTGCAAGCACTCACACCTCCACGCTGAGGCAATTTACATGTGTGCACATGTGAAAACGCAGCTAGGCTCTGCTTGGAGCCGGGGTGGAGGGCGGGCAGCGTCCGTACAGCGACAGCTGGGCCTGGCCTCGAGCCAAGGCCGGCTCAACGCGATCACAAGATTTCGGTGATACGGCGTGGATTTTACATCGCCTTTCCAGGGGGAGGGTAGCTGGAGTCTCAGTTTTGTGCTCCCCTTGCCCTGCTGCTGCCCAAGTAACGGGTTTAGAAGCAGGCCGTGCGTTTGTTGTGTTACGCAGGGCAGCACAGTGGACGGCAGAGCACCTTCTGCCATCCAGACTTCAGTTGATATTGACAGCGGCTATTCGCGTAGCTGCGAATCTATCGTTTCTCTCATCCGAGGTCTCTTCAGCGGTACCCTTCCTTGCCTGAATGAGCGAGGTTATAAAACCCGGTAATTATAAATCTCATTGACTGCCTCGCATTCAAGGGCGTGTTCCCTCCGAGCATTGCTGCGAAGCGCGTTACCCCGGAGACTGCCCTGTGCCATTCCAAACAGCATTATCCTGACCCGGCGAGCTCGCCACAGCGGAGGACAGTTGGGACGCTGACCTGCTGCCACAGCCCAGTAAATGCATTTTTCTCATTTCACAGCGGGGCATCGCCGCAGTACAACAAGGCCGATACACTCGAGTATCCTTTTGAGGCACGGCTTAACGTCTCAGCGACAAGTGCTGGGTCGCTGCAGATGGAGCGAGGGAGCCTAGGAGGGCAGTCAGGAGCCAGAAGCTCTGCTGGCAGTCCACAAAATTTCGGCAGATTTCTCTGAACGTTTGGCTGTCTCAGACTTTTCTGGCAAAATCGTAAATACCTCAGACAATATTACACAGTATCAATAAAAGCCTTTCTTAAAGGTTTTTAAAGACAGCTGCTGTTGGGCCTTGCACTACGAACCGTAGCGTGCTTCAATAGCATCCTTTCCTCATCGATCTGAGCGTAGTTAAGATCCGTACAGGTACTTCCCTCAGCCTTGAGGGGTTTATTATCAGTATCCATCATGATGCCCTACAGTCAAGACAATACACAAAGCCCTGCCACTCCCCCACCCTCTCAAAAGGATTGTAAAACCTGAGTAGTGTCATGCTCTCAAAAAAAAAAAAAAGCAACCCAGTAACAAAAAAAAAAAGAGAGAAAAGAGAAAAGAAGGATCATCCTACTTCCTAGAAGAGCAGCAAGCACAAAACACGGCTGTTGCCATCCATTTTCTCAATTACTGTCAATGCACACAGCACTACACGGTAGCCTAGGCAGTTGCATCCTCTTTGTGCTCAAGTAGGAGAGGAAGATGAGGTGCAGAGCAGCGAATCCCAGCAGGTGAGCAAGCCAATTGAGTTTAATTAGAAACATCCTGCTGAAAATGTAAAACGTTTCACAAGTACATCATCCCTATGAGGGGCTGCTTTTGGAGCATGTGTTTTGCTGGGGCTTACACAACAACAACTAGTGATGCCCCCCTCACTCCCTCCCTCGCTCTGGCTCCGGCGCTCCCCAGGCACATGGGTGCTTGGCCTGGTGTTGTGCCACTGCACGGCAGCTCCTTGCCACCTTGCTGCCTCCCTGGGCATCTCAGACACACACAGGCTGGCTCATCGGAGGTAGACCAACCTCATGAAAACAGAAGGGCTTTGCGAGTCACAGGAGTGGATGCAATGCTAAGAGTGGTGCTGCTGTCTAAGTGTGCCCTCCACCCCATACAGCTTGAAAAGACCTCATCGTATTTGTGCTTCGGTCTGCGAGCAGCATTGAAATGTCTCTTACGTGTACATTTCTGTGTGATTGCAGAAGCTACCCAGTTCATTATATTTAGCCCGTTGAGTTTTTCCACTGTTCTGCTGAAATGATGAGCGATTGATTTTACCCTCTTCCCTGATGATCCAATATTTGTACTCCAGTGGTTCTCAAGAAAATTCATTCTTCCCCCCTCTAAATACAACGGCTATCACTAGAGTACTGCCAAACTGTGCAACCGTGGTGCAACGTAAAATAACTCATCTGTAGTGCAGGCAGCTGTGGTTCAATCTGAAGAACAGATACACTACAGAAATGTTCAGTCAATTCAAATCTGATTCGGGTTACTAATCACATGTTAGCTCTTGAGAGGTTGCAGCCATTTTTTCCATTCTCTTCATTTACGTGATGGGCTAGTGAACCCATGCCTACAAAGGAGGTACACAGATGCTTTAGGAAATCCTGTTCAAGGTTTCTATAGGTAGTAGGTTGTCTGGAGTCAGTCCTTTAATAAAAATAGAATTATCTATTCCTCGCCACATATGGTTTAGTCAATACTGTTGTACTCCTTCAGCATCTTTCAGAGTTCATGTCTAGCCACATGCCAAACTGCAGCTCCTGTAGTGCTCCTGTAGTAGTGAGGACTTCTCCAGACGGTGAAGGTAGTTCTGCTGGACTAGTTCTGTACAAGTCAGATGCACAAGTAGTTGTGTAAGAACAACAGCATCTTTTCTCAGTATACCTCCATTGCTTATAAAACTAAAATGTAAATATTAGAGTATAAAGCTAGGTGCTTTCATCATATTCCAACAAAAACTATTACTATTATATTTCAGTTAAATAGTATGAGCTCAAGTTTCCATCTATAAAAGAGCACTGTATCACTTTAGTCTTCTAAACAGTTACAGAAATACAGTCAAATCTGGACAAAATATGCTTGTGGCTTGGATGAGTAACAGTTTTTTTATGCTTGACTTCCAGAAAGATGACTGCTATAGAAGTGTCTGGTGTGGTTATTACATGACAATTAGCAGTTGTTTCTGTGCTGACAGATGCCCACATCAAAAAGCACTGATCGTCTCTTGTTAGCAATTTTAGAGATACTGTAATAAAGTAGCTTAGAGCAGTTCCAAGAGACATTGTCCTTTGCACCAAAAGCACATCATCATTGCCTCGGTTCACAATGGGAAAGGTCAGATTGTGAACAATTATAGCGGCTGATTTATGTGAAAGTTTAAGTCCTTTCTGCCAGTACAGAATTAAAAATTGCCCTTTTTTTCTGTGCATAGGTCTCTAAGCCAGACTAGATGAACATGCCATATTTCAGCATTTTGTTTACTAGTGAACTGTTTCAACAGTGAAGCAGTATACAGTATGCATATGCATGTCAGTGGCATTGGTCTTCTGGGACTGGGTGACATGCAAAGATGCAAGAGAAGGGAAAGGAGAGGTTTGTAAAGGAGGGGAGAATGACAGAACAAAACCCCCCGTGGCCACATCGTAGTGAACCAAGTTCACAAGTTCTTGTATTGCACAGCTGTAGCATGGAGCGTGTCTCCAAGCTTCTTAAAATGTCGGAGACAAGACAGTGGTGTTATTCAGTTAATGCAGGGGGAAAATACCTGGTTTACGTTAGTATCGAAAAGAATGCAGTGCAAACTGTGACCTAAATGAATTTCTCTGCCTGTGATCCAGAAGCCTGTTCTCTAGCCTTCCCATCGCGCAGCGTGCTGGAGCTAGGAGTCCTTGTCATGCAAGGGCTTTTTGCCCCGAGGT
Organism: Anser brachyrhynchus; assembly: GCF_964034855.1. Taxonomy (NCBI): domain Eukaryota; kingdom Metazoa; phylum Chordata; class Aves; order Anseriformes; family Anatidae; genus Anser; species Anser brachyrhynchus. Next base: position 34,086,444 of record NC_137696.1, read on the forward strand.
AGGACAGCAGAGTGATGCTGCTGTGGCTGGCAGTGCGAGTCTGAAACATTTGCTAACGGGCAAAGGTCTGTGGGAGCAGACATGAGACTGGCAGGTGGGACTTGATAGCAGAGATTCTGTGCAGCTGCCAAAAAATCACAACCCAGATGCTGGAGCTGAGCACATACTGCCTGATAGGAATGGTGTTCTGGGGAGAACAGGAAGCCTGCAAGCGCCTGTCAGGGAGATGAATTTGGTTCTGATTGCAGTGCTGCCTTACCTCGTCCTTCTCCTGTGGTCAGACAAGTCACAGTGTCTTCTGTGCATATGGAACTGGCTGGACGTGGAGATGTGCAGCATTTTTTCATTATTTTGCATCCAAAAAGTACCTTACCAAATCAGGCTCCTTTTTACCTCTCCAGAAACTTGCGTAAATCCCCTCCTGACTGTCTGACTTTCCCTCTCTCTCTCTCTGCATGAGCTGTTGTCTCTCAGCTCCCCATTCACCTCACACACTCATTCTGCAAGGTACATTTTTACTCTTGCTCCTCAGAGACCTTACTCATCCCAAGACATTGATCTGCCTTACTTTTTTCTCCATCCTTGCTCTGTTGGAGGGCAGTTCCCTCTCTAAAAAATGCTTGAGAGAACATGCTTGTAGTGAAACAAAAGCAAAGCAGCAGCAGACCAGCTGTCCTTTACCCTTCCACAACCACCCTGATGAAGAGCACACGAGGAGCAGCAGTATATATCCAAGCAGTGAGGGCATTCACTGACCAGCCAGTGGCTAATGTGCTCCCGTACTCAGCCTGAAGAAGCTGGGCAAGGCCAGCAGCCTGCAAACCAGGCTAAGCACTTCACCCTGTCTGCCCAAAGGAGGAATTTCCTAAAAATACATGTCCTGACATACCGCCGAGCCACATGGCACAGTGAGTGCAATCCTATTTTCAGCCTGCTCTGCAGGGTGACATAGCTCGTTACACCTCCTCCCAGAAATGGCACGTCGGCCGTGCAACACTTGCTGGAGGACCCTCAGCATGGGGTCTCCCGTGGGCCGGTGCTCTCTGCTGGAATTCCCTGCCGGGCGCTGGCACGCTCGTGGCGCACGGATCTGTGGTCAGGGGAAGCATCCCCAGGCGTGCTGAGTGTGCTGGGACAGCTGCCTCCTGCCCATCCTCGTCCTGTCCCGCGGCAGGGGCGCTCTGCAAGTCCCAGAGAGGTGAGTTGGTGAGTCACTGGGCTGGGGAGGAGGGAGCAGGAGGAGACACGGCCAGAACCACTTCTGATCTGGCCCCGAGAGGAGCTCTCCCCGTGGGTATGAAGCTCGCCTGGCACGCACTTCTCGCAGCTCCACCAAGCAGGACAAGGGTAAAGCAACAACTCCTGGCTTTCGGAGATGGTCGGTAGCCTCCTTCCAAACCACGGCTGATTAGCAGATTCTGTTTTCCCAACTCCGAGGCTTATTGCAGAATCCCAGGAATGTTCCTGTGCTCCAGATAGCCCAAAATAACTGCTCTAAGCTCTCCTTGGGGAAAAGCAATCCTTAGAGCGGCGTTTTAACTCAAATTTTTGTGTTGAAGCAGCTGAGCTTGAGGGAGAGAGCTTGTCTTTGCCTCTGGTCTCCCTGGCTCACACAGGAGAAATGAGCATTTTGGATGCTCACATTAAGAAGTTTGTGTGTCAACTCACTCACGGTCCAAGGAATTGCAAACGCTTTGTCCTTCTCGTTTCTGTTTGCTGCAGAAGAAACCTTCCTCCCCCACTGCCGCCCTCCCTGCAAATCCACTCGTTTGCTGGCAGCTTCGGTAGCTGAGCCATCGGAGCAAATCCTGTCTGTGCAGCAAGTCCCCAGCAGCGGTGGACAGAATTGTTTTGCAGGTTTGTTGCCTGCTCTCTTCCTCTGCAGTTGCCAGGCTTCCTTCCTCCATCCAGAGGAGATAGTGGAGCCATCACAAACAATAGTGGAGCCATCACAAACAAAGTGATAAGAGACTCTCTGAAGCCCAAGCCATCACTTAGGCACTTTGAGTAGCCATTTCCTCTCCTGGGGGAACTGCGCATTTCCCTCATCAGGTGCTTGGTGCTTGGAAGGAGCAAAACTGATCCACCGTGCAAGCACAGAGATGTCAGGGAAGGTCCATTAGCAGAGCTGGTGTTCTGCTTCCCAGAAGTGGATTATCCTGGTTTCCAGGGAATCTGTATCTGTATCCGTGCCAATCACTTCTGTTCCTTTGTTGTGGTAAGTTATTCTCCATGTCCCTAAGGTGCTCATTACCACATTATTCAGGCTCTGTTTACGTAACTTTGGAAACCAAAATAAATTCCTGAAAGACAAAACTCGCCAGTTCTTCTCTGATCCCTTCTCTAAAATCTGCGCAATCCTTTACAAAAGAAGAACCTGAATATTTCTTAAACCCCTCCAGTTCCTGGAGTGGTTCGTTCACCTCTGGAGAATGAGCCTTGTATCCAGGCCTAAAGACATTGTCCTTGGCCTGATCTCTTCCTGCGGCCAACTCTGCAGCAGATGCCTCTCTGCTGAGCTCCAAACTGATCTTCCAGAAGATTATTAGCTTTAGTTGTGGTTTGCCATCCGCAGCCCTCTAGATCCCATGCAGCTCAACTAATCAGTATTGTCCTCACGTGGTGCTTTGCTCTGAGATCAAATTAAAGCCTAGAAATTGTAGTAGTCAAGTTTGCTTGTCTACAGATGAAGTCATAAATGATATTTTGGAAGGTGCTCTGGGAATCGTCAGAAGGGAGAAGGGATGGAATTATACTGCAACCTTCAGACATTTCTTCACAGACAAGGAAACCAGTTATAATTAGTTTAAATTCTGAGCTATTTAGCTGCCTGTTATCACACTGAAGACAGAACAGTGAGAGAGACTATTGTACTGCAGTTCATAAAATAGCATGTGGCACAATAACAGAATGAGTTGCCTCCTGGTACCTAAGACACAGCTGCACAAAGCTGGGGCATGAACTAGCAAGAATTCCAGGTTTTGAGCAAACTGCCCCAATACACTGAGCTGACCACAGGCAAGAAGGAAGCAGAAGTCCCTTTGTGCCAGACAAATGGGAAACATGAAAACATCACAGCTCTCCGGTGCCACTGGAACTTCCACTGAAATTAATTATTTACCTTCTCACTGAGTTTCTTCACTCATTCTCTTCTGAGCATGTAACAGAACGTACAGCACCGTGTAATGCAGCAACATCTCTTTGTGCCTGAAGGGTCATGGTCTGTGAGACATCTTATGCCGAGGCGGTAAGTGGACGTGCAGCTGGTGGGGTCGAGGCACAGCAGAGGGAGGCACAGGCTGGCACACAGCAGCACGTTCCTGCCCAGCTCCCCCTCTGTTCCCCAGCAGCTCAGTGACTTAGCACTGGGATGAGATTGCACTCCCGGGCTCCGGCCCTAGTTGTGCAGAGGATGTCCTTAACAACGTGCCATCCCAGAGGCTGCCAGCAGCAGAAAAAAAAAGCAAAACAAGACTTTTTGAATATCTCGGCTCTCCTTCCAGGAGACATCTGCTGTAATGTGCATCGGCGTGCTATGGGCTTAGATCAGCTGTGCCTTCACTGTGTACACCCTTCCCCAGAGACATGCCAGCCACGGTGCTTGCTCTGGTGATAAGTTCAGGCGAACCCTTCTGGGGACTGAACTGCACAGAGACCCTCAGCAGAGCTGAACCTTCTGTGTAGGGGAACCTGCTCGTGACTCATACGTTCAGACAAGATTTACTCTGTCCAGAGAGGTGAAGATAACATGCATATGAAATGTGCACATCAGTCCCTCCTTTTATGCAAGCCAGTGCATTAAAGACTGGGGCAAGATCCAGCATTGGCACTGGAGGAAACCTAAGCAGCCAGAAACACCCTGTTCATCAGCCACAGCACACTGCAGGCACTCACATCAATCAGGTGTACAAGTCTGAAGCCTGGACGTTCCCCAGATGTATGCAGCAGCATCTTGCTATGTGTGACAGAACACAGGCACTTGCTTGCTGTCAAATAGAGGCAGAGAGTTACTCCCTCCTTGGGGCAAGGGAAGCTTAAATGCTGCCCTAATTTCTTTAAAATATTTGCTAGAAGTGCGTGTGCACACCCTGAGCACGGGAGAGGCGAATTCTCCTTGCTCCTTAGCCTGAGAACTTCAAGCCTGGGACTTCTGCCTCCATAAGCTTGACCCTGGATCCCATCCCTGCTCTGGATCATCTCTGAACAACGGCAGATTATTCACCATGAGATGCGTTAGCAGCCAATGAAGCACAGGCTAGAGCAACCGATTTCTAGACAGGTGCTCTAGCCTGATACCTGACGGTGAGCACAGTGCTCGTCAGCACGATGATCATGCATTGCACGCCTTTTCTCTCACTGCCGAGGCTGATCAGGCTCCGTTCTGCTTGTTGTGAAGTACTTGCATGTAGCCAGGCTGAGTCTCACTGATCTCTACAAGGCTTTCTGCCAAGGAAGCAGGATATCGCGCTATATGGTGAAGAACAAAGTTGGGACCTTAAATTATAAATTCTCTGTTATAAATTACTCTCAGTTATTGGTTTTGGACCTTCTTTTAGTACATGTTTTTGCAGACAGCATGGTGAGGTTGAGTCCTAGAGTCCTGCTAGGAGCTACTGTGCGCTCTACTGCAGCATTACTATGACAACTGCTAAGATCAGGGCTTGGAGAAATCTCACCTTCCCTAGGAAAAGAGTGTGTGAAACAAACACGGCACTTTGTTCGTCTCAAGCATGTGGCTGAGACATCCTTGTTTGCTAGGTTTCTTTGCTTGCTGCCTCATCTCCACATAGGTCTCTGCAAAGGAAGAATTATCTGGAGAATATTCAGATGCGGCGAACAATTTTGCTTTGAATGAAGCTTAAGTGACGCCAGTCCAACAAGGCAGAAAAACATTGCTCTCTTCATTCTCCCTAGGCTTCTGTGAGCCTCCCTGTGAAGAGATCAGAGCCTCCTGGTTTGAAACGCTGCCTTAGGGTTTGCTTTTTATGTCAATAAATGTTTTATCACGATTAAGCTCCGAACGCGGCACAAAAATCTCTGCTAACATTTGGTGAACTGAAATAGGTAGAGCAGGCATGGGGGGCAGGGGCTTGTCTTTCTTTTGCTTCTCCTTCCCTCCCAGGGGACATTTCCCTGCCAAAGAGTAGTGCTACCTCTGTGTGGCTGGTGAGGTGTGTCCACATGCCTGTGTCTGTGGTAGGCTTCAGACTTCTCTGTCCTCACGCTCAGCTGGGCCGTCTGTCCCGCTGCCTCCTGCAGTCTCTTCTCTTAGCCCACGCTCCTCCAGAGCACACAAAAAGGCTGAAGGGAAGTTCAGGCAGCAGAGCTGCTCGGCTGCCTTTGGTGCCTCAGGTAGCAGAGCTGAAACCTCAGGGTTGAATCTGCTGAGGTTCGCCCACGGGCAGTGCAGGAGTGCTGCACATCGAGACGGAAACTCCGGTGTCTGCTTTGGCTGGCACAGGCCAGTCCTCCTTTCTGATGCCATTCCTTCATTTTCCCTTTCCACATGCTGCATTTTGCTGTGACCCTGCCTGCCTGCCTTCTCCACCTCCCTCCATCCCATCTTTGCTGTGTCAAACGCAGCGCTTCGGCGTCACTGACTGACAGGGGATGCTGCAGCTTCAGTGCAGGAGTTGGAGAGAGGGAAGGCAGCGAAGGAAAAGCTGCAGTCGGCAAAAGAGGCAGCAGAAGTGCTGCAAGAAAGGGCTTTTCCTCCAAAACTGGATCCCAGTCACCATTCATTAGGGCAGCAAATTAAGATGTGGTCTCTAATTCAGTGCATTCAGTCAGCAACCCTGACTGCTCCCGCAGCTCCATGTATTCCTGCAGTGTATTTTCAGAGAATAAAGCTCAGATTTGTAGCTCAGATTTGCCACAGCCTGCACTGAATCAGCAGAATGGATGATTAGCTACCCTGCACACTGACAGCTTCTGCATGACTAAGTGACAGCACAACAGAAACTCACTCCACTGTTCACAGCTAAGAAAAAATTGTGCTTCCTCAGAAATGCAAAGGTCGTGAATGCAGGGGGGAGAATCACAGAGGAATCAGATAGTTACATGTCTGTCTTTATTCTGGGGGACCTCAGATTTTCAGGGTTCATCTTTGCCATTTTCTGAAAGGACTCTTATGTATCATGGTGTATGCAATAGATTTTGCTTACAACTTACTCTGATTGCTAAATAATTACAGAAGTGTATGTAGCAGTGCAGATTTTTCCTGTACATGAGACTGTTATCACCAAGTGCCAAATGCATCTTGAAAGGCTTTTTGCAGGCTTCTGCTGAATAGGCACACTTGTGAATGGGCACTTTGCTCCAGTATGCCATGGTCCTGCCAGCTGCTAATTACCCTCCTCGTAACTACTAGTGACATGTCCGTATAACAGGCTGTAGCAGAGAGGAAGGATACCCCATTTACCTTGAAATCAATTAGCTGATGCATTAGCGGTACCCAGCAATGAAGTCCTACAGCCTAATTTACTCTGGTAGCTTCTTTTTGACAATAATGGGCCAAAATTCCATGCTCAGTTGAGAAAAGTGGCAAAAACCATCTCACCTTGGAGTCAGAGTCTCATGCAAAAAAAAAAAAAAAAGAGAAAAAAAATGTGTGCAAAGTAATTATTAAAACCACAATGTAAAAAATAGAGTCTACTCTACCTGTACAGACTCTCCCAGAAGATGACCATGCCAAGAAAACAAAAAGCAGCCTTCTTGGAATGAAATAAAATATTTTCCTGAACATCTCTTGCCAGTACAAGCCAGAAAGGAAAGAACAAATAAATCTGTGCCACCTTAGTGGAAGGAGGCAGGGATGCCAAGACTCAAGAGAACTCCCTGCTGCTCATCAGGTGTTCGAGCTAAACATTTGCAAAGGAAGTTTTGACTTTCTTTACTAAAAATAAATTCCTCCTTGTGCGTGAGGTTTATTTTATGGACTTCCATAATGTCTTTTCTGAACTATTTTATGGGAGTTTTATGAGCTAACAGCTTTTAAGGAGGTTTCTTCAAACTCTAGGGAAATAAAGGCACAGCTCAGGAATTCCAAGACCTCCTGAATTAGGACTTCAAGGGGGAGGTTTTGCTCACTTCCTTTATTAATAGAAATTGAAAACAACTTGGTTTTTTTGCTCATCTAACTTAAAATGAAACATGGGTCTCCTGTTCTAAAACAAGAACAGCCTCACTCAATTGCTGAGTATCACATCACTGTGTGAATTACAATCCAAGCTCGGTACAGATATATTAATGCACCTAGCACGTGAAATGCTACGTGTGGTTAGCAGGGGACTGATGCAAGCCCTACCGACATGCTGCCTAATGGGAGCTCCAAAGCAAAATGATTCCCACACACCTTTTGGATTGGGTGTTTTGTATGTTTCTTTGTTTTTTATTATTTATATTATGCTTGAGTTAAAAAGAAGCCAGTCCTTATTGCCCTGACATGGGTACCACCAACACTGATGGAGAAGAACCTGCTTAGAGGTACTCCCCGTCTTTGGGAGGAAAATTACTGGGCAAAAATAGAAGTGCCGGTGCTAGCCAGGAGGTGGCAGAGGAGCCAGGCCACCTTGTGCGCTGGTTTCTCTGTTAATTTGGCAAAAACGCAAATACAAACCAAAGCAAAACAACAAAGCCCAGCCCCACCCTCCCTTTGCAAGAATAAGAGGATGAAACCCTTAATCATTTTCCTGCTTGTATTTATACTAATTGCTCGTCTTCCTGAGATCTGACTTTATGAAATTATGCATGCACACCAAGCAGATGAGTTTCCATAGAAACTCAGGAACTGAACTTTCATTAGAAAAATCTTTAAAAAAAATATCTTCCAGATAAAAATGCAAATTGCCTGTCAGTGGGTGGCTTTCTGAATTTATATATAATTTTTTTCTTTTGCACTGTAGGCAGATTCCAGCTGGACCTACATAGCAACAACATGCAGGCATTGTTTATAGCAAGCCAGACTCCATGGGGAAATGAGAAATTCAGTAGCAAAGAGAAGCTCTCAAGTGCAAATACCTCAGGGAAACAAAAAACTGAAGTGCTCAGTGCTGCGTGTTAGTGAGGCTTGGGGATTGTGCAGCCTCCAGCTCTCAGAAAATGCTGGTGGCTTGCAAGGAGCAGCGGGGAGGGAAGGGGAGAGAGGAAAGCCAAATCAAGAAACTCTCCTGCAAACAGAATTAATGATGTTCAACCTGCCCTTTAAACACCTAGCAGCGTATTTCTGCCGGTTCGGTTCAACCTCACTGGAAAGACTGACACCATCTGCTGTTGGCTCACTTTGGGCGAAGGAGTAGATCGAAGTCCTGGGGTTTGGGAACATTTGTGGCCTGGGCTGGGGAGCGGGTGGCCACAGCCAGACTTCTTGGGCTGAGGCCTAATGCCCAACTTCTGTTGCCCGCACCAAATGGAAATGGAGGCGCGCAGGCAAGAAGGCAGCCATGGGGCTTTTCGTGGTGGGAACAAGAGGGGAGGAGGACTGAGGGCACACCTGGCAAGGGCATGGACCTGGGCAGCCATTGGCACAACCAGTTGTGTGTGTCAGCAAGGGGGTGGACATTTAGCTCCTTTACCCTGGGGAGCCGCAGAGGGAAGGAGCCACGCCAGCCTCTGCTCCTTGACCACGGCCGAGGGTGCTGGGGCACACCAGGGCGCTGTGCCGCACGAGCGCCGCTGGGGTTTTACGAGGAGGTGGATTTCACTTCAGCATTGCTGAGAGGCACGAGATGTCAGCCGGGAAGGGGATTCCCCTCCGGCATGGAGGGGGATGACAGGCAGCAGCTGCACGGGCTCGCCGGCCCGTGTGCCTCGCTCAGGGCCAGCGGCCCCCCAGGAGCGCCGAGCGGCTGCGGCGGCCCCGCTAGGGCTGGGTGCCGTCAGCGGCAGGGCGAGGGTGGCGGTGGGTCCCCGGCCACCAGGGAGCAGAAGTGGCTCCGCTGGGTCAGCGCAACAGGAAGAGTTTTTAGGAAGAGTGGTTTTGTGGTCGAGGACAAACGAGCTGAGGTCGCTGCCGTCTATTCTTGGCTCTGTAGCAGACTTGCTATGGCCACACTACTTGCCCTTTCTGAACCTCATTATCCTTGTCAAGCGGGTGACTCAAATTATAATTGTGCAAATTCCTTCCAGTCTGTCATTACGTGCCAGCGGTCGTTTCCAGGCAGCCACCTCCGGGGGAACCGGGCTGTCCCACCGGAGCACCTCTGTTCCACCTGTGTCTGCTCGCAAGGGGATTCGGCCCTGGGGCCTTGCCGTTTTCCAGCAGAGAGAGGAACCTAAAGGAAAAACATCCCCACTGAACCTCTGAATGATGAGATTTGATACTCAGTTGATTATTCAGGTCAAAGTTACGTGCAAGAGGCAGTGAAACTTCACACGGTACTGCCTATATTTGATTAAATGTGTGTTTCTTAATTCTCCTCTCTGGCAAAGTAATGGTTTTCTGTCAGTATTAGTAATATCACTGTCTAGCATGTGTTACTCATACTGATGTATCCTTCATCTCTTGGCATTTTTGCAAGAGCAAACAAAACAAGACAAAAGAAAAATCTTCATTAATTCAAAAAGTATCAACATTTTTTCATTAGAAATTTAATTTGGGTTCTAGTTGCAAGAATTTTCAGGTTTCTTACATCTTTTGATATCAGCTGAAGGCAACTAGACCCATTAAAGGCAGAAGTAATGCTTCTCTTCGTATATATAACTGCTTCCACATACTGTCTCGTATCAGGAAACGCATGAAGTCAGGCAGCCATCTCCCTTTACAACATTTCCACATGTCCACTAAATTAAATTGTGGTATTTTCTTAGTAAAAGATTGCCAATACACGGCATTTCATTACTGGGCTGCTATTATACATGACACTGTAAAACTGAATTCCATCGCTTGGGCTGTTCTGATGTGGAAGCCTTTGAATCGCTGAACTCCTCGGCTGAGGAATCGGTGGCAAGAGCTCATCTATACACTGCAGTCCCTCACCCAACATGGGGAAGGACTGTTGTTTTTTCTGCAGAGGACAGGGACAACTTAGATATGAGCTCTTGCTTTGTATAAACTTGACCCTAAGAGCATAATCCTTACAAATTTTGAAGCATCTGTTGCTTGCACCATGGTGGTTGCTTTGGCAAGGTAGCATGGACCCTGCTGGGTCATCCCTCACGCTGTAGGACAAAGCCTTTAAACTCATCCTCACAGAGAGGTCACCTCGTAGCAGTGGTGGCATCTATGAGGTTTGGTGCTGCAGCATATGAACATACTGAGCGCTTGGCAGGCAACATGGAGGTGTTGGCTGCTTCTTCCACGGGCCACATCTGGATGAAGCTGGCGAGGCCTTCATCCTGGTGTGTGCACCGTGAGGAGGAAGCAAGAAAATGCCACTAATACGCTGTGGCATGCAAAGCCAGCGTGACCACCTGGGCTCAGCGAGGTCGGGTGCTGTATAATTAAAAGGGAGCCCGGCTCATTAGATGCTTTGTCAGTTCAGAGGCATCTACGTGAGCCCTATAGGAAAACATGTTCTTCCTACCGCTTCTTTCATCCTCCCCCTCCTGTTCCTTCCAGATGGTTACACCCACTTGTGTCTTTTCTTACCCTAAGGACAGCTTTTTAAGCAAGGTTCCTCCATCCTTCTCCCCCACGTTGCCTTAGGCTCTACAACGGACAGAGGGGCCCCAATGCTGTTACGGCTAGCCTGGCCCTGGAAGGGGGTCTCATCCCTCTAGTCCGTTTGTCAAGAGGAAAGGTCTTTCTATATGGTCAAGATGTTGGAGCTGAGGGACTTCACCTCAGCCTCAGATGGATTTTCCAGACATGCAAGTGGTAATTTAGGTACTTGGTGTAGTTGAACCTGAGTTCCTGGGGACTGGAAGCTGGTGCAGAAGGGAGGGATGCTTAAGGGGCCTGTAGCCTTTCCCTGCTTACCGGCATCACACAGTACCAGTGTTTCGCCCTCCCGGTAACACAGCAGGAGTGCTTGCAGGGCTGGATCAGTCTCTGCTTAATCTTCACAGTTACCATTTTAAATTACAAAATCAAAAGGATCACAACCAGAAAAAGCAGAGATCAAAGGCTGATCGCTCCTCTTCTCCAGAAGCACGGGGGAGATCCCCTGCACAGGGCTACTGCGCCTGCACGCTTAGGTCTGCCCAGCCTGCTGGGAGCTTGGGCTCTCCTTTCTTCTGCCGCCTGGTGCCCCCGCTAACCGCTCCTCACTTGTTTGTTGGCAGGGCCTGGTGCTGAACAGACTTGGGCGGAGGGAGCTGGCCCAGAAGGTCCTCAGAGACGCCATCCGGATCCAGAACACCAGCCACCAGGCCTGGAACAGCCTCGGGGAGGTCCTGCAAGCTCAGGGGAAAAACGAAGCAGCCATCGAATGCTTCCTCACCGCTCTGGACCTCGAATCCAGCAGTCCTGTCATCCCGTTCACTGTCATACCCAGGGAGCTCTGAGGCTTCTTCATTCAATGGACAGACACCAACAGACAGACAAAAAGACATACAGTGAAGAAACTGGATTTAACACAAAAGTGCCATTGTAACCTGGAATTGGGCAAAATAATTCCAGGACGGGGCTCAGGTCTACATGCTTAGCTGAGACGAGTCTAACTGTAGAGGAATTTGCAACAGGCAGAGAAAGAGAACGCCTTTTTTCTTCACAGATGCCCGGTTAACCCCCTGTTCAAGTTAATAGAAAGACTTACTTCAAAGTGTTGGTTCAAGGTGACTGTAGAATAGATTGTGCTGGAGTACAGCTGTTCAAAGCACTTGCACCTTTCGGTTTTTATTAAGGATGAAAACCCCAAATCCAAAGATAAAACCCTCAAACCCTGAGGTAAAGCCCAGACCAGCTCTAAACAAGAGTAAATGCACCAACTAATGTACCAAGTTGTATTTAAGCACCTAGCTGCCTCCACACAGATCTGACAGGATAGGAATGACAATTAAACCATATAGATGTGCAGTATATGCCATTTACAAAATTATTTCAGCTATTCTGATAATCCTTTTTCTTGCCTTGCTCTTATATACTGCATATACACACTATATTTAGTGTGGCATTTGCCTAGACCGGTTTAAATTAAAAATACTTTTTATTTTTAAGCTGCTATTGTAGTGTGATTCACAAAAGCAGAAAGACCAAAGACCCAATCAGTTCACACTTGGCCTAGCATTAAAAGCATGTATGTATCTCCAATTACATATTATTGAAAGGCCTTTCTTGAAGTAGCTAATTATAAACTCTGAGCTTCATTCTTGTTAATCACCCATTCCCTCACTTTTAGGAATGAAACGATTACCAGCATGTAGTGACTGAACTCTGTGCTTGACTGCGGTGCTGTTCCTGGCACCAAACCTGTTCATATCTGTCTTTTCATGGTCTAAAAGACAGCAGCATTCTGCTAAGGGAAAGTACGCTGAAGGCAGCATGTGTGTATAAGAATTGCTTTTCTTTTAAAACCAAATCCTGGGATTTTCTGCAGACATCTCACGTCAGAGGTAGGGGCCGCGCCTGCAGCGGAGCGGGCTCGTGTTGTGCATCGCATCAGATGTAAGCGTGATCCCTGGAGCTGTCTGAAGAGCTCCTAATCCACTGCCCTCCCGCTGGCTGGCAGGGGCGGAGAGGCAGCTGCCGGACCCCACGCTAAGCCGATCCTCACCCAGCTCTGGGTGACCTGCCCGCAGCCTCTGCAGCCAGCTGGAGCTCTAACGTGCTGCCAGCCCCGGCCGCGGTGCTCCCAAGGCGAAGGGGATGCAGAAATGAGCCGCAGGCGCTTTCCTACACAAAAGGTTGGGGCCACGTGCCCGTTCCTGACCAAAGAAGACTTGTGCCTGCTCTGTAAGCAGGTTTGCACTGAAATACGCCGTGTACGATGGCTGTGCCCAGTATTGCAGTCTGCAGCTAGCTCCTTCCAGAAATCCTAACGTCCTCAGGCAGTAAATGAGTCGGAGTTATTCCTGCAAGACCAGGAGGCTCTGGAGCAGACTTGAAGTCAGCATTGTTTACAGTCATTGGGAAACCTGCAGGCTAGCAGAGACCTCCTGGGCCGTGCCTGTGCTTTTGCTCCTGCCCCAGCCTCCTCTGGAGGCACCCATGCCCAGGCAGCAGGCTACACCAAGCTCTCCAAGCAGCCTGTTGCACGCCCAAGCCGATTTTTGGGGTGATGGCAGTGTTAAACCAGACTGGTGCAAGAGCCCAGTGTATTCCTCAGCTCACCCAGGTGTTGGGAGGGAAAGCAGCGCAGCCACAGAAAGCGCTCAGCCCATCGGGTCTCCAGCTTCTCAGTGGCATCAGCCGAGGCTCCTCAGGCCAGAGGCAGGTTTCCACAAAGACAGTGTTACCCAGCCACATCACTTGTTTGCGATAGCATCAGCAGCATAGGAAAGAGTAGTACCAGAATTAAATGACTTTCATGGAGACAGAAAGTTGCAGCAGAGACCCGTTTTGCTGTGTGGGATGCTCTGAGGTTGGCTCTGTGCTGCAGGTGGGAAATGAGGATGGGGAGGAGGGAAGTGTTGACATGTTTGTAAATTGTTAGCCAGGTGTTTTAAACCCAGTTCCACTGTTAGAAGCAATCTGACAATAGACTTCAGTAGATACATAGAGATTGGGATTGCCTTCCAATACTTGTTCTGGTCCACGGGCCAGTTCCAGGATGGGAGCGAGCCTTCTGTCTAAGACACAAAAGAGTCCCTGTGGTCTGACATCTCCGCTTTCCTCTGCAGCATCTATCTGCAGGGCACTGCCATGGTAACCCCAGTGTACCAGACAGCTATTCGAGTACAAGCCGTGCCTCAGTCCCTGCGACCGTTCTCACAATCTCTGTTCTAAGAGGTCAGTAACAGCAGAGAAGCAACCGCTCGCAGACCTTGTTACTTCTGTGTGCATAGCTTGTAAGCAGCCACCAACGCATCGCCTTGGTGACCACCGAGGGAGGGAGCTTCATCTCGGTGGCGCTGGAACCTCCACGGCACTCATCTTCCCAGGAGAGGTGCAGAGGTGCGCGGGTGCTTTGTGTGCCTCAGCCAGCCGGATGCTGGCCCTGCAGCTCCTTTGTGCCTCTGGGGGCGGCACTGGCACTGGAATCGCAGCCCTGAGGTGCTCTGCTGCCGGAAGACGCAGCTCCCATCAGCATCAGGAGGAGTTACACAGGTGAGGCATCTCCACCCGTGCAACACACCACAGCCCCGACGTCAGCTGCAGACACAGCTCTGCCTCAGCGATAGATTTGGACTCGGCCCCAAGATTTGCTGGGAAGTTCCCAGAGGGTACAAAGCACGTTCGCTGGAACAGTGCATTTCTGTAAGGTTGCTGGTACATTTCTGTGTTTTCTTGCTAATACTTTGAGGTTTAGAGACTGACATTATACTGACCTAAAATGCTCTGCACAGGGCAGGAAGGAGGGCGGTGTTCACAGACTTGCAAGTATTTCGGGGGGTAGGTCCTCTATCTGTGCTTGTTCTTAAGCATGGATTTTGCTCATACTTTCAGGTACAGATAAACAAAGATAAAGACTACAAACATGCCTATGCATTCTAGTATTTATTTAGATACCAACATTGATAAATCTAATAGACCCACTTCCGTGAGCTGATTAAGTAATACTCCTTTGCATAGCAGGAAGCCTGGCATGCTTAATGCTTAGGGTTTTAGACTAAGCACATGAGATTTATATCCCATCCCTCATATGAATATTACAGATGATTATAAGTAATGGAAGTTTGGGGAATAATAAGGGAAGTACTGATTCTGGAGTCTTAGTGCTGACTTGAGTCCAACTGTTTTCTCATTAATTTAGAAAGAAGAGGGGAAAAAATAGTATCATTGTCTGAAGGATCCAGGTACAGCCCGCTTCCCTTCATTCCACCACAAGGTTATTTTCCTTTGAGTCAGCAGGGAAAAGATAAAAAACGGCAAAAGGAAACTAACTAGCTCTTATTTTTCTGTTGCACAGTGAAGAAGCAATATTTGCCATTGCCTTTAACCAGCAAGGTTTGTACATGGTAACAAAAGTCAGTCTGCCTGCAGGTGAATAGAAGGAGAAGCCCAGCAGGCCAAGGAGTGACCCCACGCCCTGCCTTAGCCCGTGTAAACTGGCATCACCTCCGCTGATGTTGGTATTTATGAGCGTGCTGGTATTTATGAGCATTTCCTCCAGCTGAGGCTGTGCCCGCCGGTGTCCTCGCTCCGTACAGGGAACACACGGGGAGTTCTGCACAGAGCAGAGCTGCCATATTCCTGCGCTGCACCAGTACCCCAGTCCGTTTCTATTGGTAACAGTTCATGCTACTGATTATCACAATGTTTCAGAAGTGCTAATTATCTTTTCTTAGTAATGACTAATAAATCCAAATGGAGAACAGTCCTGGAGGGTGTTTACTTTAAAATTCACTGGCTGAGAACCAAGGTAGGCACAGCACTGGCTGCTGCCGTGTGAATTGCAGTTATCCCCCGAAGTCCCATTTTTTACCAGTCTCAGTGAAGCCGGAGTTTGGCTCCTTTATATTTCACTCTAATGACAACAGAGTGGGAAACAGTCATCAGTGAAAACAGATCACTGCCATGATCTTTTTTCAGCCAAACCAACCGAGATTTGATAGTTGCAATTCAGCCCAGGAAAGTAAGGCTCCCCAGAGCAGTCTCGGTGCAGCGATAATTGCCTGTGACTGCATTGTGTTACAGGCACGTTCGGCAGTTATTCAAGGAGTATGTGTAGCTGGGACTTCTCTCTCCTCCCTCACAGGTCCTGTATTTGGCCAAGGAGAGCCGCTCCGTGCCCAGAGGGACAGCTGCAGTGCCGGCCGGGTGCCCTCGGTGCTGCTCCCACCCTTCCCGGCTGTTCCCCCAGCCTGGCCGCAGGCGATGGTCTCCCCGCTGCTGTAGGTCGGTTCAGTGGGATATTAGAGCGTGGTCGGCTAAATAGTTATTTTCTCAGGAACGGGAAGCAGCAGCATCCATCAGCTGGGTGGTGTTAGCAGGAGGGCTGGGAACCGCTGACCCAGCAGCCCGAGGTGGTTCCTCTCCTTCAGCTCATGCCTCCAGCTCCAGCAAACTAAGGCAGGTTCCCAAGTGACTGGATCTTAAAAGACCCGGCTCATTCTCCCCCAAGAAACACATGCCAGTCTGTAGCTAACACCGCCGAAAGGGACCATGGCACCACACCGCTGCAGAGCAGAGCGTGCTGGTGCAAGGAGGAGCCTCTCCGCCCCGGTGCACGGAGAGGCTCTTTCAACTTTGGCACCTAGGCACATTTCATACTCGGCAGTGCCGCCCAAACACTGTTAATGTGGTTGTTGCAGTCGTTTTTCCATGTAACTTAACATTTCTTCTCGTTGGAAGATGTTTTCAGCAGATGAATAAAATTGACCCTGTGGAAAAAAAAAAATGCTCCTCATGCATAGTTATTTCCTGCCATTTTCAGTGCTTTTAATATATTCATGCCACAGATACTTCAGGCATTATGAAACGGCTATTGGTTGCATTAACTGGAACCTAGTGTGCCTAGCAAGTTACCAGTTGCAAAGGGCATTTTGGCCTACACCCTGTAGTTCATGGGAAAAACGGGAGTGAGCATGCAAGCAGCATGCTTTCAGAGAGGAAGAGGGCCAGGAAAAAGGAGCAGTGTAGCTTCAGATGTTTGGATTTATGCAGATTTAAGCGAGCATCGTGCTTTTCTTGTGCTTCTTCCAGTAAAAATAAACAAAGGTAGTGTGAGAAACTAACATCAAGGTCATATGCAAATACCGTGTCATCTTGTTTAGGGACTCACCTTATTTTGGCCACGATGCCATTAATAATCTGGTTTTTGCTACAATCAGTTTAATCCTGTGGCCATTTGGAAGTAGCTATCTCCATTCAAGAGCTTCCAACGCATTCTTTGCATTTACACGTTAATCTTCTGGGCAAGCTTCAAAAGGGCCTTAAAAAAAGCCAGACCCTTAGTGTCATGCTCAGATTAAGGAAAGGATTTTTGAAGAGCAATTCTTCCTAGCTGGCTGCTTCAGGTTATGCGTGCATTCAGTACAGCTCGAGCAGGACAGGGTTCCTCTAAGCTAAGTCCTTCAATGGTTACAACAAAGCCTTAAAAGCTGGAAATGGAAGCAAACAAACACCAGCTCTGGCATTTTCCCCTCTTTCCCATATGGAGAAAGGAAGCAAACCGATGGCTGGGGTGTCCGTGGGGCGCAGGGGGAGGAACCCAAACTGGCACTGAAGAATTGGGTTGTTCAGTCCCCACTTAGGGGCAACTCACAAAGAAATTAGGCTTGGCCACTCCTCTTCCATTTCAGCTTAACTAGAGTACATGGCAAGTTAGCCTCGCTGCATCACGAAGGTGCTTGATATTCCCGTTGTTTAAATGGGAAGAAATAAGCCTTTTCGCCCCCAAGTTTGCTCCGGATGGTTTGGGCACTCCCACGTGCGTGGACTCCTTCCCATGTTGGAGAAAGGAATTGCACTTTGGTAGCAATTTAACGTGATACTCTTGAAAGAATATCTTTTAAGAATATCTTTTAATAACCTAATCATACCTCTGCTTCTGTTTTCCTGCTGCTGAATGGGGAAAACTCACTCCGATATATATGCTGAATTCCTGCCTGGTGTGAAGCCCGGATGTTCAGCAGTCCCGTGAGTAGTGAGGGAAGAAACGGGAAGCGTCCCTGCTGCCCGGCTGCTCACTTGCACTACTGTCTCTGGCTGTCAGGTTTTCGTGGAGCCAGGAAAGCAGCAATGTTGACTCTGTCTTGAGCCACATCCCCTGGGAGGTGTCACGTCCCCCTCAGTGTGCCTGAACGAGTCTGGAACAACAAAAAAACGCACATAACCCGCTGATCCTTAAAGACTGATGTTAGAGGAAGTAGCAGTAGGTATCACTGGTTTATGTAGTTGCCATCTGCAGCCAGGATAGCATTTCACTTAGCTCTGGCTGTCAAACCAATTTCCTCTGCAGTTGTTGTCTCTAAAACGAAGAGCTACATCTCCCAGCCAAAAATGTCCCCACAGGTCCACCAGCTGAAGGGCAAGATCCAAAGGTTTTCTCAGTGCTCCAAGGTAAGAAAGTGTTGAATCACAGAGGGAAAACCCCTGCAGGTCATTCCCCTGAATCTGCCGAGCTGCCATCCTCAGCTCTGATCCCATTCAAAGCTGATGCAGCTGCTAGACAGACCAGCTTGACCATGCAGCTGGGACAGACATTGGTTTTATAGAGCAGAAATGGCAAGTGCAGTAACGTGTCGTAAAGCAGCAGAAGAGGAATCGCTACGTTGTAAAGTAAAAGACATTTTCCTTACTAAAAAGCTCTCGCGGAGGCAAAGCCCAACTTTACCAGCGCTTCTGACAGAAACATGCTAAAGCAGACCGCGGAGCAGCCCCTTGACAGCCTCCTGGCTGCAAAGGCGGCTCTGAACCTTAATTCTTCCCCTACCCCACACCACGGCTGGGGAGCCAAATGCATCGTGACAGCCCTGGGACCACGCTGCCGCAGCACGCCCGCGGCGATGCCAGGCCTGCGTCCCGCTCTCATTGACTTTCAAAGGGCAGCAGAGTCCTTGAAGCAAAAGATCCATTACATTATGTATGGCAAGTCAGACATCTTTTTTATAACGCAGCTGCTCACAATATCATAATTAGGTCTGGAAACTGGCATGTTCATAAATTAATCAGTAATAAGCAGTCCTGTATTTTGCTGCCCTGTGAGAGAGGCCAACACACACCGTCTGAATGCACAGTGCCGGGAGCTGTTTCAGAGGGACGGGAGTTCAAGGCCGCAGTGACTTTCTGGGCAGTGCAGGTTGGGGTGTTTTTGTGGCCGGTGTAAGTGGCATTGTCCGGCAGGCACAGTTAGCAAATGGACCGCTGCCTCACGGGATGTGCAGCCTTGGATCCCCTCCTTCTGGGCTGGCAGCAAGCAGAAATTGGAGTCGGTATCTCAGGTTTCCGAAACAGGAAGCTGCCAAATCCAGAAAGTAAGCAATTCATTTCCCAGTTACAATAGCGCCGCTCTTATTCCTCCTTGGAGGATACGAAGGGTTTTCCAAAGGGCAGCAGGGAGGTGCCGCATCCCCCTTTGCAGCGGATACAAACCAAGTCTGCCGCGAGCCTGGCCAAGTGAGGGCTGCTTCTCTCCGCAGAACTGGTCAAATTGCTGATGTTGGGGTTTGGGACCTCGATCCCACCCCGGGCAGGGGAGCTGAGGGAGGGCTCAGCTCACAGGTTGCATTAGTGCAGTATTCGCGGCTCCTTCCTCTGTAAATCGCCGGGGCAGCCCACGTCAGGCACAGGGGGTGGTGCAGCCAGGAGGCACAGCACCTCCGCACAAGCAGTCCCGGCTTGGACCCTGCCGTGTCGAGGGGCTCACTTACCACGACTGAATCTTTTATTTGACAATTTCTTCTCTTTTTGAACTTCCCATCATCCCCTCTTGGGAACTTGCATAGCAGTTTTCGTTCAGACAGCTAAGTGAGAAGCAATAAGCTGAAAGAAAATAATTTGTTTCAAGCTTCATTCCAAAGGAAAACTTCAGAGATTTTCAACTAAATAGAGCTTAAAAAAATTCCAATTAAAAAAATGTTGTTCTGACAGGAGTCCTCAAGCAGTATCTTCAATAACTCGGATTTATATGACCAGAAGTTTTGAGAGAATTGCCAGAAGGGAGAGCATTTTGAAAGAAAAATTCAAGATGTTTAGTCCTGAAACAATCTACACAGAACATTTAAATTTTCCATTTTGTCTTCCAGCCAAGAACAATTCACCAAAGTTATCTCAAGTTTTTATGCACCTCCAGTTTTCTGGAACTTTGCTTTTCAGCGAATACCGTACTTGAAAAAGTTCCACGATGTTCTCCAGTCCCACTTCTTGTTCCCGTATGTGGCCAGTGCTGGAGCTCCCAGTGCGAAAGCAGCCTTGAGTGCTTCTGCATGACATTACCAAGCACCACATGTAGCCACCCCAGGTTGTTCTCTGGAGGTTAATGAGAGCTGCTGTGTAAACATCACCACATACTGCTTCATACGTGCCCATGCACACAGGTGGGGTTGTTCCTGCCATGTAAATACGGACCAATATCAAGTGCTTTTGGAAATCCCACACATGTACTCATCTACAATTCAGGCGCTGGTGATTTAAGCCTGGCTGGATCGAACATGTGCCTGGACGCAAAGAGCCACTGCTGTGCGGTCCTGCCCTCGCCTCACTGCGCTCAGTCACTACCACCTCTCAAAAGCAGCCTAATTCAGAGTTTTTCCACTTTTTGTGATCCCTAGGAACTTACCAGCAGACATCTAGATCTGTAAGAACTACGTATACAGATTTCCGTATAGGATACGACCTTTCTGAAAAGGACATGCTTAGGGTCCCTTGCTAGTTGGCCACAGACACCCCCGGGATCTGTAGCTCTCAGCCTGAAGACCAGTGACTTACAAGTTTTCTCTTAGATCCTATTAGAGCTTCTTAATTAAAAGTCCTCTTCAGGGACCTGAATTGACTTGGAAACCATGGTGATCACTTAGGTCAATCATGCAGAGAGATGATTGCATTTGGGAGCATGAGGTGGGAGATGGGAAAGTGTGCGTGTGGAAGAGCATTAAGAAAAATTAAAAACAGAAAACCCAAGCACCTGTAAAAGCAAGGAGCATACATGGTTTACAAAAGAGCAGATAGAGGATTCATCTTACAGGGCTCACCATTCACTATGGAATTAGGGACTAAAAGCTCTTTTACACAGTTGAAAAATGTCTTCAACGTATACCTCTTTGAACAGTTGAGCAACTGATTTGACAGTGGCTCCACTTTCTCAAATCCGTGTATGAATATTTTCACTCATGTTGATAACTATGCCAGGAAAACCAAAATGCTAACTAAGCAGCCATGCGTCCAGTCATCCCACATGAAAGAAAAGCACTGTTGCCAACTTACAATGAAAACAGAAATATTCATTAACATACAGTGGGTTCTGCAACTTCACTATGCAAAAACTAAAATACAAAGAGTTGCTCAGTATCTGGCAAGCATTTTTGCCCAAGCCTTGAATTCTGCTGTTATAGTTAGGGAGTATAGTTAGGATAATGCTGGTAAGATACACAGTTATGTTTTAGCTTCAACTTACAAAGCACTGTGCTCTAACTCCAGGACAATGACCTCTGTTTCAAAATCAGAGCTGATCTGGTTTCACTAGAAGAGCAATTCTAAAATTTGGGTTTTGTTGTTTTTTTTCTTTCTTACAGAAAGGATGACATGCCACTAATCTACTTTAGTATCATCTTCTTCTCCCATTCCTCTTATAGAAAAAAAAATGTAAGTAGGTACAATGTATGTTCTTGTAAGCCTCCACCAGGAATAAATAACCTTGCTTCATTTGTCTCTGCAAATTACAGCTTTTGGATCAGGAGCCTTTACAGACTCTACACTTCAGTTGTTCAGCCCATATGTGAAACACTTTATATTGCTCTTGAGAAATCTCATGATCCCGATATGCAGCGTTAACCTGTTGTAACCTCCAGCAATAAATAAGAGCACTCACATAATTCACAGGAGGCTGAAGTCTGTTGATCCACGGCCTCGCCAAATTAGCAGTTTCTTAGAAGCTGCTTTCTTGCAGCAAGTGAAATGCAGTGCACAGAGATTTGGGGGATTCAGACTGTCCTTTCTTCATCACCTTGATTCCTCCCCTGCCCCTTCCAGACCTTCTGCTTACTTCACTGCCAGTGTCCATGATGCCCCCTGTACCCAATGCTCCTTTCCCCTGCCAGCAAGTACACCACACCGAATTCACAACATCTAGATGTAAAGGATAGAGGATAAAGCAGCAGATGATGCTGATGTGCAGATGCAGCGAATACTGGGTTTTCCCTACTTACTCCACAGCTAACTAGTTGCAAAGCTCAGTGATGCTGACAGCTAGAGCAGGATTCAGGACCAACGCCACCCAGGTGCCAGCCTTTTCAGGCAGCTCAGGGCTTTGGATCCATAAGGAGGCTGGAGTTTCAGCCAGGTTAATATTGCGCGTTGGTTCATTTCAGGATGACACAGCTCGTACGATTGGTTTAATTATTCCAAGGAGCCTTCTGCTGAAGTTTTCCCCTCGAGGCCAAAGTTTCATGCCATTTGTACCAATATCACCTGGAATGTATCAGTGGGAATCAATAACCTTCGCTCTCTACTAACGTGCTCTGCAGGGTTATAATTACAGCTATATAAGATAGAAGGGTGATACAGCATCCAATCGGAAACAACAATGTTGTTTTGCCAACAAAAGTAGAATCAACTCTGTGCCACAGAAGCAACATCAGACCCCACAGATCCCATATGCAATGGCTTCAGGAAACATTAATTGCAACGGCTTCAGGGAACATCAATCTGTTCTAGTCCCTGTCAGGATCGCCGTCTACTTTCATTTCCATTAGCATGGCCCTGAAATAAATCTGCAAATGTAACACCTATTATTGAGCCTGTTTTTTTCCCCATTGCTTTTGTTTTGCGGTGCCCATGCAAGGCAGCCAGAAGCATGCTGCCAAGTGGGTCACCAGCCCCGACAGGCACCTGCAGCCCCTTCTCCCCACTTTCTGGGGCCAACAAAACCCCATTTCTGCAACAAAACCCAGTTTCTGCTCCCACCGAACAGGACAGCCATCATCGCCTTACTGCTGAATGAGTCAGAAGTCAGGTCACCAACATCGCTTGAAATCGCCAGCTGCACAGCCGTTCTCACAAAAATCCCACATAAAGCTTCAGAGATGCTTTGCCACCAAAAATACCTACCTTTTGAGGTCCAACCACGCACAGAGCTTCCTGCAGAAGTGCGTTTCCATGCGGGTTACTCGGCCCTGAGTGTGCTATTCCTGATGCATCCTGTTTTTGACTACTTGCAAAATAACTCGAGTTGCCATATTCCTGCTAGCAGCCTTCCTGACAGAGCCATGTGCATGTTGAACATTGTTTTTCTAACCAAAGCAGGCCTTTTGCCATAGAAGTTATTCTGCTATTTTCCCCATCTCATTTTGCTGCTAGAGAAATATTTTCCACAGCAAAACATTAGCCACTGAGCCCTGCAGGCAAATCCTGATGCGGATTATTCAGTGAAGCTTTCCACTTGTGATCAACATTTACCCGTGGAAACCAAAGCCCTTTATTTCATTTTTTATCTTTTCCTCCTCAAAACGAAT
Source organism: Anser brachyrhynchus (assembly GCF_964034855.1). NCBI lineage: Eukaryota > Metazoa > Chordata > Aves > Anseriformes > Anatidae > Anser > Anser brachyrhynchus. The sequence continues at coordinate 34,109,595 of NC_137696.1, forward strand.
TTAGCCCTGCATCATTTGGTTCTGGTTTCAGAAGTCTTTGCACACAGGAGATAGGGGAAAGCAAACAAGAACTCACTTCTTGCTTTCTATATAATTAGCGTGTTCAGAGGAAACCTTCATGTTGTAACATTAATTTTCAAATCTGGAGCATGTTTTTAGATAACAGAGCGACATTACCTCAAAACAAAGCAACAGCATTAATACACATGGTACCAGGAAATCTACAAAGGTTAAGTGATTTTCTGCCGAGTAATTCATTCTGCTAATGAGTTTGCTGCAGACAATGCTCTCTGTGTGCAGTTATTGCATATGTATCTTTAATTTGTGTGCTTGTATAATTCATGGTGGTGCAAAATACATTTCTATGTAAAGTGTCCTAATAGATGAAGTGAGGCTATAATATCCTTCCAGAGCTTGTTCATTACAAGCTGCACTGGCACGGAGTCCAGAGGGAGAGGAAGCCATTAAACATTAAGCAAAACAATTGCTGTCATCCTCCAGAGGGACCAGCTTTGTAAATGCTTATGTTAACACTGTACAAAAGATTTGAGTATTAAGGTAAAATTAGAATGATAAAGGGAGGCAAGCACCCCTTCCTCGGTTTCGTGAGATCTGGCTGGATAGTGATCGATACCTAGATTTTTGTCCTAAAAGAACAGAGCTCATCCTTTCCCAGCTGCAGGCTGAGCACCCCTGAGAACCAATTGTCACTGGCAAGCAGAAAAGACAAAACAAAACAAAAAAAGGTTTCCACTGTTTTCTATCCACAAAGCTGAAACACTCCCCTGTGTGTGTTTTCAATTTAACTAAAATAGATCACTGTGTGTAAACAGCCACTCTATCTGCATCATTCATATTTGATGCACTAGTCAGTACAAGAGATACTTTTATCCATCCCATAAGTGATGAGAAACTAGACACTTCAGCGTCCTGTGCTCCTCTCGGTTAACATGAGTGGCAGCAGCTGCTATTCTAGGCTCCCTAACACGCAGTGTTTGATATAGGGACAGGAAAATTGGGCATGTATTTAGTGGTGTTGGGTACAGCAAAAGTAACTTCCATGATCAAAGCCTTCCTGGAGAACACACAGGAAAGCTCTTGCAGCCCAAGCATTTATGTTCTTGGGCGTTAGAGGCCATATGATAATTGTATTCTTATCAGGTTAAAAAGTAACTTAGAGAAGAGGCAGGGCACGATCGAGGTGCCTTCATGGGCATCTTGATATAGGCAGCAAAGTGCAAAGGTAGGACTGAACCCTGTGACCAAAGGCTGTAAAACACTCGCTAAGTAGATGGGCCCGCGCTTCAAATTAGGTTTTGCATATATAAACTCTCATGCCCATAAGTATGTGAGCAGACATTTAAACCTATGGGGAGCCAAGCAGATAGCGCTACTTCCTGCTGCCTGCAGCGAGCTGTTGTGGGGACAAACACGGCATCCAAGGGACAGCACGAGAAGGAAGGAGCCCTGCCCTCCCCAGGCAGATCCATGATCGAAGGGCTCCTGGCGTGGCTCAGATGCCGGCTCTGCTGGTGGCGGTAGTGAAACACAAGAAATTCCCTTTAAACGTAAAACCAAACTTCTTTCAGAGAGGGTGGTCGGGCACTGGAACGGGTTTCCCCAGGAGGCTGGGGGGGTGGGGGGTGGGTACATGCTTGGAAACAGCCAAAACCCCACGGGACCATGCCCGGAGCACCCTGCCCGCGCTGGCCCTGTTGGAAGGGCTGGAGCAGGGTGGCTCAGGAGGCCGCGGGGCTATGGCCTCATGAAGGGAAACGCGGCTGCTCCCTCTGGGGCCGCACCAGCGAGGGCAGCTGCGGCCCAGTTTTGAAGCCTCTGCTCTGAGGCGAGAGCTGATGGAAAGAAAGCTGCAGCTTCTCTCTTCTCCTCTGGGGTTTGTGCAGAGGTCATTTTAATATTAAGCCAACGCTCCAAGAAGCGCCAGACAAACAGTGCCTGTTTTTCCAAATAAAGAGTTAGTAGCTACGCGGATATAAAACTTTCTCCTCTCAGTTTAGCCGGGCCGGTCCCTCCTAACTCCCGGGGGAGCACAGTCACTTCTCGGGCATGCTTTCCTCCGGGCCGCCACGCATTGGGAAGAGGAGGCAGCGTGTGCTGGCCCCGCGGCCTGCAGTGCGGGGCCCCCATGAGCGGGGCCTGAGGGGTCGGGGCGCGGGGCACTGCCCACACAGCCCCCGGCCCCGTGGGGACAGGACTGGGCCCGCCGTCAGGCTCCGTGGCGGGCGTCGTAACCTGCTGGAGTGAAGGCGGGCAGGTCGCTGCTCTCCGTTACTAAGAATACAGTCGCTGGAAACATTACCCCCCGAATCGCTTCAGCGCGCATCACGCTGCCGCATATACTTTATGACTCTATTTGCTTCCTATGTGTCAAGTCAGCTCAAAGCCAGCGCTGCTGCCAAGCTCACGCAGCTAGTAGCTTCGGCCTCGCACACGGCGGAGAAACTGGGAGAGGAGAAGACCAGACAGTTTTCTGCGAGGCTGCTGCAGAAAGCAGCAGTGCGGCTCGCCCCCTGCCCAGCAGCATCGCGTGGCAGCCCCAAAGACAGACTGTAAGGTGGAGAAAACTGCTCAGGTCTGCACGAGTGAAAACTGGGTGACCTAAAGCTACGGGGCAGGTGGGGAATACAGAAGCAGGTTTGGTTTTAGATGAAATCTGCCCAAGTTGTAGATATGATCTGTGAGATTTGAGCAACACAGAACCGCCATGGGAGGGTTCCCCTTGGCTTACCGAGGGCGTCAGTGACTGATGGTCACGAGGCACGGGGGTGACAGACATGAGGTGACCTCCTGAGGTGGCCTCTAGCTGCAGGGGCCGCTTGGATTGCACACACAGAATCAGAAAGAGGGGTAGCAAGTGATCCCTGCCTGTCATCTCCCTGTGCAAGACTCTGCCGTGAGCAGTCCTAGGCGGGCACTGTCCTTTCTGTACCTTATTCCCTGAGGCGGGGAGTGGGGCTGGTTGCTCCCCCGACCTGCCTATTCTGCAGCGCACTGCAGCTGGCTGGATGCAGGAGAGGGATATCCTGCAGATTCTTACAATTTGATGGTGTTCCCAGGCCAACAAATATTAAAATTCATTTTGGGTGCTCCAGACAAAAGCAGGACCTTGCTACGCACCCCTCCTCTGAGTGCCCAGAGCCCTAAAAATTGAGCATTCAGGGATTTGTATGTATTCCTTATCTGAAACTATCGCCTAGCAACAGACTTTAACCAAGGACATGTTTGTGAAACTGCCAGGAACATCCGTATCTGCTAAAGTGCAAAGCAATAAACACACCTCTCCAAATCACCTCTGCTAGGATCACATATGTAGCAGATGATCCGACTGAACAGAAGGTTATCAGCGGTATATGCTCTTGGCGTTTTAGCAATGCTAATAAAAGCGATCTCAACCTGGGTGAATCAAACCCTTTTCACTGCAGAAAAGGTATCTTTGCATGCCAAGCAGGCTGCCGACGGACGAGCACCCAGCAGGGCTCAGCACGATGCGGTGCTGCGACTGCTCCTCCCAGGTGGAGCGCAGCGGGCCCTGGGTGTTCCCTCACACACCGCTGGGCGTGCTCAGGCTGAGGAAGAGCCCTGTGTCGGACTAAAAGCCCACATTATCTTAAACAGGACTTCAGATATCATCGCAGGATCTACCAACCCAGCTGCTCTATCAAGCAGTTAATAGGGCAAAGCTTAGCACCATTATTGTACCTGAACCCAATTGCATCTGATGGTCCAAGGTTATACCTCTCAATTGTGCTGCATGGGAATTTTTCCCTTCCAGCTACCGGGCTGTAATTTCCCACTATCGATCAGCCACAATGTAAATGTAACACACATCTGTATGATAACTGGGTCTGGAAAGACCGGTGAGCACTTGGGCCCTTCTCACCTCATCACACCCTTGATCCCCATGGCTGGCAGCAGTGCTTACCCAGGGCTGCCCTGCAGAGCACTCACAGGAGCTAAGGGGCCCTGTCCTTTGCATGGCTTCTTTCACAAGACAAGAAGAAATCCACCTTATCATTGCCCGTGGCTGCACTTGGCGCTGCATGGTGCATGCCCCATCCCCTCTGCATCATCATTATGGCTGCATGTGCATGTTTCAGAAGCAGAGAGGAAATTTCCAGGATGCTGAAGCAGGTTGTTGGGCACTGAGCTCTCCCCCTGGTTTCACAGGGATTGCTGGGCTATGTTTTACAGTGTTGTGAGTGCATACATTGTAACTCTGAGGGCATGAGGAGGCAGCAGGCAACCCCACAAGACCCTTGCTATTGTCACCACATGCCTGCAGCACCATCATTAAAGCAAAGGCAAGGCACACTGGCGCTCCTGCTGCAGTGCAGCGTGTTGCTTGGGGTCCAGGGTACCTCCAGAGATGCAATAAAACCTGCTCAGATCTACAGCAAAGGATGAAAATCCCTTCAAACTGGAGCAAACGTGATGCACTGTGCAGTAACGAGCAGAGAACGCATTAAAGCAGTCACCCATGGGCAGCCCTGTTGTAAACGGTAGCATCTCAGAGCCAACTTAAAACTGAGCAGCACACAAGACCTGCAGCAGCTTTAGGACATCCAAGTTTAAAATGACCCACTTGAGACCCTTGGGAAGCTGTGGGCATGTAGAACAGAAACTGCAGTAGGGTCTAAGCTGTTTTAAGACAGGCTCGCACTAATGGCTGCATTGGCAAGAAACATCCTAGAAAACCAGATTCAGCTGAGTTTCCAAAAAGCAGATATTTCCTGGTGTGCTGCTCAGTCTGGGCAGGCCGTGTAGCTCCCTGCTTAGGGCAGAGGGGAAGAAGGAGTGATGGTCTTGCACCAGCAGGAGCAAGCTGCTTTTGTTGGTGCTCAACAAGCCCAAGGAGCACAGGGGAATAAAATCCTTTCTGCAACTCTGACGACAAGAGGAAACAGCCCTCGCATCATCCTCGTGCAGATAAGTACTTGAAAGTAACTATAAAGAAAACTCAGCCCTGCGTCCCCTGCTGCCCTAAAGGCAGAGACACGTCGGTACAGCGGGAGCCTCGTTCACACGGCAGCACAAGGAGGTCGAAGGCACCAAGTTCACAAGCACCGGGATCTATTGATTTTTATGGAGCAATACTACTTTATATAGATACCTGTTTATTTTAAAGCCATCAAAGGAGGCATTTTCACTACGAGGTGGGGATATCAGTATCACAGAGCGTGAGATTTGTTTACAAAGGGGAGATGAGGGCAGGGCTGAGCCACCTCACCCAGTCAAAGGGAAGCCCCAGGGTTACACCAGCAGAAGCATAACTGGTTGCAAAATTACCCCATGGATCGAGTTGTTGCCTTGAGTTATTGGTCAGTCCTTTCCTTCCGTTTGGGAAGAAGGGGACAACGTAACCCTTTCTCAGAGCACCTCATTAACTTAGGCACTACAGATCCATTCACCACAAAGGTGATGTGAGAGCAAAGGCACAAGTGTGAAATCTGGCACAAGTCAAGAGCTGTCTTCGGTGGACAGTAACTGAAGGGTTCGTGCTAAGGCACAAGCACATAAGCTGCAGCCTGCTCCACAGCAGGGCAAGTGGGGTGGTGGGAGGGCTGCAGGCTCAGGATCTTACCTGGGACCTTTCCTAGAAAATAAAATTATGCCCGAGGACCCTTGGCAGGAAGGAGAGCAGCTTAGCAGGCTGTCAGACAGCCCAACAAGCTGCAGGCAGGGAGATTACGCTTGGGGCTCCTCTCCACTCTGTGGAGGGAACACCTCTGACCGCAGTGAAGCCACACGTAGCTAACACTGCTGTGAGCAAGCAAAGGATGAGGTTGGCTGCAGCATTCCGAGGGAATTCCTTTCCTCGACCAACATCTCCAAATGCCTCCTGAATGCTCTCCCAGGTCCTTCAGGTGCTGGAGGGACATGGACAGACATGGTCTCCTGGCAGACCTGTCCTACCAGCAACTCAGTTGGCAAATCTGACATAGTACAGTAAAGGAAGACAAAAAAACCTTTGTGCATCCGAAAACTAAGGAGTTACGTATACTTTGTCTGTCCAGAAAGACACATAGCTATAAACAGACTCTTCTGCATATGCCTTGTCCCACTACGTCTTGTTGGTGGAGCACAAAGCCAAGGGCTCACAGGACAGATGCGAAGACCACCAAAGTTCTCCCCTACCTTAGGGTGCGAGTTTCACCCAGCCCCCACAGGAACAGCGACCTTTAGAACTATTCAAGCTTCAAGAAAGTCCAAAGTCTCCTCCAGGACTGGGTTCTCTCCTGGCTAGGCACCGTAAAACTGCAGGGGGCTTTTTCCCGTTGTTTGTGGTCTTTGTAGGAGATGCCTGGACTCGTTAACAGAGAATGGGAGTGCTGTTTGTCCATGGATAAGCAACAGGGCTCAGCACAGAGCGGGGGCTAAATAACGAGTTGTGTTTCCTTAATATCTGCGCAGAACTGCAGGAAGCCAGGAAGCATGCAAACCCCAACAGCAAGGCTCTTCCCTCAGCCCTTCAGCAACATCGTGCTGCAGAAACTGCAAGCAGGGCACAGGCAAAGTTGGTTGACACACAAATAGACCACACTATTTCCAATATCTAAAAGGGTTCCCAATGTGCTTAAGTGCAGTAAACCACTCCTCACATGCTTAGCTGGTTACTGATTACCAGAGCCGATAACACCGCTACAGGTAACTCACAGGCTGAGAAGATGCTCGTCCCCCGGAGAGGAACATTTACCAGTCCCACCTGACACGGGGCACCAGTCTGCTCTGTGCTGACCCAGCTCCGTGGTGATAGTCCCAAGTAGGAAATACCAGAAGATATTACTGCTTTCTGCTTTGATGTGCCTCAGTCAAAGGGAGATTTATCAAGCGTGGTCAGGGCGGCTTTCCCGCCCCTGCATTTCTCCATTTGCCTTTACAGCCCCACCCGTCCTCTCCACCCTCTTTCTGCCCCATCTTTCCACAACACAAAGACACAACAGCATCAGCTTTCTCTTGGGCGTGCCGGGGAAAACCGCCTGCTATCCTGGCTGGGTGGAAATCACCAAGAGGAGCTTCTTGGGGGAAAAGGAGCTGGGAAACCTCTGAGGGGATGATGCGAATTGGGACAGCTCTTTCTGAGGGGACACCACAGCCTCCAAATTCCTTTTCTTCCAGCTTTTCCCTTCTCACAACTGTAAGGAAATGGTACCACTGAAGAGTTACGCAAAGCAGCAGCCAAGACAAGAAGGAATCTCCCCTCTCTCTCAGCACCTGGACCCCTCAGTAGCGCAGTGCATTGTCCTGGGCACGCGCATCACTGCAGCCGGGCAGCAGACACCACAGCCACACACAGGACACCAAAGCCACCGTACAGATTCCAGTGTTAAATAAAGAACAGGATTCTTACTGCCTTGCAGAAGTAGTTCGGTGTTTCCTGAGTGAGTCTCAAACACAAAAGTTAGTGGAAAGCTTTTCTTGCTTGAGGAGCACCGGGAGCTTTATGAATAAAACACCTCCAGGAAGGGCTTTGCAGACGATGAACCACATTCTGTCCTACCAGTCCTCCTCCACCAAAGCAAACTTTTCCAAGACTTTGCTCAGAGAAGACCAAAATTAAAACAAGCACATTGCTGCCCTTGATCTTACTAAAAAGTTTCAGGTCTCTACAAACAGCCTCAGCAAGCTTTACATTTCCTGACGTATTTCTCCCAGAAACGTGGTGCCACCAAACATGTCCCGTGTATGACGCTTATTTTCCTACCACACCTCCACCTGTGAGGGGCCAGACCTGCACACAGTGCCGAGCACCCAGACTCCTTTCCTCTCACTTCTCTCTCCGTCCTTCTCCTTTCTCTACTCCTGACTCCACCACCAGCAGCAGGAAGCAGCACAAGACACCCCAAACCAGACCCGACATGCCAAAGCCACAGACCAGCAACACTTTGGTAGACTTCAAATTCCTTTGAGTTTAAAGAAACTCCCTTAACACCTTCACTTCCAGAGGTATGGTAGAAATTACATGAACGTAACACTCTTAAATTTCAGCAAAAGCAACAGTGATGAAATTAATACACTCTAAGCTTATATATTTCATTTTAGGGAGCTTTTTACACAATTTCCTTTGAATATGTCGCACTTTGTTTGTAGTATTGAGGCCCAGTTATTTATTTCACTCTTCAGAGCAGAAACATAAAACTCTGGAAACACAGCATGCTGATACCATTTCATGAACAATTCATTATGTATTTTTAAGACTGCTTCAAGAAAATGACTACAAACAGACAAGCAAACCACAACAACAAGTAAACTGCATCCTTATGAAGCGTTCAGTCTTAAGGGTCTCAGGAAAGAGGGTCCTCACACCATGCAAGGCTGGCCTCTAATTGAGACCAACTGCATGAGTGTGAAAGCATTTGTGAAACTTTAAAGCCAGAACATGGAAATAAAGGCCATTCCTCATTTAAAATGGCTGAACTGGTTTTCCTCAAACCCACATGCATGAAGCTGTTTTCAAAAGGAAACCATCTGGAAGAGCGCAGCTCAGTGCATGAAGTTTCAGAAAGTTATAAGCAACTGTAAGTGCCAGGGATGGAGCAAACATAAAATGAAAAACACTTCAGCAACCTTAACCACTCCCACCAGAGCCCAACTCCAAAGATATTTAACTCATGCACAGCCCTCAGAGCACAAGTATTCCCACTGAAGTCAATACTTTAAATTATTCACTGACCTAAGTACAATCCTGAACTGGGGCCAGAAAACAAAACTGCCAGAGTTTGGGCCTTCTTTCATTGCTATCAATGAGGACATTCCCTTACTCCTAGAGCCTTCTTTTCTGGTTAGCATTTACCTAATCGTGGTTTCTCCTGTTCCAGTCCTGTTCCCCACATCCCTCCAGCTCATCGTGTCACACGGAGCAAACACTGCAGAGGTCTGGCCAGGGCTGTCCCCTCCGGCTAGCCCCCAAAACCAGCTGCCGACCCCTACCCACATGGGATAGCACCCACCCAGCCACATGGACCCTCCAATGCTGCTGGGTAGGACAGACAGGGAGGAGGTAAACGGCAAGTCCCGCAGGGTGAGGGAGGGGATGTTGCCTTCCCCTCGTATTCCTTGCAATCATTTGTATGTTGAAGGAGGTGCTGTGCTCAAGACCCAAGATAGCAGCAGTTCGTGGGTGCTTTGGAAACCACCCTGTGGGCATATAGCTTCCAGGCCCTGGTGTTTCCTGCACAAATGGAAAACAAGAAATACCAGGGAAAGGAGGGAGGAGCAAACAGAAAACTCCCAGATTAGGGCCCAGAACAGGGCTTCCTTTACAAATGGGGTTGCAAAAATGCTGGAAAGCTCCAAACAAGAGCGGAACCACTTTGTGCCATGCACTGAGAAAACACTCAGCCATCCTGGTCACTGCACAGCTGCCCGGTTTTTGCAGGCATTTCATAGACTGCTGCATGCACGTTACTGAGAACACACAGCACTGCTGCTTACACGCATGTCAACCCAAAACGAGAAATGGAGGAAAGGTGAAAATTCTGTCCGAGAATTTCATTTGTTCAGAAAGACCCACTGGTTTCTGTCTTGTTATAAAAGAGTGCATTGAGCCATGGTTGCTCTACACATTTGCATGCACCTGCTCCCTTTCACTGTCTCCCATGGGCTGTTGTGTTTTTTCTCAGACTCCCCTTCCTGAAGAACAGTGAATTTGAGTTTCCTTAATGAAAGCTGAGTTCCTGTCTGTCCATCTATCTTGTACCCCTTTCCCACACCTGTGCAAATAGGAACAACCTCTCAAGCACAACCATCACAGCCAGCCTACCGCTCGAGACCGGTCTGGCAGCCGTGACCAGCATCGCCGAGTGGTGCCAGCCGCAGCTGGGTTTAGGCAGATGCCCGGGGTGCTTGCGCCAATGCCCAAGGCACCCCATGCCAGAAGCCCCGTGTTTCTTCCCAGCTACCATTCCCCCAGAGCATTTTGTTTCTACAGCCGAAGTCTCAACTTCCTGAGTCTTAGCAAATGTTTTCCAAACTGAGTCTTTGCAATCACTTCTTTCAGAGCTGACCCTGGGTGACTAACCTCAGGCTGCCGAGACACTATTGCTCAGATAATATTTCAGATTACTCAGAGCAGACTGGCAGCATCCTGGGTGATTTGGACAGGAAAGGCGAGTACATGGCGCAAGGCGGTTCCTTCTTTCTTTCTCGGTCTCCCTGTCCTCAACCTTCTTTCTACAATAGCAGCTAAATGTAAATTTGCTTAAAAGTGCATTCTTGCTGTGCCCCTTGGCTGTGATGCTCACACAGCACCAATGGATCCTGGGGAGTTCCCATCCCCCCATACCAGCTGGGCTGCATCGCCCACTGACCGGCTCCTCTCACATCCAGCCCCACAGCCAGAGCAGTGCTGTTTTGAAAGAAAAAGGTCACAAACTGGTATTTTGTAATTCTGTGATACAGCTAGTGCTGAGCCAACCCCATTTGGACTCCGTTTTTAGTGTCGCTGTCTCATTTGATAGTTCCTGACAGAAAAAAGATCAGGGCAACAAATAATTGCTATTTCCCACTTTCTTTGGGAATACTGCTTTAAAAAAGTGAGCAATCATCTGTTATCTCCTCTGTAGAGACAGTGGCCAGACCATGGAGCACCGTGTGCTCGAGGTCACTTTGCAAGGAACCATGCACCAGTTCGGGGTCCCCAGCGTCTTGGTTAATTCACTAAAGCCAGACTCGTATCAATTACTATTTTGTAACTTTTCTTCCATGCGTTCGTCACTCTTGGCTCTCAGTGGGGCCAGGATTTAATTCTTTGGCACTGGAAAGATCTCCAAGCCAGAGCAGGGGGTTGCCAAGGCAGTTAGTACAATAGCAGGGCTTACACACTAATGAGTCCGTGGTAAAGACTGGGATCCATCATCAGGCATCAGCGATTTAAACAAATTCCAGAAGAAATTCCATCTTCCAACAAAGAAATAAACTTTTCCCCCACAGGATTCGCAACCACTCAACCACTGAAGAGCTCTGGTAGTGCAGAAGGAGCCTGGAGTGAAATTCAATCTGAAATAATCATAAACCATCTAATTGGTATTATCCAAGCTGAAAAGTAATGCAAGTAAGCAAGCACAAATAAGCAATGCTGGATTTCTTTTTAATCTGCTTGGTTTTAAACATGCAAAGTCTTACACATCGCACTTCTACATCTATATAGGTAAATAAATATTTTTCAAGTTATTTTGAATTTTATAGGATTGTAAAACAGAATGGCATTGCAATTGGGCACTGAAATGAGATAATCATCTTCTGCAGCTACGGAAATTAAGAAGAAAATAAAAATGTGTATATATTTTCTTCTCCAAGGATGAAATAAATGTACTGTGATCATTTCTGTCTCCAGAGAAAAAAATCATTGTGTTGCATTTTGTGGGTTTCTAAATAACAGGAGGGATATTCAGATGTGCAGTGTACAACATGTGCCAGTTGGCCCCAGAGCGAGCTTGAATATACAGACACCTGTGAGACTTTAGGTAACAGTTGATAAGGAAGTCTTTATAACGCTTATGCTTGGCTAAACTGAAAACAGCCTCCCTCCTCATTTATATTTCCTTTTCACCGTTTTCTAAGTAGACCCAATCCCATTGTCGTGAAGGTTTGTCTTCTCTGGTTGTGTGCATATCCTTATAGATTCGTGTTAACCATTTTTTATGCATTTAAGATACCTTACGTAGAAAATAAATTTCATCAGGCAAGTGATGCTGAGTAGGAAGTAGAAGAAATAGAGATCTTTTTTTCTCCAAACCTAGGCAGATGGGAGTGACAGATTACAGGAACCGCGAGTGCCAACCGAGTCACACGCTGCTCTGCAGCCGAGATTCCGCGAAGCTGGCAGGGAGCTCTTGGTCCCCTGGCTGCACCCAGCGCTTGCCTGACAGACAGAGGTTTCGAGGTACCACTTCAAGACGTTGTGATATTTACAGCTCTGTGCCAGGGAGGTTCCTCCCCCGGGGAGCGAAGGCTGGTGCACTCCTGGCCTTTGCAGCTCATGCTAGGTGCTGTTTGCACGTTGTCTCTCCTAAGAGCTTGCTGTGTGCTCCACTTTCATCACTCCTCCAGCACTCTAGCTGTGTGTCATTCCCAATTTAGCGGTAGACCTGGGTGATGAGTGACTTTGTTTTTTCTGACTAATACAGTGCCAGGATAAAAACAAACCAGTTGCCTTTAAAATGTTCTCAGACCCATTTTAGAGAGCTATTATCCCCATTTAAGAGGTGGCAAAACTGAAGCACACAGATATTAAGCAACACGCTCACCTTCATGTGTTTTGCCAAGAGAAGACCAGAGCCCATTACTCAAACTGACAAGTGTATTTCCCACCCTCTGTATTCTGCTGTCAGCTGGCCCTGGCAATGTGGAGCAACATTTTCTCATATTTGATTTTGCTCTTTACTTTTTTTTTCTTTTTCTTTTTTTTTTTTTTTTTAACTACCATAATCATTTACTTGAAGTGTTTGTTCTTAATTACAGTAAACATTTTTCCATTTCTGTACAGATGGGAAATGCACTGGAATAGAACTGGATGGTTTAAGTTTATCATCTGCTCATCTCTTGATAGAGATCAGTATAGATTAGAGGTAAGTCTGTTTATCCGTATTCATTTTCGAAAACGGAAATGATATGCAACAGATTTATAATTAAGCAGAAGTGATGATGTTGTACAGCTTAGCTAAATGGATTTGCCACCTTAGATTAGAGAGGAAGCCATAAAAACAGACCAGATGTCACATTTTTTCCCTCTGTGCTGAAATTTGCATGAAAATCCGACATCCTAAGTAAAATCCGAGGTCGAAGTTTTCAAGCCCAGGGATCTCATATTAGTCTTCTACAACCAGTCTGGGTACCTGAATAAGGTGGCTTCATTTGCAGAGGGGATGAACAACCCCAGCGAGGAGAGAAATCTGAGTTAAATTTATCTAGGGATTTATGTGCCCAAAAGCTGCGGCAACTTCATGTTTCTCAGCCTGTTGCACTCCAAGTTTCTCTTGTGGCTCCTGCCTCGCTGCCCTGACGTGCACATTTCTGCTGTGAATAAAACCAGCTGCGCCACAGCACTGCGAGGCTGCTCTTGCAAGCAATCCCGCACAAGGCTGCTCTGCCAAATCAGCGCCAGCCCTCCCCGGTGCCTCAGCCCTTACTATACACGGAGAAGTCTGACAGGCAGAGCTTGGCACTCCTGCACACCGCCGAGCAGCAGCCTGCCAGCTGTGAGCTCTGCTCTCCTAACCCCGTCCTGCCCGAACCGACGCGGGCATCGGCGCTCCCACGGCTTTGTGGAAGCACTTGGCTGAAAGCAGGAACCAGCCTACGGTGTATAAAAGCTGGGCGGAATGCATAAGATGATACAAAACGCCCAAAACTCAAAGACGTTGACCAAAACCTCTGCGTTGGAGACCGATGCCAGCTTGGCTGGCCAACGCTTCACCCCGTTCGCTTGGCGAGGCCAGACAGAAGTTGTGACCCCCACGCCTCTCATCTCCCAGCCGGCAGAGCTGGGCTTTGCAGGTGAACTCTTGTCCTGGCTGAGCACAATGGGTGTTTTACCATTGTCTTTGGTGGAGCCGGGGTTTCACAATGTCTCATACTCCGTTCATGGTGAAATCACCCTGGGTATTCATGAGGCAGAGATACCAGCCATAGCCCTCACATCCTGGAAAAGGATGGGCTTGGTAAGGGCCTATTAAAACCAACATTACCCAATGGCTCCCGGGGGGAGCTGTTTTCTCCTGTTATTAGGCACAGTGATTAAGTGTCCTGGGTGACTCACGGACCTTATGCAGCCCATCAACAGCAAAAGCCATTGGAGGCTAGGTAAATGCCCTTAAAATGTGTTGTAAAACATAGGTAGCTCACAGTATTTTGAGCATCAGTAGCTGTGATGTGAATCATCTTAGTGCACTGAAACTCTGCTTGGTGCTGGTTGGGTTTCTAAACAAAGAGCATGCCTAAGAGCTCTTAGAAACTACAGGATGGCCCCAATCAAGCAATGAGCATTGATGTTGACCAAGAGGTAGTTTTTTTTGTTTAACTCATTCAGCTTCCAGCAGCCTGGCTTTACAGTGTGCTACACATCCAGCACTTCCTTGGCGCAGCCAATAGAATGAGCATGTAACACAGGAAAAATGTTCTGGCGTGTATATGCCAAATTATTATTTTTAGAATTAAAGGGAGATAGTTACTTCATAATGCTTAGTCTTTTTAAGTTCCAATTAGCTCTCTGGAAAAAAAAAAATAATAATTTTGAGCCCTCCATACTACTTATCATACTTTTATTGATGCAAGCACTTCTAAAGAAAGAAGAATCTTCTTCTAAGTAATAGTTTCAGAATAAGCAGGGGTTTTAAAGGAATGTAGTTGCTCACAGTATGCTGTGATTTAAAAAAAAAAAAAAAAGCCTAAATACATCATTAACATCTCTAGGCAGCTAAATATTTATTTATTTTTTTAAAAAACCCTGTCCTTTAGTCACTTGGATTGATTAATGGCACATTTCTTGTTGTGAATAATTCAATGCTTTGGAACAGTATTCCAATCACAGTTGATTATAAATTAACACTCATTTTAACTGATGCAGATAATCATGCCAATGCCACAGCAAATAAATACATTACCAAGCATTACATATGGATGCTGCAACGCAAACAAGAAGCTGAGAACTCCATTATCTGCCGGAGCATCGCTATCAAGTCATTTCTAAATATTTCATCATTGTTTAGGCTGCATTCAGATTGCACAGAATAACTTGCTACTGATAAACACTAGATGCAACTCTTTTCTCAGGTATAATTAGCAACAAGAAGGAGTAAGATTTCCTTTGTTACCCGTTTAAACACTTGCTCAGGATACTGGAAAACAAAGCACCTTCCCTGGCCTCCCATGACAGGCCATACTTCCCTTCTAACAAGTAAAGAAGTTTGGCTGGAGGAAAGGAATAACAAAGGACTGATAAATAACTTCATGGTTTTATATCAGATCAAAGTAAAACGCGACTGCTCACAGGACCGTGTACAACAAACCTTTGCCCTGGCGTTGTGAATGGCAGAGCTACAGACCTTTTGATATTACTTGCCTTCTGACCCCACTCCCAGGATTCATCCTCATGTTTTGTGAGTTACCAGAGTCCCAGAGTAAGGAAACGCATGCTGGCACGCTCTCTCCCAGTCCTCAGAGCACTGCCTGCCTGCCCTTTTTGAACGTACTCCTCCGGCCTTTGTTCGCTGACTGCAGAGAGCTGCCGTGGGGCTCTGCAAGATTTTTCTGCTCCTTCCTTTGTAGCTTTTTAACCAGGAGACTTTCGCTGCACAAATGAGATACACACCTTTCAGAGCAGAGGTGCAAACAGATATCTCAGTCTTGAGCTTTTCCAATTCCTGCTCACCATTCACACAAATTAATGCAAAATATAGAATAAGTATAGGCTCACACTGTTGGGATAAAATACTTTTGTATATATAGCAGATTAGGGCACTTTTTTTTTTTTCCTTGCCAATGTCACGTTAAAGGCTTTATTTTATTAGACTTGTTATGCTCCAGTATAAAACTCTCACACGTCATTTCAGGATCTCCTGTTATTTCAGAGTGAAAGGAGAACTAATAGCAGCACTAATTAGGAAAGTTCCTCCTGAAATGAAAGCAAAGTCCTACCTATATCCCTTGTCTGCAATCATGGATGCCACAGTAAAGTACTCCATGACTCAAGTTTTCCTCTACACATCCCCACTTCATTTTCAGCCCAAACGTGAGACTTTTTGCAATCAAAAGCAATCCAGAAAAGGCACTCCTGGTTATATGTGGAAGTTGAACTCAGCCATTAAAAAAAAATATATAGCAACTCTGTGGAGAGGAAAAACACAGACATTAAAATAGCCCTGGCATATTATGTCATGCATTTTCTTTGTCTTTATGTTTCTTTCTAATAGACGTGATTTTTTTACTGGGAAATAAGAGGGAGCCTAGGATTTTGAACAGATTATTCAATGCTCAGTTCTGCTCCACACCAAAAGCAAATAATGGTTTCTAGCCATATCAAATGTGGGTAATGTTGATCAAAGATAACAGCTGAGCCTGCTTCCCCAGAAGATGCAGGTTATGAATCCCATCTTGAATGAAAACATACATTTTGCTGTACAAACCAAGTGGATTTCGAAATACCAAAAAAAAAAAAAACAACAACCCCCCACACAACCAACCAAACAACAAAACAAACAACCAAAACAACAACAACAAAAAAAAACCAACTTCTACTAGTTAATTTTGAAATATAACCTTCCACAAAAGGACTTCATATTAGTCTCCAATTTGTCTCCAGAAATAAAGCCTTCGTCTTTTAACAGCTGTGGTCCAGCCTAAGCCTGTTCATAATCATTAGGCAGGGTAATGTATATTTATTAATTCTCACCTTCCCTCTCCCTTATTTTTGATTGTCAGGTTTAGTCAGGCATAAAAATGAAGCTTTTGTGCAGTCAGAACATCTCATGATTTTTCATGCAGCACTTCATTTTGTTTGTCTATGGAAAGGGATTGTGAAGTTAGGGTTTGTTCAGATAGCAGGACGTTTCATTCAGCCATCACATTTTGACATTTGATAAGTAATTAACTAAAGGAAAGAACAGCTGTTAAGAAAATGCTCAGTGACAGCATGTAGATGATTTAAGGCCAATTCATGAACCATATAAGCCCCATTTAAATCTAAAATGTCACAAGATGCACTGCAAAAAATTGTATGATGCCTTTCCTTTGCTGTATAACAAAGAATTAGCCTTCCTCATCTTGAATGTCTGAATGTGCCATCAAATATTCCTGTCATCTAGTATGGGAAGCTTAGACTCCCATATCCTAAAGACTGCATAAAAACCTTATGGCAAATAGTAAATATAAAATAAAATAAATTATTACAAAAGAAGGCAGCTTACTGGACCTCTTAAACTTCAGCAGCATTTTCCCTAGCTTTCACGTTGCAGTTTTTCTCATGCCATTGATTTAGACTAAGAGATCATCATCAGATTGATGAGTTGGTATGTTTGAAATAAAAATGAGTGGCAAGCTAAGTACAGCACTATGGACAAGATAGAGAAGAGACGAAATGAAAGAGCAGCATGGGAAAAGCATGGCAGAGGTGGCAGATGAGAAAGGACAGTGAGTTTATGAATGAAATGCGTTCTGAAAAGTCAGCCCTACGAAACAGAACAGCTCCAGCAGATCTCACGTACGCACAGTTCCTGCTGCGTGCACAGCAGATAAACCACGCTGATACCGGCCTGTGACCATTCAAAGACTATTCACAAAGGTAGTTTATTAGTTTTCATAGTATGGATAGGAAATAAATAATTTTGCTTCTCTAAAGATACCTTCCTGAGGATCTTCTTACCTAGATCGTATCCACAGTACTTAGAATGATATTAATAGATTTCTCTTAGCTCTTCAAGAATTTTGACCTCAGATGGCTGCGGTAGTAGGTAGAGGATGTGCCAGCCTACAAACCAGCCAGCACATGCCGCACCTTGTCATAACCAATTCTGCCGTTCTCCTTCTGCGACTGCCTCATCGAGAGGCTTGTTATTCTTCTAGGACAAGGCTTCAATTGCAGGTGATTAATAATACCTACTGTGCGTGCTTCGAAAGAGACAAAAGAAGCGAGGTACAAACACCTGAACACCCCTCCCCACAGCCACTGATTGAAACAGATTTGTCCCGGAGAAGCAGAAAGGTTTGCCATGGCTCTTGTGTGCTTGCAGACATTGCTATGTGCATCTGGCTGATCTGAATATCCCGGTCAGAGGAAGTTACGAACAAATCCTTTTGGCTGGAGGCCGTTATGCCACGTGGGAATGGTTCTGAAAACATTGATATGTTTTCCCCTTCTGTCGAAGACAAGACCAACCAGACAAGCATTGTCAGGACAGGTGGGGTGAGAATTACTTTCTGCTTTTACAACTGAGGAAGGGTAAAAAGGTTTTCCAGCACCCCTAGCAGGGACCCTTGGGGACGTACCAGGACACCTGCAAAACACAAGCTTCTGGCTGGCTGGGGAGTGCAAACAGCTGAGCTACTACAGGGAGACAGCTGTGGATGTAACCCAAACCAAGCCAGCGTGTTACTGAAGTGGTAAAACAAATACTGGTGTCCGAGCACGGCAAGGAAAAACAAGCATCAGAGCTTTGCAGTAGGTGAGAGTGCCCGAGACAGGAGCCTCATAATTATGACAACCATAACCGGTTGGGAGAAGGAAGGGGTGCTAAGTGCCAGATGAAGCCTCTAGCCTGCTGCAGTGACGGAGAGCGTGTGTCTGGGGCCGTACCAGTTCCTCCTCCCCGCAGCTATAACGCAGCTCCAGAGGCCAGGCCAGGCGGGCGATTAGCAGCAGGGAAGGGGAGAAGTATAACCGAGCTGCTGGCGGGGGCTGCGAGCCTTCTCGCTGAGCTACAACAAAAAGTGTTGCAACTTCCTTGAGCAACAGCTACTAAAAGGTTGGGCCCTTCGTGTGTAAGATTAGCAAATTTGACTTGGGGATGATTAATTAAGCAAAGATGATTAATGGCAAAGGCATTTCCTAGCATGCTCAGGAAGTCTGAGGACCCCAGAAACAAACAGGAGCCCTTAATCCTGACAGTCACAAGCAGTTGGGATCATGACTGTTAGAAGAAAAATATTTTTTTTTTAATAGAATGAATGTTGGAAATATGAAAGTGGCAAGAAATGCATTCTTATATGTGGAGAAGCTGACATTCAGCAATAGACATGAGACTGTTAATAGCACAGCGCTTTCTTCTGACAGCTAATACCAGGATAAAAAAAAAATAACAACCGGAAAGTAGGACTTGTGTATATTGTTATGTTTATAATTCAGAATGAATATAGAACAGAGAGCCGTTGCTTTTGCAAAATCCTTTTCCTGGCCGTAGCTATATTTTAAGCCATCCACAGGATGTTGATACGCATTTATGGAATTGAAAAGCTGCCCCCCCCAGGCAGGGGGGCTGCACGAGCGCATCGCTTTGTGCCATTACGAAGATGATGAGATTTAGAAGGGGAGCAGTTGCTTACGAGATTACTTCGGGTACACAGTCAGGAGCCTCCATATGGATGCCGTTTGTAAGTAGTCACTAGCGTGAGGTCAGCTGAGAAGGTTTCTGGCACAGAACAATCACGCAGCAAAATAAACAAAGCGTGAAGCTGTTCTCCAAAACAGCAGCCAAACAGACCTCGTCTGTCAGCAAAGCGTACCACGTTCGGGCTGAAATTCCAAGGCTGGAAGTGCAATTTTAACGAGTGCTACAGATCACTTGTTGCAAATCGTTGTGTAACAGCAGTACCTGTAACGCATTTAAGGAGGTGCTGTTTACTCAGAATGGCTCTCCTGCCACAACAAGCCACCTGGCACAGAGCTTTAATGAGGTCCTTAAGGATTTTCAAATAAAAGTTTAGCGTTTACTTAACTGAGACTGTCTGCCCCGTGATAATTTGTATTAATACAATCCTTTCCTATAGTTTCAAATAAACACTGAGGAAATCTATTGATGTTTATTTTATTCCTTAAAGATACCATCCCTTCCAGAGCTCTAGATGTGACAGGTACAGCATAGATAATCTGCATTGCAGGATGAAAATCCTATTCTCATTTCCATCCCAATATCTAGAAATGAACGATACCTTGAGATTGTTGACTGGCAAATAGATTCAGCTCCAACAGGGAAAAGGGCCTGTCTACTGTGACAACTACAGCCAAGACCATGGCTGAATTAAGCATGAATTCCTGACAAGCAAAGGACAAAATGTACACAAATGTTATTGTTGCTGATTCTGTTTAAAAAAAAAAACTGAATTAGGAGCTGCATTAAATTGCCTTTTACGGTAGCAGCTCCTATACTTATATTTGCATGTATTTTTTCCCAGAGTCATTCACAAGAGCATCTCAAAGGCTCTTGGGAGGCATGTGTTAATAAATATTCTCCTTGTGATTTATGAGAGGGGAGTCATCAGCGCTAGCTGCAGTTCACCCCTTCTCCAGCTACTGCAAACTTCTCCTAGCCAAAGATGACAGATCCTCGGAGCTCAGGAAGAGCCTTGCAAGGAGCACGCTGTCCTTGAGACGCACCTGGTTATGGCACGCGTGAGGGGGTCCCAGGAATGCAGAAGTGCTGAGGGAAGCACCACCCACATTTTCATATTTCAGATGACATCCAGCTGAGCGCTCTCAGCAGTGCTGTTTTCGCTTCTCAGTGGTGCTGGGGGAAGAGCGATCTGCCAGGGCTCAGCCCACTCACTGCCTCCTTTCTGCCAAGCGTGTTCCAGGGGGAATACGTGGGCAGCAGCCCCGGAGCTGCAGAGCAGCAGGGCTGCAGTTTAGCCAGCCTTTACGTGCCCCTGGGCTCAGCCAGGGGCTGCATACAGGATAACGATGCTACAGTCGAACAAAATTAACAAACAGCAAGGAACAGTCCTCCTCGGACCGCATTGATTTTTGAAGCACAGCATGTGTGCGCTGTTCAAGAGCAAAAACCGGCACCTTGGGCTGCCTGACAATGAAGTCAATCACAAGCAGGTGCCCAGTAAGTTTTGACGTTTCACCCCTCTTTGAATTATCACCTTCCCTGAGCTCAAGCAGCCAGCCGGAATCGCTTGCCATTAGACCAATGGCTTTCCTTTTATAGGTTACAGATTTTTTTGTAGCTAATTGCAAAGAAAGCCATTTTTGGCCTGCCTGGGCAGTACATGTGTGAATCAGAGCAAGCCCTTGCTTCTGTCTCCTCACATGTATCATGGAACTATTTTCCTCCGTCCCTTTTGTAGTACAGTACATTCTACGTTGTGAATCATTTTCAGGCAAAAATAGAAAGCAGCGATGACTGTGCTCACTTCACAACAGAAAACCAGGAGCTGGCACCCCATAATTAAGGTGCCAGGTTTAGTGGCGTTGTAACAAATTGCTGCACAGAAAGGCTTGAGTGTCAGCTGCAGAGAGATTAATAGACCCCTGAATAAATATTTCCTAATAAAATGTGATTTTTAAATAAATAAATAAATAAATTCTGGTCTTTAGGGAAGATGCAAAATAACACAGATATTCAGTGCTATCTCCAAAAAGGGGCTTGGGTATTGCAATGCCAGACAACGTCAGACCTAAAAGCGAAATGAAATGCCCTTGTTCGCACTGCTGAGTTAGGTGCCCGTGATCCCTGTGAAATGAAGGGGGCAAATTAAGCACCCAAGAGTCAGATTTACAGCCTACAAAACACCAGGGGAAGGGAAGTGAGGTGCTCAGGCCAGGCAGCAGCACGGCCATCTGACTATCGTGCGGGCTGGCTCTGCTGAGCTGCGCGTCCTGGACACGAGCCCCTCTGAGCCAGGAGCGCCGTCCTCAGCAGCACGGTGCCAAGCCTGAGCTCGTAATCCCACCGGGAGGCCGACAGCATTAACCGGGGCTCGCTGCCACCCCGACACGGCTGCCCGGCTCCTCTCCGGCCCGCAGCTCGCACCTGCCTGGGCTACGGGCAGGGAGAGCCTGAGCCCTCCTGCAGGAGGTCGTGCAAACGCTCCCTTCGGTGCCTGACTCGGGCCAGGAGAAGTGTTCATTTTGTGAAGCATGGCACTGACTGGGGACTTTGCTGTCTTCCAGCTGCTCAGCACGGCTCGTCATTTATTTCTGCTGGAAGAGGCTGCATTAATACTTTCCTTTCCAACTCAGTAAATTCAGTCAGGTAAACTTAGACACCAGCTGTGTTATCTTATGTAACACTCCAGTGGTAGAATAACTTGCGTTCTTCAGGGAAAATACATCAATGTGTTGGTTTTTTTCCTTGCCTTTTTTTTTTTTTGACTGGAGAGTTACCCAGCACTGCACAGAACCCACAGCTGTGAGCTACAGCTAGCTCGGCTGCACAGGTTGGTGTTGCCTTTGTAGGGTCAGCTGACAATTTAGTAAACAACATAGAGGAGGTTTTGAGTGAAGTGCCAACACGGAGCTTCAGCAGCCTTGATTTTGATCTCTTGCAGTAAATCAGGAATTGTATTACAGAAGCCAGAGAAGCCACGTGAAGGAGAGCTGATACTGAAGCAATTGGTCTCAGCCTCAACACTGCAAGGGCTTGAAGTCCTTTCAAATTATATGGAAGTGTAATTTAAGCAAGAAAGGAATTTTATGCATCATTTTTGTGCCACAGACACAATATGTCACAATATGCACTCCATCCACTCACTCCTGTTTCAGCTGAAGAGAGTCATACTTTGGCTCATCTTTGATCTGAACTCATCTTAGCCATACCACCAAAATATACCTCCTCCTGAATCTGGCAGATGCTCTGAGTTCTTTTAAACCCTTACAAGGGAAGAAAAAATTGTTTATCTTGTCTATTTTTATAGGATGTTTAACAATAGCAACAACTACATTGCTTTTTAGTATGCACACAAGTGCCTTCAGGATTGAAAAGTCACAAGCTGAGGAGTTTTCGTAGCCTTCCTAAGACACTTTGGCCAAAATCCTGTAAACCCATGTGTCACTAAGACGCTTCAGCCAAAATCCTGTAAAGCCCATGTGTCAGCTGGCTTCCAGCAGTAACCTCATGGCCATTACAAAGGCAATTTATGCAGTCCAGTTCTCCACAAGCTGTGCTTAAAAGATTGATGCCCTCACGTACTACAAAGGCCACAGGCATAGAAATAAACGATTACGAGGGTAACAGGATATCAGGCAGCAGATGAGATGAAGTTACTGGTGATTGTTAGGGATTAATAGCTGAGCTTTGGTCTTTCAGCAATAACCTAAGGAGTTACCACCCCATATTTGTGGTTACCATGCTCACCCTGAAGTCAAAGAAGAGAACACAGTCAGCACCTCAAGGGCTTCGGTGCGAAGGCCGTTAGTTTAGCTTACATTTAGCAGCTGAGGTGCAGGCACATGTTCTGTTCAGCTGGTTTCGCTGTGGAAAGGGGCAGCCTCCAAGCAGAACCACAACCAAGAAGGGAGCTGAGGTGGCAATCTAGCAGGCTAAACTGATTTGAATTACTTGCATATGCTCAGACCGTACACAGAGCTCCCAGGCCCCCATTGACGCATGGCAATTTATGTACGTTTTGCATTTCAGATATCCATGTGCATTTTATTAGTGGAAATATTCATTTGCATAATACTTACTGGAGCGAAGTAAGTTTCTGAGGCCCTCTGGACAGCAGAATGAAACAAGCTGTCTGGATTTTGAAGAAGAAATCACGGTCAGTTGAGGCACTACTGTTACTGTTCCAGTTCTTGCAATGGTTTGTTAGTTTTTGCCTCAAAATAACCGTTTTCCATTACGAACGCCATCAAGCAGTATAACAATCTACCATAACATGAAGGACCCGTGTACATGACAGGGCACAGAGAAGCCTGAGTGGTTTTTTTCTGCCTTCGAAGCAGCTGGACTTTAGACAGTCCTGGTCTGAAAGTACTGTAACCACAGTGATACCTGCCCAGCCTATGTGCCTGCAGAAGCAGAAGCCCCATTTTTCAGGATGCCAAATGGGAATAACCTCTCTCTTTATGCAGGGCAAGTAGGCAGCAGTGAGGACCTTTCACTACACCACTCAAAGCTTGAGCAGTTTTGTGGAAACAAAATACTTAAATGAAAATGGTTTAAAAAATAAAACAAAAGCAAAAATCCCCAAAACACTTGAAAGTTCAGGTGAAATAGACAATACAGGTAGACAGTACAGGCCACATTGTCTACTGAATAGTGATCCCTAGAGCCCTCACCCACTTACACTCTCAAAGTGAGCTACGGCTACTGTTTCTCTCATATGTACCTCTACATACATATGAATGCTTCTGTAGCCTTTAAACATAAGGTGCCAGGACTACTACTTCATGAGTTTTAAGTCTGTTGCTAGCATTTTCCCTGTCAAATCTAGCAAAGTAGGAAGAAAGCATGCAGAAACATTTGGCAGCAAGATACAAGCTTTTGGTTCACAGATGGGTACCCTCCTTCTGCCTCCTGATAAAATTGCACATGGCTTCCACAGGCTCGAGCTGGGCTTCTTGAAGAAAATCATAGACTGCATAACCACCTGGTACAGCACTGACCAATTAAGCAGGTAAGTTGAGTTCCTTGTGTAGTTTATTCTCTGAAGACATATTGGAAGTGTAAACTATCATTTTGTCTTTATTTTCATTAAATGTTCCTCAAAGAGTGATGAAAGCACAAGTTGACATTAGACCCTAATTGTTTCATCACTCAAATCATTAAAAATGGAGAAGAGGGGATTCTTATGAAAACTGAAACAGCTAATCAAGAGATACAGGGCGGTGTGTTCACAAACTAAGAGAAGCCTCTTGTCTAGAAAGACTCAAGGCTCTTCCCCAGAAGCATACCAGGTCAGCTTTGAAATCTTGCTGTTCAGCATAACCGGCAAGGCAGGGTCTGCATCTCCCCTCAGATGAAACAAAGGGCAGATGAAGTGGAGGATATTGTTCATATGGCTTTTCATTCCACCATGCCAACAGCGAACAGGCAGCTCTTGCCATTCTCAGTGAAAATATCCTGCTTTGAGTAGGTGCAGAAGAGAAGGCTGGATTGGGGCTAAGAAAAAAATTTGAAGATTCAATGCATTTTCCCCTTGCTTCTGATATAAAATGTAATTTCATCAGATGTCCTCAGCAAGTTACCCCAACAGCTGCTCACCTACATTTCACAGATCACAAGGAGGTACTTTTCAAATGATCTTTCCAATCTACTTCATTAGCCAACAACTGATATATGTACATAAACAAGAACTGCTAACATGGCAGACATCTTCAAACAGAAGCAGTCAAGAAAGGAAGGACCATGAAAACCATGTAACTTTCCCCAATTTAATTGCCTTTGTGGTAAGATTTACTTTTGTAAGAGTGAAAGAGCAAAAGCACTTTATACCTCTCCTCAGTAGCCAGATAGAACTTATTAGGACCTTGACAATAAAAGCTATCCTGATGTGTAATTTACACCAGATAAATCCTAAATCTTCAGCACAGCAATTTGAGCTATTCCATGAGGGGCCTCCAGCCTTGATCTTGTGGAGATTTCTTCAGCATTTCTTCTCCTTAGCTGAATCTTCCTTAGCAAAGGATAGAACATGGGCAAGCTCAAGGGAAAATAAAAGCTGCCAGAAGAAAAAGGAGATTTTCTGCGGCATCTCTTCCAACTCCCAGTAAAGAACCACAAAAAGGATTTTAAGAGGTTTTACAGGAGGGTACTGTCTGCAGAGACCCCCGCAGCATCAATGCATTTGTGATGCTATAGCATGAGGGTTTCAAAAAGGACGGAACAGCTAGCACAGAGATGTAACTTCCCTGCGTGTTTGGCTCTAGAAACAGACCATGATGCCGAAGTGGAGAAAACTTGTCCTGCTGGTAGAATAATGACTGATTAAAACAGGAAGAATCACAGTCTGTCTGCTCTTTCAGATGATCTTGCAAAGTGGCATGTTAATCTGGGTGGTAGGGATGGCTCCCTCACGGTGAATGTCACCAGAAGACAATCTTCCAATAGTTTTTATTTTGGCAACCTCTGAAAATGTAGCATATAAATAAATGTATAGATATTAACTGAAGGAAGATGCCTAGAATTCTTAGAGCTGAAAATGCAAATAAATTATGCAGTCTGTCTCAATTATGCTATCTTAAATACTTCTAGCAATATATTACCCTACTTTATGAATCAATTCCAAATTATTGGAAGTTTTCATACATCATAATCCACTAAGGTTTATTTTCAAGCATATTCCAGAAGGCCTTGCAAATCAAAGGAAAGAATACACTGACCACAGAACTTTAGAGTAGACTTTGAACGAACATCTACATCATGATTTCCCTATTCCTAATCATTGGAACAATTAGCAGTAATAATACTCTGCCTTTCCACTTTGAATACAGAGAGTTTCCAAGGCACCTTGCAAAGCCTCCAAGTTTAGTTAATATCAGAAAACCTGGTCATTTTGAAGAGGAATAAATACTTATTGCAGTTGGAAGCTTAGACTACTCAGAAATACACGAGAACTGAAAAGTCCCACATGGCCTTCCTCGGTCTATCATCCAATGCTTCAACGTTAATAAGATATTGCAGAGGTTGTTGAACATTTTTGTTGCCTTATTTCTATATATCACATTTCAGAAACAAATGACTTCTCTTCTAGAATCCTGCCGATATAGAAAGCTAGCAGAAATTCATTCCAAGTGCTGCTAGCTGCATATTTCTGACTGCCAAAAAAAGCAAGTGCCTTCCAAAAAGGTACCACAGGACTGGGCACATGTTGCTGTAAGGGTACAATAGATGAGTAATGCAAACTCAGGGCTTGTCAGGCAAGGAAGGAGAACACCTTTTTGAATGATCACTGCAAGGCTGCCTCTCGTGAAAGGAATCAGCACAAGATGATAGCTCAGTTCATGACTAAAGAAGCAGTGCTGGATGGAGGGCTGATACTGTTTGCTGGTCAAGGTGTCCATCATCACTGATAGTACTAGTTTACTAACAGGAAAGTTTATTTAACTTCTGAGCAAGTGCACACCTACGTAGATCTGACCTGCAAGATAAGGGTTGTGCAATTGGAACAATCTAAACACTCAGTTCCAACTGCATGGGCCACTAGGAAAGTGTTAACGAGCTTAACCACCACCCTTCCAGCTTGACAATAACTTGTGGGAGCAGGCAAGGGACTCCAGCTCCAGGGTCTTGGTATCACTCAGACAACAGTGACAACACTTGTACTAGTAGATGTTTGCAAGCTTATTTCCCCCACGTTCTCCTAATATATTTTTATCCTCTGTTCCCCATCCCCTTTTACTCTCATTTTCAGCCCAGTTCCTCCTAAATAAAGGCCCACAAGCAATACACTGTTGCTACATGACACTGCATGACCCATTCTTGCAGAGCCTACTGAAACTATAAATAATGATTATTAATAGTTACTGCATCAGATAATCTCCAAACGGTTTTGCACAGAATAAGTCTCATTTAGGTTATTACTGCTAGAGTTGGGTTTACCAAGTCTTCTAGGTCTTCAGAGTCTTAATCAGAAGATTAAGATACTGTATTTGAATTAAATCTTTGTGCAGCTTCCTGAACTGTATCTCAGGACTCTCAAGTTTAAGTCACCAAAATATTCTCTTCTCTATAGTTCATATTGAGAAAGCAACAATCTCCATTCTTCAAAAACTTCAAAAACAGAGGAAACAAGCAACCTGACACACTGCAGCTATCCTTGTAGAACCTTTTTTCAAAATCAGATCTGGAGTAGATGCAGTATTGTTCTCACTCCAGTCAAATCTACACAAAAGATGAAATACTAGGTGTAAGTGAAAGATGGGGAAATGCAGTCACATACATACTTACACAAACCCTCCACAAGCTCTCTCCTGGTTCCCTCTCTTGATCCCAGAGATGATTCTCCATGATTTTCAAAGTCTATTAAGCACACATTTATTATGCAGTACCTGCATTGTTTTGCCATCACCCCTTCTGACTAAATTTAACAGTTTGACCTAGCACATCTCAATGTATTCATACACATTGACATCTTAAATATCTACTTTTCTCACCTGAAAGAGAATGTTCTATTCCTCAAACTCACTTCACAGAAGTTCTTGGGTAATCTGAACATTTTTTAATTGAAAAATCTTATCATTTGAGACTGGATTAGAATAAAATTAAGTATCTGTTAAGACGGATTTTGATGAAAAAACTTTTAAATGCAGAATCTAAGAAATTTTTGAAGTCTAATTGTGTTTTTTCAAACCATATTAGCAATGCCCTGCCATGGTAATTAATCCCAACCTATCGAAGCTCCCCTTACTTAACAAGCTGTTGGCAATTCAGTTTAACAGATTCTCTCAATAGGACTGAGCTACTGTCCAAGAAACAAATCAGATGTGTTGCAGAAGTGATATACATAAAAATAAGCAGTCACTTTGCTACTTATTTTGTGCAGGTTGTTACCAAGCAGCCTCTGGAAGGAACCACAGCAGCACAGCACAGATTCAGCTGTCTTACTCCTGCAGAGCCAAGCCTCTGGAGACCAGTGGCTGCATTTGTAAGACTAAATACCCAGTTTGCACTACCTCCATGGATCCATCAGCTGTGCTTCTGCATCATAATCTTCAACTTACTAAGCTATACTCTCCCTCAAATAGCTTCATTTACCTTATTAGCAGGCTTCACTTACTTTCTCCCTTACCTATTAGCTGTCCTTGATTTATCAGCTCTATCTTAACAGACTGCAAGCTCACTAGCTACTATTCCTCATCCACTGAGGCATTCCCCCTCCACCAAAAACCCAGAGAAAACCCAGAGCCAGGTTATCAGGAAAGTATTTCCAGGACAGCTCCCAGCCTCTCAGGGGCCTGAAGTACACAGCACACTGATGAGTTCTCAGTGCTTCCACCCTCCTTCACTAGCCTGCTTGGTGACTCCAATTGCCACCAAAATAGGTTAGAGATACAATCTAACATTTACCAGGCTGTAGCAGCAATTGCGCTTCTTCCTTCATGTGGTGTCCTCTCCCAGCAAAGATAGCACACAGCGACCTTCCTACAACACCAGGAGAAGCACTGTGACTCCAGAGCCATTTAGACTGCAGCTGACCTCTTCGGATCACTTAGGCCAACACCCCACTCCAGCAAGGTCAGCTGCAGCCACTTGTCCAGCACCTTCAGTTGCATTCTGGTCCTGCAGAGACTTTACCACCTCTCTGGACAACCCATACAAGTGTTTGACCACCCTCATAGTAAAAAAAGGAACTCCATTCCATTTAGATGGAATTTCCTTTCTAAATTTGTGCTGATCACCTCTTACCCTACCAGTAGGAACTAGTGAAAGCAATCTTGTCCCCAGCTTCACTCCCTCCAACAGGCACTTACCCACATTAAGATGGCCCACCAACCCTTCCCTCCTCACCCAGGTTGCAGAGCACCAGCTCTCACTCTCCTCACATTGAGGTCTCCAGCCCCATTGCCTTTGTGGCCCTGTACTCGTCTCACTCCTTTAACTCCCTGTCTTTCCTGTACTGGGGAGCCATGAAACAGTGCTCCAGATGTTGGGTTAGCATATATCACACCATACATTAAGGGAGCTGTCTTCAGGCACAGATCTCCCCCTCCCAGTTTCAAACAAAAACAGCTCCACCAGGTGCTTTACTGCAGTGCTGTACAAGTTAGTTTCCACCACTTATTTTCTGTCTGTACCTCTGAAGACATGCTCCCCCATTCTGCAGGAAGTACTGAGAAGCACTACAACCCCCATTCTGCAGCTTAACTATGATGTAAACAGAACTGTAAGACTTACAATATCGACCTACAAACCAGGCGTTTCATTTAGGTATCAGAAAGACAATGACAAAACACTAAATACCAAGCAGCTCAGCATGTAAAGGTTGCCTTTGAGCATTCCTCACCTATTCGTCATATGAAAGGTAGTCACCTTGGCCAAGGCATTCTCCCAAAGAGAGGGCTTCCTCTCTCTTTTTACTCTAGGAGATTTCTAATGCATGCTGAGCTGCAATAGAAGACTGTGGTTCAAAACAGTTCCCAGACTGCTGAAGTCGAGACACCAGACCAGCAAATACAACTTGTTGGATCCTTCTTGGCATTCCTTACCTCTGGAAGAGGGGCTTCCAATAGTCCTGCAATACAGAATCTCAGCTGGTAGTTCTAGTACCCTGCCAAACTAACTCTGTGCCAGTGTCCAGGCTGCTAGGCCACAGGACAGACACTGGTGTTTTTTCAGTCACTCATTTTGCAGAAGGCAAACCCAAACTGCCATGATATTCAAACTCCATGACCTTTGTGAATCCACTTGTCAACACCCAAGCAACAATTCTAAGGAATTGTGATGCCGGCAGAACACTTTACAAGCCTCCTTTGGAAAACCAGAGGTGCTTATAGTCCTTGGAAGCAGGTCTTCTTCCAACCAGTAACCATGAACATTTGATTGAGTATTGCTACAACCAGGTTCATCAGCTACCCTAAATCTGTATTTTCACTGTACATATAAATACCTCAAACATGATTAAAAGTTTTAAACATTAGGTAACTGCTTTGCAGGGACCAGTGAGAGTAACCAGATGCAAGGGCCAAGGCTTTGTTTAAAAACAGCCAGAATCCCCAGCTAAGATAATCATAGCACATATAGAATAATTTTTCATCCAGAGTACAGAGGCAAAATAGCACACAGCCTCTGGCATGCTTTTGAGGTCTTGTTTTGTCCTTAGTTAAAAAACACATTTGTTTTCCATGTTAAAACTTCCTTTATTTTTAAGCTGTCAAAAAAAACTAGGGCTACAAGCACAATCATGCTCATTAGCAGGTCAGTAAGAGAAGGTTTTCCTTACAAGCTTTGAGCTGACTGCATCCTGAAAGGCAACAGACTTGGACACAGCAGTTTCAGAAAGTCCAGGTGTGAGACTAAGTTACCCCAAAGTAGCAGCTGATAGGGAATAAACTCCAAAATAATTAAAAGAAAGCAAACAGGTTTAGTTGTCTGAACAAGGAATTTTAATTTTAGGTCAACTATTGAACTAGGTCAACATCCAGTTCACAATGTCTACAGATAGTGGGCATAGCCAGTCACTACGGTAAGTATATTGAAGCACCAAGCTCCACACAAGACTGTAAAATACATTTTAAACTACTAGTAAGAAAGCTTCTTCAAGTCAACAATACTAATAAAGGGCCAGAGTTTACGGTCTAAGTTTTCACCTTCCAAGCTATTTTAAGACAGCCAATCCATTGCATAAGCAAATCGAACTGCTACATACTGAAACAGAGCAGCAACTGTATTGAACAAATCCTGTAAATAATTCAAGGATACATTGAAACAGTATGGGTAAATTGTAATTTTTTATTGGAAAACAAATATACAACTTGGAATGGATTTGAGGCAAATCGTGCCAGAAGCAGATTTTTTTTGAAAATAAGTGGCTAAACAAAGTTTAAAAAGCATAGTAACAAGAGGAGAAAATGTTTTCTGGTACAGGACCAGCAGTACAAAAAAATTGTGTACGAGTACCTGGATAATACACCCGTTTTGCATTAGTGCAACTTTAAAGTTTCATATTGTTGACTGTCAATCGTCCACAACAGTTAAGACTCCACATTTCAACAACATGTTACTGGTATGGCCACAAACAAGTTACTATGAAGCAAGTTAGGAGAATGGTTTTTACAGTGCATTAGCCACATACATGCTATTCACATAGTTTTGGCCTGCACGAGTCTTCACCCTCAGTCATCAAAAGCAGAATCAACTCCTTTACTTACTGGAGAACTAGAGCCAGCATCTTGCTTTAACTCAGAAATTGCTAATGCATGGTAAACCCTAACTTACTTTATGTAACTTGTTACATCAGTCATACCTAAGTCTTCTAAAGAAAGCTACTTCTTTAAACAATCCAGATGTTCCCTCATTTAACCAACTCCATCTAACCTTAGATGTGCAGAAGGGCTTAAATATCCAGAGTAAGCCACATGCAACATTTGTTACTTAGATCAATTTTCCAAAAATCAGAACAATGACAGTAAGATAAAGGAGAAAAACATGGAGGAATGGCCTTCTAATTACTATACATGCATATTCTTTTGACAGTAAGGGAAAAACCTTTTACAGATAAGTTACAAACAGAGAAAAGGCAAATAAACAATTTTGTACAAGAAATTTAACACATTCTGTACAACGTCTTCACTTCGCTGTCATCATTTGTACAAACTCTGTAAAAGGAAAGAGTTCATAAGAGTTATTCAGAGAAATCTGAATTGCAAGATCTGAAAAGTAACCTGCCTCACTAGTGCACTGAACGCTCTGAAAACTGTTTCCAGTCATATTCAAAAAGCATCTCGAAGACATTTCACTTTTCTACCAGTCATGCCTAAGAACCTCCTTTTAATTAAAAAATTAACAGTTAAAAAGGCATCTGCTTTTATCAAAAGAAGTCAGTCCATCATTGAACTGGCAAACAGACTTCAAAATGAGAGACTTCAGGGTCATCTCCCAACAGCCCACAGTCACTATTAGGTGCCTTGTCCCTAGGAGATCAGTACATTCTGCCTAAGTCACAGTCAGCTAATTCAGGCAAGACATGACATCAGCTTGGATTTCAAGGCAGAATAGCTTTTAAGTCTTGCTAATTTACCTGACCAGCTTAAAGCAGCCAAACCATTACTTACTCACAGCACATGGGGAGTTAGTTAATACAAAGTATAACTTCACTTTTCTTGCTGAACCATGGATTTAGTTTTCAGGTACCACAACAAAAAATCTTCAGGAGAAGCTACACCTACACCTCGGGAACAGTAAAGGGATTACCTGAAAATACCTCAGCTAATGTTTCTGAAGTTGTTTGGAAAGCTAAAAGGAAAGCAAGCTTAGTTCTTCTGAGCACCAAGCAAACTGTCTAACAGAACTCATTCTGCCTGCATGACTTCATTTGTTTCAACACAATGAAGTAACATAGTGCTGCAGCCGATTTGTGTAAAATTCTTCATTTTAAGGTTTTCTGAAGGTCTTGAACTTCATGGGTATTTTAGAGGCATTTCTCATTATTCATTTTTAAAGCATTAATGAAAATGAGTGACTTGCTACAGGTCAGTTCATACACCTCCCTGATTTGTTTTCAGATCAACATTCATTAATGAACAGAACAATATGTGAACCACTCGCTAGCTTCCTTATTCTAATGGTTAATAACATTATTAGGTTTAGGAAGTTGTTTCTTACACTGCACAGTTCAGTTACCTTAGGCACAAAAGCTAGCAATAACTCAAACTTCAGTAGAGGTACACGATGTACATACTGAAAGATGTTAGCTTAAAGAGAGCTAACTTA
The DNA here is from genome assembly GCF_964034855.1 of Anser brachyrhynchus. Classification (NCBI taxonomy): domain Eukaryota; kingdom Metazoa; phylum Chordata; class Aves; order Anseriformes; family Anatidae; genus Anser; species Anser brachyrhynchus. The sequence goes on from NC_137696.1 coordinate 34,142,423, forward strand.
ACTGCTGAGAGGATCTCCCGTGTGAGCACTGCCCTGTTTAAGCTTGGCATTCACTATCAGCAACACTACAGTCACCAGCATGTGAGGTGCTACACAGTAACAATCTGTTAACAGCTCCTTACCTTCATAGTTTACTTGACCATCACCATCAATGTCTGCTTCCCTAATCATTTCATCAACTTCTTCATCTGTTAGCTTCTCTCCAAGATTTGTCATCACATGGCGAAGTTCTGCAGCACTAATGTAACCATTACCATCCTGGCAAAGGAAAAATATACAAGTCTATTCCAGTCTCCCTAAGGCCCAGTAACTTGAATAAAATATTTCTAAGCAAGTTTATCATTAGAAGTTAGCACAGTTTTAACCACATTTGCACAAGGCAAGCAAGAGCTGCAAGCAGATCTTCAGTATTGTCCAGGATCTTAGAGACGTTTTAGAAACCACTTATCCAACACGGTCTACCTCAGCTGCCCTACCCTGAGACAGACCCTTACCTGACAGAGCAGCTACCTTCAGGTGACATACCAACCAACTCAATCATGGGACAATTTGGCTCAGTCATCTATTTCTTAGAACAGAAGCTGTTCTTCACCTGCTCCGTGGAAGCTCAGCATAAAACCACAAGGCCTTCAGAGGTCACGTTAACATATTCCATCCTACTTGGGACACTGGCTATCAAAATAGTGGATATGGACTCAAGACTGCTTTGCTCTTCCCCACATTGCAAGACACTTTTTCTGATTAAAAATGCATCTTGCTTAAGGAGCTCAATAACTGTAGACACAGTGATTTACTTAGTAAAGACTACGTGAAAGATTTAAAGGATTACCACTTTTAAAAGTTTAAGCAATTCCTCTGCCAGCCTTGTGCAAGTATTTTAGTACTAGAGGATGTAAGATAATGTAGCAGCTCACTACAATCACCCACCATGACACATTTGGCTTTCAGGCACAGTGCCACAGTACAGTGAAATTGAGCATGACTAGTTCACCTCTAAGTCATAGATAGCAGGACTACAAATGTTCCTGGTTCAGAGGAAGCTCATTAGAAGTCAGTCTGAGCTTTTCTAACAAAGATTTGTTACGGAAAACATTCAGTACCTTGTCAAACACACGGAACGCTTCTCTAATTTCTTCTTCACTATCTGTATCTTTCATTTTTCTTGCCATCATTGTCAGAAACTCTGGAAAGTCAATTGTGCCATTGCCTGCAAGATAATTGTTTGATAAAGACAAAAAAAGTTTGTTAGAAAAACAGGTTTTTCAGTACTTCACTGAATAATTGCTTATTAGTAAAATCTTACCATCAGCATCTACTTCATTGATCATATCCTGTAACTCTGCTTCTGTGGGGTTTTGACCAAGTGATCTCATCACAGTCCCCAACTCCTTTGTAGTTATAGTACCATCACCATCCTTGTCAAATAGTGAAAAAGCTTCTTTGAATTCTGTACAACAACAAAAAGAAGTCAGTCCTTCCAGCTTTCAAACAAAGTTCACTTAATCATGCAAGAGCCATTGGTGCTTATTGTTCTAAGCTAAACTTACTCCATACATATTAAAAAAACTTCAGTATTGAGCTCAATCTGCTAGAGCTAACATCAACATGGAATCATCAGCACCTGGACAACCCACCAGTCCACTAATCCCCACATTTTGACCTATACAGAGATGGAGTATCATCTATTTCAGGAGTCCTCAGATATTTGCTCCATCTGTCTTGAACCAGAATCCCTAATACAGAGCTGAAAGGAATACCTATCAAACCAGGATGACCCACATCCCTAGCAGGATGGGTTTCTTAAGAAAAAGTTGTAGAGATTACATTTGAAGCTTGAAAGCAGTACTCAAAATGCAAATACTACAGCTTAATAGCACTTACTGCTATTAACAGAGTAGTCAACAGAAGACTAGTCAGACCAAATGAAAACCAGTTTCATTATAACTCACTTCTGCTGGACATGCAACTCTGAACTGTGTACTCTACTCAATGAGACAGTACCTAGAACCAGTTTCAATACCTGGCCATACTTGGCTAAAAAGGAGCTTCTGCATCTCCCCATTTGACTTCTGCAGCTCTTCAGTCTGTGACTATACACACAACAGCTCTCATAACCACTTGCTTGAGGGGAAGAGTCACTGCTCAAACTAACTTCAAAAAAATTGCTCAGAAAATTGCTTCAAGCCCTACCATATCTTGGAACAGCCTTCATTAGAACTAGTCAAGAACAGTTGCAACACTGCTCAACTGTTTTACCTCTCAGTCCCCTACAATAGTTGTATTGTTGCCAACAATATTAATACAAGCATAACATGTTTAATTGTCCAGTCCAAAAATGGAGCTGGTTTTAATCCATGCCATCTGTTTGTCTTTAGCTATGACCTTAAACTAGTTCACTAGACTGAAGTTCATACAAAAATTACAGTTAAGCATGAAAAACCCTCATCTATTCCCTTGTGCAGTTCAGAGCCTTTTACAGCATTCAGGACACCAGATCATGCTTTTGAATTTGTTAGCTAAAGAGCATTAGAAATACACCCAAGAATTAGTTCTTCAACACTGCCAAGCAGCCAGCTTTCCAGATGGTAGGTTTCTCAGACCAGAGCTAGTCACCACGAAGTGCAGCATGAAGTCGTATTTTATCCATTTCATGCTCTGAACCACTGCAGGTGAGGTACAAACTGGAATGTGTTGAAAATGCAGCTACAGAAGTATGGTTTTTACAGCTCAAATGCAGCTCTAACACCAGAGCCACAGTTGAGTCCCACCCAGGTAAGAAAAATTCATCTACATTTAACAGTTTTAAGTGTTCCTAAAGCCTACCCCTGCTGTTTAACACAGAGAAATCAGAGTCAGGGTACCTCAGGACCAGATGAAGCAGTTCTAAGCCAGTATTTTATAATCACAAGGCAGAAAAGACTTTTCCGAACAAGCAGCTACAACCTGTATGCACAGGAACCTGTAAATAGTCTTCAAGGCTAGTTCAAGTTTGCTTAGAAGTAACAAGTGACTCTGTTGGGACTTAAGTTTTATACCAGAGCAGAAAAGGCTTTGGGGTCAAGCCCAGTGGAAATAACCAGAGGCTGTCGACATTCAAAGAACCTCAAAAGATGAAGTGTCTTCAATGAGAGTCAGGTACTTGAAATAATTAGTTGTAACTTCATCCTTAGCATGGGTTAACTAACACTGTAACCCAAACATGAAGCAGGCTGCAAAGTACTACAGTGACTGCTTAAAAATGCAGTATTTAAGTTCATACAAAAATACTTGATTTCTAAAACAAAGGCCATAGAGCAGTATATTCTGGATGTAAGACCCACTCAAAGGACAATTTTACCTTTCTTTTACTCAAAGATGAAAAAGGCTGAGAAAATCAGTTATAAATCACACACAAAGAAAGCTAATCAAAGATCAGCAGCATATTCCTGTTTGAGATGCTGCAACAAGTTAGGGATATAATTAAGTCTAATGACTTCTAGGAACCACCTCCAATAATTAGAACTGGTTACAATTAGAATTGGTATCACAAACACAGCAGACAGTTTGCAGTGGAACAAGAAAACCTTAGCAGAGGGTTTGTGGCTATGACTAGTGAAAGCACCTACAAAATATTTAAGTTTCTTGACTGATTCAACTCTTTGCTCCTGCAACATGTAACACTTCGGAAATCCCACCTTGATCCCATGCAGTAAGGCAAATCCTCCTATTCAACACTGCTTCAGATCAAACTGAAGGAGAATTCTCCTGTACCATAGGTATGGCTAATCTATCCAAAGCCTGAGGATGGTGAGTGGTTCTCCCGGCACCTTCGGGCCACCTGCATGTTCTGAACCTTCCCCTTCCGAAAAGGGGAAGACTACTTCCATACCCTACTAAAGAAAGGCTAATCCCACAGCCTCAAGTCCACAGCACTAGCTCAAGCTGTTCTCTCCAACAACAGCTTCAGTGAACTGCAATCTCTACTCCCACACTCCAACAACTTAGACAGCTATGCCTGGGCTTTTATAGGAGAACATCAATTGTTCCCTTCACATCCACCAGCAGCTCATGACTTAAACATGACTATTTTTACTGTGAAATAAGTTCTAAATAGCTGTTGTGGTCAGATCCCCAGCAGAGAACCAAAGCACACTAAGGAACAAGGCATACCAGAACACCCCACATAGGCCTGCTTGTTCAGAATCTATTTCAAGACCTCTGAGGTCTGGTGGAAACAAGTACAGCTCACTACACCAGTTGCTCTGGGACAAAGCCATCTTTAGGCTTTCCTGACCACCAACACCAAGTAGTTCTGACCTATTTACCTTGTTTCATGCAATCTTAGCCAAAGGGATACCCATTCACACAGCCATTGAAGTTCTTCCTGAATTAAATTACAACTACCACTCACATTCTGCACCTACTCAACTTGCAGTCAGTCTTTCACATGAAAATGAGTCCAGCAAGTTTTTTTTTTACCCCTTTTCAGCCCTGTATGACCAAGGATTTCCAAAGTTTTCACAGCAGGAAGTAAAAAGACATCTTGCATCTTTAATTGCATTCTGGTATGTCAGAGTAGGTAAGTCTTAAAACCTAGGACAAGCATCTGCTTTAATTACTTTGTCTCTACCTTTAGTACCAATTCCCTAAGCCCATCTTCAAATCAAAAGCAAGATGCTTCAGATAAACTGGAATGGATTAGCAGGGGCTCAAGACTATCACTCAGCTACAATTCTTGTCAAACATCCAACCTGTACCTTTTCAATCTTCCCATGCAAGGCACTGGCCTTTAAGCAGTCTGCTTAATTTTGCTGTTGGACAGCTGCAACTCTTCCTAACCACTACTAGGGATAGTTCCTTCACAGAGCAGCAGTGGGCTCACATCAGAAGGTTATGGTTTGCTTGCAGACATTTGCTTCATGAAATACCACAGCTGAACTGGAAGTGCCAGGCCAGTATTCTTTCCAGAAAGGAAAAAATACTCTACTCCACTATGACAAGCTTATTAATACTCCCTTTTGGCTCTGAGCACTACTCTCCTATCATCACTGAATAGCTAACATTTGCACTAATCCTGAGGTAGCATTAGGAGTAAGCCTCCTGTTTATATTCCATAATCAGCTAGATCAACTAATACAGCCTCAACAGTTGGACTGAAACAATGACCCATTATTGAAAAGGCAGCAGTGACAATTGATAAAGCTGGCCCCAACTGATCACAAAACCCTTAAGATATGCAGGCCACTAACAAAAAAAATCTCCAGCTGAATTAGATTTGGCTTCTGCTTACAAGACAGTACCATGGCAACACAAATAGACTAAGGACTTTCCACAAAGCCACCACTAGTCCCGTAGGAGTTAAAGCAAGCTTCTGATGTTTAAGAGCTACAGAAGAATGGTCTTACACTTCAAATTTGGCAATTGCGGTAAAAACAAACTGCTCATTACAACACTTGTGTTTAGCATCTTCAAGAGCTACACCCTAGTTAAATAGCAACAGCTCTTACAGGCTGTTATTTGTATGCTTGATTTGCTGCCATTAGATCAGCTGAATCCTAACACCCTCTAAAATCACTTCACATGACAGCTAGGCACGCAGACTTCCTAACATTAACACTATATGCTCATTAGATCAGAAAACCCTGAAGCTGTAAAGTGTTCATGGCAAGGCCAAATCCTGCATTACCAATATATTGCAGCTTTAAGCCATATCAATTATTCAGGTGGAAATCAATCTTCAGAAGGCAGTGACAGATGCTAGTTTGTGCAGCCTGCATGAGAAGGAGACATGATAACCAGACATTTTAGCCACTAGTAGATAGTTCTGTGCACAGAAACCACTGTGGAGGGCCAAGCCCAAAACTGACGAGTTGCATATTTGCTTGGGCATTTCAGAGCAAGTGCCAGGCCTTCAGAACAGTGAAAAGAACATTTGTGTCCAGGCACACAAGGCAGTTCCAAATAGGGAATATCAACGGTTGTCATCAGGAAGCCAGTGTCTGCTGTCATCTCAACAGCCAGTCTGAGACACCTCCACTGACAGGAGACTGCAAACTAAATTAGTTTTGCCTTCTGCTAAAACAAATACTTCAGATTCCCAGTCTTCACCACATTTTTTTCCCCCCCACTTTGTTTGTACTTCAACAGTTCTGTAGTCAAAGGAAAAAATAGAGTCCTGAGTCTGCAATTGAAGTTGTAAGGATTATTTATTTTAGAGGGCAAAATTTCAAATTCATTGTATCCATAGTTGTTTTACAGAACAAGACTAAGATCTAGGCAACAAATCATTCCACAATACTTCCTCAGTATCTAAGAAAGCTAAATATCTTGCATAACATGGACTGTCACTGGATTAAAGGATGCGTCAGGTCAAGTAGGAGTACCAACACAGCATGCAAAAACCTCACCTGCAATCTGCTCTTCTGTCAGTTGATCAGCCTGCAAGAGAAGAGAACATCATTACAGTTGTTGCAAAATTTCAGTGCAAAGATACAACTTGTAGAGGCCTCTGAATCTGGTAGCTTTGCTTCAGGATTTACCTTCAACATTCTGAAATAGTTCTAACGAACAGCTCAAAAATCAGGATTTCTTGCCAAGAACTGGCAGCCTGTCCTCATTTCCTGACCCTGTAAATATCTGATGCACCCAAATAATGGATTTCCATCTATATTAAACAGTTACCCAAGCAACTCTGGCAAACTCAAGGCCTGCAGATCCCTTCAAACCAGATTAAAGAACTCACTAACAACCAGACTATCAGTAGTAATACTTTCACTAAACACTTTACATCTGTATCCTGCAGCAGTAGCCCCCCAAATCCCAAACTTAAGGTAGGTTCTAGTCTCTTCTCAGTAGAGACAATCCTATAACTAGAGAAGCTCTTCTCTAGAAGAAAGTAACCCCTCAATTAGCACCAAGCTTCAGGTAGGTCCAAGACAACACAGCAAGACCCGAGTCTACATAATTGGTACCAACAGCTTCTGCCCAATCTGGCAGTTTCAATGCAATTGCAGTTTGATGTCCCGACTTTTTTCCAAGCTTACCTACAGATTATAGTAATGTAAGATAGTTTACAGAATCACTAGAAAAATGTTCAGTGCTATAAGGCTTAAAATTTTTGCATCAGTAGTTGGGTAAGTACCTCTTCATGCTTTTTGTTCCATCTGGGAACAGCTTTACATGCATTGAAGTGGACAGTTAAAAATATCTGTCTGCAAGAACAAATCCAGAAGAATTTCACTCCTGATAGAACACGAAGGTGTTTGAGAGCAGTACAAACACCCTCCTTAGGTTTTCAAGTCAGCTGATTTCTCAAACAAGGTCAGCATTGCTTCATTTGAGTTGCAGTAACAAGGCAACATGTTTCTTCAAGGAAGCTCTCTTGAGCTCTTCACCACACAACTCCACTGAAGAGTCAACACTTCAAAACATGAGAAAAATAAATTCAATGCCTCAATTCAACACCCGGTTTGTTCCTATTGTGACCACTTTATCAACAACATCTTACAATTACTACAATATCAACAGCATTGTTTTCAATCACTACCTTTGCCTACAAAGGCTGCTCTACACATTATCCTTCTGCTAATGAAATACCAAGACATACGCACTGTCAATTTTTATGAACTTTGATGTACATTTCTACATAAATAGAAAACTGGAAGGTACTAGCTTCTGTTTTTCTTCCTATGAAGTGCAACTAGCTGCTTGAGCAACCACACGAGCTAAAATGCTTACAAAAAAATATGCATACAATGCAACAACAGCCCAAGATAAAGGCAGCGATAAGTAGTTTCTCAGACTGCCTGTGACTCATCTACTCCAAGAATCAAGATCACGCTCATGAGCGACTTCTGAAAGAGCAGTCCAGATGCATTTTGGCTATGGACTCCACTTGTTCCTATTTCAGCAGCTGTAGGAAGTACTCAATTTGTACATTTTATTGTAAAATGAGACAGTCAAGAACAGCAGTGAGGCTGGTGAGAAAGCCATCAGTTCATCATTAGGCTCCAAGACGCATGCCTTCTGCTGGTCACTTAACAGAAGCCTAACAGATTGGTGCCTGGCTGGAGTGTATCATTAACACAGACAGACTCATTCCTTTGTGTGGTATTTACATTTTTATTGCTCAAGTGCAGAGAATTATGCACTACATTTCTGTAGGATATTTTTATCCACAGAAAGCTGTAGATCAGATTTAAGTAGCAAGAACCTAGTTTATTTAGGTCAATACTTATGGGTTACCAAGTTGAGTCACATACTGTTTCATATAAACAGTTTTATATAAAGACATGACATTAAGCAGTGTTTAAGCTGTTAAGTGTTCCAAACTCTTCCCAAGCCTTCCAGAGACTTAGAACTTCCTACAGCCACTAACCATGAATTTGGATAAGCTTTGTCACTACCTGCAGCAGGTACAGCGGTCGCGAAGAGCACCAGGCTTACTGGAAGCCACAGGTAGCCGGCAGTTGCAAGATAAGCTGGGAGGTGGGGCGAGGCTGAACAAACACCATCTGTGCTCCGCAGCGCCAGGCTCTGCAGGGAGCACTGCGCAACAGCAGCGAGAGGCGGGGCCGGCAGCGCGGCCCCGGCCCTCCCCGCACACCGCCCGGCTGCGGCCCCGGCCCCGCACAGGGCGCCGCGCCCCCGCTGGAGGGTGCCCGGCTCCCGGCCCGGCTCTCGCCCCGTACGCGGGGCACCTGCGGTGGCCCGGCCCGGCCTCGGCGCTGTGACGGGGCAGCTGCCACGGGGCTCAGGTTCTTAACGCGCTCGTTCCCAGGGCCGAGATCCACCTGCAAGCCGCCTCCTCCTCTGAGGAAGTGGGGGAAGCCATCACAGCTTTCGCATCGCCTCCTCCGATCTGCACTGCAGCAGCTCCATTTTGCCTGCAGTACCTCCCACCTCCTATTCCGCCCAAGGCCTGACAAAGAGCCTGAGCTGCCCAGGGAAGATGGGGAGCTGCCACGGGTGCAGCAGCTCCAGCGTGTGCAGCCTCCAGAGGTAGTGCTTCATCGCAGTCCTAACTGCCACGCAGCAACCACTTCGGGTGACCCTCAGCAGCTTCAAGTCTCACCAACACCGCCCGACAGAGCTTGTAGCTAACCACACAACAGATCTCTGCCAAAAACTGGGCATTTTTGGTATACTTAGCAGGTGTTAAGTCTGAATGGACAGCTTTGTTCCAGCATTAACTGAAGAACACGAACTAGAAAGGCTAGCAGATAAGAGCTGAAATTGTAACACTTGAGCTTAACTCTGGGAGCAAAGTATTTTGCTTTATCTAGCATGTGCAGCATTGGACAACGTGTCCACAGGTTTAGCCAGTCTGGTCTGTCAAGACCAATGCAACCACATCCAGAGTGCCACTGCGCCTCCCGGACACACCCATTTCTAGATAGACCTTACTTGAAGATACTCCATTTTTGGTTCTCTACTGATGACTAAAGCCAGTACAGCCCTTTGCTGCTAGATTCACCACTCCTTCCTTTATAGGTTTGCTGCTTGCATTCACAACTGAAGTGAAGGAACAAATTCAGGCTTCTGTTCACCTAATTTATTTAATTTAAGCAGTTCAAAAATGCATTAAGGGCCCATCTCTCATGTTACGCAGCAAGTCCATAACGATCCGATTCCTTAAAAGCATGTAATGAATGAAAATATGTCGATTCCACTACACTGCATCTCCTCCTAATGCAGAAATAGCACCAAGTGGTCATTGGCATTGCTTTTGTGATAGAACCGTTCTTCTCCTTACATGTTTCAATATCCAATTCTTTTAATAAAAAAACTAAGCCTGTATCCTTTACACACAATTAGAAACAATTCTCGAATTCCACCGTGTTCTAACTCGACAGAGAACATTAGAATCCTAAACACACGTTCTGCTAGGAAAATTAAACCGTGCTTGACCATGAAAATGCAATGCCCAAAACGGGAAACCACAACCGTTTTTAAAAAAAATTAAAAAAACAAGCATCCCTCGTTCAAGAGCAGCACGAGACCGGCTGGGGAGGTCGACAGCAGCTCTAGCAGGGGGAGCTGGCACAGCGAGGCAGCCTCCCCTCAGCAGCACGCCGCCGGGCAGCCGCAGGGCTCCGCGCCGCATTATGACCGGGCGCGGCAGCCCTCCCTCGGCAGCCACCCGACATGTTAGGAGCCAGGGGGAAGGAAGCGGTGAGGGCGCGGGGCCGGTGCCGCCGTGGCAGGCTCCGTCCCCCCGGGTCCCCTCCCCGGAGGGACCGTTAGCTGCCGTTGCCCCCCACCCCCCACCCGCAGCCATGGCGCCCGAGCCGAGCGGCCGTTGAGCCGTTTGAATTTTGAATCCGCACCAACGCCCCGGGGCGGGAAGGGGACGCGGGGCGGGATGCGGCGGCCACCACCGCTCCCTCCTCCTCCACCTCCTCCTCCTTCCCCCCCTCACGGCACCCTGCACCCCAATCCGCCCGCCCCGGGGCCGCCGACCCCCCTCACCCCGGATCCCCCTCACCCCGACCCCCCCACACCCGCTACCCGCCCCCCCCCCCCCCGGCCCCGCACGCGGCCGGAGCAGCACCACGCAGGACCCCGCAGCACCCCGGCGCCCCCCCCTCAGCCCCCACGGACTCACCATGGTGTCTCGGCCCGGCTGCGGGGTGCGGAGGACGCGGAGAGCTGCACGGGGCGCACGAGCAAGCTGCCCGCTCGATGGCTCGCCTCACACTGAGCCCTGCCCGCCCGCCGGCCGTGCCTCATAAACCGCCTCACAGCCCGCGCGGATCGCTCCGCGCCGCTCCCTCTCCGCCGGGGAAACGGCGCCGCGAAACGAGTCCCGGCCCCCCGCGCTGCCCATGCGGGCCCTCCCGCACCCCCCCCCGCCGCCCCCCGCCGCCCCCCGCACCCCCGGGGTGCGCCTCGGGGAGGCGAGAGGGAAGGCGAGGAGGGGCCGGGGGGCGCCCCGCTGGCCGCACGCCGGGCGGTGAGGGGGGGGGGGGGGGTGCGGGACTACTTTTCCCGGCGGAGGAGGATTCTAGAAAAAACACCGCGGCGCGCAGGGACCCCTCTCGGCGGGCGCTGATTGGCGGGTTCGTACCTGCAATGCGTCACTGGGACACGCGCAGCCTGGGCCAGCCGCCGCCTCCCCTCCCCCCGCCCGCAGTGCGCGGGGCACGGCCCGGCCCGGCCCGGCCCGGCCTGAGGGGCGCCGCCGCCGCCCGCCCGCTGCCCGCGCCTGCAGGGGGCGGCCGGGACGGGACGGGACGGGACGGTCCTGGCCACGACAGCACAACCCGGCCCGGCCCGGCCAAACGAGCCCAGGGCGGCCTGGAGGAGGTCCCCGCGCCCTGCCCGTGTGCCTGAGGAGGGCAGGGGGCGGCCGCCCCCGAGGCAAAATGGCCGGTCTCAGCGCGGAGGCGCGTCGGGGCGAATTCAGCCCGGTTCTCAACCTCACAAATCCGTTCTCAAACACATACAGTGACAGATAACTCAGCAAACAGACGGAGCTTCTGCTGAACACGGTCGAAGCAAGGCCACCCGGCATCTCTGAAAATCGCAGCGCTTGTTTGGGGACCGCAATACGCCATTAAACCTCGGGGTCCCAAGCCTGACTTTTCTGACCCAAGTTTGAAAACAAATTCCCCATCTCCGTGCAATGAAAGTGGTCCGCTTCCATTCAATGCCTCTTGCAAACATCGTCGAGTTGACATTTACACAGTGCTTACAAACCTACCCGGCCGTTACCTTTATTCCACAGACAGGGCGGCAGCTCTCACGTCACACATAACAGATATTTCACTCATCTCTGCCATTTGCAGCCTGTTGGGCTGGCAGGCCATATAAACAGGCTGCACGTGAGGGGGAGCTGGCGTGAACGAACTCTTGGGTGAAATTCCGTGATTTTTTTCCCTCTGAATGTGAACCGCAATTCTCGGGCCGGCTCTCTGCAGAGCTAACCTGGTGCCCGCTGAATTTGGGAACAAAGGGGAAAAACAGGACAAGTCCTTGTTTCTGAAAGCGTGCGGAGACTCCTCCTTCAAGCCCAGTACCTCTCATCCTCTCCTCCTTACGTTATGGTCATTGAAAACATAGAAAACAATGTTATACTTCGATTTGGCCTCAAGCCTTGAAACCTGAAGTTGCTGTTTTGTGATCCCTTAGCTTTTCAGGCCTCCGTTCCACTTAAATGTGTTCATAGTCCAAAAATCAAGCACATCTAGACCATTGTCTTTTCCAACTCTGGTAACGGTTTTTTAAATGTGTAATATATGCCTAGGTGAAGAAAATACTTTTCAGAGAAAGCAATAAATGCCAAAGTCATTGCTATGCACGCCTCCTTGCACCTTTGCAACCCAAAACAGCAGTCAGTCCTCACCTGTGGCCAGCCCGGGCTCCGTGCAGGCAGACGAGGCATAAAGATGGCTTACAGCAGTTTTCCTCCTCCCCATGCCCCTCTGGTTCAGCTTGAAGGATTGCTCTGACGTTCCCAACTTCTTTGCAGTCCCAGAGGCGTGAATCACTGCAGGCAAGTTCTTGACCAAAAAATCATCACCCACTCCAGCTTTGGGATAAAAGCGGCATAGCAGCACTCCGGGTGCATGCATGTCGCACGACCAAATCTGGAGCAGCGTGTTCGCTAGCGCTGGTACGCCACATGGGCTGGTACACCGATGTGGAGCAAAACAGTCTTCTGTGGAGACACTAGCGTGGGTCCTGGGAAGGAAAAGGCCATGTCTGTGCCGTGCCATGCCAGATGGATTAAGCCCTGCCTTGGCACCTGTCCTCGGCCCCGTGGTAGTGGCTGAGGTGCCAGCACAGTCCAACCCACGGTGATGCTCGCACGCTTTGTGTGAACCACATCACGGTTTTTTATGCCTTGATCTCCACCATGTTTTGGAGAGATGAACCGTTCTACACCTGGCTTCACAGGCAGGTTACTTCAGTAACTCAAGGAATTGACTGAAATTAGGTATTTCTGTGCAATGGACCCCAAGAGAATTGCCCAAATGGCTGTGGAAGGGCTGTTTGAGACATTGTCTTGTCCGGGTCCCGCTCCTGCAGTCTGCTGCTGGCCATCTCAAGAGCACTGAGGCTATAGGAAACCTTAGGCCCAGGGCTTAAACAAAATGTAGGCTCTTTAATTGCAGCCTGAGGGTCTGCAGTGGAGCCAGGACTTGAATGCAAGTGTTTCATGTCCCGGAGAACCTGGCCACCATAGCATTTTTTTTCTGTATGTGTCCTTTAAACTATTGGGTATCTGTAATGTATTAAATTATTCATAGTATTCAGTTATATTCAGTTTCCTTTAAAGGTTGAGGAAGTCATGAAGATAATCCTCTTTCTGCCGTATGTTTCCCGTGCCCTCTGGTTCCCCGATCTATTTCTCTCCCCTTTCCCTGTTCTTCTGTGTCTCCTGTTTTCCATCTGCATTTTCCCTCAGCAGCACCCATTTCCTGTGGGTTTCATTGCCACCCCCACCCCGACTCCATCTGTTGCAGAGATCAGCGATGAAGTTAACTTGCAATTACACTCGCAGGGAATTTCGCCAACAGCCACCGTGCGTTAAAGCGAACGCCCCGCTGCCAGGAGTGGCAGAGAGGAGAGGTCACCCCTCTGCCGAGCAGCAGCCACGGGCAGGTAAAGCTGCTGCTTCCCAGCTCCCGGAGCCGGTGCCCTTCCTCGCAGCCAGGCGAGGCAGAGCTGCTGCACAGCAGCCGGGCTGGCACCCCGTGGGTCCGTGTGTGCCACGGGAGGCTCGGAAATGCAGCAGCAGGCTGGGTACAGCTGCAGGCTGCCGGATGGACACCTCCGGCACAGCAGCCACGGAGCCGGCTGTCGCAATGGCCCGGTGTAGTGGGACTTGTTAGTATGATAATTTCTCTCTCTGGTATGTAATCTAATAGATTTGTCAATGTTTGTGTGTGCTCTGCATTATTTTTTTTTTCCACGCAGAAATACAGCCTTATGTAAGTCCAGTTCCAGGGCTGGAGCAACAAATTACAAAAGCAATTTGAGGTAGGAGACTAGGTGAGCCGTATGTGCCAGCAACGTTCACGGGTACTTTATATAGCATATTTAATATTGCGTAAACTCAATTTATTCTCTAGTTTTAATAATGCTTTAATGGACTCTGTGGATTGATGCATACAGAGCACTGTGCAATGGTATAAAACGCTAGAGCTGCCTCCTCAAATTTTGCTATGTCATTTCTATGTAGATCATAGTAATAAGTTGAACAACCTAATTAGAAATTAATTGCAATTTTTTTAAGTGAATTTCTCAGGTAAGAAGAAAAAGGTTCTCCACTGGTAGCGGGTACTTAAGCTTAGCATTTATCTACCTGCTACATATAGAAGGAAAATAGCTTATGGCTGATTTTGTGTAGCGGGTCTAGTTTTATTTCAGTTTTGTTTGTAGCAGAGAGCCTGCCACCCTGAGAAAGGGCCTCATCTCCAGTCCCAACTTTAAATCACACAGCCAACGCCGCAGGGATGAAACTAAGGAGCAAATCAATATTTAGCCACTCAGATGTACTTGGAAGGCCCGTCCAGCCCTCAGCAAGGAAGAACTTCCGTGCTGTGTTCAAAATTTCAAGGTGTTGAATGAGAAGTCCTTCTTCACGGTACCCTGACAGCAAATATTGATCAAACAACCCAGAGTGCAGAGAATTTGCAGGAACTGGGGCGCCTGCTTATCCAGCTAACCGTGCCTCACCTGGATGGTAGTAGCTGTTAGGAAAAAATACAGGTCTGTTGACAGCATTAAATGGAAGCCACCGCCTCTGATACAAACATGTTACAGGGGAACAGGGCGGGGGATGCCTCCCAACACCTCGGTTTCAGTAGGAAGAGCATAGATTAGAGCACTACATTTAATCTCCAGATGCTCTGAGTCCCAAATAGAAGGGAATGTGTCAAATGCATTCAGAATATCATGTCGTATAGCAGTGTCAATGCTGAAGGCAATGCAGACATATCCGAATTAGCGTTTAAGTGACTCGGATATAGATAGCAAGGCAGCTCTAGCAGTGTGGTGCTTAACATGAACCATCAGAGCCCCTCGAGAAGCCATTCAGTTTTGCAGTTAGCGGATACAGAGCTGTACTGTTGGAAATACATGGCTCCCAACTCGAGGCTGGATGTCATTGTAAAGCTGATTTAGGTGACCTACAGCCGAGTCTTTAACTGGACTGTAACCAAGCACCGAAAGGAAACAAGACAGGAGAGTCCAAAAATGTACGTAGGTGCACTCACACAAAACTGAAGGATGCTGGAGGACGACGTGAGATCTAGTCATAGGCTTTAGGCTAGAAGTAAGGGTAGAAGGCTGGTGGGACTCACAGTCTCTCTCTTTCTCTCTCTTTGAAACAGATAAACAGCTGCTTCCATTTTATGAGGATTTCTGGTGGAACACTGCCCATAAGCCTACAGTATGTTCTGGACTCCCATGAGGAAAACTTCTGGAACGCAGTCTCTCCTTGGAGATGCAGAATGTGGGAAGGTAGTCTGGGCAGAGGCAGTAGACAATCCCCTTTCTAGACCATGTTCTTGAAATACAGGAACTGATGGCCCTCAGCACTCATTATGAGATAGATCTTGCTTTTTCTGTTTCATTTTCTAAAATACCGTAATACAAGGAGAAGCACAGAAAATGTATTTGCTCCAAGGTAACAGAAATGTGCTAATTAGAAATCCCAGTCATTACCTACAGGACAGTTCTGTTTTTCAGGGACTGAAAATAATAACACAAGACGTAGCATAAAATCCAGGAAGTGGCAGAATGCATTCCAATTTCTCCAGTTTCTACAAAGGCTTATTTTTCTTTCCTTTGAAGAGATCTGAGCGAGAGAGAAAGTCTTCAGGAGTCACCTGCACTCCCACTGGTGGGCCAGAGGACTTCATCTGTGGGAAGCCCTGCACAGCCACCAAGTGTACTGCTGCACTGTGCCAGTTGTAAGCCACTTACGTTGCATGCAGGGTGTCTATGGACACCAAGCTGAACTTTCATCTCCCGGGGAGATTCTTTGGTTTGATGAACATAACTGACAAAGTACTTGCAAAGACGCAGTGGTTGGAATTTTGTCATTTGCAGTGGGAAAACACATACAAAAAATGCATTTTCAGCAATCAGACTACACCACTGTTACAGGTCTGTTTCAGTTTGCCTACAGCTGACCCCACACAACATGGAGTGAAGAAGGGATGTAATGAAAATAACAAGCTTGACAAAAATGCATCCTAGCAAGTGGTGCTCAAGCCATTGCTTAAACTTCCCTGGGTGTGGGGCAGTCAAGAAAGAACTTGGAAATTGTCCATTCTGATGGGAAGAGATGGCCAGAGAAAGACATGCTTTTCCAGGTCTGAAGATAGCCAGCTTGGGTTGCTTTCTACATGGGAGTTTTTCATTCCAACATACTTTTTTATTTTATTTTTTACTAGCAAACAAAACCAGAATAATAGCTAACTCCTATTAAAAAATTACCGGGGGAGTCAAAGCAGTGCTTATAATAAAATTATTGCTACAACCTTAATTAGGGCATGCTGCCAAATACGTTTGTGATGAAAAACAAATCAATATAATGATGCTTTCCCATTACCTTTTGTTTAGGGAATGAAATGTCACAAAATGTTTTGCACACGTTGTATTGGAGACCAGGCTGTACAGGACTGATTTACAACAGAACATTAAGGGATTTTGTTTAAAATTGGTGCAGGCGGCAGGCAACTGCTGGAACCAAAGGTTGGAAATGTTTTTGTTTTCTAATGACAGCAAAGAATGTGGCACTAGTACTTACTGACTGTAAAAGTTTCAAATATAGTATAGAACTTGACTAGACTAAACACGGTATATCTACTTCCCTTTTTCATCCACACAGGTGGTGTTTCACCTAACCTGAACCTGCTCTGGCAATTCAAACCATGTCTCCTAGCCTCGTGTTGTAAGGTCGTGCAGTTTCAAGGCGGTTTCTGCCCAGACACTGGTGTTGGCAGAAGCCCACCGCTGCCAGAGACCCCAGGCCTGCCGCAGGCTGCCTTTCACTGGGTCGCATCCCTAGCATCTTATTCAGTTTTTCCCCTATCTGCCATCAGGCATGCTTTCACAGGAGTTTATCCGTGCGAGAGCTGACTAAACACTGAGCAAACAGTTCAGAATTTGGCTGTCTTTTATAAATAATGATTCAAAGGTTTGATTTAGCTACAGACGAACCCGAGCCACAAAAACTGCAGCTGGTTCCTAGCGGCATCAACTCACGCGGAGACTTCTTTCCCCGACACGTTTTATTTCAGCCAGAGCTTGGCCTGAAAGTCTGCGCGTAAAGACAAACTGTGAACCAGAAGCAGACATCAGCACCCAGGGCGCAGCGCGTACCAAGATAGCCCGTAGCCACATGCCAGCTTGCCACTGACCTTTTATCTGCATAAATAGTTGTGACCTTTGGGCCGCTCAAATTAGTGCTAGCTGCTCAAGCAGTCAAGTATCACAACCCCATCCTGCGCCGGCTGTGTCCCCGTTCCTCTGACCGCTCACCCTGATGCCTTTGCTGGCCTCCGTGGGCATCCTTGGAGCCAAAGGGCCACCAAAATGCCCTGCTGGAGACAAAAAGGGCCACCAAAAAACCCTGCTGGAGCCTCTGTCTGCCAGCTGAACAGCACAAAGAGCAAGGGAAGGGTCTGGCCATCTGCATCTGGGCTGCCGCTTTGCTGTAGGGTGCCGTGAGCGCTCACCCGCACTCTTCTTTGAGTATTAGTTCACTGTGTTCTTCAGGAGAAGTCCTAAATGAGTTTTAAAATCAAAAGAAAGAAATTACTACCAAAATAGCTACTTTTTCAGTAAGCCTCAAACGAGTTATTTTGCGTAAAACCAGTAGTAGTTCACTACACCACTGATCTCTTTTTCAAATGAAATCCACTTTTTATTCAGTGGACTGTAAGCTGTGTAGGCTTTAATGCACATTATTTATCAGTAGACCAGAACTACCATGCTCTCTCATGTAAATAAGCATTTAGTTCTGGCTCAAAATGCAGCATTCGTAACCACAGCAGTTTTATCTTTTTTTTTTTAATAGGTATTTGCACAGTTTTACAAGCGCATTTTCTTCACATTGCTTAGAAAAGACCCTCTGGCTGCCTAGATGGCAACATTGACTAGGCCTGGAAAAAAAAAAAAAAAAAAGAGTGGGATATTTTAAAGATATAAAGCATGAAAAACATACAATTTTCAAGGTTCTTTAAGAAGATGACTGCACAGACACTTTTCAGAGAGAGTTTACTATGCCTAAAATTTGCTCCAGAGCTCTTTTCTTTTGGTTTCCTTTAACAGGAGCTTTCTTCTCCTCAGCTGTTTCAGCCATGGGATAGCAGATTCCAAGAGCATTTTTCCACCTGATGTACATTGTGTGCATGATGCTTAAAAAAAATTCAGTTGACTCCCCCTATACATTCTAGAGACTTTTTCAGTGGTATCAAGGCAAAGTGTTAGGTGAGTAATGAGAAGGCGCCGATTGCTTTTACCCATGCCAGCTTTGGACAGGAATAGGAAACTCAGAGGGTTGGGAGGTCACCGTGTTTCGCTTGTCTGATGCCCCAGACTAGCACAAAGCTGCTGAAGCTCAGATGTACGATTGCTTGCAAACATTGACATCCAACCGTGGTTTTTATATCCCTCTTTTGTGTTATCTTTTAGAGCAATTCCAACATTTGAAACTTTTAAGAGCATTTCTTTTGCTGTCATTCATTTCTCACTTGCGCTATCCTGGCCTTGCCTGTCTGTGGCAGTACTGGCAGCAAGGCTAGCCCGAGCCACTCGCGGGTAAATAAGGAGTCAACGCGAGTGTTTGCAAAGCGTGTTTAACTTGCGTCTTTCATCTGTGATTAATATTAAATCTATTGAGCTACATAAATAAGTAGTTCACTTACGGACCTGTCAAACCAATAGTAATTTCTTCCCCTCGGAGTATACAGCTCTGAGCTATCCGTTCTAATTGTTTAATTTCCTTTTGTGTACCTGGAGATAAAAAAGCCTGTGAGGCCGCTTCCACTTGGAGAGGAGGGAGGGCAGCTCGGTCACTCTCCTCTGCCTCCACCCCGCTGCATACAAGGCCCATAAATGTCCTTAAAAGCCTCGGGTGGGCAGAAAGGAGCCACTCCGCACACACCACTTCTGGCGTGGAGGTTTGTGCATGGCAAGTGGACTCCTGCTCGGCCTTCTGGCTTGGATCACAGCTCTGCAAAATCACCTCCACTGAGAGACTATGGATCTGTTTCTGTTCTCATGCAAATGAAATTAGTGGAATTATGTAAGCATAAAGTCAGGGGCAAATGAGAGGAAACTCTTGTTTGCTCTTTTGCGCTGACATGGAGTTGTGCTCCTTAAACACTAATAAGGCAATGCTCTCATAAGAGATGGAGAGTGGTTGTCAGGCTCCTGGCCTCCCAGGGAACACACACAGCACTCAGCTCCTGTAAGCATATGGATAGCTTACAGACTGCTTATAGGTAGGTGGCCAGAGAATGGTTGGAAAGAAAATAACCCCCACAGGCTGGCAAGTCCCTTAGAGCTAAGGAAAAGGAAGCACTAAAGACGGGGGTCGAAGAGGAAATCCCCTCCTCCCCACCTCGTCCAGGTGGCTATGTCAAAGCCATAGGGAAGGGTCTCCCGGTAGCCAGGCATCCTTTCCTAAATACAGTTGCGTAGGACCTCTCTCTGGAAGCAAGGATTGGAGTGCTTTCCCTCAAACCCCACCCCAGCACCACTGCAGGCTGTGTGCTGTAGGTGGAGGTGGTGGTACTGGGCTACAGCTCTTCATCTGTGGGAATTTTCCTCCCCCGCCATTTGCTGCATATGTAAAGCCCTGCATAAGCCATTGTAGTCTCTGGGATCTGGGGGTGGCGAGAGGAATGGAAGAAATCTTGTAGCAGAATATATTTAGCTTCCTTCTCTTCCAGGATGCTCCTTCACACCTCGCAGTTCAGCGCATCCAGCCCTGTACCGAGCAGGGGAAATGCAGCAAAACCAGCAGAGCTTTCCACAGCGATGAAGGGGCTTTCAGCAAAGCAGCCTCAACACTGCAAACATAAAAGGGACACCCCGCTTATTTAACAAAGGACATTTTAACACAATCCATGTGAGGGATGCCAAGTTAGTTCCTAATACTATTTAGCTATACTGAAAGGCAAGGAAAATGTTACAGCTGTGCAGAAATCAAAAATGGGATCAAGATTACTGGCAACGGGTAGAAATGACATTTACTAAGCTGCCTTTTGTCTGTGATGTTCTTTACTTTTTTTCACTTAACAAGACTGCAGAAGACGTTACGTGTCCTTAAAGAGCACTACTGCATGCAGAGAGGAACCAGACCGTGGTTATCTGCTGAAACCAAAAAGCTGACATTTTGAAGTGGACGCTATTCGTTGCAACTGCTCGGACTGAGGCCATTTCACATGGAAACAATTAAGAGGCAGAATGCATATCATAACAAAGGAATGAGAAGAAAGATCAGGAAATACGAGCAGATTGGATAATTCTCTAAAAATGGATACAGTATTTACTGCTAGTGATTATAACAAATCTAAGCCTTGTCTTACCACAGGAGAGCAGACATGACTGAACTGTAGATTTTCCTGTGCAACCTCAGAGGAAAAAGTTCAGGTTAATGATTAATTTAAAATTTAGGTCCAGGATGGAAGAAAGTACATCTCATCTCATATGTGTGCAGGATGGAAGGAGTCTGAAAATAATATATTAAAAAAGTGGTCACAACTGGATATTACAGAGAAATGAAAAGCAAATAGGAAATCAAAACAATGTAGTCCGTGTGCTTTTTTTTGTAAAAGCGAGGGGGAAATGTAAATGCGCATCAAAGGGCATTCACAGAGATTTGCACATTCTTCCTGAGATCAGGCTAAATGCAACTGGAAGGAAAAAAAAAGGATAAAGAACAAAATCCAGTTCTAAAGAGGTGTGTAGTCGTACATGCAGGAGATAAGGAGGGGAGGGCTTTTCTTACACTATCAGAGAATGCGTGAGGTAATTACTGGAAGGCATGTATTGCAATAAGGAATTATGAAACACCATTTAATGCTTCTTTCTGGTTGAGTAATTAAACAAACAGTGTATCAGCACTAAACTGTATGAGATACATGAGGCACCACCAGCCATATACAGCCGGAAGCCAGGATGTCCACATCCCTCAGTCCTGAAACAGTCATCTGTATTTATGAGAAAGTTTGGAAATCGCTTTTAGTAGCTATCAACACCGGGTCTCTTAGTGGCGTAACTGCCATGCCTCTGTGCTGTGCGCACACTCGCACACAGAAGTTCAGTGTACCACCCCAAATGAGTGACTTTAACTTAAACTCATCCCATTAGGTGACAGCAAACTGCCCTCCAACACCTCCCTCCTGACCACTGTCTGGGAGACTAATTTCTAGTGCCACTGAAATCAATTTGAGTTTTATGACTGACCTCACTGGAGCCAGGATTTGGCTTAATGTCTTGATGCAAGCAGCTAATGGTTGTGCTGACAATAGCTGGGAACAGGCGCAAGTCAGAGCAGAAATATTTAATGCCTTACGACAGGGTGAATATCGCATTTGTACTATCAGCTTACCTGGCAAAGGGGATATCAGGTGTTGAGGCATTCACTCCTGTTCCAACGTCCTGCTTTCCCCCTTTAATACGGAATCGCAGGATGGCTGAGGTGGGAAGGGACCTCTGGAGGTTAACGGGTCCAACCCGTGCTCAAGCAGGGCCACCCAGAGCAGGTTGCCCAGGAGGCTTCCCAAGTGGAGTCTCCCCAGCCTCTCTGGGCAGCCCATGCCAATGAAACACAATTATTCCTTAGTGGAAGGCATCGAACGTCTTCAGGAGGCCGAGAGCCATGCACATACCAACCAAAACTGGCCAATACACACCCACGAGAGGAAATGTCAAGGGCACATCTGAGCCTCTGAGGGGGCACAGCAGACCCAGCGTATTGCCTGTGCTGTAGGCCCGCACCATCCCCATCCCCGCGCCTCAGCTGCCCACAGAGGCCTCTCAAGGCATCAGGCTGCAATCATCCAAGACAACTGCTGAGGTTTCCAGCTGGAAACTTGCGCAGTTTCCAGTCCTTTCCTGTTTTTCGGAGCTGCTTTTGCCTAAAGAGTAGTCCATCCGCAGAAATCAGCATCTGCAGAAAGAGTCATCTTGGGTGCCATTCTAGAAAGAGCTACGTTTGACATAGTTTCTACAGAAGATCCCTTTAAATAGTAAAGCTTTCGCACATTTGTATTCAGAGCTGTTACGATTTTATTTTTAAAGGGAATGTAGGTGTTCGTAAGCCGTGGGCGTGAGACTGACAGCACTAGACCAGAGCTCGCCATTTGCAGAATAACTGCTGCATAGACTACTACACCGCAAACCTCTGGGATCAAAATACCGAGGATTCAGAGGTGGCCTGCCCATCCCTGTGCCTGTTTTTTCTCCTTGTCCTCCCCAAGGGGATCAGCTGCTACGATGGCCCGTGTATGTGTGTGTCTGAACACTGGCGGGAGCAGACACAAGATTACCAAGCCTTCCAGGCAGTAAATACTTTCCAAATGCAGTGCGTTTGGATTTTGCACTCCAGTGCCACAGAAGTAGCTTTCCGTGTGACATCACACACACTTACCCACATGTCCGGGTCTATTTTTTCTTTATTTGCCAAATGTTTGTTCTTAAAAATAAACAGCTCGGACTCCAAGGCCTGTCCCCAACATTGGGAACATCAAAGGCTCTTACCAGCTACCCAGGAACGGGGAGCCACCCAAAAGCATTCATGCTGGTCTCTTAGAGGAATCACCCCCAAGTAGGCTGTTTTCCATAGCCGAGGTAGCTCCTGCCTCTCAGCATCATTTAACAGAGAGTCTGCAAGCCATCATGCTAGGCTGCTGACCCTTTCTCCCACTCCACCCCACTCAGAAACACCTTGTGAAAAAACCTCCATGACAGAACCCCTCTGAACACCTAAAAAACTCTTTTTATTTCTTACCTGTTCCTTGAGCCACCTGTTCCACACACGATAAAGTCATTGGCGGTGCCAATACAGTGTAGAGACTTCCCCTTTCGTTAAGGATGCCAGGTATATTACTAAATTAAGTGATTTCACACATTTTCCTCCCAGACTATAGACATGCAATT
Source organism: Anser brachyrhynchus (assembly GCF_964034855.1). Lineage (NCBI taxonomy): Eukaryota > Metazoa > Chordata > Aves > Anseriformes > Anatidae > Anser > Anser brachyrhynchus. The sequence continues at coordinate 34,165,532 of NC_137696.1, forward strand.
TCCTTCAAGCTATTTCTCTGAATCTTCCAGTCCTCATATGCTAATATGCTTTGGCTTTTGGCTCAAATTATTAGGAAGAATTCTTTTTTCGCCTATATTTTATTTCTTTGCTTTCTTTGAATAATTTAGGGGCAGTTCATCATTTTCTCTCACTGGCTGTAATCTTGTACAGAGAACTCTGAGCGAACTGTGAGCCCAAACACCAGATTCAGGATGCTCTAAAGGCTGCCCTGCAGAGAAGCTGTGTGCAAAATAACAACAGAGCCTCTTGCTGTGAGATCAACTAAGGCTTCTTGTTCATTCTCTAGGTTTTATGGTAGGATCTTTTGTGATGAGTCGCAGCCATGCCTTCCCTCTGTTCATTTTTTGAAGCACTTCTGCCATAATCAGTCCTCTGAAGCACCATTCTTTCCTCTGAATTGACTGAGAATCTGGGTTAGAGTGACTGAACAATGTGACAACAAAGGAGTGATTGTCATCAGGTCCCAAGGATTGGATACGCTGTTGGTTACAAAATGCACTCGGACAGCCCAAGTTGTGTGCCAGATTAATATTTGATGTCATTGGACTTGACTGACTGTAACCGAAAGAGCTGGGGCCGTTGGTGGGAAAGTGGCCAGCTCCCTTTCACCGAGGAGCGGGGGGCTCACGGAAGCTGACAGCCCAACCTCCCATCCACCCATATGCGCTGACCGGCGTGAGCCATGACAATGCAAGTTTCACCATAGTTCACCACTGACAGGTCAGATTATCTTTGCACCCCCTAGGTATTGTGCGTACTTTATATTATCAGCAACTACTTTGCGTCCAAGAGTTTGGAGGATATCAGTGCATGGCTTGTATCAACAGTAGCTGCTCTCTCCCTCTTCCTCCTCCCTCCCCACTGCTCCTAGTCCCCGTGGTGGCAGCAATAACCCAGTTCCTGCAGGTGAGATAACAACACCCATACCTGTCCTCATTCAGTAGTATCGAGCGTGTCTGCTCAGTGGCGGGTGCTGAGCTTTGCTGTCAGGGACAGAGACCCACTTGTTGGGTGAAGGGAGGCTGGCAGGGGGAATCTGAAGGCTGCTTGTGCAAGTGGTGGGATGGCCCCAAACCAGGCTTCCAGGAGAGGCTCCCATGCCAGGATCCACGCCATGCATACCAACACCAGGAGGAGTCCAGCTTGATGCTGCACAATGCTCCTCTGGTCACTGTGCAGCGCTAGGGAAATGCAGGCAGTCACACTGGAGGGTAGAGTTTGTCCCAAATGACATTCATGTATTTGCTATCACTATTCGTTAAGTCATTAAATAACACCTAGGGTACAGTTGTTTAATCTGGACCTATCTGCATACACAAGGCACCTTTATATAGTCCATGCAGGTATGTAGTCACCCGATATGCTCAGAAATCCCCATTCCTTCTCATATGTCTTAGAGTTAAATAAAGAGAAGTGAATTTTAGACTGCATTATCAAAACTGTCTTAAATGATCCCATTTTGTTTGTCAACTGATCCTTTACCTTAACCAAAATACTGCTAGGCTAATGAGGATCACATGCCAGTGGCACTTCATTTAAAGAGGGAAAAATAAAAAGAGGAAGTTGGTGTTGTTGCACACAGATATTCAAAAAATAAATCAAATAAAACTTGGCATTGTAAATGGAAATCAATGGACTGCAAAATTGTATTTGTTCTAGCTGGATAGAGTACTTGCCGAGTTCCAAGCTGTTTGTCCCTAGCTGAGGGGAGGCTGGGTCTGCTCTGCTTGTGCTGCAATTGCAAGGCTATTGTGAAATAAGACTCGGATCTCTCCATCTTCAACGCAATTTATGCATCCAAAAACTATTAATCTCACAACATCCCATGAGACACAAATATTAGCCCTCTTTTACAGAGACAGTGAAAGGAGAGTGGATATTTTGTCCAAAGCCATGAAGCAAGTCTCTGTAGGAGTTGAAGTTTTGGGCTCCCAGTCTCTTATTCTCTGAAAATTTGACTATGCCTGCCTTAAAATTCTTTCAGTATCTATGAACTGCAGACAGCATAGTACCTGAATAATAATGCTTAATAATAAAGCGTTGCAGTGGATGAAGATAGCAGGTATACAGGTGCTCTGTAATTCCAAGTGACTTCTGGCTGGCTGTGAATTTTAGCTCATGATGCCTGAAAACGTCACTGAGGACCATGTTGTTTCTCATCTGCACTACACTGAGCTTGGCTGCTTTTCTGCAAGTCTGGTTCTTGATCTTTTTATAAATCTTAAGAAAACCATATATGACATGGAACTCTGCTAAACTTAAATAGTAGCATATCACCACAAAGAATTAAATAAAAATATTCCTGTTATGAACAGCCCATTACCACCATGTCTACAATATCTGCTTTTTATCTTCTTACCTATTCTGCAATGTTGATAACGATGACTATTCATATTATGCATATAAATAATGTTTCTTGTACGTTCTCATTGACCTACAGTGCATATAATTACCATAGAAAGCTAACTTGTTAAAAGGATTTTTATCACACAGAGTTGCATTAGTCCAAAACCTTCTAATACTATTTTACCAGGAATTTCACAGGCACAGTCCAGAGAAACAAAGCTTTTCACTTTCCAAAGACTGCGTTTTTTAAATGCATCACCTTGAGGATGGAAAGCCAGTCAAATATACCTTGAAAGGCTGAAGAAGATTGTTTTCAGGCTGGAGAAGGGACAACTGGACAGGAAGACTGGCAACTAGAGCAAGACCTTCCAGCTCTGACAACAGGATGAAAACAAAAAAGAGAGACAGGTAAAATAAGCACATCTCAGTCTTTGAAAATTGAACAGGTGATGCTTGATATTAGAACAATGCAGCAAAGGATTATTAGAGCAAAATACTTTGCTGGCAAAGAACTCGAATGTTGAGACTTTCCACCCTGTGGCCCCGTCTGCAGGAGGTGCCTGTTCAGCCACCACCAGGACTGTACTACCAGAGTCCTGTCCTCTAAGACAGTTCTCCAGAAATTTTAACTGTACGGAGTATGCTATGCAAAGCAGTTATCAAAAAATAGATACCAGCTCTGTCCTTGATATTAAATAGGATCATTTGGATTACTGCAATCAAATATGAAAAAATAGCATTCATTACAAATGTGCATTTACATCCCCTCAATTGTAGAATTTATCAGAAGAATATCTCATTTAAAATTAGCATTCTTTAAGACTTAAAAATTAAATTGATTGGAGAATAATAACCTATCCAATTCTTTGCTGCTTTGAACTCCTGCATATATTTATTACAGAAGTCTATAAAGTAAGAACTTTTTCCTCAGAAATACGTAGAATATTATTCTTTTCCACCCGTATCAGTTACACTGCCCAGATCAGTTTGGGGCTGGAGTTATTTGGGGCTGGTCCCATTCACGTGAGAATGGTGATGGAGCCAGGTAATTCTTTAAATCAATGTTCTTGATTAACAAAGAATGCACAGAGCCCTTTTTCCTTGAACGTTTAAAACAAAGGTCAAAAAAGAATTGGGAGTTTTGCTTGCCTTTTGAAGTCTTTTGCTTGAAAGCGCTGTACCCAAAAATCCCTCTCTCAGCTTTTGTTTGGGGTCACACTGCTGGGGGCTCCTCCAGCTAGGTCTGAGCCTTCCTGGCTACCTGTCCTGTTTCTGTCCCTCTTCTATACCACCACAAGAAAATTGCCACATTCAGGTTGATCTCTACCTTAATTGGTACCCTAGCTGCAAGCCAAACAATCCTGCTGCTTGATTCAGATTCCTGAAGGGCCTTGGGGGAGCCTGTGTAGTGCTAATTGTTTCAGTTATCTGTAAACAAAAGAAAGGTTAATTATTCTCTTCTCATCAAAGGTCGGCATCCATCAGGAACACCAGCCCCAGCCCACAGGATACGCTGAATACTTTCTGAACCCCCTCGAACTCAATCATCACCATTTCAATTGCTGCTCCACCACTACTGCTGCTTCCCGAGGTGGTTGCCTGAAAGCTGGGGCTGGGGTATGGGTTCACCCAGCACCAGGGGCTCCCCCACAGCTTGTACACCCTGCTGTCGTATCCAGATGCTGCTTTTCAGACTGTTAGGCCATGAGGACCTATCTAGGGATTGACTTTGCTGCTTATGCTGTTATCTCTGCTATGAACTAATGTCATCTGTGATGGCTTTTTCTCTGTCTACGGCTTCCTGGTGTGCATAACTAGACATAAGATTGGAAAAGCTGTTAAACAGGAACCTACCTAAGGCTCCTCAGCCCTGGGCCACATTGTGCCCAGATGCCACCTGCCCTGAACTTGTCCATGCCTGAACACTGCCATCCTTGCACTGTGCTGTCCAAGCTGGGAGGCACAAAGCTTTTCATTGCCCCATGGACTAACATGGAATTTATTTTCTTCTTTAGAGGCTGTGTAGAGGGAAATAATCATTTTTTATGGTTAAAAAAATGAAAAGTTATCTACAAAATATGGACAAGCACTGTCAGTCAGCATAAAATGTTCATAGAGTACATGCTGAAGCACAGGCAGATCATTTCTTAGGGATCATAATCCTTCTTTTTGTCCTTTTTGGTTCAGTGGTTTCTTATTCAGTTTCATGTCTGTTGGCAAGCTAATTTTCCTTCTATTTCAGAGGAAATGTGCTGAATCACAGATTACAGGCTGATCACTCCAAGGACGCCAAATGACATTTGTATGGTAGGCTAAAACAAGTGACCTTTGACCCTAATACAAGCAAAAGTCAACCATATGTACACTATACATACACATAGAGAGCGTGGAAAAAAAAAAAAAAAGTAAAAGTAAAAGCCTAAGCCACACCACTGTAAAGATTATAAGTAACCAAGCAGAACAAAGGTCTAGCCCTAAATGCTAAAGATCAGTGTAACTTTTTATTATTGCTGATAACACAGCGTGCCCCATTGTTAGGCTGAGAACTTTTTACAGCCCAACAAAAGCTAACAACCTGCTTTTATGTGACACATCTCAAAAAAAAAAAAAAAAAAGGTGAGAAAGTGCTCTACAAATATCATTACCTCCATTTCTCAGAAAGGAAAACTGAGCAGCAGAGGTAAACTTGCTTAAGGTGCTTTGCTTAGAAGTGCAGAATACTGCCCATGTTCCGGCCCAGAAATCAGAAACAATGATGGAAAGGCCAGCCTTGCTTTACGGGCACCCTGTTTATAGCAGGAACATTTCCTGAGCACTGCAAACACTAATTCAGCCCCACCAGCTGCGCTAAAGGTGCCTGCGGCAGCCAGGGCCAGAGCCACGCTGGGAGCACGGCGCGTGGAGGAGCCGGCGCATGGCCAGCTGGGTGTGAAATTACAGCACCGCCGCTGCTTCCAGGAGGGGATACGAGCCACACCGGTGGGCAGGGAGGCGGAGGAAGGGCCAGGTTGGGAAGGCAGCAGGGAGAGGGCATTTACTGAGTGCACTGCTGTTCGGCAACACTGGCTGGTACACCCATCCTGTGCCCGTGGGCCTGCAATGCAGGGCAGGAGGCAGCATGGCACCGGCCGGCCTGCGGGGTGCGTGGGGGCACCGAAAGGGGATGGACCCAGCACGATAGCTCCCTGCACTCTGCCCTGCTCCCAGCTGCTCTGGGAAGCAGGCACATGACGCCACGCCCTTTCGGTTTGGTTGAACACACAGCTCACGGAGGCATTAAATGAGCATGCTGAGCCAGGGGCGGGCTCCTGTTCGTGGTGTCAGCCCGACCCTTTGCCTCCGAGGGCACGGAATCCATTCAGGAGAAGCCTCATGGAGCGAGGGCTGCGGGTGCTGCCCGCTCTGCCTGCCGGACCAGGCCCTGGCATCCCTTGCACCCCCAAGGAGTGGCGATGGCAGCTGCTGCCACTGGGCCCTCCGTGGGATCGCTCAGCCCTTCTGTTCTGCATGTGTAGAGAGGGAACGACCTCTCGGAATAACTCATTAACCCAAATTACCACCCATTCTTATCTAGCTCTGCCGGCGAGTCACACCAACAGCCCTGCAGGAAGACTTTGAGAGCCCAGCAAAGGTCCCTCCGTGTGGCTTCTTGGCCTCGCTGGACACCCGCCAGCACCCAGGCCTTGGTTTGACCAAGCGGCCTCCACAGGAGCACAAGGCTCGTCTCTCTGACGGGGCTCCTTGGTCTGCCTCCGCTTTACCCTGTACAAATCGTGAGCTGTGGTTTCCACGTTTAAATCCCAGCACCATTCACTGCAGCCAGCTACCCCTCGGCCTGCCTTTTAGCTCTAGAGCAGGGAAAGCAAAAGCAGTTTTCCTCCCGATAAGGATGTATGTGGCATGTGCATCTATATGTTGTCATGGAGATGCCATGGGATACATCGCCAGGTTTTGCTGGTTGGGTTTCTTCTGCATCACACATTTGTACAGAAATGACGTTTTTACTGAAATACAGTATCCAACATTTCCCAGAGCATAAGTGGGACACAGATCTGTGTCAGATCAGATCAGGTCACCTCATTCATGGTAACTTGCATGGGCCTTACTTTTTATTTTCCACTTACACTGCTCCCGATTTCATACCCACATAGCATCACCAAGTTCAGAGAATTAAATGAATCTAAATAATGGAGGGGGAAAAGAAGCAGGCCATATGCTTTGAAAGCAAATATGCAAAAATGTGAGATGGCAGAATATAGAGAACTTCTGCAAATACAGTGGGCCTGGAATAATCAATCAATGGCTGGAATTGCCCTTAAGGGCTAGCCTGAGACATCTAAAATCTCCATAATTTTCCAACTTTACCTGATGTTTTTAGGGTGAGTAGTTTTATTTCTTGTGTCCATCTTTTTTTTTTCTAGTAATATTCTCATAAATTTAATAACAGATATTTTCAGAGAAACATTTTTTTTTTAATCTTTTAAAAGGAGAAAAAATCTTTTAAAAGGAGAAAGAATTTTCCATTTCTAAATTATACCTTGTCCATAAAAAACAAATCACATGGCCAATGGAGATCACATTCCCAGTAGTGCAGTCAAGGCCTGTAATCAAACCAGCCAAGATCCTATGTACCTGATAATTATGCAATCAGAAGCAAACTTCAGAAGCCACCACCAGCTCACAGCCTTCAGTCCATCTTCAATTTGAGCATTGTTATAAAAATACCACCTTCATCTTCCTACATAACATGCTTACAGTATAAGCTTTTCTTTCTGTCTATCCACACAGTTAAACCTCTCACCTATCCAAGCTCTGATCTAATTGTGCTCAATATATATATTTTTTAATTGTGCTTGGAAGTGATCATCAGCTGTTGGCTTCCTCATGAAGTTATTCAGATTTGAGATTACTCTGGAGGACCTGCTGCATTTTCATACCACTGCTACTGCAGATCCACTGACTGAGAAAAGCTCCCTTGTGCCTGTTGACATGAATAATCCCCAGCATTTTTAATATAGGCTGCCTTTGCCAGTTGGCTGACACTTGTGCTATGCCATGAATAAAAGCTATTCGATGACAGTTGAAAAATGGATGTGAGACACTTGCTGCTATATTCCCTCTGCTGTATGGGAGCTATTCCCTATTGTTTATCATATGCAGGAATGTAGAGATGCTAAAGGCAACTTGAATGCAACCAGGGGTGACATGACAGTGCAAGACAGAAGAGGAAAGTGAGGCCCAAACCCTATTCCAATAGCCTGCTGCTTATTTATATTCCTCAAACAGCTTTGGTGGCTATAGGAACTTTAAGTCTCTATAAATAATGCATGTTTTAATGTCTTTACCTAGCCAAAGTGTGCCTTCACATCAATGTAGAAAAGATTCCTCTTGTTACCTGGCTGGAGAAAGTTTAGAGTTTTTGTTGTGTCACATAAGCAACAGGATTAATAACACATGGTCACTTACCAGCAGCTGCTGCTCTTCAACAGACCCATTTGTGTCTGTGGGGCGTGCACCACTGGAGAACCACAAATCCCTGGGTTGAAGAACGTGCACCCCAGAAACATCACGTGGGATGGCAGCTCAGGCACCTCTGCGCAAGTGCATGCAGGGTGTTACTGCTAGTCGGGGAGACAAAGACAGGGATTCAAGTCAGATTCAAAAGAGTGAGGGAGAGAATGTTTGGCTAGAGGAAAATGGAGATGGAGACCCAGGTGTCAGTGGAGCACGAAAACGAAAGCAACATGGAACTATCTAAGAGCAAGACAAAATAAGTAGGAAGGAGGGATGACTGAAAAACATACAGGAAAAGGAGCGGGAGGAGCGAGATCAAAGATAAAGTTGCTGAGGGCCTTGGAGGGGAAGACAGGGAAGTTTCACTGGAGGCTGAGGGAGATGTGACATGGTTGGGATATGAGAGATGGGATGGTGCATCACAGCTGTGGGGTGTTTAGCAGGATACTTCTGAGCAAACCGGGTGGAAGAAAGCATGAGGAGGAGAGGGAGGACGGGCTGCTGCAGCATGAGCAGGTGTGGCACGGGAGGAGTCTTCTGAAGATGGATAGTAAGGGAAAGGTGGATTTTAAAGAAGATTTAACACATCCTAATACCTTAGGAGACAAAGCTTACAGATAATCCATGAAAGCCCTTTCATAAAACAATAAGAAACCACAACCAATTTTAAAGGATTAACAGGAAGAGAGCACGCCATATACTCAGCAGCCAGAAGTCCTTAAAAAACATATCCAGTGAACTGCAAAAGATATCAACAAGAAAACGGTCCTTTTCTACAAGCAGAGCATTCACTTGATTGCAGACCACACTGATCCTTGCCCTGGGTTTTGCATGTATTGATAAGGAATAATAAGCAGACTTTCAAGTCACTTTGAGTTTTCTCTCCTGCTCAGGTCATTACCAAAGCTCTCTCTGAAAGCCTCCCCCTTATCATCAGCTCAGAGCTGGAGCTGGCAAAGCACACCTGCCCTAATGACTCACTGCTAACAACCCTGCACCTTCAATATAAAGTTTCAAGCACCTGAAGTTAGCACAATGTGGGTGAGCTCTGCAGCATCTGCAGGCAGGCTTGGGTTTCGCAAAGCACTCAGCTGCTCCAGGTGCTGAGGCTTCATGCAAGGAGAGGTGGGATCATGATCCCACCACCTTCATAGCCAGCTCTGTGACAGTCAGGCCTGTTTTCTCCAGCAAATGGATGAGCCAAGAATCAGCACAAAACCAGCCAAAATGGCATGAGAAACATTGAAAGGAGAAAAGAATTTCTTTCCCCCCAAAAGAGGGGAAAAAATGGTGTGCCTACATAGACCTGGTGATTGCAAGGTGAGATCCAGCAACAGCATGAATCCATTATCTCCAGATGACATGTCAGGCAAAAACACTTTGGAAAGCTCTATTACCAGATCGGCTTTGGGGATGTGTGAGTAACAGCAACAGGCCATAATAATTATTTTTTTAAATGTCACTTGAAGCACAGTTTTCTCCTGATTATCACTAGAGCACATTTCTGGCACAAAGTGCCTTTGTACAGTATATCTTCGTAGTATCTGAAGCTAGCACTCAGCTCCAGGCAAGGATGCTAAAAAACAGTATATCATTTTGCTCTCGCAAGGGAGAATCTAACAATTTGGCCATCTGCTGCATTCCACACCAGTGACAGCTCGTGCTCGTGTTTGGTGATAGAGCTGGGGCTGGCAATGCAGTAGCAGCCCTTCCTCCTCATCCTCCTCCAGCCTCAGCAGCAGTACCCATTGCCACTGCGCCACAGCTCCTCTCGTGCCCTTCCCACCAGAGGAACGTTTCCCTCTTCACCTGAAGATGGATGAGCCACAGTGCTCCCTCTGTGCACCTCCCTGCTGCCTCACCATACCCTGCAAATGGTCCCTGACCCTCTTGGTTTGCCCCATCTTTGTCTCACTTGGGCCATTGCCACTATCCACTTTGTAGGGCTTCGAAGGTGAAGGGTCTGGAGGGGAAGACGTGTGAGGAGCAGCTGAGGCCCCTTGGTTTGTTCAGCCCAGAGCAGAGCAGGCCGAGGGGAGGCCTCATGGCGGCCTGCAGCTCCCTCACGAGGGGAGCGGAGGGGCAGGCGCTGAGCTCTGCTCTCTGGGGACAGCGACAGGACCCGAGGGAACGGCATGGGGCTGGGACAGGGGAGGGTCAGGCTGGGGGTTAGGGAAAGGTTCTGCACCCAGAGGGTGGTCAGGCACTGGGACAGGCTCCCCAGGGAGCATGGGGGCATGCTCCCAAGTGGGCATGGCACCCAGCCTGCTAGAGTTCAAGAAGCCTTTGGACAGTGCTCTCAGACATGTGGCTTCATTTTTGGGTGGTTCTGTGTGGAGCCAGGAGTTGAACTTGATGACCCCTGTGTGTCCCTTCCAACTCAGGATATCCTATGACTCTGTGATTCTGTGATTCTATACCTGAGGTGGGGATGCTGCAGAGGATGAAGCTGAAGATGTAGGTCCTGGTGAAACGATGCCCATTCTCACATCATGGCAAGTGGTCACAGTCAGAAGAGAGCTGCTCCTGCCTCCTTTCATGTAGCCTGAGCCTTCTTGGGACAAATCTGTTTCAGAGAAGATTGAGAAAGCAATTATGTGGCCACACTGTTTTTATCCTTCCTGCACACGTGAAGAGGGGATCTCACAATGTTATATCTCTACAAAAAACTGCACCCTGGCGTGGAGATACCCACCCTACCTTACAGTGCAATGGTCAGCTCTGGTGGTGAGGAGCTCACCAGAGCTCACCCCAGCTGGGTGCATTTGCACCTTCAACAGGGGGGCTGCTTCTTCACCGTGCAGACGCACCTCTACAACTTTGCTGTGCAGGTGGCTGAGCCCAGAGAGGTTGCGGAATCACCCCCCTGGGAGATCTTCCAAAGCTGCTTGGACGTGGTCCTGAGCAACCTGCCGTAGGTGGCCCTGCTTGAGCAGGGGTTGGATGGGGTGGCCTCCAGAGGGCCCTTCCCACTTCAGCCATCCTGCTATTCTGCTGCAGCCCAGCATCTCCCAGAGCCCATGTAAAACAAATCGACATCCCTGCCATACTCCCCAGCCCCCGGGCAGCCAGCTAGCTCCTCCTGAGTGCTCCCTGTACAGCACGAGCACCACGGCGTGCCCACCACATCTGTGTGGGGCTGCAGGTCCCCCCTTGCCCTTCCCAGCCTGCGCGCCCAGCCCTGCTGCACCCCAGCGGAGTGACATGTATCAGGCTCCTTCCTTGTTCCTCCCGTCCTCCACGTCTCCCAAAAAGACAGCTCTCATCTGCTGCCAGGGGGTAACAAGTCTGACTCATACGGGCTTGCTTTCTTTTAAGAAAGATGGATGTTTCTGAAGGTCATAATTTTTATGGCTCTGATGTTCATAATCCTGTGATAGTCATGTTCAGCATCTGAGTTACTACAGCACACAAATCGTATTCGTGGCATCCTCAGAGGCCGAGTGCCAAGCTGGGAGCAGATAAACACATTGCACACGGTTTTTAAGCCACAGAGATCCAGAGCAGCTCTGTGCTCTCTGATACAGCGATTTGCCTTCTTTTGGCACGACAAACATCTTTAGCTGGTGTTCAACAGGAACCGAAGACCCAGGCACAAGAAGGCAGACCTTGGGCTTAGCTTCACAGCTACTTTTGCTCTGATAGTTTTGCAGAGATCTACATATTCATGCACACTGATTAGCATGTGTTTCTTTGAGACAGCTCCTTCTCTTAGCGCTGATCCCCGCCGAGCACAGCGGCATTCGGGATGAATTCACCTGCGGGGCAGTGCCTCGGTGCGGGGGTCTCCGCGGGGCCAGCTCAGTCCGTTTTGGTGAACCATGCTCGGCAGCGGTGTCTCTCCAGCCTGGGCAGAGCTGTGAAGTCGGGGAAGTGGTCCGGGTCGGTGGAGACGATGCTCTGCTCGTCATGGGGAAGAGGACGCGCGTGCTGCCAGGCAACCGGCTCCGCAGCGCCCGTGCCAATGGCTGCGAGCACCTCTGCAGAGGCAGGTCTTCTGATGGAGCATCCAACCCGGGGCTGCTCGCTGCTGGGGGGCCCCCATCGCTGCCCAGAGCCTGGGGGGCACGCGGCAGCCACGCAGGGAGACGGGGAGGTGTCCCCCCCTCGCCTGCCAGGGAGCGGGGCAGGGAAATGGGTCCTTTTCCCCCCCCCAGACTGCCCAGTGCCCACCATACCGATGGGGACCTTGCAGCTCAGGTGTTGGTCAGTGCTGCTCAGGAACAGGTCCTTGCTGCCCCGCGTTTGCACCGGCGTGGGGAGGAGCTGCAGCTTTGGCTCAGGGGCTCCGGAGGGATGTCCAATGTTCTGGTCTTCATCTGGGTCTTTAATTTCTCTCCCCAAGCCCTGCTGCAATCTGCCACACGCAGCATGACAACTGAGGATGGAACAGATTTTACTCGTGACAGATATGCATACATATAAACATTCCTATATACATATGCATGAAAAACTCATTCAGTAGGATTAGGTAAAATTACCTTAGGGTGTGCAAAACAGCAGTGCCATCCACTGCGAGCATTCCCCTTGCTTACTCATTTTGATGAACTACTTTGATTCCTTCCAGCCTCTCACTCCAGGAATATTCTTGCATAAACAACGTAGAGGTCTCCCTATTAGGAGCTGCAAGAAGTTCCCTTGCAGTGATAATTAGGCCTCTACTATTTCATATCTCCCGAGGAAATGTTTATGTGGTTTCTCATTCAGCTTTTATTTTACAGCTTAAGGGTAGATACCTACAATGTCGAGGAATAAATCTTGTTCCATCCTGCTTTGTCCTTCCTGGGCAGGGTTTGGCCATAAGAACAGTGGGAGAGACATAAGTTATTCAGAGACACACAGATGACATGCACTCTCGACACTTCGCGCCGCTCAGACCCTAGAAATACCAACGTGAGGTGAGAGCAGGTGAAGGGAAAGGCAAGACCAGATAATTTATTGCAGCTCCCCCCTATGGCAGTTACAGATAAATCTCCGGGGATGAAATAATGTTTGCAGAAGAAGTTTGAAGCTGGGGGGGATAGGGATCACGTCCCTTCCTGATCCCAGGAGCAATTTAATTGCAGTGACAGAGGCACTACAGCAGCAGCAAAGTGCCATTCAGAAACAGCATTTGTGCCCGAAACACCCTCTAATTTCCCCAAATTTCGTACCTTGGGCCTCTCATGAGACTGGTGGCACGGCTTTGCGCCACAGCTGGAGCACTGCCTCCTTGACCAAGCCTTCAGCAGTGCAAGCAGCCTGCACCAGGGCACAGCCTTCGATACCTCCATGCACAGCACTGCCTGATGCTCCTGCCAACCTTTTATTCCCTCGAGGAAACAGAAGGTGTGCAGGGAGCATGTCAGCACCCCACAGGCCCATACAGAAGCTTGCTCTTCGGAGTGCCCATGCCCCTGCTAAGGGGAGCATGGAAAAGCCATCAGAAGAAACGCCAGGAAGGATTGCTGCACCGAGGTGCCAAGCAAGGCTTTAGGCTCCTGCCTCTGACTCCTGTCAGTCCAAACGAGAGCTGGGGGTGAGCTCGAGGGCTGTAAGGCAAACCGGGTCTCGCCCTGGCAATAGGGAGTGCTACCAGTAGGCCACTGGGCTGGCCTGGAAACTGCTTTTTTTAGCAGGGTGACAATACCTGACTTTGACAGCCAGCGTGCTGGTTTGTGTATGCGTAATCTGCTGCGATCATGTTATAAATCAAGATGAGACTGCTAAAATTATGTATGACCTCATTTGATAGATCATCTAATAAGGAATTTGCTAATGCAGTTTATCACTTAAAAAGCTATACGACTGCTAAGGATGAGTACTTTGCTGCAGCACATTTAAACCTAATTGTCAGAGGAGAAAAGCAAGCGGATTTCAGAGGTGAGTTAGAAGAGCATCCTTATGAGGATGATGTCTTCACTAAATCAGTGGTGCAATGCAGCAAGCAGGGTGGAAAGGACTCTCCTCCGGATAAAGGTACAGAAAGCTGCTAGACGAGGCTGTGCTGTGTGAGCATACTGCATGGAGCCACTGACCAGGAGAGCCTTCCTACCTGTAAATACCTGTATCCTAACGGGCATGCTTGTTTTTGTTGTTTGATCTAACGTTGTCTTTTATTGTTATAACATTTCAGTTCTGTTTCCCTGTCTTGCGAGCAGATCTAAAATCCCCGGTACACTGAAAGAAACTATCTGCCTAGACCTTTAGCTCTAACTAGCTATTCTGGTTATTGTGCTTGTCAGAATGAAAAGAGTAATTGTTTTGCTGCTATATGTTACCATCCAATATTTTTGTTCTTCCAGTCCTGTGACTCATTTAAAAAGACTGAACATCACTTCCACATACACAAACAGAGCTGTAAAGCAGCTCAAGCCAATGAAACAAAGCTTGTTTTGCAGGTTTGTTAACCAAGTATTCTGTTCCAATCCCAGATTTATGATTAATATAGATGCCATTTTATTTCCTGATGATTTTATAAAGCTCATTCTGGGGTCTGAATGCCTGCATGCATTCCCTGGATGGATGATGCTGTTCAAAGCCTCTGAGATAAACATTAAACCTGCTCACAACTCTGTGTGTGTGGGGAGGGGGAGGTGTTAGAAAAGTGACGATTTTGAGCTCCATTTTAGGCTTGGGCAAAACGAGGTGGAGACACGAAAGAGCCTACAAGAGGCCATGCAGAAAATCGTTACCAGAGCCAAGGCTGAAACTCTGACTGCCCCAGTCCCCATCTTGGCTCCTGACTCCCTAGAACAAAGCTGGCAAATGTCCCCTTCCTACCCCCGAGTACATCCTGCTGCATTTGCAACCCTGCCCTAAAGGTGGAGCTTGTTCTTTTTCACGGGAAATCATTTTGTGGCAGAGATGGGGAAATCGGACATCGCTTTACAAAAAATAGGACGTGACCATTGGCAGAATAAGGCAGTAGGTAAATTTCATGGAGTGCTACTGAGTCAGCGCAGTAGGAGAAACCTCCGCATTGACTTAAGTGAGTAACCAATGATTTGGGATTGTACAGGTGCTACCGGTGTCACAAGAAAAGCAAAGACACCCCCGAAGCATCATAAATCCCAGGGACAGGAACCAAGCAGCGTAAGGAGGATATTTTGGTAGTCATAAATGAGAATCACGTAGGGGGAATCCTCATGACATTTGCATGGGAGGCCCACCTAAATATTATTAGGCCTCTGTTAATAATGCAGTCCCAGTTGAGCCGCTGGGATTGCTTCTGAGAGAACTGGAGTTTGCGTTTCTGCGTGAGCACACAAAACACAGCTGTGTGTATACATCTAACTGGAATGATTTATCTACAGAGGAGAAAAACACAAAGTAACGGCAATATCATCTGCCTCATTAAATGCCCGAGCTCTAAATCGGGGGAGCCACTTAAGGGGTAAGAGCGTAGTTCATCACCGTGCCACATCACCGTTTGTGGTTTTCCGTACCGACATTAAATGCTGCAAACTGAGTCAGTGGATTTTACATTGAAGACATCTCTACAACAAGCTGGACTCGGGGCACCTGCTCACTCACCCTAGACTCTCAAATAACCCCTCAATTATAATTTTCAGTCACAGCTGACATGGTTTAGGCAAAAGTTTCATCATAAAGCCCTCGTCAGTCATTCCTTGAGCCATCCAGTTTCTCAAGCTCTTGCCAATACCAAGATAAAATCTGACTATCAGTAACACTTCTCAGAGACCTGCCAGTCGCTCTGCGATGCAGCCTGCGGTGGCCAGGCCAAACCAGCTCCTCTGCATTTTATCTCCTCGCTGCCATCTACACAGCAAAGTGCAGGCAGCTCTTCTGAGCCCAGGTTATCACAATTAAAGTCCACTGGATATGGTGATGAACCTCATTCAAGACCAACAGAGAACAAAGAAGACAAATAAAGGTCCCAAGCTTGTGCCTTTGAAGTTTAACACTTTTTTTCTCCAATGCACATCTATTCAAAATGCATGTTTTTCACTCCCACTGGGCAGAAAACCTTGCCATGTAGCTGCATGTACTATGCTTGGGCATATGGTTAGCAGTGCACTATGAACCTACACGTCATAAAATAGCACTTAGTCAAATTTTTTCTTAAAGTGCCACCTATGGGGCCAAAAATATCCTCCAGAAGACTTTGGAAATACATGTTGAGGTTGCTATCTGGTGCAACAGGCAAATTCTCCTGCTGTGTAAATCAGGAGGTGGATTGCTCTGAAAACACAAGGTAAACGTTCCTAGAAGGCCAGAACCGAAATGCGTGATAGCGAGCATCCGCTGATCAGCAGTCAGAGATTTCACAGAGCACAGGAGGAGACCAGGGCCACAGCCGTGGTCATCTCTGAGGACCACGCTACGCTCCTTCGGAGGATGGAAATCCCACCCCAGCACGCGTTCTCCCAGATCATATGGGAGATCTGCAGCTGAGTCACTGTTAAATAGCAATGCAGAAATTTCCAAGGCTGTAAGCAGCAAAGTTTTGCAGACATCCCATTATGTTCGACTTACATAATCTGAGTACTTAGCTGCTCAGATAATATAGTGATAGAGCTTTGTGAAGTTAAAAAAGAAAATGCCTCTCTCAGTTAGCAGGATAGCTGGAATCGAATTACAGCACTCCAGAAATCTGTAAAGTAAGTCCCATTTCCTTCTTGGCTTTATCGGACATTTCCTAGAGGGCCTCGCTGCAGCAAAGATGAGACCTCAGCCCCTATAGCCCTGACATCATTTACACTGAACTTTGACTTCTCAAAACATTATCTTGCTTTTGGAAACAGAAGCCTCTGGTGACTCAGAGCTACAAAAGGGCAATGGTCAGGGTTCAAACAGCAGTCTAAAGACGTCTGTTTTCTTCCTGCTAAACCGTGAAACTCGTGTTAACTTCAGTGGGGATTCTTACTCTTGCCTGGATGTAGCAATAACATTTTGCAAAAGACAGGCAACTATTATCTCCAAATACCCTGAAGATAAACCCAGGCATCTTGCACAAGTCTCTGCAGCAAGGAACTGCAGCTAGTGTGGCGGAGTAACGATATAAGCATGTTATACCTAGAAATGTTTCTTCTCTGATCACAAATTTTGGGGTTTATCTATGTTACATAAAGTACCAAGGAGTTAGATCCTCCACTGGCTTAAGTCATAGCTCTGTGAAGGCAAATGGAATTATGCTGATTTGTATTAGATGATCACATATTTGAAAAACATATTTGACCTAGATGGCTGATAGACTCTCAGCGAGGCTCTCTAGAGGAAGATAAAGGGAGTAGAAGGAAATAAGCCCGTTTAGAAAATAATACTCTCATGCTTTAGTAAGAAATATGCCTTACCTGGTGAAAAATGCACCCTGTTGTCATATGTACAAGACATTTTATCCTCTAATAAAATAAAAACTTGCGATCCAGAAGCAGGATGTGCAGACATACAAACAATACAAAGGGGTGCTTACTCCAGAAGTGTTTCCCTTGCACTGTTCCTGGTAGCTTTGCCTGCTTTCAAAAGAAGTAGCACCTCTGGTGGCTCAGACTCCGAGCAGGTTATCCGAGGACTCTTTTTTAAGTACCAGTGTACTTAGAGATGTGATTTATCGCGAAGGCAGACTATGCAAATGAACATACAATAAACTTTTGCAGTTCCACATTTTTTCCACTCCAAAGATTCTTCTCCCGTTGCCTGACCCTTTGGTGCAAAATGCAACAGCAGCTTTGAAGCTGGTATGTAAACTTCACATGCCAGACAGAGGGAATGCTGAGGACATCCGTAGCTGAACAGTTTCCATGACGGGAAAAGACCACATTCATGTGAGGGTGGAAAATTTGGTTTACCAGCAGTCTGGCCATTTGCTGTGGAATAATTCATTCGCCACTGGCAGTGAGCAATGACTACTTTATGTTGTGCAACTGTCCTTTGGAAAGCACGGGCATCCAGCTCCCACAAGCCCACGCAGAACTGAAAAGGGCAAGGAATGGGGGCAGAGGAATTCAAACTACCTGCTACCAGCAAGCAGACCTGACTTCCAACCAAGCACCTGCCATTAGAGCTGGCTCACAACAAAATCAGCATTTCCTTTGTGGAGTCTCGTATCTAAGGCTAGCCAGGGATGAGAGGTACGGTGCCAAACCAATTTGCTTATTGACAAGAAAAATCCGCCAGTTCTTTGCAGTAATAGTAATAAAAAGGTAGCTACCAGCCACGCTACTATTCCATCACTTTGAAACTGATGCTCAGGATGTGGTATTACTTTTTGTCTTTATTTATTTCCAAGCATTACTGCTTGGCAGGCAAATCTCTTGGACCGTGATGTGTACCCATCCTTCCAGCATCTAGGTTTTCACAGTGATATTAATACTCAAGAATACTGGAACAGACCTAAGATAAACGTCCCCCTGTCCCCTTTGCTGGGTCCTACACATCAGCTACTGCGTTGTACGGATGAAGAAATGCTCAGTCTTCCACAATCGGGTGGAGAACAGTTGAGGAAGCTCTCAAAGTGAAATGCTGGGAGCTCGCTGTATAGAGACAGGACGGACTACAAATCAAAGCTGCTTTGAGCCGCCTGATATCCTGGGCCACACACTGTTTGACTTTGCACCTGCAGCCTAGCCTCCCCGTGCTGCAAAGTGGCTGGGTGGGTGCAGCATTAATGAGGCCAGGATGAAGAGGTGCAGGCCGAATCGGAGTGGAGCTGGTGCTCCATCCCCAGGAGGAGCAGCCAGCTCTGCTGCAGGGCACGCTCCCAGCGACCCAGGTGCCCTACCTCCAACACTCACCGCGCTCCCCCCGGCTGCTCCCGGAGGACAGGAAGGTGTTCCCTCAGGTGCTGTAATTTAGCCCTCCCAGGCATCAGTCCTGTGCACCCAAGCAAGGACAACGGGGTGTTTAAAGCTGAAACAGCCGAAGAATGTATTCAAGAATCTTTGATAAAAGCTACAATTTTATGCACCACGGAGCATCCATCAAGGAAATGCACGGAGCTAGTGCCACAAAATAATTACATGTGCAGAGTCCTTTGTAAACACAGCTTTTATGTGCATCAGCACAGCTGGGGACAGTGTTTAAAAATACAATTATGTAATGCATTTTGTGTAGTCCGTGAGCCATTCAAGTGATACCATCAGTTCAGCAAAATTACATGCAGCAGTTCTGTATCTATTGGCCCGAGCAAAGAAACATTTTTCAAGAGCATTATTATTTTTTTTTCCTCCTGCTATGAAATAGATTTGTCTCTGATGCCTACGGGGAATTTGTGTCTCTGTCATTGGCCACTTTCTCTCCTCCTTTCACCAATGAAGGAGAAAGAAATGGGGAGTTATTTTTGGCCTTGCAACAGACTCCAGCATCTAAATCAGTTAGTTCTGAAACCACTTGGGGTGGTGTTGGTTCTCTTTTAATGGCTTTACAGAGAAGGAATTTGTGATGTTTGACTGCTAGCAAAAGGAAACAAAGCAGCTGTTGTTGGATAGAAGGGCAAAGCAAGGTTAAGACACTCTGTAATGAAGCAGGGCCCAGCCTTTAACACCAAGTGTGCAGCAAGTGATGAGCCGTGGCCAGCACAGCACAGAAGAGGCTATTACTAAGCCATACGCAGGCTACAGCGTGGTGGGTGATCTCTATAAAAATGCACACAGAAAACAGGCTTACAGCTATACTTATTTCTGACACCCACCCCCCACCCCTGTTTATTTCATCCTTGTAATGCTAATAAAGTATTAGCTGCAGAAAATGTACAGGAAGCTTTGCTTTCCTCCTCGTTTAACCTGATGTTGCAGCTGAGTTGAGATGATGCAACAGTAAAATTTCCGAGACAGTACTTAACCACTGCTGCTAAATGGTAGCGACACCATGCACAGATATTTATCTGAGACAAAAATAGAGCTTTATAGATACTATTTAAAGGGCGTTTTAAAGTCTTAAAGCTTTCAATGCTTTGTAGACAGTAGTTTACACGTCTTGGCCAAATCCCACCTGGAAAATTAAATTTGACCTATCAAAAACTTTGCAGGAGATCCAGCAGTTGGCTTTTGCATTTAAAGAGACCATTAAAGAAATCTGTACTTAGTTTCAGAATATGAGATCTACAGCTGGGAGTGGCGAGATAACTGCTTCTCCTATTCAGGAGCTGCTTGGCGCAGAAATAAGACTTGATGCTAATTTCTAAAAGTGGGATCTGATATCTGCAAAGAGATTCCCTCTTCTCTGTTAGCTATTGGGCCAGTTGTAGTATATGGGATACCACAAAAAGGAGAGTGTGGACCAAATCCAGGTGTCTGCATTCCTGCATGCATGCTAGCATCATTGAGATATAGAGAGAGCTCCTCGCTCACTCTCTTCCTCCCTAAGAAAATTGTATTTCTTTTTGTATTTCTTTTAGTGGTACAGCACTGATTAGAAGACAGAAGATATCACAGCCAGAAGAGTCCATCACCTGTTATGGCATGGCAGAGCCTAGTGAAACAGGAGCTGTGCATTGGGACCTTGTTAGGACAGTCTGTGATGCTCAACAGGACAGTGCTGTGTCCGAAAGATGGGCATGGACACGATCCAGCTACGTTTTTAAAAGGAAGCAAATACTACAGCACCGCTTGAAAAACATCCGAATTGCCATATATTTGATTACAGACCTACTAAACTATTCATGTCTTTCCTTCCCCACTGAAATCCCTGTAAGATACATTTTGTAGATGTAGTTCTTTGTGCTCTCTCTGGTAGAGTCTGCATATATGATCTAGATAAAGATTTACATAGTGCATGCCACCTCAGCTGAGGATTTACAAGGGAAGCAAGACAGCTATCACTCCTTTGCCTCCGTTGCACAGACTGCTGTCATATAGGTATGCTGGTGACCATGTTTCATGTCAGCTTACACAAGGAAGACAGGTCTTTGCATTCACGTTTACAGATGTAAGTGTAGGACATGCATACTGAGCAGAATTTTTATATATTATTAGGAAAGATTGGCTTTGGGGAGATCTAAGCAGATAAACAGTGTCTATAACTAAACTTGAGGAAAAGCAATGTTCTGCATTTTTGAAGTAGCACTCAGTAGCAGTTTTTTTTGTTTTGTTTTGTTTTGTTTTTGAGAGAGAAATTTATCAACTTGAACAATTGCTTCTTTGCAGCACAAAGTATATGGTGTAGTCAGTCAAAATGAAACTGTTATTGCCTCCTACCATGCAGACAAATGGAAGGTATAAACAAACAGTACTTTTAAATTGACTTGCTAAGCGGAATTGGTCAGTAACCTGCTAAGAAATATTTTGGTGTGTGGTATCACCATCGAATGTGGGAGTTTTGTGTTTTGATGTTTGTTTTTTTTTTTTCCTGTAAGATGCAACATTTTATATTGCTAATCTGCAACTGTCAGTTTAAATGTGCTTGCTACTCTTGAACAAGACATGCTTAACTCCATTCCTGTAAACAGGGAGCAGGATTTTTTGCACATTGTTGAGCAAATACCCTCATAGGATTATATGTCTGTAGCTTGTTTGCGCAGAAGGCAATACCTGTGAAAGTCTAGCTCAGGATGTATTGCACCAACCGGTGAAGACCAAATTCTTCTTTGTGCGTTTTATCCAATCCAACTAGAATGGTGTATCTGTAAACTGACTCGAAAGATTTACAGTCTTGGACTCTAAAATGCTATATTTACTACGTTTCAAAGGAAACACGTTAAGTAGAGTACTGTCAGCAGATGAGACATGGGGAAGAGGCAGGCATGGACAGGCAATGTGACTTCCTCAGGATCACATAACAGATTTGTAGAGGAATTCACAGCAGAGCCCCTGGCTTGTGTGCCACACATTGCTAACCGCTTCTCAGGTCCAAATTGCTTGCAGTCTGCCTTTCTGTAGAAACATCACAATGTTGCTCTGCCACAGGAGCAGCAAAGAACATGTTCATTGGACATTTGTTAAACAGATATGTTTTAAAGATCTTAACACAAAAAAAATACTTGGAAGGATATGTCCTATCCAAGTGCAATCAGCACAAAAATTATGAATTAAATGCTAGTAGAAAAATTTGATCAAGGAAAACACTTTCCAATTGAACCTACTTTATATGGCCAGAGGGAACTTTCAAAAATAAGTCTAAATAATTTATTTCAGTATCCACTGGGTGAAGCCGGGGTGTGAATTTTGGGGTAGAAATGTACAGACATCACATTGATGCCCTAGAAACAGAGGAACAATACCACTTCTACCTTCACCAGAGGAAGAAGGACCCCGGCATTAACATTTAGCATGGAAAAAAAAAAAAGAAGTAAAAATCCTGGGGAATCCTTCACACTGTGTCTGCAGATATTCCCAAGCAGCCACAATGAGGTTAGTGCTAGGTATATTTATTAGTTAACAGAATTACGTAGCTGTATCTAAAACTCTCATTACTTTAAACCAATCAATCATACTTAAAATATGGTACATATGTGAAACTGCTACCTCTTCCAAAACTGACAACTGCCTTGGCACGGCAGAGTAAGTAATACTGCAGGGTAAACAGTGGGATTTAGTCACATGTTCAAAAGAACATTGTAAGAAGAGCCATCAACCTCATGACCTTAAATTCCTACAATACTCTTCCTTTAATCCCTCATACTAATGTTATTTATCTGGTGTTTATTAAGGATTCAATTTAAATGTGGTTTCTAGTTTCAGGTGCCTCACTGAAGTCACCCAACTGTTAGAGATACTGCACAGCAAACTTCAGCTGAAATAATGAAAGCAATGGGCAATATGCACATAATCCCATTTCGTTTCCCCATGATTCCCAGTCTTCCAAACACCACTGCTCAGCCCACATACATACTCGAGCTGTATTTCCTTTAAAAGTTGGGAGTGAGGGAAGCACTGGATATTTGGGGAACTTACATCAAGATACATTTTTTAGGTAAGAAGATATCAGCATATGGATTTCATGAAGGAAAAACACTGACCAAAATGCCATAGCAAGTCCAAATAGTTACGCAGAATAAGAAATATGAAACTGAAACCCAACTTGTAACCACATCTTGGTGCCATGCAGTTGCAGGTACTAATTTTCTTCACAGTCCAAATTCTCATGTACTTCCCTGACCATAAAACGGAAAGTTGAGAACATGACCATCTTGACTGGCAGACAGAACAGGTGGATGGCAGTTTTGAACTACTCAGAAACTACAAAAGAGACTCAGCCTTTGGAACAGGAGGTGCTAGTCAGCTTCTTCCATGATGATCCTCCAAAGCATCTGATCATCAGGATGTTTCCTACCACTCACTATACACAACAACAAGAGAAGTGGTACTATGTCCTCTTCTCATCAACAAGGGCAACAACAAAACAGCCGTTTTAAGGAGAAGGTGATAATCAACTTCTATACTAGGCATCATCACCTAAGAGTACTGGGAATGTTGCTTTCCACTATGGGAAGCGTATAGGTACATGTGGAAGGAGGTCCACAGGATATGATGGCGGGTTCCTAGGAGTTTTTATGACTGTTGGCCTAGACCTAGACACAGTTTTGAGTATCCTCTCATCTGGCACATGCAGGTGATACATTGGCCTGTTATAGATTCACAGAGTTTAAGACAAGCAAGGAGTATTACAATCACTTGTTCTAATCTCCTACCTATCACTAACCTGTTAATTTCACTTAGGAATCCTGCACAGAACTAAATAACTACCTATTTAACTAAATAGTTGGCTATAATGCATCTTTTGAAAAGTTATTCAGTCTTGTCTTAAGGAAGAGTATATGAAGAGTCATTCCTTAGGAGGTTTTTCTTTTCCAATATACGACCATTTCAAAGCATAAGCAAAGTTTCTCATTTGAGCTTGGCTTAGCCTCAATTTCCAGATGGCTGAGCTGTTCACCACTTTGCCACACATTCTCTTATGCCATTCAATTTAATTTTGTGTATGTGTGCGACCAATACAGTATTACCATGAAAGTACTGTATATTAAGCAAATCAACTCTTGGTCTTCCTGACGAGACTAAATAGGCAGAGCTCTAAGCCACTCCAACAGATTCCAGGACTCAAATTTGTCTGTGGCTGTCTACACAATCCTTAGTAATACCTAGGCAACTAATGTCTCAGGCATAAACATTCAACACAGTAAGTAAAAAAAAAAAAAAAAGAAATTGAAATAGAAAAGGAAGATAGGAGGAAAAAAGTGCGTGCCCAAATCAGCAAGTCTGCAACATAACGAAAGACAGCATTCAGGTCTAGACTTGTTTCCTTAAGTTCAAACCGTACCTCCTAGCATCGTTTGAATGAAAAATTAGGGAAATAGCATTTCTGAGGCTGAACAAAGCTTTTAGACCCCTCGCACTGTACACAGGACTGCTCGGCCACTTCACGGGACAGCGCTCAGTCTACGTCCGTGAGCGAAGCAGCGCAGGGAGTACAGCCAGGCCAGCGTCGACCTGGCTGGAGGGGTGGCTGTGGCGGCACTCTGCGTCCCGCTGCCAAGAGCAAACTGGGACCGCTTCCACCCAGCCCTTCCGTAGGTCATCTGTTTTGACCTGGAACAGAGCACTGATATTTGGGCTTCAGGCCGTGGCTATTCAAAGGACTGAGTTCATGTTTGCTAAGCTGTTAATTACTGTCCAGGACTTAGTGTAATACCAATGACACAGCAGGAAGTATACCAGAGCCTCCACTTTGCTGTTCTCCACCAGTACCAAGGGGACTGTAAACCACTTCTTACCTCACGTTATTCTGTTGTTAAAACAATCAGATCAGAGTTTCAAGAAGGAACCATCCTAGGAATGGCATATAGTTAAAAGAGAGGCAATTTCCAATTACTATACTGGGTAAAAGCCAGAGACCAGATTCAATTACCTTGCATTTTGCAGTTTACAATCTGTTGGTGCTCATTCTAGAAGAGGCTTGTTAAATGCTTGCTGGAGGCCTTCAAAATACACTTAATATATTAATATATTAATATTAATAATATTTAATATATAATTATATATTAATATTAATATATTTAATAATACTATTAATATTACTGATATTAATATCAGTATATTAATATATTAATATACTTATAAGTATATTATATATATATATGTATAATATACTTATAAGTAAAGTATATTAATATATTAATATACTTTACTGCTGAAAAAGAAGAGGTTTTCAGTCCAGAACCTCACCATAATGTAAGCCATCAAAACCCAGGCCAGACCCCAGCCTCCAATCAGAAACTCCACTTAAGCAAGGGTGGCATATGGCTGAGATTTGGCCCCATAAAGAAACCTCACGGGCTACTGAGCAATATCAATGTGAGCTCAGATTTGAAATGTGAATTTATCAGAGTACAGAAATCTGTCACTCAGATACCAACAGGTACACTGGCCTACTACTTACATGTTTCTAAATCCAGAGTTTGAATGTCCTTCTTCAATTTTCTTCTTTTCAGTATCAGGATTTCCTACCCTCACGGCGTAGTTGCTGTGGCACACCAAATCTCCAGAGCTAGCAATGGGTGTGTGGCAAAGGTGCTTGTCCTAATGTTTCCTAGAGCATATTCATGTTGATTGTTATTGGGAACACTCCCAAACAAGGCAAGTTGTGAAATCCAGAGGACCACAAAGGCAGTGAGATTCCCAGGCAGGTGTCCTTTACAAGTTTCTACTCGCACCTACAATACAAATTATCCTTTAGGTATACTCAAAAACAAAACAAAAAAAAAAAACAAGCAGCAGTGCTTCTTTTTGACCTTCTCTAGGAAGCCATATAGCAGTGATACATGAACTGAAAACACCAGTATGGGGTTCCAAAGAAGCCATAGCTCAGGCAAAACACATGGTGACTCTTGACCTGTTACAACAAAGCAGATTCAATGCAGAGCATTAATAGTGACAACAACAAAAAAAAAGCAAGACATTTACATTTTTAAACTCATCCCAGAACTGAGTTCAACCCCCACACAGATTTATTTCTTCCCCCCTTTTTGCACATCTACTTGCATGGACCTTGTCAAACACCAGAAAATGTTGGTGTTCTCCTCCTCTGCTTCAGTTTCAGAAACAGCAGCATGCAACTCATAGTATATAAAGATGAGACTAATTTTCCAACAAGAAAGTCACCAGAATCAATAGATCATCTAACTACGCAGATCAAAGTGATCTAAAAAACTGTTTAAGGGACTAGATACCAGCAAGTGTTATTTCCATTAAATCTTGGCTATTAACAATGGAATAGTGTGAAATTAGCACACGCCTGAATGGGCCATTGTCCTTATATTGTGGATATTTAACCTACTGTGTAATGGTGCAGCACACCATGAAAAAATGCAGTTCAAAGTGGGCAGCTGCCACCGTGGATTTAGGTTTCCTCCTCAGATGCGTTCATTTTTTGTGTTGAGTTTACATCTATTTCCTTTAAACTCTGTGACCTCTTTGCTCTTCTTTCTGAATTTCCTTTTTTAACCTTGCCTTACCAAGTGTTAGTGAAGTTTCTGTTTTGTTTTGGGGTGTGGTGGAAGCCAAAGATACTTATCTGCTATTGTTCCCAGTAATAACGAACTCCTTACCATAACACGGGCTGAAGGGGCTTCAGATAATCAGAGAAATTTCAGGGGAAAGCATATAGTCCAGCTCAGGTTGCATGAGTTACTCCAAAGTCACCAGAGGAACCAGGTCATATAGCAGACAGCAATCTAAAACCCAGATTTGAACAGGTGTCAGTTGACCCTCCTGCCACGAAAAGTGATCAGAAGCAGCACCCGGGGAGGATGGACTGGAACGTGTCTGGGACGAGCTGCAAGTGCGAGGGCCGTGGCACTGCTGGCTGCCCACAGAGCGCAGAAGGATGCAGCAAGGAGCGGGGCCGCTCGCTCTTACCTCTCCAGCCCCTGGGGAGCAGAGCCGGGGCACTCAGGCAGCATCCCAGAAGAGATTTATCCCTAAACAGGGGAGCCAAGGAAGATCCGAAGAGGAGAATTTGACTTGGGCAGTCTTGAGGGAAATCCCAAGGCAGCCCTGAGGTGGAACGAGGGGAAAGCGAGGAGTCGGGCAACCTCAGAACCGCGGCAGCCGCGTTATCCATCGGAATGGAAGCCACGTGCAGATTGGATGCGGGCTAAATCGGACCTTCTGAGCTATGAGTGTCATTGGGGAACGGAGCCAAAGGGAGCTTCGAAGCTGCGTGTTTTTAGCTAAACAAACTAAATGTTAACAGAAGGCACTGACACGAAGTTGGCACTCACGAGGAAGAACTTTCCCTTCCTCCCCCCGGCGAGGCAGCAGGCCAAGCCGAGAGCCGATGATCGAAGGTCAGGCCCCGCTCCCAAGCCTCACTGCTTACCAGGATCCCGGCTGGAAACAAATGCTTTCGCACGACAGTTGCGCACGTTTGTAGGGGTTGCTGAAAGCTCCGCTTCAGTTAGCGCGGAGGCAATACACGCCGGGTTCTGGGCAGCATCAGTATGCCAGCTATTCCGAGTGGCAGCCCGTCAATACCCCGCTCCTGGCAGCTCGGCCGCGGGCACCGCTGGGAGCAGGGAAACCTCGCGCTGCCTTCCCGCACGGCGAGGGGGCCAGGGCAGGGACGCGAGCACTTCTGCCACGGGCAGTGCTAGGCTTTTGGGGTAGGCCGAGAGCTTTCGCTTCCAGGATTATCAGCTCGGCACCACTATCAGAGCCCTGTATTTACTGTAATAACATGTTTCCAGACTTGCTTTGGAAAAACACGAGCTTCTGCAGGTGAAAAGGCTGCTACCGTGAGCTTTGAAGGGTAACTTTTACCAGCCTTACTCAAGTGCCCCTCCTGCCAGTCTTAGAGGCCTGCCTAGCTACCCTCCCCACAAAGTTAGTATCTCCTTGCGCTGAAAACTATTATTTGTAGCACTTAAAGATCATGCAACTGGGGTCACAGAAATAATTATTTATACTTTGGGAAGGAAACACGCAGCACTTCACATTTCCTGCACAAAAGACCCTTTGGTTTTTCTCAGTTTGGATCTTGGCTACAAACTGCATTCCAGTTTTTGACCTTGAGCTGCCAGGAAGTAGTGTCTGGACTAGACAATAAGGAAGAAACTCAGTATTTGAGTATGCGTGTGCTGTGTGCTTTTGAGGAGAAGGTCCTAGGCCCACTGATTAAAGAAAGCCCCCAGTGCCCATGGGGGATTTTCTGCTTCTATTAAAAGCTTGCTGCCTTGCTAGGAACAAGGACTTTCTTCACTGCTTGTCAAAGTTACTTAAGGAAAGAATTAGAAGAAATACTTAAAAGTCTGCCTAAAAGGCACCATACTGGTTAAGAGAAAGGCAGGGAATTGGATATTTTTTTTGGCCCCTGATACTATGCCTGGCAACTCCATGCTGCTGTGTCACATGTACACACCACTGTGCTTGGTAGAAAAATTACAAGAACTTAGCAAGGAAAGTGGCAAAATCATACATCTAATACAGGTGGGCTAAAACGAAGCTGAAGGGGAAATGAAAGATGATATATCCAAACACTGATTGTTAATGAAAACAATCAGTTAATGACTGTTAATGAAAAACTAAACTTTTCTTCATTGAGCTAAACAGTAGTGGGGAGTGAACATTAACCAAACTTAAGTGTCAAACTGAGAAATGAAGCTGTATTTTTTCAATGAATGAAATTAACTTGGGAGAGGGTTGGCACAAAGTCTAAGCAGAAATAAAGATCCACTTCAATCCATAAAGTAGGCTTTAAGCCATAGACTTCTCTCTTCACCAGGGCTCATTTTGTCCTTCAACTGGCAAAGAAAGGAATGGAAGGGAACAGAGGAAACCAACGCAACAGCTTCAGAAAAAATAAATAAATCTAAAGTTGGAAAACAGCAGCTCAGCATGCTTTGTGGGTTTTCTTCCCCCTTTTAAATTATTGCAGCATTTATTCCTCCACAGTGTATTCAAGTTCCTTGTATCCTCATCGCTTCAGAAAGGAATTTGAGAGCAGAGTGGGAGTGCACAGCTAAGTATATGATTTGGATTACCTGCGGCTTTCTCCAAAAATGCAGATTTGTCTCTATATCAGCTGATTTTGGAGATGTGCCAAGTAAGTAGGTAACACATACAAGAAAGTCAGTAGCCCCATTCTTTTCTTCTTAGCAATTACCTCTTTCAGTTGGGAGCAAAATTTTTTTTTTGAGGCTTTGTCGTATTGCCAAAACATGTTCAAACACAAAATTGCTTGTTATGCAGCAAATAATCCTTACTTCATGCAGTGTCTAAGACCCTACAATGACAGATCTCTGCACAGGGCACTTCCACACTTGTGCAGAACTTCCTGACTTCACTGAGGCTCTGCAGAGATGTGGAGCTCACTGCACACAGGGGCCACATCAGCAAAACACATCAATAAAAGTTTGCAGGCTACCAATAAACAACAGATTTCTATGTGCCTTCCTTGCCTAAGCAATGCCAGTGCAGAAAAACTGAAATGCACAGGGCAAAGTTTGCTTTCCTGCTCCCTATCAGGGCAAGGAAAAACAGGCTTTCACTTGCTGCTCTTCTCTCAGGTCTACCTGTTCCCATTGACCTTGAGCAGGGCAGATCATAGTGCAGAAAGCAGCACCATAGTTCAGCTTTCTTGAATCACCTGGTTTCCATGTGAAGTTTAACCTCATTATCAACCGCTCTCATTGTCACTCTCAAAAAAGGGCCCTTGAAATCCACAGGCTATAAGTTAATCAGTGCCGCAACTCCCACAGAGTGCTTAGTTCTGAAACAAAGATGACTGATTTTTTTTTTGCAAGTTTGTCACATTTTATTCTGCAGATTTAAAGCCACCATGCATACCAAACTCATCCACTTCAGTTACTTTGCATGTAAGTCTTGATTTCACTGGTTGTTCAGTATTCTGTATTCATTTTGTGCTCAAAGATGAAAACCCCAGCCAGAGTCAGGTCCTGCTGAAAGCTCTGACTCATTCTCATATTTCTTTTTTGCTCTAGGGCTTTTCTTTCTTCCTAACCTTTATATTCTCTCTCTTTAAGAAAGACTACGAAAAAAATCCTTCCCCCCATTTACTGATGCTAGTGAGAGTAATGGCTTTTGTTCATAGTCTTTATATAGCAACATCACTATTCTCCTCTGGCTTTTTGATGAAATAGCACACTTCATCTCATCACTAGTCACCAAAGTCAGTTGAAACAATTCTATGGATTCCAACAGGCATTGAAATAAGCCCTTACAAAAACCAACTTGTGTAGTTTTACTAAAATCTGTACTTTATATTCGGAGATCTTTTTGAGGAAAGGTTTTAATATTCAGATCTACTATCTAGGTTACAGAGCAACCCGTAGGCCCACAGCTGCCACAGTGAAAATAAATGGAAACATTTATTGATATCACACACGCATCTCACATGAGAGCTCTATTTCATCCCGTCTTCTACAACCGGGATGGGAAAGTGTTTGCCAGGTTCAGCAAACTAGTGACCACCACCAAAAGTCTTTAAGACATTCAACTAACCTGGTGGGTGGCCAGTCAGGAGGCAAAGGAGAAGACAGTCCTACCAGTCTACTCCTTGTAGCACAGGCTGTTGTAGGCTCTGGTCCTTGCTAACCTCTGACAGATGCACCAACAGCCCTCCAGAGTTAAGTGATGGCTCAAGTTTGTTCTTATTCGCCTGTTAATCTGTTCTAAGGACAATCACAGCATTTCAGCTATGTTCCAGAAGTATGAGGTTCACGTGAGGTTTGTATCAGATGAAAGCTCCTGGAAGAGGCTCTTTTTTTCTTTAAAACATATGGAATTTAATCCTGTAATCTCATTGTGTGCCTGTGAGATGAGACCACTAACATCCAGCTCCTGCACAGCCCTGCTTGTGAATGTTCTTACGGCACTGCTCTTCCTTCTCCCTCAAAATCAAGTTGCTATTTGCAACATACAAAATACCTCAGCAGAGGATCAGCATTTCAAGGTAAGTCACTTTTTGTTTTTCAAAGCAACTTACACATTACATCATAAAAGCACTTTTGTGCCTACTGATCTTACCATAACTTTGGATATATCACATAGCAGTGAGCACACAGTGAGGGGACTACACCTGCTGGAGTTGGTAACACATAACCTACTACTACTACACCAAATAGAGATAAGTTTTCCTCGAGCAGAGGATTATTCAGATTTATTCTTACCACATCCTTTTACAATAAGGTCATGACCCAACTAAGGTGACTTAACTGTAGGTCTACAGCTTCCAGAACCAAAATCCAAGCAAAAGAAAAAAAAAAAAAAGATCTCACTAACCTAATTTTCCCTCCTTGATCCCTTTTCCTCCCTCCTGGCAAGAAAAACAGCCTCGGATTCTTTGGAGGCAGCATTACACAGCCCCCAGGAGCCAGCTTCAAAAGCAGCAGGCTCACCACCCCTGACTTCAAGCTGAGCCCAAAGCCTCTTCCCAGAGCTTCTGCTTTGGGGTCCTTTTACAAAACGGCCTTGCCTCCTTAACAGAGCACTTGCTGCCAGATCTCCTAATTCGTATGGATGTCCTGTATCTCCTAGCAAGCCCACTCCCCTTCTCATGTGAGTTTGTTGGCTCCCCTCATCTAAAGTAAATACTACAGTAGGTTCAATCCCCATACCCTGAAGGGTCAGGCTCACCCTATGACGTGACTGAATGCAGATCTGTGCACAGGGCAATTTGGCCCCTCGGCATCAATCTCTCATTTCACCTGAGCTTCTGGGGCACGAACTGCAGCTCAGCAAAACAGACAGACGTGTTTAACTTGATACAGAACAGCCCCAAGGAACTGAGTTACTGACATTGCCTACTCACCCACCTAAATGCTTCACTGCACCAGAGTTGCTGTGACCTAGCTTTGGCTCTGGATTTTGAACTCTGGAGGCTGGGTTTTTCACTTGCTGCTTCAAAGGAACATAGCAAGCCTTCTTTTTCAGATACTGAACTCCAGAAGGCTTAGCTAATGTCAGGGGAAATCATGAGTCCTCTGGAAGTCTCTGAAGTGTGGGCACATCATGTGCAAAGGAAGATTGTACAAACAATGCAGTCAAATAAGTAAGTTTTGGCAACAAAACAGTCATTTACTGAGAAAATAGCATACAGAGAGGAGGAATCAACTGGGAAGTGCTCCTTCATAAAATTACTTGCCCAATTTCCATGTAAGCTATCAATGACTCTTGGAAATGACCATGGGGATTTCCAGTCACTGAAGCACTATCGCCAGCTATTTCCATGCCACTAAGATGACAAAGACCCACTGAACAACCCTCCCATCTTCCACACTGGTTGTAGGCATCTTTTCCACTATTTTCAAAGTGTTGACATTTTTAAATAAGAAAATTCCATCTGGCATGGCACTCTGTCCCTCTCCTCCTTTCCATTTCTGAAGCACCACAGGATCTGTGATTTGCCATTGCCACATGCACAGCGCTCAACAGGGATGCACAGCAGCTCCAAAAAATAACCTAGGCACTCCTCTGAGATGTAAAGCCAACTCCCCCATCTCTGCACTGCCACTGCGGCACACAGTTCTTAGAGCAGGAGAGTCACGAAGACCTGAAGAGAGACTGTAGAAAGCTGCATTTCTGCCTGCCCTCCTGAGATTTACTGGAGCAGGATTGCAAGTTAGGTCACTTTATTTCCACATTAACTCTACTGAATAGGAGTGGGCCAGGCACAAGGACTAACACAGGAATAAAACCTGGCCTTTAATCTAAACCCTGAGGCTTGACCCAAGCATGAAAATGAAATAGTAAATACCTTTTTTAAAAGGTTCCATTTCCTTCAAATATATAGATGTACTTATCTCTGAGGTTGCAGCTGCCAGCCAAAATCTATCCATCTCAAGAGATGAATAGTATAAGTGTGGTAATGAGATCATATCCTCTGAAATGAATTCCCTGATACTCTGTTTGTCCAGCTTCAATTCACGAATTCTGCACAAAGTGTTTCAGGGAACACAGTACATCTCAGCTAAAGATGACTTGTTAATAAACAAGACTATTTTATGAACACAGAAATTAGAAAAGGTCAATAAACAAACTATTTTAGTAACATCATCTGATTTTTTTCCCCAAGAGAACAAGAGCAGCAAGTAAATATGTGCTTGTATGAAAACTCCAGCTCCACTTACTGTGATGCGGCTAATCAGTGTGCTTAATTGCTCTGGGGCAAGCCTGGCTGCATCAGCCGAGGATGAGGCCTCGCCTGGATTTGATTCACCATTGGGTATCAAAGATAACTATGCTAAAACGAGCAATAGCAATAGTGATACCAAACACAAATAAGGTGCAGGAAAACTTGGCCCTCCTCTCCAAGAAATGCAGAGTGCAGCCTAGACAGACAGGTTTTGCGTTTTTAGAAGTAGCTCCTAATTAAATCTTCCACCAGTAAGTGGATGGATGGACTTTTTTTTTTTATTTTGATTGTGCAATAAGCAGGAGAGCTTAACAGTCTGTTAAAACATTTTATCCCCTGCACAGCCATTTCCAGCCTATCTGCAGACTGCCTTTTGAGGTATTGCTGCGTTAAAAATGTTCTTGCCTGAAGGTATTACCACACTGTGGCAGATGTCACTGACTTGGCAGTATTTGAAGGGTCTATTAAAAGTAATGCAATTAATTACTTGGCTTGTCATCACAGCACTGCTTTTGAGACATTTAAAATGGTTTACTATTGATAGCCTAATCCTGGAAAGTGCTGAGCACCTCCACTTCCAACCATGGAGGCCCAGTGAGGTGACGGCTGGAGCAGGCTCCCCAGACACCGGCATTCACGGGCCTGCTCCCGGTGCTCCACAACTTGTGGGGGACCTGGCCCAGGAACAGGCACCGGGGTGGCCACCAGTGCTCGGAGTACTGAATCCTGTCTTAATTAATGGTTTGGGAAAGAGAGATTCACCGCAGGCCGCGGAGGGCCTGCACCAGAGCAGAAGCCTGACAGAAAAGGAGCGGGAGAGAGGCACTGCCATGCTGGGACCATGAGCCCGCTCCCCGTGGAAGGGACTGAGCACAACCTCTGGTGAAAACAAGGCAGGCAGTGAGGGAAGGGATGGAATAAAGCCAAGCCTGGGGAAGGGGCGTGAAGAAAGGTGTTTTACCCAATGTTTTAGTGTTTCTCTTTGCTTCCCAACACCCAAATCTGTGGTTAAATATATATAGTATTAATTGGCAGTCTATCAACTTTGCTTTCCCCAAGTTGAGTCTGTTCCATCCACAACGGCAACTGATCTCTGTCTTCATCTCAACCCACGACCTTTCTCACTCCTGTTTTTCTTATTTTCTCCCCTGGCCTGCTGAAGCGGTGGGAAGTGAGCAAGCGGCTGGCTGGGATTTCGGATGCCAGCTGGGGCCATCCCACCACACTTAGACACCAAACCGTGCGGACAAACGGTGAATCATGTGCAGGGAACCAGGAGCTACAGCACACGTGGAAACCTCAATGAAAGACAGCTCCTGGTGCCCACTGAGCACTGAACTCAGCCAGAACAGCTCTGCAAGCCCATCCGGCTGCATCTTATTTCTTGAGGAAGTATCTCCTGGGCTCTGCTATGTTTCTGCCAACACATTTGACTTCCATCGTGGGACAGAAAACACAATATAGCAAAGCGTCCTTGAAAAATTGCTGAGTTCTGCTATGTGACAGTAATGACAGCATCTATTGCCAATAAAACGAAAAGGAACAAATTCTGAGGGGGGGGGAAAAATCTATAGGCATACAGAGAATAAGTGAAGTAAGAATAATCTGTTGCTTGGGTCTCTGAAGCACAAATCTTTGGTTAATTTCAGTTGCTGATATTGCTGCTGTTTGTTTCATTTTAGACATACCACCACCAGACTAAAAGGAAGCATCAGATATAGGGTTAGATGATAGAAGATCATTTACACACAGCTTCTTCTCAAATTGATTCAAATTTTCTCAGATATGAGCCAGGTCATGCAAACTAAGATCTCTCTAAACACTGCAGAGTCAGAATAAATATGAATTTGAAATATGAAAAAAGGGGAAGGTCTCCAGATATCTCTTTCTCAGCATCCTCAGTGATATGGGAGACAGTAATTGGCACATTAACAGCAGCCACGTACAGTATTAAACTGGATCTTTTCTCAAGCGCTACCAAGGGCTGAGAATTATTACAAGGGAAGAAATATAATAAGTGCGGTTAAAGCAGAAGGAAAATACAGCACAAGCAGGTTTAGGACCTCACCCAAAAGCTACTGAATTGGGCAATTGAAGGGCAAAAAACCCTGGACTCAGTGATATTTTAGATTTTCCCTGAGTGAGAATGCAAGCTAGCATTTTTTTTTCTGCAGGAAATAAATGAAACCACAGATATCCCTGTAAGACCAGAGGCAAACCTGAAAAGCAACAACAACAGAAGTAGTAGAAAATTCTAGAAGTGAAAGCAGGGAGCTAGCTAGGCATGAATACGCCATGCAGCTCAGCAAGATAATGTATTTTTGACTGCAAACACACACACACACGATGTGGTGCTGTGCCACGATACCCAGGCCAGCTCTGAATGAGGTATGTGTGTGACCAAAACCTGTGGCCATGCTGGCTGGGCACCCCCCTCGCTCTCTGAAGGGGAGGATGCAGAGCTCAGCAGCAGGGAGCATAACAGCAGCGCGCCAGCAGGGCCAGCAGAGCTGCCTGCCGGCAGAGCCCTGACTAATTCCCACCTAGAGGCAGGTCTCAAACCCAAGAATGCTTTCCTTTCCCAGCTCTTGAAAAAAAATAAATAAATCACCTTGGAACCATCTATCTATACAGCCTGTAATGGCTGGCTGCACTGACTTGAAAAGCTAGCATTCCTTGTAGCTGCTAGATGACGCCCCAAACACTGGCTGCTAGCTAGAGCAGCATCCCCAGTGAGGTGAACTCTCAGTTGGAATAGGGGAAATCTGTACTCCGTCCCAAAGTGCACACCACATGAGCAGGCTAGGCTCACCTGTGTGTCTGAACTCTGTGAAATTACATGAGAAGTTGATCATTTGAGCATCATTCTTATTCTGCACTGATTATTTTTCCTTCTTCTTGTGTATTGAAAGACACGGATTAACTGGAATTCAGTTGACCTGCTGTTGTTTTAGACCGAATCTTACTTGCTATGTTCACACAAGGTGGCACAGAACTAAGCAGACATCTAACCTAGACAGGCAGGCTTTTATGTTATGTAAAGCATAAGCAGATTTCAAAGTAAAGCTACTATTAACCTCTGCCTAATTTCTTCTAAAAGGATTTTTTAAAGAATTTGAAAGCGGGGCAAAGTGAAAGCTGTGTTTCAGAATAAGGCCTGTTAAGCAAAGTCCAGTGAGATAATACATCACTTAAGCATATTGCAATGCTCCCTTCATCTCTCTTTTCCACTAAGCTTGAATCTCTTCACATCAGGTGCTCCCTCTTGTACGATATTCTGCACACCCTGAAACAATGAGCCCTCGATCCCCAGAGTGCCCAGGTATTTATACAGTAGTAATAATCGTAACTATTCTGAGATAGAGGGTGTTACTCCAGGGAAGATAGTTCACAGTGTGGATCTTCGGAGTTTACTACTTAATTTGGGAAACATCTGTTGAATATAAAGAAACAAGTGTACTGCTACTTTCTTCTTTCTTAATCACGTACTACAAGCTTCTTATTAGGGACATTCAAGTGACCTGTGTGACAAAATACTGCCTGAATGCTTATTCTTGTGGGCACTGCTACCATCACGCTGTCACAAATCCTGCTAGTAACATTACAGTGACATTTCAGCACCCTGCCAAGAGCAGACCAGAGAGTGAACTAGGACAGACAGTTTACTTCTTAGCAGTTTAGTCCGTGAATAATGACTCTGACAGATAGAGAACCCAAATTCCTCTTAATTCCCCACCCAATACGAAAAAACAGGTAAATGCTCCAGCTTTTCCCATCCTATTTCATCATCTACCAGCCTGAAGAGGGCTGACTATGGATCTCAGACACTGGAAACCAGAAGACTACCAGGTAATGTAGCACCTCTCTCCTTTTGTAAGGATAGGATCATTTTCTCTAGGTTACTGTATTCTAAGCATGTATAATGAAGCTAACATCATCATATTATCTGTTCCTCAACAGTGAGGTGCTCTACTGTTATGTTTTTCCCCGCGTTTGGATCAATCCCATCTTTCCTGAATCCTTGTTGATTCTTTCCTCAAATTTCTGTATCAATAACAACTTATCAAAAGTCAAGACTTCCATAACGTGGGGAATTCCAACGATGATGGAGTCCCAAGACCCAACGCTAGGATTTTCAACATTTCTAACAAGCTTCTGGTTCCGAATCAGCTACAGGTAAGCACAGTAAAGCACCTATCTGTTAAACATCTGAGCAAGGTTAGACTAGACAGGCTGTGCAGGGTGACACCTCAGGGTGAATATTGTTTTTTCTGTATTTTCCTTGCTCCTGCAATCTAATTCCTCCAACAAACTACGCAGGGTGCTAACCTTGCATCTGCATAAGATATTGACCAACTTCAAGTGGTACTCACTTCAAAATAGACTTTCAGCCCTCTCTAGAAGAAAATGTTCAAATTTGCTTTATAACTAAAAACACACAAAAAAAGAAAACAAAATACTGGTATTACCTTTCAAAGTGCTTTGATAAGACTTACATTGTATGAAAACATGTTCAGTTATAATTGGAATGAAATGCTTTTGGCTTGTCAAATTTAAAAAAAAGCTTCAAAAGCTTTCCTTTAAGTTTTAAACAAAATGTGTCTGCTCACATGAAATGCTTCCATTTCACTCAATCAGCAATTTACAGCACCAAGCCTGTGTGCCTAAAAGAATTTCAGTTCTTTATTTAGTAATTTTGCTCTCGCCCTTTGAGCAGCTGATTATTTTTACTATTTTCTGCTAGTAAGTGGCACTTACTTAAACATGGTAAGCAAGGTACCACTGCACCATGACTTCATAAGAGAAGAATTACCTTACTGGGTACCACACAGCATATGCAGTGCTCTGAATTAGATGAGAGTAATGTGGTTTAGCTTCTCCCCCACAGCCTTAGTGATTCTTGTCTCCCCTTAAAAAGTGGAACAGAGCCAGTGCAAATATTCACACAAAAAAACCTACATTGACAAAGCAGCAAGTTCAGATTTAAATGCAAAAATTCCCTTTAATCAGCTGTGCTTTTTGTCTTCACAGCCCCAGTATGTTCTACAGGATGAATCATTCAGTTTTCTGATGCCCCTAAGAAGAAAACAGCTTTTTGATACCCATCTGCCCAACAGGCTGGGCTGAGAACAGAGGTTCGTTTCAACTTGCATTCTTCACATTTCATGGTGAAACTGTGATAACATACCAAACAAAGCATTTTTAAGGAATTCTTAAAATTGTACATGTCTGTTTTATGCCATTTGCTGTTCCCTCAGGTCCAAGTATGAAATCTGGGCTTAAATATATCTTCAGTACACACTTGTCTGTCCACATTTTTATGTTTTAAGGGAACAATCACTTACTTCCTATTTTGCAATCATGTCACTAATTGGTCAAGTGATCAATTTGGGGGCTTTTTTAGCATCGTTTGGTTAAATCAATCTTTATAGCTATGCACAGTGAAACTGGTTTCTAAAAGGAATTTTGTAGGGATGTTTAGCTTTGAAAACAGACTAGGGAGATGCATATTCCATGCACAGTCCCTAGTGGGTAGTTCCTGTATCAGGGTGTCCTTGGCACAACTCTCAGAGAAGCAGGCAGACAGGCCTTCAAGTATGCCCTGGTGCCTCTGTGGCACAATAGCGTGGCACAAAGGGGTCCGCTGAACATAGAGTGGCGATTATGCAGTGCTGGACTTAGGACAATGCTACAACATGACAAGCTACAGGCATTACCAAACTAAAAGCCTTGAAAAATTTATTTCCCTGACTCCCCTCTTGGTGCTCTTCCCACAAGACAGTCATCTACCCAAAATGGGACTTCATCTGGTGTGTGCCTAATCT
Organism: Anser brachyrhynchus; assembly: GCF_964034855.1. Classification (NCBI taxonomy): domain Eukaryota; kingdom Metazoa; phylum Chordata; class Aves; order Anseriformes; family Anatidae; genus Anser; species Anser brachyrhynchus. The sequence continues at coordinate 34,204,268 of NC_137696.1, forward strand.
CAGTAACAGGGAAAGAAGAACACCAGAACAAAATATAACGTTGGCTGGATTTTTTTATTTTTTTTTTAAAGCTGCAGCTCACTTCTTACTTCTCACATTTTCCACCCTTGAATAGTTCTGAGCAACCATACAGAGAGCAGCCTGCCTTTATCCTTTTGCAGATGGGACTGGGTCTGGCCTCAGAAGCAACCCGCTTTGTGGATCATTCTGGTATGTGGGTCCCAGATTCAAAGATTCTTTTACAAGTATAACACAAACGAAGGAAAAGGACAAAAAAGAAACCAGCCTACCCAGTAGCATCTCAGTTTAACAAACGTGAGTAACTGCAAGCACTAGGAATATCTATAGACAGACATGTCCATAGCACCCCTATGAGGTCCGTGCAAGTGGTAGTATCTTTCAGTAAGTCCATCTGTACACATACTACAGTTATCAGAAACAAAAGTTGAAAAAATACAACCTAGGTGTAGCAAAGCATAAGACAGATCCTCACCAGCAAACTAGGAAGTGAGTAAATCCCCCACTTCTGAACAATTCTTCACAATGACAACTCCCTCCTTCCCACGCGCACACTCTCGCACGCCTGGAGGAGCCGGGGGCGGGGGAAAGCTGAGCTGTGCAATGTTCTCTGGAAGCTCAGCAGACCCAGGCTACTTCCAATCAAAGGAGAGGGAGCAAGTTCCAAAGCCGCTGCTGATCTCAGCTGTGAACCGGCGCTATGCTCAGAGGCGGCCATGCACGCGTGCGCTGCCGAGACACGAGCCCACGGAACCAGAGAAGAGGGCGTACGTGCATATCCCCCACCAGGAAATAAAAACAGGACGGGAGGGAAACCCCAAACCTACTGAGACGGCTTGCAGTACTGGAACACTAATTTGAACTGACGGGAGGCAGTGACAGCCAAACCCAAGTGAACTGCGGTGGCTCCTGAGCACTGACAGAAGACGCTGAGAGTGAGCGGAGAATAAAGAGAGGAGATGCACAGAGCGGAGGTAATCCTGGCACTGCTGACATCACCATGATGTATGGATCTGAGCGGTTCCCAGCTGAAGATGCCTTGCAGCATTGCCTTTTTCTTCTCTGAATGCATGTGCTTTTGAAGCCTGGTTTTTGACCCTAGATATTATGCAGGGAAATTAGAAGCAAGTATTTCAGCAGAGGATTGAGAGACTTCAGCAACTAGCAGGAAAACACGCTTCAGGATAAGCTGTGTAGTTTGGCACATCATTTCCCTTCTGCTGCTACAGGATTCTGAACGGAGGTAGAAATTACCCAGTTACAGCCATCAGCCTGGGCCCGAATCCCTCAGAGCATACCTCAAATCTACAGAATCAGTTTGATGACTAGAAATGAATCCACAAGCACAGACCTTGCACTCTCTAGGTCCGTGGCAGCTCCCCTCTATCAGCTTTATCTAGCCTTTGAATATCATCATAGCAGGGACAAGGAGCAGAGGGGAAAAACACGTACTGACACGCTTGTGATACAAAACAACTCCAAGCAGAGGAAGGTTCCTACTGCCCTCTGCTGTAACACGTTTATAGAACTTCTGAGAAGGAAGTATCAAGCAAGATAGGACTAACACGCACACTACATATTAGATTCAGACTATGTCATAAACTGGTCTAAGTTGGAACAAGACAGCTAGAAACAGTAGGCTTAGATTTCTTGCTTCTCCTTCTAACTCTTGAAGTCCGCACACATTTTGTACATACACAGAAAACTGACCATATGCTGATCCCTTGCTACATTTTTGCTTTTGAGGCTTTGTATTTTGGATTATCATACACCCATGGTTTGCAGTTCTGTTGGACAGACCATCACAGCCTTGACTGTTCCATCTTTCGTATGTTTTCTTCTGCTTTAACGACTCAATAGACGTTGACCCAGACTAACAAATTACCAGCAAGTCTCCCTAGCAAAGCGCACCAGTGAAGTGCACCACAGCACCAAAACCATACCATACTTCCACAGCAGTTACGTTGTCCAGACAAAACTTCACGTAAAGTGGTTTATATACATAAAAAGAAAAAACCCTGGCCGCAAGAACTTAACAGTAGAATTCACTACTTAAAATATGACAGCAATATTACTTCGGTTATAGATAAGGACGGATGCTGGTTACGATGCAATAATGATGTCTATTTGCAAGTTCACCCCTATATAAGCAATTTCTTTCTGCTCTTTTTTTCCAGTATTTCGTGTTCCTTTAAATCTTGGTAACTTAAGGAGATTTTTAGAGTTACAGACTCATATAGCAAAACTCAAACAACATTTACTTCCATCCATTTTCTTCTGTGCTCTTTCCCTTTACTACTTAAACACTACCAAGACTAGATTGCCGAAGCTGGCTAAGATATATTGTGGTTTTTTCCCTTGGCTCACTGTTCATGCAAACAAAATCACTTGCTGTAGAAGAGAAGTTATATTTAGTGGTAATAAACAAGATGCAGCTACTTGATTTTTTTTTTTCCTCCCTGAAATAAAACAGACATCACAGTGATGAGAGCACTACCAAAACATGGAAATTTTAGCTTAGAAACATGCATGTGTGAAAGAACGCGCGTATAAGTCGCACATACAGAGACAATATGTAAATATACACAGAGGCTGAGATTCTCAATGCCATTTGGATATATTAGATGAGTACTTACCATTAGAACAAGAGGAATTGTGCACTCAAAACATTTCAGCAGGTTTGAAAGTCCTCTGTGAAGTTCGGGATGCCAGCATTTTACTCGTTTGTAATTTCATTCCTCAAGTCTTTCCAATACTTCCACAAGCAGCTGTATTTAAGGAGGAGTAGAATTCTATGGCCAAGGCTGCAACACATGGATACTGCATAGCCAAGGGATGACCCAAAGATAAATCCCCACCTGCACAAATCTGCATCCTAACAGCTGGCTAACAAGATTCCTTGCCTATCACCCTCCCTGAATTGGGGATCGCGTTTCCCATGTGAGCTGCTACACCTTCAGAAAAAGACAACTACAACTCTCCAATGGTTTGAAGCTTATGCTTCTTTTTAAATGCTGCATTTAAAGGACAAACAATAGCTAATCAGGCATTTGAGTTATGGGAAATCCTGAGAACAGGCTGCAGAACTGAGTCTGCAGGCAACTGTACAAGTGTTAGTAAGATCAATAATATAAAGAATATATTGGAAAGGGCTGGGGACACTTGTCCCCAGAAGTCACAGAAGTCATAACGTTTGGAGAGCATCTGATTCTTCTTTGATATTTACTCTTAAATAGTGGTGCACATGATGGAAGAGCCTTCCATGGCTACATCCAAGTGTATATGCATGCAGCTGATCTTAAAACCAACAGCAAATTTGGGGGATGAAATAATAGGCCAAAATGCAAGTGCTGCTTCCAGCTGCAGCCATGTAATTTTGCTGAGTTCAAAGAACAATGGAGAAAAAAAAAGTTTATTTTAAAGACAGGCATGGGTGGAATGTGTGACAAAACACTGCTTTGCTAAGCCCTAAGGGACCAACAGCTTTTCAAGAAAGTATCAGACAGGCACGGGCTCAAGTTACCGTCTAGAGAAAGCATGCACAAAAAGAATAAAGATGAGAAACAGTAAAGATTAGGACCAGCATACATGCACTGTGCTGACACATCAAAGAATCCCTACTTATGATCCTGATTTGGGTAAGTGCTTGGACAATTTCTTAAAATTCAGTATGCAAATAGTCCTAATGATTGAAAGGGAACTACTTCTGAGCTTAAAATTCAGTACACATTTTGGTGCTCCACTGAATCAGTGTTTGAAAGGATTAAGGACTGCTAATCCATTTAAAAGCTTCCTTCTACCTTAACTACCTGAAGAATGTAATCTAATAAATTGATCTGGAAGGCTGATTTATACAGCTGTTTCTACACCACTTTTAAATAATGCAGAACTATCAAAAGCTAATGCAACACCAGTCCGAACCCTACCTCGACTAACAGCTATTGGCTTTAAAAGCAGTACTGAAATTAGAGGATGATAGCATCACACAAAACAACGTTTCTGGTTTCACTTTCATCTCCAGTTGGTTCTCCCATCTGCACAAAGCCTCCTCTTTTGTACGATTTTACCCTCTAGAAAAAAAATACACATACAGCAAAACATCTCCGATCTTAAATTACATCCCATTAGCACACAAATGATGTCAGAGAGGTTGATTACCTAAGCAGAAGGTAATCTTCCCCTCCCTTTCACAAGCCAGTCTGACTGTTGAAACAAATTCTTCTTTGAGACTGATAGCTGCTACTGTCTGGGGACTCTACAAAAGCCAAGTCCATATGTGGAAAAGGCCACAATATTTTACCAACAATTATAAAGTCCCCAAATAGTGATGGGTGAAAGGCTGATGAAGCAGATTCTGCTCACTACTGGAAGTATCATAGAGAGGAAGGGAGCAGTATCATCTTATTTCCACTTCAGAGAGGAAATGAGAGTGTCTTTCTGGGACAGCACATGCAGCAACTTGAAGATAATCAGGTTTACCTTGCAGTTTTCTCCCCTTCCTTATAGAATAGTCTCACAGGAGAACAGCCAGCTGCCTGCTTGAGTAAGAATTCTAACTTCTCAAGGTTGTGTTGGGACTAGCCCCTCGCAGGCATAACCTTCCTCATATACCTTACAGAGGTTCCAACAACAAATACAGTCCCTGGGAGCATGAAAAGCTCGTCACAGATGCTTCCAAGCCACTTTACTGAGGGGTGAGGAGGCAGAGACTGCTCTTCCCATGTCAGCGGACGTTTACAAAATACCCTATGCACGATCTCTAAATGCAGTTCCTACTTCTGCTAGCTCAGGTCAGCTCTACTGGATGTCACCTGCCAAAAGACACTTTCCCTTCAAAGGAAATCCCTGCCTTTCAGGAGGAGGCAGCCTCTTGTAGGACAGTTCTCTTTCCTTGTAACCATCTCAAGATAAACCTAGGTTTATCTTCAGGTTGCTGAGGTTTCCAGCTCATCTTTCTTTCTTAAATATAGCATTAGACTTTGGGGCAACATTCCTAGAATTCAGCTCATACAGCTATCAGATGCAGAACAGAATGACTACAATGTGAGGAGCTGTTGGTCAAGAGCTTGACTAGAAGTTGCAACTTTAAGGGCAATTTATAACTATGCAAGTTGCTTAGGTCACATTAAGCAGCCTCCTTCTGAAAGCATTTACTAGTCTTTCAGGATTCCCAGCCATGTCCACATAAGTAAACTCAAGATGGATAGAGAACAGAGCCAAGCATTACCATACAGCTGCTGTGAGATTTGATTTTTAGCCTTTGATATATGATTTTTACTTTGACACCATCTTCCACCTGTGTCAAAAAGCCATTTACCAGACGTCTATACGCATCTTTTCCATACTACAAAAGAGATCTTGCTGTGCACAAGAAGTTACGCCAAGAGTGAGAAGGCAGAGGATTTCTGCTGTCTGCAATTCATTCATCTTGCTGCAGACTTTTGTGAATACCAACAGAACACCTAGGACAACAGAAACAGATTGAGGTGTGGGCTTGATGCTAACAGACCTATTAACTAGGGATATCTATTACACCAATCAACTACTAAGGTTAGTTTCTCATTTCATAGTTACGTAGGAAGCGTCACGTAGTAAGTGTCAGAAGTTCTTCTCCTAGCTAAAAATCAATGGGATGTGTAAGAAGACACTCACCTTTCCCTAGTAAGATTATGCCTAGCCTCCTCCTGGTTTACACCAGTGGAAACCTAGACAGAAAGGTGTAAGAGCACAGATGCAGCAGTGGGGTATGCAACAGTACCTGTGGCAGAGGAGCAGCTCAGGAAGGAAGATGCTGTTGGCAGGGCCAGTTAGGGGTGCAAAGGTTCTGGGCACCACCTCCTGCCAGGGCTCCTGGACTCCCATGGAGAGCTGGGCTTTGCTCTGGCAGAGCGCAGAACGAGGACAGGAGGCATTGCTACTGCTGACTGACCTCCCACAGGGTGGGCTCTTCCTCTGGGAAAGAGGGCTCAGCTGGCACAGGCAGCACAGCACACATCTCAGCCGAAGTCAGGCAGACCCTATTTCTCTTTAGCAGAAGTTCCAGCTGCTTTCAGAAATCCCAAGGATAAAGTACAAGCCAAAAGAAAGAAATCCAGATCCTATCTTTCAGCTTTGCTCCAAATGAGCAACTATGGCCCTTTTACTTGCTGCTCTTTTGCCATCATCCATGAAAAAAGTTGTTCGGCATGCTTCAATGAATACACACTCTGACATGCTTTTTGTTGGGATCCAATAAGAGTTCGCAGATACTAATCAGACAAGCTTTAAATGAGACTTTTATGTTCAATAAAAGGTTGATTCCATGCAGTTGTGGATAAACTCTGAGCCAAATAGATGGCTTTGTCCTCCTGTTTCTTTTGGATACCACTATGTTAATGATCCATGGGGTATTCCAGCCAGAATGCTGACTCAGTCGCCTGGCCTGCCTCAAAGCGTGACCATCACAGCACTGAAAGCTTCATGGCTTGGAATAGGTAGCATTGAAAATGAACATTTTTCCAGTGCCCAGGACACTTTGTGCACCTACTTAACTACCTGAAGGCTTTCCATGTCCATTCAACACATGTTGCATGGTAGGGATCAAGAAGTAAGAGCTCACAATTTAATCTTTACTACCATTACCTGCATGGAAATGAGGCTGACTCCTCCTCATAGATGCAAAATTGCTGTGCATGGGGTTTCTGAAATGAAACCTGGGCACGTATGTTTCATCTGCTTAAGAATTACAGGAATCAACAGAAGCCCCTTGCTTTTTTATGGAATAACATTTGCTATTTATTAGTGAAATAGTATTTCAAAAGAGTTAACAACTACAGAAAAACAGCTGTATCCAGAATGAATAGTCTGGTGTCTACATGAAAGTTTTCATTATACTGCGGTCGACAAACATTTAATATGCCCGACAAGCTACCAGACTCCTGTTCTGAAACACCTGTTAAGCAAATGGCTTGAATTAGAGTAGTATGTGATACAGGACAACCACCTAATGCAAGATATCACTTGCTTAAAAATTGATACTCATACTTGTCAACTAATGGTTAAATTTATCACCACAGATGAGATATTGACACAGGATAAACAGAACATGCTTGTATGCCCAGGAAGCAACGGTAGATGGTACATGTCTACAGTTAATATTCCTAAAATAAACCTTGCTTAACCCTTATCAGAAATAGGGTGCAAACTGTCACAACAGAAGCATGAGAAGGTAACATCTTACATTAGAGCTACAGTCTTTGGAAGAGGAAGTGAAGGAAGTTTGGAAAAGTGCTACTACCAGGGTACACAGACTGAACTATTCAGGTGTTTAGACTTGTTTAAACTTCTTTTTCTAACTAACAGCATCTCTGTAGTTCTTAGGAACATCACCCGACAGTGATGAAGAGTGCCTGGTACACAAGCCACCTGGCACTGAAAACAGCCCTGTTTTTTTTCCTGTTTCCAGAGGTGGTTTTGATTTCAATGCAAGTGACTCTTTCTGATGGACACTGAATTCCTGGGAAATACTAAGTGCTAATAGAAGATATCACCATTTTGCCAGAACAAGTCTTTGGTGGTGGAGAACGTAGGGAAAAAAGAGACCTGATATAAATGGTTTCAGGTAGCAATACATCTTTGGTACAGATTACAGAGCTCAAGCAAATATTTCCCCTTAAGGAGCACTAGAAGTTTCTGTATGCTATTTTCCTAAATTACTGCAGCTCAAATTTAAACAAGCTAAGGCATATCCTTTTAACTCTTCATATTAAAGGTCACCATCTACTTTTTTGGCCAGGATGCATGGCATCACACATTTCAGAGGCATACGTTCTTGGCATTGTTCACGCTGTTGTATTGTTTATAGAACAATACCACCAATCATAACCACCTCTAATTGAACAGTTGTAAAACAGGTAGCCTGGATACCAGTAAAACACTTGCTAACACACCACAGAACATGCAAACATCACGTCAGGGTAAGTTACCTTTGCCATATGTTACTGCAATTAGACTGTATATGACAAATCTGTTTTTAATAAGCTTGGGTGTCTAGTGGGTGTCGGGGTGACTGGTTCTCAGACTTGCCACCCTAATTTCCACTCCAAGGAAAGAGTCAGAATACGTATTCTGAAACCGTATCTGTACACACACAGACAAACTACACTCACACCTGCATGTAAAGGGAGGATGTCACCAGAAGCCACAAACGAATAAATACGGAGCAGAAATAATAGAAATAAATGCAACTTTTCAGGATGAAGTGTGTTCATAAAAATAAAGACCAAGGCTTTAAGTGGGTAAGGAACTACACAAGCAGCTCATTTCCCACCAGGCCTACAAAACTTAGCGCTCCCAAAACAGACATACTAAAGCTGGTTGAAGTCACACGTCATTTTTCTGCAAGGAAAAAAAATTCAGCCTTACTCGAACAAGAGGTAAGCACCAACTGCATCACAACACTTTTGTCTTTCCCTACAGGGAAACTTATGAAAATACTTTCAAATATTATTTTAAATAAGAGTTTTGAGTGTTTTCGAGTAAAAACTATGAGACGCCTACTTTCCAGTAGGCTGAGATGCCTGCTTCAAAAATACACACGTATCATTCCCATGTTCTCCACTCTCCTTTTTTTTTTTCCCCCTGAGTAAGTTGCACAAGGCATTATGTGACATCTCATTATGTGCCATCTCCTACATGGAAAGATGTACAATAACCCCATAACATGGGTTACTGACATTGAAGGTATGCTGCTTTTCTAAGGAATGGGGACATATACACAACAAATGGAAAATTAGGTTTCAGAGAATTACAGTCATGTGAAGTTTGTTGACAGGAATAGCAAAAGGCATCTCATGAAGTTTCAGAAGTCCAACTCATACCTCACAGGCACGTTGACATGGGATCTTCCACAGCTGCTAGGAGCACCAGGACATTATCAAGCGACTCCAGCGAGAATGCACATCAGCATGTTCATCCCCAGCCTTCGTAATCTATCAGCTATGTGCAAGATCACTATAGCATGCCAAACAAACACCCTAGCATAGCACAGGTCATCCCCTGGTGCTAGTAACAAAGCCGAGCAAGGACCATGCTTTTCTTGTCTCACAACAGTACTGTTCTCTGTTGAACTGACTCTAAGGATTGAAGGCATCAGTTACAAGTAGAAACAGAAGAGGTTAATGTCCAGTAGCTGTTAGTGTAGGAAGATGAGCAGCTAATCTAGGTCAATTAGGACACTGTACATTAACCCTGCAGTAGGTCAGTGCTACTGTCAATGAGACAGCACTGTTGTGAAGGAGGGACTGCATGTTTTCTGCTTCCGATTGATATCCACGGGTCAGAAAACACACAAGAACAAAGCAGCGTCTGTGATATTGGCAGAGAAAGTGTATTTATTATTGCTCATTCTTTGAAAAGGTTAACATGAAGGAAGAAATAAAGAAACCAGATAAAGACTGAGCAAGAACCAAGATTCGGAAGAGTTTCAGTCAAAAAAAAAAAAAGCTTTATTAGGAAGTGCTGGCCATTGCTGTCCATATTGTATACAATACACATCAAGTAGGCAACTAACCCTGACTTCAGGCCTGAGTCAGGAAATTTGCATGTTCACTCAAATCCTCACAAGCACTTTGTCAAAGTCCCTTGCTATTTTTGTTTTCTACCATGACACTTATTTACCATAAAAGATTGTGATTTTACTTATTGCTTAAGTAATTGTCGCTTACAGACTACTTCTGTGTGAAAAGGGGGTAGGAGTATGTTATATTTGCAGCACAGAACAAACATTTATTCATAAAGCATTACTATCATCAGTTGCAGCCACTCAAGTTTTCTTTTTAGAAGAAAAGGACACTAGTCAAACAATGACTAGGGAGGTAAATGACCTATAAAAACTTGTGTGCATAAATCATAACCACACAAATACAGTTGGAATAACTGTGTATGAAAATAAAGTGTCCAATCACCTTAAAAAAATCTCACCATCACTTCTCGCAAATAATTAGCGCTTGATTTAGACCAGTAATATAAAAATACTGCACTTCACCTAATGAAGCTTACTTGTACAGACATGGGTGACTAAGCAAGCACTGAAAAAGCGTTGACAGCAAACCTGCCTACTTGCAGTGGTACTGCCTGATGTGCTACTGCTTTTCTTATTTGTGGTACACAAATGCCACCTCCTGGCCGTTTTGATACCTCAGACAAACTTCGGTATCAGGTACTGAATGAGCGAGCATATTTCTTAGAGAGAGCAGTTCGTCTACGTGATTAAATACTTTAATCCTTATGTTAGAATTTCTCTATTCCCAGCTAAAAAAAAGAATATGCAGCCCTGCATGGGGACATACTCACACCTGACAGGCATAAGTATGTGGCAGACAAGTGACTGCATGATTCCCAGCAGTGCCCAACAAGGTACGCTCAATCCTGTCTCCCCAAGCTGGCCACGAGCCTCATAACTTCATTTCCTCCTGACAATGAGGACAATGGGATAATGGGACAAGCCATTATTTGATCGCAACTACCAGATACAGCTACAGAAGCTGAACGCATTTTACAACTGAAACAGATGCGTACTACTCATAACATGCAGATGCTTACAGGTGTTTACTTCAGCAGAAGGCCAAAAGGATCTACTTGTTCTGAGCCTAGACTTCGCTGAAACACCTTTTTCAGAGTTATCACACCCTTCCAGCTTTACACATGCCTTATTGTCTGTACCATAGAAAAGCACAAGTCGGGAGGCCATGTAATTTCAAGTGAAGCCCCACATGCTGAGTGATCACAACACCTGAACTGGAATGGCTCAGCAACTGTTCGAACAGAACTATTTCCTGTGAAGTGGCCCACAACCCATACATGGATGAGCAGAGACAGGCCCCTAGGGGAGCCAACAGGGCCTAATACTTTAGGGCGAGAATAAAGATAGGAATGAGTGGGCCAATACAAACTTCTAGCAGTTCAACATGGCCCACAAAGGGCTAAAACCTCAACTTACCACTATGGCCTAACCACGGGGGCAAGAATCACACCCACAGTTTTGAGGAAGACCAGAGGACCAGTCAGGATTGCGTATAGAAACCTTCATATAGTATGACAAAGCCCAGGAGGTAATTCTTTTCTATGATTTCCATGGCAGCTTTGATTTTTTTTCCCCTTAAGAATCCACAGATAATTTTAACAGACTTGGAGGTCTATCAGACTTACAGGAATTAAATCTGTACTTCTTACCAAGGGAAGCCTAGTTTCAATGCAGCAAGCTCTGAGCTATTATGAAGCCAAGCACTGTGGAAATATTCCAGTGCTGATCAAGAGAGAAGGTCTACCTATCAGACGAGTGCTGGATAAACATGCAGTAAAACGCCAATTCTGCAGCAATAGCTTTTAATCCGCTGAGCTTCAACCACTAGATGGCATCTGCATGCTAGAGCAATTATGAAGAAAACGACAACGGGATGAGGAACTTTTCATAACTGTCTTTAAATAGAATTAGTACAAACAAGAGATTCAAGGAATAGAATGCATCTTCTTATCCTAGGTGGTAAAGGCAAGACAAAAGCCTCCACAAGACGAGTATATTGGTCGCTTGTTGTTGTACCTCTAGGTAAGAGCCGTAAGTAGAAAAGAAAAGGTGTTTACTATCAATCCTTCAACAGATTGGGGCCTTCAGCCTTACAGCCCACACTCTTAATAAGATCTAGTTTCCAAGAGATGTGGTAAAGATGTAATTAAGATACCCATTAAAATGTAATTCTTGTAACACGTTCCCTCTCCCAGCATTTCACAGAAATTGCACATTATCTTTGAGGAAGGTGCAAAAACCTGCTCAGGAATAGCAACCCAAAAAGTAAATATAAAATATTCAGGGGGTAGCTAAAGGAAAATTGCTGATTTATATAAGCCCTGATATTCAACATGAATAAAATCACAGAAATGCTGCTAGAAAGTATCCAGAGGCAGCAATGTGAAACAGTTGTACCTACTACACCATATGTAGGTTGGGACTTCAAAGCAAAATGGGGAAAATCATTACACTGGAAAATATTTACTCACCAAGGCTAACGTCCTTTGCACTTTTTTTAAAACTCGACATTGTGTGTTCCTCTGCATCATGTTAAGCTACACCAGTTTGTCCACAAGATACTTTTTTCCCCCCTAGCTAAGCCTTTTAAATAATTAGATGCATCCAAAATATTCTCTCACATCCTAAAGATTCAACCCTTTAAAACAACATGAGCAGGCAGAACTTTCTATCAAAGGTGGGAAAAAACTTCACTAAGTTATTCTGCTCTCTGCAAACGTAATTCAGTATTTTCAAATGATTTATCTGTAAGAGACTAGAAAACTGTAATCCTGCCTATTTGCTTTGCTTCCTGCATTCAACAGGAACTCAGAATAAGTTCAAACACTGAAACTTACCATTTGGGCATGCCTATCATATTTCAACAGGACATTCATGTGCTGCTTGTTTGTAGAGCTCTGCCAGGGAATACTATGCTATTCTCATCTTACCTTACCATAAAACTTTTATCTCCACCTGAAGATACAGAATAGCCTTTTCTGATCTTTATTAGCAGCTGGATCCAGTTAGCACCTGCTTTCTGATAAGGTTGCTCCAAAGATTTGAGTTTGCAGTACGCTAAACATGAAGCTTCATCTGCAGAAACAGTTAAACAAGGCAGCAGAACCCAGGAAAGGGGCTGGGCCAGGCCTCATCTAGTGCACACAGACTAAAGCTCCAGCTGTTCAGGCTGCTTCAAGACAGTAACCAGTTTTCCTTGGAAGAGATTACTATAACCACATATTGGCAACGGTTGGGTGGAAAGCTTCTTTTGAATTGTTTTTTCATTCTCATGTCTTTGAACGTACAGGTATAGGGATTAACTGGAGTTAGAACAGTGGAGAACAGAATGAAATTTTGTCCTTATTACCAATGAACACGTTGAGATTATTTTAACAAGGAACATACAGAACAAATAACTGGATAATTTTGAGTGTTTCTTAACAACTTGAGGGATCTTCAAGGCAGTCCCAGTTCTAGAAATCCCCGGAAGATGAGAACCTGGCAGGCCTGTAACAACACACAGTACCAGATTTGCAGCTTATCTTGGTAACTCATTTATTGTCCCAACAGTGACTTACTGTCATGTGGTTTTCGAGTGTTCAGTCCAACACGGTTTGAGGTTCCTTCAGCTTTGATCATCTGATAAAAGCAGTAAGAAGAATGTTTGGTTATAAGCCCATGAGTTGTGTGCAGCCACCTGGTTAGATGCTGCCATCAAAACCCTGGTCAACCTTTGGAATAAAGCAAGCAAAATCAGTTTCTGAAGAAGCATACAGATGCACCAAGTGTGCCCTTGAAAAATGCTACTGCTAATTAGCAGACGCAAGCAGATTACAGAAGAGAAAAAACCATCCAGGGCTATGCCCAAATATTCCATGCCTGGCATTGATTCACTGAATTGCTTTTTGCTATTGATAAGCAGGACTACATGCATAGTATGGAGTTCTTCTAACAGTCAGGCCTCTTCAGATGCACAAAGAACTGGTATTATAAATATGCTCCGAAACATGACCTTCAGCTCAGTTCTGTTTTGCATAAAAACTACACTATTCTCTAATGCACATGATTAGCCCATGTTGAGTGAGACAGACATCCAAAACATGTTGTGCTGTAGTCACCTCTGCTAGAAGGAGACATTCTCTTGCTCTTGATGTTTTCACCAGTCTATTTGAAGCCAAATATTCACATTTAGCTTCATGTACATTACAAAGAAGATGTGTCAATCATAAACCATGTTACAATTCAAACAAGTTCAAGAGCAATACAATATCGACAGTATCACTTTGCTTCTGTGCTTTGCTAAGCTGTAATGCTAACTGTCGGGTTTGTGTAAAATGCATTCCTCTCTCACAAACCTGACAGCAAGGGAAGTTCCAGATACACCAGCCACGGAAACGACCCTGACAGTTTGCCAGGAAGAAATGAAACACCAGATTAAAAGCTAGGTTTTCACAACTATTAGCTATGCAAGCCTCCACAAAGAGGGTACCGTGTTTTGTTTTTTTTTTGTTAACCTTTTGAGCTTTACAACAAAGGGCAAGCCTGGGATGCTCATGTTTGTAATCTACATAATCTTAAAATTCCAGCTACCCAAAACCGAGCTACTTGGGTCACTTTCAATTCAAACCATATTTGGTAGCAGCAATGTCTGTCATATTTCCATTACTAGAGAGAGAAAAATGTGTTTATCCATCCTAAACTAACCACCTACTGCTGCAGTAATTTCAGCTGTCAGCTTCCACAGTACGATAGCAATATCCTCTTGGACTTGAAAGATAAGCCACAGATGGGATCTCTTCTTCATATAAAGAATATCTTACTGCTCATCAACTCCTGTTTCTATAATCTTTTGACAGAAACGCAGCAGAAGACTGCACAGGCCCTAGGAGTTTTTGGAGACAGCTACAAAAGCAAGCAGGATCTTTATCTTCAAAAGAGCCTTAAAATAGGGATGTAGCATACTAACAACAAAATCCTTCCACAAAAAGGAAATAAAAATAACAAAAGGCCTTCCACAGGTCTGAAGACTTTCCAGCCACAGTTTCCCAGGAAAGTAAGAACAAAGCAATGCACTGCACCAGGATACTACAAGCAGTAGCATACATAGCTATGAAGTCCTCTTATGGATAAGATGGTACAAACTGTCTTCCTAATAGGAACATGAAGCTTGTTGACACCGAACAGAACATTTGCGTAGTCACGCTGCAAATTAGTTAGAATCACACTGCAAAAAAGAGTCAGAAACAATGAATGAGACCATCTCAAACTTGTGTCTAGAAGTACTTCTGTGTGTCTAGATGTAGCAAACAATACAGCCCACTAATGTAAGACCAGTTAGAATATTTTCAGTGAGTCTATTTCCTACAACATTTTCTGGAAATAGATCAGATCAGCACAAACAAGCCTACCCATGCGGAGACAGTGTTGTGTTAGAGCAACATAATGATCACAACTATATTTAAATGTGTATTTTTTCCTCCTTTAAAGTAGCTAACAATTATGAATATTCCATGCGTAGAAAACATCGTTAAGAAGCATTCAGAGTAACTCTGACAAAAAAAGTCTCAGATCAACGATCAATCAATGTGGAAGACCAAAGAACAACTTCCCTATAGAAACACCTCAAATTACATTAAAGCAGATTTTTCTCTAACTCTTGGGTATCACAAAAAGCCTGTCAACCAACAAGGAAAAGGACAAGATGTTGTGTGCCATGTTGCACTCTACTGTGAAACCAAGAATGGATATTACTGTCAGATAAAAAAGGGGTGTGGGAGAACAGGCAGAAATACTCCTCAGCTGGTGTAATATTTTTTGTCTCTTAACAGCTCATTCCAGAATACTGTTACTTCCGAGTTCACTAACACTGTGCTACTTGGCAGCATTTTAACCTTGTACAGACAAGATGCTTACATGAAAAAAAAGTTGTCAACAATCAGTCCATCAGCAATTTCCATGGAAAACTTTGAGCCCACATTGTTAGGCCAGTCTGAATTTCCTGGACATTGACTGAAGTAACCAAAAACTACAGGCAGCAGGGTCATTTCCTTTCTTCTCCTTAGTCTTGTCCTGCTCCCCCCCAGCTAGTCATTCATACTAACACTGTCATAGCATAGATGTTTTCCATTATGCAATCTTGCCTGAAACAAGGAGAATTACACTATTAGCATGTCAATGTTTTGTAGAATCAATAAGGCATTCATCACTTTTTCCAACTTTTGGGGACTTTCAAAGAGATTTAAGCTTGAAAAGTGATTAAAATCCATGCTGTCTTTTCCATGTCTGTATCTCTATGAGATAAAAAAAAAGCCTACCCTATGTTATGCTTGAAACTCTAGCCCCCAAACCTTTGACAGTTTAAAACATCAGAAACCAACGTAGCTACTGTCTCACAAGGTCTGTTGCTACACCTCAAAGCATAGTATTTGAAGCCAAACTTTTCCATCAGATCTTTCAAATATTTAACGCTCCAGTAAGAACTGCATACGCTGCTTGCGGTTGTTGACTTCACAGATGATTAAATGAAAGTTATAAAAAGCTACTGATTTCTGGACCATCTCGACTACTTTACAAGAATTAATTTTATCAGAGCATAATTAGTCTCAGGTTCTCATTTCTACCTTTTTCCAGATTGGGCAATAGATCCACATTAACATTGTAAATGTGAGCTGAATTGGTACAGTAAGTTTTGTCTTCCTGACTTAGTTTTGATATTCCATACCAGAAACATCTGTAGAGGTTAAGATTATTAAACCCTGTATTTTTAACCTAGTATGGGATGATGAAGGATGTTGGCAGGCATCCCAGTCACCCAGTGGTAAAAAAGCAATCAAACTATTTGCCAGTGATTGCTGCTATACAAAAACAGCAATTTCTTCAGGATACCACCACTACATCTGGCTTCACAGCGTAATAAAATTAAACCAAGAATATCCTATTTCTTTAGGACACTTAAGAATGCCTTAAGATTCTCCCCTTGCGGCAGCTTCTGTAGTAAAAGTGAGCACATTAGGTACTCACAAATATAGCTTTACACCTGGACATTTCATACAGAAGACACTGTTCCAGAAACTAAGGAAAAAATAAGAAAGCATTAATCCAGCTGTTCGGTAACATTCCTTATAACAGAGGCTGGCACTTGGCAAAAAAATATCATTTTCAAAACTCGTAAAACCAAACCTCAAGTAAGCAATGACTGAAGAGCACGAAGTTACCTCATCAAGGTCTACGTAACAGATTTCATCAATAACCTTGTGAAGAACCAACAATACTCTCACTCACACTGCTGTCATCACTGACTTGCAAGAACAAGCATCTTTGAGCAGTACCAGATGAAAACTACCTCTACATTTGATGCTATGTAGTCAACTTGCTTCACGATGGGGTAAATTAAACCACTGTTCAAAACCACAGACCAATCCAATATAAATCAGTAACATATTAACATATATGCTACTTTAAAAAAAAAAAGCCCACACTTGTTGACTAACAGTAAACAGCAGTAAAAAATAACCAGTCAGACTTCATTCAAATGAATTAGACAACTTTTACTAAATGAAAAAAACTACATTTAAAATATGCATTTAAAACAAAAATGGAATTAGAAAAGAGACTTAAATCCATTTTGAAGAACTTGCTCACTGTGTCAGAAATCAATATAACTCTCGCATTATATAATGTGCCAGTTCATAAAATGTAAGTTATCAGAATCTTCAATTTAACATTTTCAAAGACGATACTGAAGTCAAGAGTTTTACATCTACTGATGCACATTTAGAATGGTATAAATCTGCAGCCTTCCCCCAAATAATCTTACAAATTCAACAATATTCAGTAAAAGCTTTTGTATTGCATCCTAAAGCATCACAAATCTGTGCCTTTCATGTATCCTACTATAAACTTCTCTGTATCTCACCCTCTTGCCAATCTTTACCTTTTGAGAAAGGAGAGAACTGAAAAGAAATACTGCATAACTCTTGATCATGTACAGAAATTATTGCTACTATAGTACACTACAAAGCAGAAGTCTATACAATAGTATATGAAATTTGATCATGAAAATCCAAAGGATATAATCTTTAGTGACATAAGCCTTATAATCGTTGGACATTCATTTAGCAGTTTTAGCTCACCACTAGTCAGCCAACCCACTGTCCACTGATGAACATCCATTTAAATACACCCTCTTATGAAAAAGAATGTCAGCTGTCAAAGGCTTAGCAAATAAGGATCTTCATGTTCTGTGGAACTATGCAAGATGAATTCTGATGCAGGTAGGGAGTTACCTGGAAGCTAAGCATGCCAAAAGGTGTTTCATGCTAATAAAACTAAAGCCAAGGTACCACATAATCAAGTTACCAACTCATAGGCAATACCATTTTTGTCGTAAGTTAAATGAAGTGCCATAGCACAGTGTAATGTCAATAATTTAAAATAGTGTAGTGCACAAATTCATTGTGTGGCAGTTTAAGTTAAAAAGTCAAGACAGGGTTTTCTGTTCCAATTTACGTTGGCTGTCAAGCTATCCAGTCTAGGCATGTTGGAATTAGTTTGCCTTTTAATCACTACCGTACTATAAACTTTGCATTATAACGGGGCACATATTTGCGCGGCATTATTATGAGTAACATGAAGTTAGGGGGAGGATAAAAGATCAATGGCTGTTCTAAAAAGCCCCTTTCTTATTTCAAATTCAAAGAGAGCCAGGGAGTATGACTAGATACCATATTTGCATCATTCTAGCTACAAAATAACCAAAGTAAAAGCAATCAAGCAACAATAAGACCACATTACACAAATGGAACATCATGCTCTCATCTGGTTTAACTATTACATCAAGTTTTAACTGGGATGTTGGTCAACTTTAAAAACCGTGGTAAGTGTGAATATGTAGTTGCAATAGTTTTTTTTAATACTTTTTTTTAAACTATGCTGGATATTAGAACTTGGAGCTATACTTGTTACAATACAGTGTCGCACATCTTTCTACTAGAAAAATTAATAAAGATCCTTTACCCGTCTCTTTAAGTTAAACGTGTGACATCATAAAGGGTGTCAAATGGCTGGATGGTTTTACAGTGCACACTTATTATATACTGTAATATGGAGTTTTGTCCTTGACAGATCTGATGGTGTTTCTACAATATTCCTTTCTTCACCTCTTCTTCGGTGGATTAGCTGTGCGAGGTGGAGTGACCGGACGTCCAGAATTCAGTCCGCCATACTGGTACTTGGCTTTCTTTTCAGATGGTTTCAATATCTTAGAGAAAATAAAGAAGTTCTTTTGAGTCACTGACAGCTGAGAACATTTCAAATGCCATTAAGCCAACATGAAATCTCAATCAGCAGGAACAGGGTGGGGAGTTGGAAATCACAGCATGATCCTACAAGTTTCTGAATCCTATGTACAACAGCAATATGTAAAACTAAATCTACTACTTCTAAATCCCTCTAGTTCTGCCATTACGCTGGGGTGGGGAGACACTGGAGAGAAAAGGAGCTGAAGACATCACATCCAAGGAGAAATACAGAATAAAACCTGAACAGAATAACCGCACTGAAAGGGTGCCATTAGTCTGCACAATTATGTACTCTGATCATTAGGTATGACTAAAGAATCACCCAAGTAACACTAAAACGAGGATCTAAACAGAGGTAGTAACTAATACTTAGGAGTTTGAAAAACAAATCTCACGCAGTTGTCTGGGGAATAGTTGCTTTACAATTCCACTTCTCTGTCCACAGACATGAGCCTGCTGTGACACCATTTCTGTACCTCAAATGTATCAACCCAGTCTAGCCATAAGCGTGTCAACAAGCAGATTAATTCAGTCTATACAGTCCAACACTTACAGGAATACTTAGTGTACAAATATATCATACCTGAAAGGAACACATCAGAGTTTCATCCACACTCATCATGCCCCCTGCATTGTCAAACTCTCCACAATAATTTGGAGCTGAGAATAGGGTGACCAACTGTCGTTTAGCAAAGAATTCATATCCATCTTCAACCACCTGTCAACACCAGAGAAATTATTCAGCTCTCAAACAAAAAGATACATGTTGAAGAAAAAGGCCAATCTTGAGGCAAACAGGACTTTTATGAACAGAATTCACTGAAAAAGTATTTTGTCTCAGCTTTCAAACAGGACAGGTTCAGTCATTTTTGTCTATCTGGACAGTGAATGCCAAATCACATAGCTTCAACTGTCTGACAACTCCAACGTTAACTATGCATCAGCTTCCCTGTTTAGCATTTTTATACTTGTAAGTCTGATTATGCACTGTCACTTTACAGATTCCCAGCATATTATTGGCTATACACTGAATTTGGATACGTTTGACCTGTTAGTTCAGAGCACAAAAGGTCTCGATACTACCTTCATTGCAATTGAACCATGAAGTTTTACTTAGTCCAGTGTTGACTGCACAAATCTTAAGTGTAGGCTTTTGTAAATTTTGACATCTAAGTGCAAGGTGGTTCTGCTGTGCTTCCTCTAAGAGCACAATTCACCTTTAAGATAGAACAAGCAGTACAACATATCAACTAAGGATATTCCCCCTTCCCCAAAACAGAAGCTTCGCATTATAACACACTGAGATCAGTGCACATCAGAATACTGCTCAGTTTAGTCCAATTGCTGTGGTCTTTTGAAAGATGTTACACTTTTAATAAAGAGCTGAAGCAACTACATGAACACAGAAAGGAATCTTAATCTGCAGTTGAGAAATCTTAACATCTATCCTGCATATCAGTATTTTTGCAATAAAATTGTAAGAAGTATTTAAGCGTTCTGATAGGGTACCCAGTCTTAGCCATACCACGATTAAAAATCTACTTTTCCTTCACAGCATGCCAGAGCTTTTTAAGTCAACTAAATAATGAAACTGAAATGTTACACAAGAAACTGAAACCTGATGTCCATCTACGCAGGACACTTGCTTAAAATAACTTGATAAAAATTGCAAACAAAAATGTGTACTTAAAGACAGCGCCAAAAATAACCCTGCTTTCTCCACATTTCAGCAAGTCAAACAAACCTACGCCAAAGTACTCTAGGTTACTGAACTAAAAGGCAGCAGTGCAAGATTTTATGTACAGGTTTGGAGAAACATTCAAAAATGTACTGAATACTTCCATGAAGTCAAGTAGAGACCATTTAAGCTGCAATTACTTGAGAACTACCTAATATTGAAGTGGAACAACTCTGCAACTTCAGTGTGGTTCCTGAGTTTACTTTGCCACTTTAAGCCTAGACATTTCATCTCTAATATTCACATAAAATAGTCTGACAGACAAACGAGATCGATCACTGGAGAAATCTAGTGTTAATATTTCACTTCATTGATATCAGAAACTCAGTTCAATATGAGACAACAGTAGGATGCAGCCTTATATTTCCTTTATTATGGACATTTTTCTTTTTCTGAAAGTAAAGCAACACCAACTAAGTTTAAATATATCCTACAGATAACCAACATCAAAAATGCATAAATTGTAGAAGGGAAAGTTTTAAGCAACAACAGTATAATTCATACCTGGTGAGCTCGACAGATCAAATCCAGATCATGACGATTCAGAAATTTACTGACCACATCAGCACCAAAAGTGAAAGAGACCCCACGATCATTTTCACCCCAACCTTGCACATCTTTGTCTGGGTCAGACCACAGCAGGTCACAGAGCAAGCCTTTGAAAGATAATGCAAGTGAAGATGTTAGTCTTAGGCAGTATTGTTCTACAAGTAAACCAGTTTTACCATAACTACCAGAGCAGATCTCCTAGGGGAAAAAAAAACACAAAACCACACAACCAAACAAAAACCACCTTTGTAACAAATATAGCAATATTTGAATTTTGTCTGAGACAAAAGATGTCTGCAAAATCCTTGAGTAATCGGCAGGATTTTTCCCTTTACAAAGGACAGTACCTTCAGATGAAACAAAGTAGAGCCAAACATCTCCCTGAAATAATACTTAGTTGCAATATTCAGCATATTTACAGTGAGCATTTGAGGAGTTCAAAAATACTGCAGTGAGTGCACTTTAAAAGACAACCATCAATTTCACAGCTCACCAAGCAAGCTTAGTCTGAAAGTCACAGCGAATTGTAGAATCCTGCACAGGACCGGTCAGAAATACCACAAACAAATTTGTACCACGAGCTTCTGAATGTCAAAGCTTTCTTACAATACCTTAATAACCGTGACTAAATCAAAATTTAACAAAATTTTGGTAAATGGTTTCAAGTAGCACTTTCAGCTTGGTTGGACTACCCCTGACTTTTCAAAAAGCTTCATGCCAATCAGTTTGGAACCTAAATTCAAGTAATAAAAAATCTTTGTAATTTTTAGCACTGGTAAAGCACAGATCAAATCCAGATCTGTTGGCAGCACTCTCTGCTGCCAATGAAAGGTCAGCTAACACTGAGTTAAAACTGTGTACTGAAGAGGATCCTTTTGTTCAACTGCAATGCCTAAGGCCAATACAGCTGCAATACAAACAAGCCAAAGAGCATTCAAACTGTATCTCAGTTTGTATTGAACAGTACTTTCTTCACCTATGATGACTAACCCTTAGGTATTAAACTACTTAAGAACTTTGTTTCACAACCAAGAGGAGACACAATAGGCACTCAAAGTTTGATTTCCAGTTAAGCCGTTATTAGCTACACAAGATAATGAAGACACTTTTAAAAATAAAAGATCCTGCAAGTTATATTCAAGCAAAATCAATGTCAGAAACTCGTTGTGCAACTGGAGTATTTTGTCTTTATACACAGCTATCAAATGTTTTTTGGCAACAGTTACAGTTCCTCTGTAGAAGCTTGCCTTTATTTGATTTGCTTTTGAAAGATGTAACAGAGCAAGTAGAACTCCATTTTAAATATCTATCCAGAAATAAATTACTGAATACAGATGACATTTGATGAAAACTTACTGAAATTCAGTTCTATACTGAATATAACATTTTTCAAAACAATAGTTTCACTGCAATCCCTAGTGGTTTCTTAGCAGGAATTTCCAACTAGTGGCAGAAGCTGCTTGTCTCAACTGCTTAGGAAGTACTTCTCTGCCAGAGATCAAATAATGTTTCGGGTCGTACATGGTTGTAAGCTAATTTGTCCTACCATCTTTTAACAGTTGTATAACAGAACCCTGCAACAAGCTTGTCCCATCTACACAACTAAAACTAAACCTTGCCACCCCAATAGGTTTATTTTAACATAAAACACCCACCATGACAATAGGTTAGGCTGGCTGGAAGAACACCAGAACACAGCTTTGAGATATTCAAGATTGCACAAAAGGAGCTAAAGTTTCCTAATAAGTGAATGGTCAGCAATGTCAACCAGAATACCTTGGCCGCACAAAATGCAACTACAAGTGTTACTAAAGCAAGTGATTTAAGTTGGAATACAGACTTAGATTTGAGCAAACAGCTTCCAAACCCCATGAAAAAGCCATCAAAATAAGAGGTCTTGAAACTGCAATTGACGTTGCAAAGGCTTTTTCCATCAGACTACAAGAAGCTATCGTAATGGTCTAATTGATCTAATCTTACCAGCACAAGCCACAAGAACATCTACTAGTAATTTCTACATCAACACAAGTGTTCATGAAGTAGCGTCCCTCTAGGAATGGATAGCTTTTAAGAATTCATAACTTTCACAGCAGCAAGACTGCTTCAGTTTATTTTCCACAATATTTACTTCCATTCAATAATATCAGTTGCCTCAAGTAGGCCCAAAAAAACAAAGTCCTTCAATGTCACTGTCACTTTTACCTCTGCTGGTAAACATCTGGCTATTGCTTCTGAAAGCAAAATGAAGACAGCAAATTTTGATCCACTCAGTAGATCAAAAGCTTTTTTAAAAAAAATCTGTGCTTATTTTTAGGAGGTACTAGGAATGCATGATTTCAGTGGAGTGTCCATGGAAACTGGAATTACATTCTGCAAGGGCATTCCTGAAGTGGGGGTGGCCCAAGCAGTAGTATTAGCCTGTTGAATAAAACTACCTTTTCTGAAAGATCTGATAAATTTAAAGTTTGACTCATTTGTACTGACATTTATGTTGATATGGAGTGAATTATAAATAGCATGAGGAAGAACTTGAGTATTTCTGTATTATAAATGACTACTTCATCTAGTAACGCATCTCAGTTTCAAGTGTGCATATACCAGCTTGTACTGAAGTATAGTTAAGGGACGATGGATATTAAAATCAGACCCTGAATTACTCCTAAGCATTAACACTGAACACATTACAGGAAGTAAAATTCTTCTGTTCCAAGGGTTAGTTGTAATAATTTGTGTTTCCAAAAGCTTTAAATGTGATAAGCCCTCTGAAAGTTAACTTAAAATATTAGTTTCAACGGTAGTCTTAAAAAAAAATATACTATTGTACTGCCTGACAGTCTTTTCAATCCACTAGTAACAAAGTTTAGAATAAATAGGCCACTACAGAAGGTAATTAATACCATTCAAAAGATTATTGAATGCAAATTTCCAGTGCTTTCCGCACAATACATGTACACAAAGTATAACTAATTAGCAGAAGAAAACTTCATGACTGGTATATTGATATAAGCAATGAAATTCCAATCACTCTGAAGTGACTATACAAATCTGAAGAGGAAGGAGACATTACTACTGGCCCCAGGTAAAGAGAAGCCCAAATACTTCAATACTCAGCAACCTTTAAACAGTTATCTTCTTCGACAGACTATAACGTTTGGGTGTGCCTAGCCTAGTCAAAGCAAGAAAAATAACAAGCTGTTGAGTTTCATTTGATCTTCCATTAGATTTCTGAGTTTAAGGAAGGCTTGGATAGGATGTCTTCGTCTGTTATAACAAGCAATAATGATGTGGGCAATAACCTCTAGCAGTACCAGATAACTGAGCCATCATGAGGAACAAGACGCATGTCCTGCAAGGAAGTCAGCGAATACTGTACTGAGTTAATGAATTCAGTCATTGCACTATCGCCTGTACAGAAACTGATTAAACCTGTTTCATCACTAACACCAATTTACAGTAAATTCCATGTCACTCACCTGTGTCAGGAACATCTGTAGGCCTCATAATTCTCCGGATCTGCTCCATTGACTGGAGATCTGGAGACAGTCCTGTAAGTACAAAAAACCCAAGCGCTTTATAAACACATTTTACCTGTTAAAAAGGGTTCCAGAGAACAAACAAAGGTTCAAAGTCATACAGCACCCATTGTTTCCACTGTAATATAAACAAAACAGTTTTCTGCAAGACCATTAAGCTCCTGAACAGGACACAGAATAACATAACTGAAACTACTAAGAAGTTTTAACTGTTTTCCTGCCGGGCCACACAGCCCAGAACTCTACAGTTAAGTATGCTCTCTTTAACAGTGCACTAGAGAGAAAGCCAGTACAATTAAAATGGATGCAGATTACCTTCTTTGCAAGCAACTTACTTTCTAAAAGCTACAGGAAAATACCCTACCAGCTTTAAAAGACCACAAGCCAAAGCAGCCTGCAGGTATGACTAAAATTGTAAGCAAGTTTCAATGTGCTACCACCCATCAGTTGAGCTGCAGTCACTGGATGCTGTCAATGAATACTAGACTTTGCAACTGCAATAGATCAGGAGCACAAAGGTAGTCAGTCAAGAAGTCATCTACTACAGCTCAGCT
The DNA here is from genome assembly GCF_964034855.1 of Anser brachyrhynchus. Lineage (NCBI taxonomy): Eukaryota > Metazoa > Chordata > Aves > Anseriformes > Anatidae > Anser > Anser brachyrhynchus. The sequence continues at coordinate 34,229,503 of NC_137696.1, forward strand.
GCTTACTCATTTATAAAACCACAGTACCTTGATGAGTCAAGTCATTTATCACACAGAACACACCTCTTTTTGCATAGTTTTGTCATATTAACATGTACTTACAGCCGAAGGATGGGGTTCCAAAGCTACTCTGAACTGCTTAGGTATGCACTCCAGAACTGTTTTACTTGGCATACAGGCATGACAAAAGCCTACTAGATGCTCTGGGATCTTAACATGACCTTAACTAAAGGTATGAAAGTGAGCTGAATACTTAAGTGACCTACGACAAGTTCACCAAATAAAGAACGAGAGCCTGTAGTTCTAATGTGATCAAATGTTGTGTGTTAGCAAGCCATATCCATTTTACACAGTCCAGAACTTTGAATGTAACAGGAAATCTGTCACTGGAGAGGAGTCACCACATAAAGGAACTTCAGCTAACGTCCAGGTTTGGACAGTGGCAACGTACATGTTGGATCAACAATGACTCCAACACATTTGATGTAAAGAAGGACCTGAAGAACTTTCCTAAAAGTATTAACAGAAAAAGCTGAAATCTTAGAGTGGTTTCATGATAAAAGCCTTCTGTCCTCATCAGCTTGTTGAAGGTATTTTCATGACAATCCCCTGGAGTTGTGAAAGGTGAATCTTTTGATGAATACTGTAACAAAGAAGTTTAAGCCAGTTCTACTTGCACAACAATACAGGGAGAGTAACATAAATTCAAACAGATAACCAGCTTTTAAGCTTCGACCAACCCTATCACTTCTCCCTCCCCAAACCTGACCCATTTGCATGCAGAGTACATTAGCACAAAGGTGTGTAGGTTCCAGGGAGCACCACACCCTGACACAGTAATGGGCAGTCTCACTGATGTTAGCACAACCAGTTTGTGACTTTCTGCGGGCTTACAGCTCTCAACATTTCGGGTTACACCCAAAATATGAAGTATTTTAAAAGAAAACTGTTATTACACACCATGTCTCAGTGCTGTAGCTGTTAATTTTGTTATTTTACACTGCTGTAAAATACCAAACGCCCACAAAACTACCTGCATGTTTGTAGACCTCTGTAATGATTCAAGAGGCCATCTTTCCCCAAGTATCGTAATTTCCCTTGCACAAACAGAAATAGCTAACGTCTGAAATTCAGATCTACAGACAAGAACCGTGCACGATCAGCATCAAATCAAAGAGCTAAGGCAAACAGGCTGCTGAAACTCGGTCAGGCTGCTCCCGCTACAGTGATTGCTGCAACCCATGTATTGAAAATAAACTGAAAAGTACACCATTGAATTAAGCTGTCTTGTCACATAATGACAGCCGAGCACAAAAAAAGTACCATTCAGCACATTATCTTCTTGAAGCGTAAGAGCACACCCTCCCTAATGGAAAACAGAAAATGAATTGTCATTACTCCTGGCAGACTCATCAAGTCCAGGCACTAGATTTGAAACCACTCTCATCATGCAGAGCTGGTAAAGTGATTGTTACATATTTTTAGAGTGTAATCCAGAAAGCTCCTATGATCTCTCTGGATACGACGTAGGAATATCAAGAAGACTCCCCAGCTTCAACATACATTCCATGTCAGCAATGTCACAAGACAGAAGATTTTCAAGCTCTGGGATTCTGTTTTTCTAGCATTCTACTAAACTAACACAGTTCTCATTTCTGAGATTAGATTTAATGTGGTCAGACCAATGTGCTTCATCAACATGATGCTACAGCATGGGCTTAATTTGTAGAAATTCGGAAGTTATCACAAAAAGTCTCTAAAGATTAGAACTAGCACATGGCATCACAAAGACGACAATACATACAGAATACAAAGCAGAGCTGGGAATGGTTATGGAATAAGCTTCAATGAAGTGAGATAAAGAACAAAGAAGTTATCTGAGAGGACAGCTTTGAGAAAAAAGCCAGAATATGACTTCTATGCGCAGCATGGAAAGACAGGGAAGAGATTTAATAAGGAGGGGAGGAGGCAAGCGAGAAGACTACAATGAAAGATCCTTTGGCAGAGTGAACATTTGGAGAAAGGGATGGCAAGAGAGGTTTGACTAATACTGTGATATACAGAACGCAGAAGTCTGAGTAAAAAAAAAAAAGCTGATTTGGGATTTTAAGCTGTTGTAGGTAGCCTACTGGGGTAAGTTAGGTGCCTTTTGTTTACTATGTTATGCGGTTTTGCAAAGTTTTATTATATATCCCATAGGACAATATTTTTAAAATAAACTATGCAAAAATGCGCAATATAGTAAAAAAGGCACCTACCTTATATCTACCTGCTAGCTTCAACCTCCAGCAGAGTTGTATGGTTAGTGCTGCTGCCTCAGTGTTTATTATAGTAGTAACATCATGAAAAGGCGTTGACAATCCATGACTTCAGGGGATCTGGAATGCAGTTTTGGACAGGATTGGAGAAGAGTGGAAAAAGGGCAGAGCTTAAGTGCTGAAGGGCCATTTTCATTTAGCAGGAGCACACAGCACATTTAGTAAGCGTTTCACTTTATTTTACAGCTTGTGAGTGACAGTAATTTCAGTTACAGATGAAACCTGTACAAGTTTAAGGGACAATGAATAACCAATAAAACAGTAAATACTGTTCTGCTTTTTTTTTTCTTCACAAGAGGATCCTCTAAGTGTACTATGCATAACAGAAGTTTTCTTCCTTCCTTAAAGAGGTTAAACCCTCTCCTCCCTCCCCCCCAATAAGTTAACAAAGCTTCATATTTTTCTTGAAAATAACTTTCTAGGCTTCTTGCTTGTAACTCAGGTCTGAAGTGCACATAAACATTAAGGTATTTGTTTTTTTCATAGAATGAAGCATTCTACTCTACCTGCTAAGCATCCTTGATGACCTTCCACCACCTAAGCTTAATTATTTACCTGGAACGCCCCTGTATTTTGTCAACATTCATTCTGTTTCCCAAATAAAACAAAATACAAAGTGGTATAAGAATAGCAAAGGAACACTTCTTTTACCAGCTTTTTCTGAAAGTTATGACTTTTTTTAGCCATTGCTGATGACTTCCTCTGTGCATGTTATTTTGTATCTTACATTCTTAAAATTTTGAGATCTAGCTCATAATACAGGTAACAGGCCCTTAAAAAAAAATAGACACCACACCACAACGATGAGAATGAGAACAAGAAATGCTCCTATGATAAAACAAACATTTCTCTAACATGCCAGTGCTACCTGGAGACCAGCACAGACACAACTGTCTGTATTAATTCTGCATTTAGAAACAAGATAATACCTCAGAGCATATTATGCTTAAAACTGATAAGCTTAGACTAGCAGGCACTGTACGCTGAAGCTTCCAATACAAGATGCAAGAGAAGGCAGGATCATTTTTATTGCACATTCCATACAGACAGAGCCCTTGTAAAGATACTCATGAAGAATAAAGGCAGAGTAGCAGTCATCAATACAACCTCAGTCTCAAGAAATCTCTTCAGGAATTTCGTGTGCACGCTATGTCTACGTCCCAACAGAGCTGTTCAGTCAAACTAGAAGTTTCTGCAAGGCTCTTACTTCCACTAATCTCTAATCACCTCACTGACAATGCCGTTGTGACACCTACCAGGTCATTTCTGGATCACTTGATACAAGGCAGCAAGCTGCTTAATAATGGAGGCAGTTGCAAGTTGCAAGAAGGTGGGACGGCTCTTTCTACTACAACAGTATTTGGAAAGTGTTGTCAATTGTTTGAATTGTGACAGGACTCTGCCAGGTCCCAAAGACCTGGAAGCATCACTGCCCAGAAAAATACAGAGTCTCCTTCTACAAAGAAAAGCACCTGAATAAGTTCCGATGTGGGCAGAAGTCACAAGCCTCTTGCAGACCAACAACAAACGCTTTGTTCACTACCGGAACCGGGCAGCACTGGAACAGGCAGCAGAATGTAGGTTTTCCAACAGGGAAGGTTCTATGGAGTCAGGGCAAGCCATGGTTGACCTGATCTAATGTTAGTCTTACTTCAAGCAAGAGGTTTAATTATGTGAGCAAAAAGTTCTCTTCCACCATCTTACAAAACCAGCTAAAGAGGCCAAGACTACAGAGCTGGGGTTACTCATGAAACTTGTTCTTTCAATTTACTGCTCCAGCTCCCAGTGTTTGCTATCAGTCCGTGCAGTCCTAGCTACGGCAAATGAAGCAAATTAGGCATGAGTTCTAGTATTCAGTGTCCTTCAAAGAGGGACATATTGATGTAAATACTTAGACACACCCCTTTGGCAAAGGCAGCCACGTGTATCTGGTTAGGATAACACCTGCCCGCTGCCAGGTGCACAGAAAAGCACAAGACATAATGATGACCTTTACAGACAATATAAAGATAAGCATCTCCATCTAAATATCAGGTATGCAAATGCATGCTCCATTTGATATAATATTAACCCAAAGATCAGGTTAGACACGGCCTTTAAAAGCAGTCACCAACTTACCTCCGTGACAGCAGAAGATCTTCTCATCCACAATAGCTGCAATAGGCAGACAGTTAAAGCAGTCTGTGAAGGTCTTCCAGAGCTTAATGTTAAACCTCCGCTTGCCTACAAGAACAGTGCATGACATTAGGAAGAGACAGCTGTTTTCTTCAAGCCAACCTACAATACATATCACAACCTGACCATGGACATTACCAAAGCATCTTTACAGAGATATATTCCAGAGTATTAGGTTTCAATCTCCTGCAATAGTATTTCAAGGACAGCAGAAGAAGAAATATTTGAGTTTAACCTTATCTTGGTAGGTACTTTCAGAAAGTTTCAAAGAAGGTTCACAGAATATTTCAAAGAAGGTTCACATTATAATGAAACCCTTGCAGTTTAAGAGTCACTACTAGAAATGCTTCCAAAACACACAGTACATAACAGGCTTTCAGAAGGAACAGGCTTTGCTTACATTCATCATAGAATCCATAGATCCGATTGATGCTAGCACACTCATGATTTCCTCTTAAGAGAAAGAAGTTCTCTGGGTACTTGATTTTATACGCCAGGAGTAGGCAAATTGTTTCCAAAGACTGTTTGCCTCTGTCTACATAATCTCCAAGGAAAAGATAATTAGCTTCTGGCGGGAATCCTCCATATTCAAATAGTCGAAGCAAGTCTGTATACTGACCATGAATATCACCTGAATAAGAAAACGTTTACCAAGAATTAGTGCAACAGTGTAAAGAGCAGACATATCAAGAACTTAAGTCAATCACTTTTTATTAACCGATCTTAAAAGAAATACTTTCCTTAAAAAAAAAAAACTGGCAATATGCATCAGAAAGGTGAGAACCATGCTAACATTACAAATTTAAGTATTTACTAAAAGCAAGTAACTTACAATCTGCGTGGAAATGCTAATTATGAAAACCTGAAAAACAAAAGCCACACAAGGAGTCTTCACAATTAAGCTTAAGCTTTCTAATCATGCTCTAATTTATTCAAATTAAAACGAAGTCTGAAAGAATGTCTAATTGAACAGTTACCTGGCCAGGAAGCCAATGTACTAAGAGAAAGTCAAGTCACATTATTTATTGCAATAACAGATCACTAAAGGATCTAGATTGACTGGAGAGAAACCAAACATTGTGCTGGCAGTGAGCACTTACTCCAAAGGTCAACTGCCTGTCCTCCTATAACACTGTTGTACTAAGATCCCCATTCCCTGGCATTCACGGTAACTCCTTTGATGCAATTATTTATACAAAAACAGTACAGAGACTCAAAGACTGACAACCTTTGTAAGATATTCAACCCTGCAGAAGTATTTTAGGAAAAATAACTTACTCATCACACTGCCACCTTCAAAATTAAGCAGGCTTTCCATGAAATAGCTCTGTGCAGAAATTAAAACACCATGTCATATCAGACTAGCCAAAAGTAACCATCTGAGCTGCCCCTAAGGTCAAAGATAATACCAAAGCCACTCTACAGGAACTCATACAATGCATGTGATGTATTCCAGCTGACTGTAGAATTCATTACTGGAGTGACCGAATGCAAAAAATCCACCTAAGAAATGTTCATTACAGGCTATATGCCGATAATACTGACTACCTCCTGGTCCTTTACACTAAGCACGCCACAAATGTATTTTCACTTTTGTCATTTGTTCTGTGACAAAATACCTGTTTTTATTAAACACAGTTATTCTCCAGTAGAGAATTTGCTTCCACGACCATACCAGGGGTGACCTTATCGCTCTCTACAGGTACCTTAAAGGAGGCTGTAGCGGGGTGGGGGTTGGTCTGTTCTCCCACGTGCCTGGTGACAGGACGAGGGGGAATGGGTGAAAGTTGTGACAGGGGATTTTTAGGTTGGATGTTAGGAAGAACTTCTTTACCGAAAGGGTTGTTAGGCATTAGAATGGGCTGCCCAGGGAGGTGGTGGAGTCACCATCCCTGGAGGTCTTTAAAAGACGTTTAGATATAGAGCTTAGCGATATGGTTTAGTGGAGTACTTAGTGTTAGGTCGGATGTTGGACTCGATGATCTTGAGGTCTCTTCCAACCTAGAAATCTGTGATACTGTGATAAAACTAAAAAAGCAGCAATACCCCCACGCCTACAACTTTTTCCATAATCTTGAAAAGGCATTCCCAGACCTGTATGCTCACCAGTTCAAGTCTTATAGCTATGTACTCCAGTTACTAGTTGATGCTCTGTTCTTTATTTTTTCCATAATAAATTCAATACTTCCTTCTTCAGGCAATATCTTTTTTTTTTAAAGCTATTCCTTACTCCAGGAGGGGAATTATATCCTAATTTTCTTTTAATAATGATAAATATTATGCATTATCCAATTGCATGCGCTCTGTAGTTCCACCAGCTAAAATCATTTTCACATGCACTGCAACAAGAACAATTCTAGTCTACTTGATATTGGAAATCTCCAGGTTGTCATCAGAAGGAAACATAGAAGACTTGTCAACAAGTCACCATGATGTTGAGTCTAGTGCTCTGAAACTGTTTTATTAGTACTCACCAGACTTCTTCACCATCAGAATTAACTACCAAGTAAATAAATATTACGCTTATTGTCTCGAACTACTTTCAGTCATGCACATGAGCCAGAATGACCAAAGGACTTACAGGGTAAAGTTTCTACATTTTGTAGAAACTATTTTGTAAAGGGACCACAGCATTTAACACTGTTCCATTGAAGGCAGTTGATAATTTAAAATACAGGTTCATATGGGCACAAGTTGAAGTCCATCAGATATGAAGCCTTCCGATAAAAGCTGCAACTATTTTAAAATGGACATTTACATAAGACATCTTTCATCTTACGTTAGAACGCAGTCATTCAAGATGTAAAAGCTTATTCTGAACTGACTTGATTACAAGAAAAGACAGTCCTATAATGATCCCTCAAGCGTTGCCTGAATACACTTATATGGTAGTTCAAAGTAGTACAGCTGCCTAATTTGCTTTGGTGAAAGACATCATCACTCTTTCACTTTGAAGTACATACATCTTTGACAATTGCTCTAATACTAAATGTAGATGCACCTGACGCTTCCATGTGCTATCACTTTGTTTACAATCTAATTTAAAAATAACAAATGCCTTATCTAACTGTGCATTTGCTACCTTATTGTGCATCTAAGAGTCCTTTCAGCTGTCTAGATTTTAAGAAGTGAGAAATTAACTTTGAAGGAGGCTAATTATACTTTGCAGACTTTGACTTATGCACAATATTTGAGTTTTCACCTTTCCTTTATCTAAGAATATGTAGAGACTACTGTAGTCTTTTCCTCAGCCTAGCATGAAGACAATGTGCTAAAGCTGGATTTTCCCTTCAACTTTGTGTTATTAAACAAGCTGGTCTGGTTTTTGTCTCCCCACCCTACCAAGCAATTAGTCATTTAAAAGTGACTTTGTCTTTAGTACTTTTCTATTCTTTTATTTTTATGTTTTAATAATTAGTAATATCCTCTCAATGTAAGGAAGATTGCTACATTAGGCCTGCCGGGAGGAAGCCTAGGAAGAGGACAATTCATCTTTGGGCATGTTAGTAACAAACTCAAAGACCGTTTCAATTTTAACTCTGACACTTTAAGCAGCCTAATTCTAGAAATTTACTGCTTTCTAAGGTTGTGTCTGCTGTGAATAACTTGAAGGATGATTACACGTCTGTATTTACAATACTTTAGTAACAGTTTTAAACAAGCCTGCATACCTATTAACAACAGTGTACTTCTGAAGATGTCTAGCATATTATAAGAGCTTAGAGATGTAAAGCACAGTTTCACCCATATTTGATGACAATGTTGTTTGATAATACTTGCTATAAAGCTCAAGGGATTTTTACATGTTAACAAATTAATTTACGAATCTTTCTTTTTTTAGATCGACACTTTCTTCAACACTATTTTTGAACAAGGACTAGGAAAGCATTCCATTTCATATCATATAAAGATCTTTGTTTTGCTTATGCTTTGAAGGGAACAAGTACAACAGCAAAGATTTGCTCTGTTTTTAAAGAACTAGCTGCTTTTTGAAATAACGATCTAAGGAGTAGCAGCAGCTCCACGCAAGCAGTCCTTAGGGAAGTACAAGTGACAGGTTGCAAAATTAGCACTAGAAGAGAGCACAGGCAGCTCTTATCGGCAAGAGAACTTGCTCCTGAACAGTACCAGGAACAACTGTTAACTGCCTTTTCTTGACTTAATCCAATCTACGTTGAAAATGGCATTTAAGATTGTAAAGACCTCAGTCACTAATTCGTACTGCCCAAGTCAAGGTCATTTGCCTATCCCAGTATCTTTTTCATTGGATTTTCTTTCCATTCCAACTAGCATATTAAACCTATGGAGGTGTGTACACTTACATAGAATACAGATATATGAAGTTTACATACCACAAATTTTCAGAGGTGCCTCTAGTTCCAGAAGAATAGGCTGGCTAAGAAATATTTCCCGTGATTTTATGCACAAGCCCCGAACTTCTGCTTCGGTCATCTGAACGATCTTCCCAGGACGACATCCTCGTACTGAAATGAGATGTTTAACAATTAAGATAGCTAGTACACCAAAGCACAGCAACAGCTAAGTGCAGATGACCTGCACTTGAAGTCTGTATCTGACAAAAAAGTCAGCACACATCACCGTATCTACCAAATGTGTTGGAATTATGTATTCCAAAAAATTCTAGAAACCAAACTCTGATACTGTGGTAACAGCCAGCACTTAAAGGTCTCCGTGCATGCCTGCAAGTCAGGTTCCCAGAAGAGAACAACTTAAGCTTTGCTTTCACCTCTGTGTGGATAAATAGCAACCTGAAGTGTTTAAATAAACGATCGGTTTATGCTAGAGTATTCACAATAGGCAAAAAAATCCTAAAAATGGAAATTCTGAAAAGGCTCTCACATTAACACAAAATGAACTTATTTAGGACCATTGAGTTCAACAGTTAGCTAAATACAAAGAAAAGACAACAGTTTGAGCTTTTAGTGGCTGAAATTATCACATTAGGAATATCAAACTAAACTACATTGGTGTTGATGGAATCTTTATTCCTATATAAAGGATCTTGAGTTACTGGAACCTCTGCATCTAAACAGAGACATTCCAATTAGCATGAAATTGAATTCCTATACTCCTAAGTCAGGTCTTCAGATCTATATTTAGTGCTCAGTTTTCAAGAGCATTCACATTACACTTCAACCACCATCCTCTGACAAGCCTACCTGCAGCTGCTTCTTTGCACAAATATCTGCACTTTGGCCCATCCAGTTCAGTTTTGCATCTCAGCACAACCCAAGCTTCAGATCCAAACTAATAAACCAGCATATACTAGTGTCTACAACAGGTCAACATCCTGTTCTGCCATCTGCTTCAGACAGAGCAACATTCAGCATTAAACAACAGGGGTAGCTACAAGAGAAGGTGGAACGAACCCATAGCAGTTCAAATCCAAATGTTTTCAAACTCAAACATATTAAGACATTGCTCGGTGAAAACATTAGTTGAATCTTCAGGAAGTCAAATATGAGATTTTGCTAACAGAAGTGCAAAAACTAGTTCTTCGCAGCTAAGATCAATTCCTCAGTTGCCCGTTTTCCCTATATTCAAAACAATATTAAGCTTGCACCTTTTATTTTCCAAAGGAGATCAATATCATTATCTACATTCTATAATGGGAAAAAAAAGATACAAGGAGAAACAACCTGTTCTAAAGACAGCCAGTACCGCAGTCCGAACTGTTAACCTCAAAAAGCTCTGCTCCGATTTTCATCACATGCACATCTGACCAACCCAACACTGTGCTATGATTTTTATTTTTGTTTTTTTTTAATAAGCACCAGATCTCTTGTTCAGCTGAGGTTAGGAAGCAGTCACAGGAAGAGACGAGGAGGCAGAAGTGAAGAATTATCTCAAGCAGGGAAGATGTGAAAGCAGATCTTGGGACAGCCAGCTGGAGGGCCACTTTACGCACAACGGGGCTCCCTTGGAAACACCTTGCTCATCAGAATGCCACCAGGACAGGGCCGGTACAAGTGGCGCTCAGGACTCCTTTCAGGGAAGCTCCCCATCAGTACCACGCGACACCTGCCATATGGTAAGTCACATGCTTTTAGCTAACAACTATGTTAGAGGCAGCAAACAGCTTTTTAGTAACTTTTTTTGTTGTAGAACATTGCTCACGCATTAAGATGTGGGGTAACATATTAAGAGAATACAAGGGCAAACAGTCAACGTGATGGGAGAGCAAAAGCGTACAGGCTTCAGTTTCACCACATCTCAAATGTCTACTAGATGATGCACTTATGGATAGCCCTTCAGCCCCGAAGAGATTATTGGCAAAAGAAAAAACAGGCCTTGACAGCTTTGTGCAGGACTTGACTATTCGATTTGAGGGTACCAGAACGCTCCAACAATCTCCACGCTTTTCTAGTGCTTTGTTTGGGTAGCTTAAACAGGTTCCTTCCACAGATCTGAAGCTCGCTGCCTAGATGCAATAAGCCAGCACTACACAGAAAGCTCCCACCTGACAGAGCACAGTCCTAACAACCATTCCAATGGCTATCATTTATTGAAATGATTCTGCTCCATTTTAACCCCTTGGCTGTCTGATGCTTATAACACAAGATCACGCCAAAGAAGCATGCAGCCCAACTAGCTGCTTGTCAGCCACATTTTTCTTCCGCAAACTATGTATTCTTTTAACCTATTTTGATAAGCAATCAAGTTTTCTTCTGTGTTTAACTACTTTCATAACATTTTGCAACACCAAATTAAAACCAAGAAGCAACTTAACTGTGCAATTTACATCCTATCTAGTCTTGGACCTTGAGCCCAGGAAACCCCACCATATACACCCCCTAATGTTACCACCAGTAGCCCCAAACCAGAGTCCCAAACTGAGAGTGCAGTTCAAGAAGAGCACTCGTACTACTTCAAATAGCTCTGATCCAATCAGCAGTTCTTAAGACGCCAGACTTTTGCTTTAACTCCCTTTGAAACTTGACGGGAGGTTTAAACTTGCATCAATTGCTTTATAGGACTGAGCTTTTAATGCTGCTGGATTTTTACACTAGACCACGCAGCCCGACTTCACATCTAGCTACCTGCCACAGTCAGTACATCCAGCGCCATGCTGTTAGCTCTTGACTTTTTGCAATAGAGCCTTGTACACTGCAGCCCCTAACAGACAAACCAATGCAAAGTCTGGCAACCCGCCACCATGGTCGGATTCTCCAGGTAAGCAAGTTGCTAGAACTACATCAAGCACATCACTCTTGAACAGGAGATAAAGCACGCCCAATGATCACAGTTACTTTCTGCCCCAGGAAGGAACCTGGGGCACCACACCATGATGAAGCCCTCCCCATGCCAGCAGGCAGCAGCTCCCCGCAAACAGGTCTGCTCAGCACAGAGTCTGGGATTTCAAGAAGAATAACCACCAATAACATGCTAAAGAGCAAAGAAGTTCTCCCACGGTCCCCGATCATCCATAAACAACTTATGTATGGAAACATGAGAAGGTGCTGGGACCCGGGAAGCCTCAGCACGTCACTGGATTCACACTGGGAGGTGTTGAAAGGTCAGCCAGCTAGTCATCTGAAAGGGCTGGGCCACACGCACACGAGCAGGGCCAAGCACATCTTTTACTGACTTACACTACAGCTAGAGTTTTGTTTGTGACTCCTCGACTCAGCTGGGCACTGCTCGGATTGTAAATAGGAGCATCTCTCACCATATTTAGTTTTGCAAAAGCCAAGTCCTCAAAACAGATTTAAGAGGAAGTTAGGAGAATCAGATCTGGAGTGTAAGCGGTGTTTTTCAGACTTCTTTGCAAATGGCTACAGGCAGCCATTACTAAAACTCGCTAGTCAGAGCTGCACGCACTGGGAGGTTTGCAGCTCATAAAAGGCTCTACCAGCACCGGGAAAGCCACCCATTGCCAATGGCTGCCATTGACCCAGAGCAGGCACAGCACCTCGACATTAGATATAAATTAGTCCTCTAAGATGCAGAAACCGCAAACAAGCTTTGATTTACGTGAATATCTTCAGAAGGGACAGCAACTCCTCTTGTAATTCACAATCCCATGTGTGCAGTGCTGTGCCAGAAGAAGCCTGTGCTGCAAGGAGCTTAAACCATGGTGATACAGTAGAGAACAAAGAATTAAAAGCAACTCCATGCATTGTACTGTCAAGCTATTATTTTAGCACACTATTTCCTGTAGCAATCCAAGAGATGCTCTAATCACTATTACAGCGTTCTCAGCATCTACACAACCTTCGATAAGCAACCTTAGTAAGCCTAGCAATAGGAACTGGTCATTTGAGAACGGTTGCACAGTGCCAGGAAAGAAAAACTTCTGCAAGGTGTTTGTTTGCTTTACTTTTGTTTGTTTTTATTCCTCCAAACTCATTCCAGAGACTAGAACGTTATGTATGGCTACAAGGCAATAGTGGCCAGGAAGGAAATGACACCCAGGAGCGCGGTTTGAGAACTGGTTGTTGCAAGTTGTACGGGCATCGCTTCTTTTGCCATTCTCCTCCATGAAACAGAGGAAATCCACTAACCTAGTCTGTCATCCCGTTTCTGGGGCGCCTCTCACTTTAAGTAACTAAGCTCCTCATTTTGTGGCATCACTAATAGAAGTTTCTTCAATTACTAAATCAGCTGTGGGGCACTCAGCTGTCCTAAGCATTTACACCATGCTCTCCAACAGCATGTGCGTCCTGTTTTCTGGACAACGCTCATGCTTTTAGCAGAACATTAGATCCTGTATACCCTTCTAAGGATCAAAAAAACGAGGCCAGCATTGCTCCCTCTTCCTCTGAGCTCTTACTTTGTGGGCAGACGCATTTGTATGGCCGCACAGTAAAACACATCAGGGAGCTCATATTTTCTGTCTAGCAGAAAGACGCAACAAAGAGGCTTAATCTAGATAGCTCCCCAGGCTGGAGGAGACATCCACTGTGAACTTGGGCTAGGTCTAGTGAAGGAATAAGCAGCTGGTTCTGCTTCTTTCGGCAGCATCCCCGGCCAAGGCATTTCTGGAATTGTGGCTTTCACATTCTATGTTCATTCTATTTCTCATTTCTATTTGCCAGAGCATATCTTGAACAAAAAGCAAACAAAACCACACCACACCACAAGACTGCAAGCAAGCAGTCGATTCCACCAACATCCCCCAAGTTGATATTCTCCCATAACATTCTCTGGAATGTTTGATGATTGGCAACTAACAGCTACAGCATTTAGCTGTCTCTCTCTTGTACCTCAAAGCATTTGGGAATATTTGACGAATCCTGAACAGCCTCTCCAGGAGCAGCCTCTCTAGGAGTAGAACGGATTTGGAAGCCAAAGGCGATACTACCCACTACTTGGGAGAAAAAAAAAAAAAACAGTTCTGACAGTTTTGGAAACACGTTCTCAAGTTATCTGCTCAATTTTTAAAATCTAAGTTATAGGTTTCCATGGTTTTTAAAGTTAAGTATCCTGGATTGGATTTAAAACGTCTTCCATTTTCAAAAGCAAAGCTTCTATTCCCTCAAAATATTTTGTTATTTAAATTGTACAGCTGTCACCCAGAAGTATTTTGCACCAAAATGACAAGAGCTATGCCAACAATACAAGTTTACAAAGTTTCTGAATTGCTGCAACAAAACTAAGGTTAACGTGGCTTTCATTCCCACAGCAGCCTGCGGACAACAGTAAGGTAACTCAAGCCCTGCCACACTTTGCTCCATTCAGTACACAGCATACTGCTGAACTCACAGCCACTCTGTACACGCATGCAAAGCCCTGTGCCTTTTGTAGGGTACATCATCTGAACTCCACACTAAAACCCAAAGAATTAACTTTCTTGGGAGCTTTTTTCCTGAAGGACTGCACTTTTCCATCTAAGTGGTCTAAAAACACTAATAAATTTGTCTTTACTGGATGCCCTTGAGATAAAGTATTTTGCTGAACAACACGATTGCTGTAAGCTCACTTTAACAGGACTTATTTAACATTAAACAAAATGACCGCAGAGTAAGAGACTGCCCAAGCCTTTAATTTCTAACCAGGGAAATAACCAAACAAAGAAGTGTTCCTCTTCCCCCAAAAGTTGGATTTATATTCTTAAAATTCATACTACCAGTAGAACTAATGCTCAGGGAGAAGCAGCAGCAGCTACCTCAAGTTGCTTCAGAAGAAACCCAAATCAGCCCACAACAACACCAAATGCACCTACGTCAAGCTTCACCCACTGCATTTGCTTTTCATGGGCCGCCTGCTGCTTACTTGCACAGAGGGAGATTCCATGCACCAGCTTATGGTCCCAGACCTCCTGAACTACACACCATCCCAAGAAACGCCGGATCCAGGGCTGAAGGACAAGATCACAGCAGTTACTCCATTCTGTAAGTGAAACACTTAATCCTAATGCTTGTTATTGGCCTGCACTTACTGTGTTTGGTTAATTACACTTGAACCAAAAATCCATGCAAATAGCAAAGCACGAGGTAGAAGCCTCTTACTATGCTGTACTGTACAAAGTGGTGGCAAATTCTTTTCCAGTCCCCTTGCAAGGTTAACCTATCATTAAAGTCTCACGCAACACAGAATTTCAACTTCTTTCTCAAAGTTTGACTTGAATTTTCCTCTAAAGCATCAGTAACAAAAATTCCTAAAACTAGAGAAAGGTCGGGGCTGATTACAAAGTTACTTTGTAACTCATGAGAAATAGCAAGGAGGAAAATTGCTTAAGTTGTAATAAAAAAGCCAGGGTTTAACATGACATTTGCATCTCCAACTCCTCAGGTACTAAATATGGTTATGTAAGATATACAGATAAAGGCTTTCTATCGAGATTGATATTAAATTGCCCAAAACCACAGAAGATGGTGCTGCAGAACTAAGACAAGGTAGCCTATGCTGTAAGACAAACTGTATGCCAACACTATGAGAAGGCAGCAAACAGGGTCGTTTCTATGCTAAAATGATGAGGCAGATACAGACAGCATGAGAAGCACCTCGGGCTGTAGCTCGCAGCAGCCCTCCCTACGCGCAGAGCCCTTCCCAAGTACAGCATCTGACCTCACTGAGCTACAGCCAAATATAGTATGCTTGGCTTCACCCTGCTAAACCACATACTGCCTTTCTTTTTTTTATTGTTACGTACCTACTTTTGTAGTGATCACTCACAAGCATTTAACTATCAAGGGTAAAAAATCCTCCTATTTACATTAAATAAAGCAGCGTTGTTTTTTCTTTTACGCTGCGATTTCGCTGTACTCCAAGCAAGACCCCGAGACAAGTCAAAACTGTTGCAGAATATTTGAGTGAAAGAGTAACTGAACCATGCAGGCCTAGAGCAGCACAGTAAGCGGACAGAATAAAGGAACACCAGGGGACATTTTCTGACACCAGGCTCTTCTTGGCCTTCAGCATAATTTTTGAAGCTAGCTCTCCCGTTCGTCCTGCACTTATAAAGCCAAGGATGAACGGGCTCGTATCTGCACTGATGTACAAGCCCAGCAACAAACACCATTCTTCCTTCTGCTCCTTCTCCCTGTTTAATACAGCACATACCCTCCAGGGAACAGACAGCTAAAAACAACAGTTTTCCTTCTCTCTCCAAAGAGACTATTTCAAGAAAATCTTTCCTTCGCTAAAAACTCCTTGTTGAGTTGTTCGTGTTTGTTTTCCTAATACAAGGGTTATCGAATGACTTCGCACCATATCAAGGTAGTATTTTTATTTTATAGTATTTTATTTTATAGTATTGTGGTTTTTCAACACTCATCTCCATAGTGTGTTCATGTTATTCTGCAGTGGATCGCTGTCACGGCTTTGGCTGGGATGGAGTTAATTTTCCTCACAGAGGTTCACATGATACTGTGTTTTGGATTTTTGATGAGAACAGTGGTGATACCACACCGATGTTTTAGCTGTTGCAGAGCGGTGCCT
This sequence comes from Anser brachyrhynchus, assembly GCF_964034855.1. Taxonomy (NCBI): domain Eukaryota; kingdom Metazoa; phylum Chordata; class Aves; order Anseriformes; family Anatidae; genus Anser; species Anser brachyrhynchus. The sequence goes on from NC_137696.1 coordinate 34,245,900, forward strand.
GCACAGAGCCAAGGATGTCTCTGCTCCTCGTGCTGCCCTGCCAGCCGGCAGGCTGGGGGTGCACCCGGAGCTGGGAGGGGACACAGCCGGGACAGCTGGCCCCAACCGACCAAAGGGATATCCCCACACCACGTGGAGTTGTGCTCAGCGATAAAACCTGGGGGAAAGGAGGAGGAAGGGGGAGGTGTCTGGAGCGATGGCGTTGTCTTCCCAAGAAACCATGACGTGTGCTAAGCACTGCTGTCCTGGACGGGACTGAACACCTGCCTGCCAATGGGAAGTGGCAAACGGACTGCCTGTTTCTTTTGCTTTGCCCAGTAAGCTGTCTTTATCTCAGCCCAGGAGTTGTCTCTCACATCTTCACCTTTATGGGTCTCTCCCCACCCCACCCAGGGAGACTGAGCAAGCAGCGGGGCGGTGCTGAGCCGCCAGCCAGGGCTAGCCCACACGGACTACTCTTCTCTGCAGCTGCCTCTCTGTCAGGATCAGTTACGAACCCTGCAGAACCACCAGCACCACTACGCTATTACACCAGACCATCATGCTGGCTGGGCACGTTCATTTGTTACGGCAGTAACAGAATCTGAAATATTACTGACCATCATGCATGAGCCCAACAGCTCTGTAGCATTTAAATCTCAATTATTTCATAAGCATTTAAAGTTCACCTTTCATCTGAAAAACTGAGTCATATTCAAATTTCAGTCTTCGTCACTGTCTGCAAGACCTCTGCATTCAGAAGAAACCAAGGGCTGTAGCCTTCTTAAAAGACATCACATGACACAGTAAGAGCACTATACAACCGGCCTTTATTACGGTGGCTGCAAAAATCGCGCTTTTAGCTGAACGCTGCAGCAACATCCATTCTCCACGTCTGCCGCAAGTTTGACAAGCCTCTTACTGGATGAGCATCTCCCAGCCTTCGTGGTGGGTTCGGTACTATCAGAACTAGCAGCCGTGCCAGCCTCACCAAAAAATAATTTTGTTTTAGAGCAAATCCACATTACGTTCCACTAACTGAATTCAGATCATTATTTAATAGGTTAGACAGACTTAAGAGTCTAGCTTCGTCTAGCCAAGGTAAATTAGCTTGTACAGCAATATAAATAAGCCTTCTTCACAGAAATCCAGCTTGTTTTTAAGGCTACTGTGTCTCTGTGTTTCCCCAAGTCCTCCCTTCCACATGATAACCTCCTTAGTGTTTACCGAGACAGATACCTATATATCTGAAAGAACAGAAAGTCCGGTCCACCTGGAGGTATTTAAGAGACATTCATAGCACAAACAGGAAGCCCAGCACCCAGACAGGAACACAGCAGTGTAACTTCACCACCACCCACAGCACTCCTTACAAGAGGCAGCACAGCTACTCCAGCACTCTTGCTTTGCTACAGAGGGAACTTTTCCACACATACCCAAAGCTTAAGCTACCTTAGAGCCTGGCTTAAACGTAAGCCTGGTGTGCCAGTTTAGCTCAGCATTTCTCCAAATATCAGGGCATTTCCCACCGAGGGATACACAGTGTGCCTGGATGGGGCACAATGCAGCACGCTGCACGTCTTTTGTGCTGCTGACGCTCGTGTGTGTGCTCCTGTGCATGACCTGAAGATCCATCCACCAGATGGCATAGCTGGGAAGGTAGAAAGAAAAAACACACACACACACAACAAAACAACATACTAAAGCTAAAAAGAGGCGATCATCTTTTTGTATACCGTAGCTTAACTAAGCCTAACCCATGACTCCAATTCTTAATACTTGCACAAGAAAAACAGTCCTAGGGCTAATTCAGTTAATTCACTTTTGTGGTCACATAGCCTAAATGTTTTCACTAAGCTACAGAATTTTGTGGTTACATGACCTGTAAATGGTTGCAGATCCATTTATACATGATTTCTCTATCAAACTAAATCTTATTACAAGCCCAAAGTATCTCCATGATCAGGCACACATCTAGAAGCACCAGCACCTCCCTCATTCTTCCAGTAAATAAGCAGGAATGGGAAGTCTGAAGATAGAAGAAAAAAAAGAGAGAACATTGCTACCTTCAGTCTTTAAGCATACATTATACACTTTGGCTTTATTTTCTTCCAAATAAAAGTCATTTATACAGTGCCACTAACTAGTAACCAAACACCAGACATATTGTACAAGAAAGTCAATGCATAACAAGCTCTTAGCATACCTTCTTATTCATTAAATCAGTATGAATTTAGGAAAGAACTCACTAATTGCAAGAACATGGAAATGAAAAAACTAGAGTCTTAGGACACTATCATCATGTATTAGGCTCAGCTGAGCCTCTCCGAAAACTGTCCCTAGTTTAACTCGAGAGCTAATCGGTCTGGCTTCCAGCATTCAAAAGATCTCTAAAATAAATATATGTTCAGGATAAGCACGCATGCACATCTGTTGAGGGTTAGTAGGGCGTTCTCAATTAATTCTCCCAAGCAGCCTGGCTATAAGCCACTTCATATTGACGTCTCAAAAAAAGAACCACATGGAGGGTAAGATGATCTATGTAGGTAACTCCAATCAAAAGGCAAGTAGTCTCGAGCAACCACAGTAAAAACAGTCGAGAACAACCCAATTAAGTAAGAGCAAGAAGACACGAGAGCTAGTACCACAGCACAGAAACAGGGTCACGAACCAGCAGCCCAATGACAACTGGAAAGTTTCCTGTTGCAGCTTTGTTGCATATTTGCTACCTTTAAAATTTATGTGCAGCAGCCACTGAGACAATCGCTGTTCAAACTGAAAGCTACCCATTTCACTTAAAGTAACCAAAAGGACTATACACAAACTGCCTACTAACATTTCATAAAAATTACGTTTGATTTTTTTTAATGTGCATTGTTTACCACTCAAAAGCCACATTTCCTCATTGTTTTAGTCCAAACTGAAGTGAGAATAATGGAGCCAACATACTTTTAACTAATTAATTGCTCCAGAGATAAAAGTCTATAGGAATTTTTCTGCGCAAGCAGCATGGGGAGGGATCCATACTCACTTTACCAGAACAGGTCAGCTAAGCAACAGCATAAGCTCCAGCTTGTGAGCTGCCAACTGTACAAAAAGGTTTCATTGTGGAACACTACTATTCAACCACAGCTTAAAATACTGTACGTTAGCAGTAAAACAACTAAAAGATGTTAAATGGAAGCAAAAATAATCCAGACACAATACACTTTATGTTTAGTTTATTTTTCTCCAAATACACCTTGGAAGAATCTATTCCCTTTCAGATACAAGACGTTGTACAAGGCACTCCTACAACTGTTTGTAGGTGACAAGCAGAAAAAGCAGAAAAAAAAGTCACCCTGTTTTCCTAAAGAGTCTTCCTAATCTGCTCAGAGCAGGAAAGACTGAGAAACGGCTGCAAAAATACAAGAAAAAATAGAAAGCACAGATCAGGTTGCTCAGTCTCAGTGCAACCAACCATAACCCAAAAAACTAGAGAGCTGCAACACAAGTATTAATGGTGTGTGCAAAAGGTATGAAGTATTTTAAAAGTCTTCATCACCTCCTCTTAAACTATTCTATATTTAAGCAACTACCAGAAGAGCAAGGAGGAACAGTACCTCTTGACAACTGAGGTGTCTCTACAAAAAAAAAAAGACAATCAAAAAAACAACCAAAAAACCCCATGACACCATACTTATTCATTGTGAAGTCCCCAAAAATACATGCAATAAAAGCCAATGTTTACTAGGTTCTGTTTTGCTTGTCTGAAACTGACCTACTAATCTGGATTTCAACATCCAGAAAATGGGAAGTTTATCTGTAATAGTGATCAGAGATAAACTTTGACTGATGATCCCCGATGGTTCTTTCCATACTACACTACAGCACGTATCTTGAAACACAAACATGACCGCAGCTGCCAAAGCCTTTGTGGATTTTAAAGTACTGATTTTACTGTTTATAAATTACAGTTCCACTTCTAAAAAGAACAGCAATTACAAAGAGACCCTCAACGCCTTAAAAATTCTGCTCTGCGATAACTCAGCTACATAAAACTTTCAGACTTATAAAACATGTTTCTCCTCCAAAACTGTAGGTAAATTTCTTTCTATAAGCCCTCTGCAGAGTGACCCAAATGCGCGAGGTTGGTATCTCCATTTGTGGCAAGCAAGCCGGAGACCAGCACATCTGTCTGTGCGCGCACTCGCATCCCCGGCGCACCAGGTATTTGTTGAATGTGGAGAGGGAGATTAATGCCAGCACAGGCCTAGGAAAACCAAATATTCAGGACATGACTTCAATAAAAGCGAAGAGGGAAGCCCTGGGCTCCCCAGCAGCAGGGGGTCTGGCAGTCTCCTCGTTTCACAGGAACCCCCCAAGCCCCTTCACGGCCCCAGGAGAGCCCGGGCGGCTGCCCCGCAGGCAGGCTCCCTCCATGCTCCCACCACACGGGGCTTATCCAGCCGCAGGTCTCCTCCAAGGCCCTTTTATCGTTATTCTTTTATTTTTCAGAGGAGCACAGGCACTTCGCCCAGGGCCGGGCGGGCTCCCCGTGCCCCGGGCGAGGACCGGCTCCCCGCCGCCTCCCCCCCCCCGGCTCCCCGCAGGCTCCCCCATCCCCCGGCGGGCTGTCGGTGCCCGGACACCCTCCGTCCCGGCGGCCGCTCACCTTCCAGCAGCCGTGTGATGAGGCTGTCCACGTTCAGCTCCCCGTCCGCCATTTTGTGGCCGCCGCGCTCGGTCCCGGGCGGGGAGAGGGCGGGCTGGAGGGCGCCTCACGGAGGAGGAGGAGGAGGAGGAGGAGGAGCGGGGAGCGGCGGCCGCAGCACGGACGGCTCCCCCCACCCCCCGCGGCCACCACCACCACCGGTCCCCTCGGGCCGGCCGCCTCCGCTGGCAGCCCCAAGCGCCGCCGCTGCCGCCGCTCCCTCACGGCCGTAGCGGGGGGAAGCGGCCGCCGCTCCTGCCCGCCCCGCCAGCCCCCGCCTCAGCAGCCGCCGCCACCGCGCATGCGCACCGCGCACCCCCCTCCTCCGCCCGACCGCTCGCCGCGCAGGCTCCGGAGCGGGCTGGCGGGCTGCAAGGCGCATGCGCACAGCGCCGCCGCCGCTCCCCTGTGGGGTCTGATATCGGCCCCCGGCCGGGCCGTGAGGGGGTTCCGCTCCGCTGCTGGGACCGCCCGTGGAAGCCCAGTTTATTAAAAATAATTGAAATTTAAATTATTAAAAATATTTATTAAAAATAATTATAATCTCTCAGAACTGGAACTGTGCTCTTCGTAGCCCTGCCTTTAACGCAGTTGTCAAGAACCTCATAACTAATGTGTTTGTTTCACTGTGGACAGATCTGCTAACGTACTTTTTTGGTGATTTCATGTATATATGTATATATTTATAATGAGTGCTCTAAAAGCACGTTAATTTACATACTTGAGTCAACCATTGCTTGCCTTGCGTGGACAGAAAAATGTTTTAAAATGTAGGTGAGAACTCGTAGCAAAGCAGGACAGCACGCAACTACATACATACTGACAAAATACATACGGTGACTGGCTCATCCCTCACACCAAACAACCTGCAGACGTTCTAGAAAAAAACAGGCCACTTATTTATATGTCTAAATACAGGTGTCGATGTAGAAACTTATCTCGGTGAGCTCAAATGTGATTTTCTTCATCCGTCTGTACAAGCCAGCAAAATCCTGTCACCTGTAGCAGTTTCAAAACCTAGTTTTTATCTTTTGATTAGGAGAAAATGAGGATGAGAAAAACAAAAGCAATTAGGACAAGGTGGGGCAGTGATTAGGCGTCAGACACTGGTAGGTGTCCAGACAGCCAGGTAAAAGAGCACTCTTTTGAAATACGTAGGCAATGATAATAAAGTTTCACTTGGATTCACTGAAGGAAGAGGAAGAAACTCCAGAGAAGAAAATTTATTTTGTATCTCCTTTTGTTGGCAGCGTACATGGAAATGCAATTCCGACTCGTCTGCTGAAAGCATACACATATCATACACATATCCTTATTTTCCAATTTCTGACAGTGGTGAAAATCTCAATAGCACATCAAAGCTTTGTCTTTCATTTTTTTTGTTAAACTAGGAAAAGCAATTATTCAGCTCTTAAAGGATCTTCCTTATCCTAACTACTTCATTCCTGCCAAAACTAATAGATACACGGTCTCTCCTGAGCTTTTAGGAATCGTCCCAGTTTCATTTCACACTACTGAAGTGCTGTGAAGGTTATTTTAAGCCACTGCAACATCAAGTTCAAACATAATAGTACATTATCGTAGAACATTTTGCATTGACAACAGAATAGAGATACGAAATTATCATTCCCTGTGACATAAATATACAATTAATTTGTCCTCAAAAACTCCAGAAGATGCACAACTTTCAGATACACTGAGCAAAACATAATTCCTTAACAACTGTTTTTACTAGGCATGTCAGCATGTTCCAGCAACAACTCAGCAACATATCATGATATCAAAATAATTTAAAAAGCAGATGCCGTGGAACAGAACATGCTGCAATAGAGGCTGGGAAAATACCCGACTTCTTCCTTCGTAGATCCTGTGCCCGTCTTTTGTTTAATTTTACCGCATCATATCTGAACCCACAATGACCTACATCACTCTTGACATTGCGTTCTTGAGGACATCTGGCACAAGTGTAACTCTCTCAGTTACGCTCGGGTGAACAAGGGGCATCATTACATGACGAGGGAAGCCCGCTGGTGCTACCCTTGGCATTGGAAGTATGACACCTCCCCGTCCACCTCCTGGCTCCCATCTCTGCTGCGTCTTGGCTCCCACACCGCATTGAGGCTTCTCTCCTGCTCCATGCACCCGTGCGTGCCCCTATCTGCACATGGGCCACCAGAGGGGAGGACAGTCGCTGTCCCTCGCTGTGCAACAGAACTCTGCAAAGCGTGCCCCCGCTTGCTTTGTAGCTTGAGCAGGGAAACGAGTATGTGCCTTTCTTATTTGGGGCATAAAACTTGACAGATTCTGTGGTTTATAGTGGCATAATCCCATTGCAGCAAGTAGAATGAAAAGATCAGAGAATGAGGCCCATTGTCTTCTACGTTTCAGAAAGAAGTATTTAATGCGGACTGAATGCACTGTCTTTGATCAAGGGGAGATGTTCAGGAATTTCTGACATTACAGCATACACGGGTACAGACCAAAGATCTAACTGGTGATTTAAGTAGCAGGAGGAGCTGAATGTTGCTCATGCCTTTAGCAAATTCTCATTAATAATGCTCATCTTTCTAAATTTCCTTTCGGTTATTTTGAAATTTCCTCTTATGTCCACAAACACGGCTTTGCTGCTAACTTTCTCCTGCTCGGTCTCAGTGCCATTTACCCTAAGTACCCTGCATGCCAACTTTCCGGAACCACATGCTGTCTCGAGGTGTCTTTTAATTCAGTGCTGTTCTGCTGAATATAAGACTTGAACAACAGAGATTTCCAAATAAGTTGGCAAGAAATTGTAGGTTAGTAAGAGTCGTTCTCTAAACTGTGGCTTCCTAGACATGAGTTCTCACATATTTTGCTACCGAGATGCTTATGTCCCAGCTACAGAGCTCTGTCTTAACATCTCGGATATTTCCTACTCTTTTCTGGTTACCTTACGTAGGCTCAGCCACCGTGTTGACCACTTGTTCCTCTTTAAGGTTGGTGCATGACGTGCACTTTTATTTACTGTGACATCATAACCGCTGCTTTCAGAAACCATGGCCCCAGCTGCATTGTCCTGCTTGGTCTGTCCTCAGTTACTTGGCTGAACGCACACGGCAGAGTTTGACACCTTTCCAGTCCCTACAGCTCGTTTCTGACGTGTCGTATCACCCTTGCTGAGCCTAACTTAGGGCTGGCTGCGGCTGCTGTGTAGGTGGGAGAAGCTGTGTGGCCACACAGTTGGTTTTCCATCATGTAATTAGGAGCATATTCTCCCTGGGCGGCGACTCCGCTGCCTCCTCAGTGGCCTTGTTCAGTTTCTGACTTGCAACAGGAGTTAGCGATCCCAATCAGCAAAGTTACCTGTTTTCTCAGGACATTTTGCTTACAAAATATTCACAGGTCCTGTTTTTTTATTTTATTTATTTATTTATTTATTTTAAAACAGACGTGGCAAGAAACTGCATCCGGGTGCTCCCAGAATAGACAAATAATGCGGATAAATTAGCACTATTTTGTTCCAAAACTTTACTTTCAGACAGGTGCAGAAAACCAAACAGATCTGACTCTGTAGCTCTTTCTGACCCTTTTTCTCACTTTCTCAGTATTTGCACTACAGCTGAGTAAATAGTAGGTTTCGTTATATTCTTTTCAAGATTTTAAAAATATATTGCTCTTCTACAGAGAGCTGAAATCAACTTTCCTGAGAAATTAGAGCAGGAGGAGGAGAGTCCCAAAATAACCAGTGGTTTGAATTCAGAGGCATGTACCCAGGATGCAAAAACTTTCCTCTGAACTGCAGCATCCCAGATGGGTCTCTTGGTATCACTTTTTGGCACTGCAGTGCTTTTTATAAATAATTAAATATCAGCTGGAGCAGGGAGATGAGTTTGGATCTATGTCGGATGAAAGCCCTAATCGTTCAGTGATAGAGTTGGTTCATCCCTCTTGATGGAGCTATTATAGTTTGTAGAAATAGTTATATATTAATAGAGTCAAAGAGGCAGGCTATTATTAAAGTAATATGTTGTAAATATTCTACATACATTTTACACTTTTTCCACTTCAAAGAGCTAATAGGTAACAGATTCACCCTCTGCAGATTCTTGTCATACATTTACTCGTGATTACCTGGGCACCTTTGGTGAGCTCTCAGTTTTAATTCCCACATTTGTAAAATGGGAATAATAACATATGTGAACCTCTACGGGTAATGAAGAGACATAACTGAAATATTTGAAATACATTATGAGGTCTTTGTTTGATATTCAGACGCATTTGCCATAATCATCACAGCTTTAGTAATGACTTTTTTTGATGAAAAAGACTTTTTCTGTAGATTCATACTGACCCTTGGTTCCTGTGAATGTAGCATGTCCTGATTGCCTCCTGAGCACACTGAAAGGGTAGGATAGGTCTGGATGTTACCTTATTTTCTCTGCAAGTAAACCAAGAAAGCAGCTTGATGATTTCAAGGACGACAGATGAAAAAGTGTTTTTTGTTTGTTTGTTTGTTCGTTTAAAAAAAAACACATAAATTTCAATCTGACTTGAAAGTCTCATTTTGGAAAGAGCAGAGACTTCTGCCCTATCCCAGTAGTTCCAGGCTGAGCAAGATCAGCTCTGCCTTGAATGCATGACGGAGATCCTCCAGGAGCCACATGCGAAACCACAAGGTAAAGCACACACAGCACTACATATCACAGATTACTTCATCGCTCAGTGTCAGAACTATTTAAAAGCGCGAGGAGAAGTTTTTTATTATTTTTATTAGCGCATGATACAATCTCAGTTCCCCTGGCAGCCTGTCCTACTGCCCACAAACTATCAGAAATTCGCAACACCTGCTGTGGCGTTACTCCCTAAGCAAGGGAGGGGGAAGGACTTTGAGGGAAAACAAGGCAAATAATTTGGGCCTGCAGGATCTGCAGACCTCAGTTTGGGGAATGTCAGTCAAGCTTACTATTCCTCTGCACTGGAGAACAAAAATGTTCCTACCCTCCTCTTTCCCAGGGAGGAACAGCTGTGAGAACTGAAATTGTCTGTATCCATTTTCCTAAGTAAACACAGGAATATTTAGTTTCAGCAAAAGCAGATGGTTTGTGCCCTGTGAATATGCTGGCATTTGACACTAGCTGTCAGAGTTTCACAGAAATAAAATGTGTGCAGAGCATCAGAAAGGGCTTCTTTAAACTCTGGGACTCAACTCACAAAATGAAAGCTAAGAATGCAGTAATAATATCCTTACAAAAAATAAACAAAAAACAGCCTTTATCCAGAGATCTCAAAGTGCTCTCTAAATATTATTAATCAGACTACATAACAGTCCATGGAGTAATTAAATTTTGTTACGAGTTTCTCACAGGGTTACGCTAAAGAAAAGGTAAATGAGCTCCTTCGGGTTATGCAGTGAGTCATGGTCTCGCCTCTGTGTGCTCTGACCATCCACATTTCTCGCCTCTTGCTAATGCATCTCTAGTGTGCCGTGTCCTCATCTGTATTCCCAGGGCAGGATTGTTCAATGTGAAACCATTACTGTTAATAGCACAGGGACAGGACTGTGGTGTGTGCAGCATGCATTGCCATCGCTGGGACATCTGAGTGCTCTACGGGGAATTTATAATATGCTGAAGCAATTTGTGAACAGCCCTCAAACCTCTTGCTAATGGCAGTTGCAGTGGGTGTTAAGTGTCTGAAGATGTTTAATTATTTGGCGATTTTTATTGATTTGTGTTGTTACTGCTTAACATAACTCTGTAGTAACACGGCATCTCTACCAATCTGAAAGTGTTTTCCAAACAGTACATAAATAAACCATACAATCCCAATAGGTACACCATTTTGTTGGGCAGCTGGGAGAGGGATGTGGTTTGCTCGGGATAAATCCAAGATTTAGGAGTGAGGCTCCGGGGGCTGCAGACCTCGGAGTCACTGGTGGCACGTGGCCCTGAGCCAAATCCAGAAGTGCTGGCCCCCAGTCTTCGCCTGCATGTAAAACCAGGCTTGGGACCCATTTCTTTTTACTCATACCTTCAGAGTGAACCTGCACACCAAAGCACATCACCTTTCTGGATCCCTGAGTAAAATGCGTATTTGTTGTGACTCACCGGGTCATGCCTCAAACACAGGCGCGAACCCCACGCGTGTCCCGCTTGCAGGACCCGGCTCGGGCCTAAAATGGCTCCTCGGGCGCTGGGTGCCGGTGAGGAGCCGTGGCAGGCCCTGGTTTCTCCTGTCATCTGCAGGACGAAGGGTGTGCCACGGAGCGCACCTGCCCTGCAGTTGAGGCAATGCTGTAATTTAATATACTCCGTGATCAGCATTTTAAGAGTTTGAATTTGCTATTTCTCCATTATGTAATTACATAATAATAGTAACTTAACTAACACAACGTACGTGGAGTTTTGCTGTTGCTTGTTATGTAAATCAGAGATATTTAGCAATATGTTACAAAATGGATACATGTATTTGGGTGTGAGATGTAAGAGGCTACTTTGATTCACGAATAAAAAAAGTAAAAAGGAGTTGTTGGGAAAACCTATTTTATAAAGAAAGAATTGTTTAGTTGAATCTTATCTTGTGGCTTATTCACTAATGGGGAAACTGCAGAGCTTCCATGTATTAAAATTAAAAAAAAAAAAAAGGCAAGCAAACTTTTCTATCTTTTTGAGAAATGCAGATTTTTAATTTAGATTCAAAAACTGGATGATATACACGTGAGAAATTTGAGGCTGAATTTAGATAAGGTAACATGAATCACTAACAAAACACTGGTGAAGTAGCTAATCTTTAGGCACAAAAGAACATTTATTTTAGTTGTTAATCTGCTTATAAGAAGCAGATATTCTTTAAAGTACACTTCAGAAGAATTAACAAGAAATCGAAAGTCAAATTTCAATATCAAAATGTCAGCTGCCTTGCCTTCCAGCAAATTGTGACACATGCTGGTCACTCCTCTCATCTTATTTGCGTGGTATTTTTAGTATCTCTCAGGTAATCTAATTTGTCCTAGATGTTCCCAAAATACTTTGTCTATGTATGGTAAGGCCCGAAAGAGCAGGAGCTGGGAGAGACCCAGAAAGCAGGAGCGTGTCTGCGAGCAACCTGGCACGCGGCCTGCCCCAGCCCCACCGAGCAGAGCCAGGATGGTGGCAGGAGGATGGGACGGGTGGTGGCGACCAGGGGAGGGGAACAAGCAGCCCCCACATGCTGCTGTGGCCAAACTGCCCCCGGCCATGGGCTAGCAGGAGGCTATGGCCCTGTGCCACCCGTCCGAGCCATCACACCGCTCCGATAAGGCACGCGTCTTATCGTGCCTTAGCCTGCCATCTGCAACGCGCTGATAAGGAAACGTAGATGCTTCAGAAGAATGTAGCTAGGCTTAATTGAGGTCTGTAACATGTTTTGGACTCTCTACAAGCTGCCGCAGTGCAGCGTCTAAGGTCTGGCTGTCACAGAGCGTGTTGCTCCTAGAGCCGTCTTCATTCAACACCCTCTGCGTACTCACTCTTCCGACAACGCTCGCGTTCGTTATCCACGCTCAGCTCTGGTGCCATTGTGTTGCCTGGACACCTTCTAATTTAAATTTCATATTTTGATTCCTGGGTGATAACTTCAAACACCAATTTGCTTCTACCACGCTATACGTCCTTTTTCTTATTTTAATGAAACCTAGCAACCATATTGTAAATTGGAAATAACTACAGCCCATTAGACTATTGAAATCCCTGAAGATCTGAATTATTCACTATTAACAGAACTTGTATAATTATAGGTTAAGATATCACTTAGGCATTTAGCATACATCATCTCCACTGTTAATTTTTAGCTCTTGATCTGTATTAGTAACCTCAGCTTGCTAAATTAAAGGATATGCCTCCAATTAGCCTAAATTTAACATTCAAGAACACATCTCTGGTGGGATGATGCTCATAAGTTTAGAACATCCAGGCAATTTCAGCTGAGCTATTGAGGCTCTATCTCAAGTGGAAAATAAGATATTTTCTTATAAACACTTCCAAGACCTTCACAGGGGCAGAAGGAAAAGGGCAAAGCTGCATTTTGAATAAGGCCCAAAGCCAAAAGGCGTGCAGGTGCTGGTCTTTTGCCTCTGTAGAGAGATTCGGGACCCCTGTGCAGAGGCAGTGGGGTCAGTGAATAAGATTCCCCCCCCCTACAAAAAAAATAATAAATAAATATTGGGCTTGGAACTGGCTGGCACAGCCAGCAAAACATTGAGATACATACCAAGAGAGATCTGATACAATTGGGAAAGTAATAGCCTTTTTTTTTTTTTTCCCCCCTTTTTCCTTTAAGAGACTTGCCCTTGTTTAACATACCAGGCCTGATTAGGACACTTGTTTGTATGCTGTGCAGAAACACATGGTCTCTTCAGAGTCTGGTGATCTATAAGACACATTCTTCACGAGAGGAGTTTTGTAGTTAAGCAGTGTAAATCCCTCATTCAAAGCTGAGCTCCTCTGGGGGGCTGTCCCCAGGATTTTCAAAAATTAATGACTTTATTGAGCATCTTCATTACAACTAAATGACCAGAAAAGCTGGAATGACAGACACTTAAAACTTCACATACTCATCCATTAAAATATGGGCACTTTCTAATCAGAATAAACTTCATTTGGCTAACCAATGATCTTGACAACAGACTTCCAGCCACCACTGAGAAGCTTTAACTCTTCAGGTGGTCAGAAGTACTGCTGCAGCATCTTCGACAAGACACAGCTTGTCTTTCTCTTCTGAGAGCAGTGGGCTGACTTTCTGTTAAAGTATAAATTAACTCTTCTGTCTCCTCTCTTATTCCACTAGGAAGGAGGGTCTCCCAGTCATCCTCTGCATTTTATTATACTGTTTTATACCTGCCTTAAAAGATTAGCTCACTCTTCATCATCCTAGGTAATCACATTTCCAATTGTGGCAAGTCCTTTCAAAATATGGAGCTAGGAAATCACATGCTAGCCACAAGTTCGACTGTAAGTTTAAAACATTTTGTCTTGGCCAGCATTGAGAAAAGATACAGCTTTTGACAATGTTCTGTCATGCATAAGTTCAGTGAAATGAATGCATAAATTCAATAAAATAATTTTCAGTAAACATTAATGAGCTTGTTAAGGAAGAGAAATGCAGCCCTCTTGGTGGCTGTACAAATGTGACATAAGTATAATTCAACAAAGAGTTGCTAATATTGCCGAGTGTCTCCATAGGAAAGGTCTGGGCAGTAAGAAATCCTCTTGCTAGGAAATCTTATAAATTTATAATGGCAACCATAACAGAGGAGGGAGAAGGCACTAAACTGGAAAACACTATTAAAAAATGTAGTAGAATCCAAATTATTCAAAGCTTAGTCATGACTCTCATACAGCAAAGCTTGTTACAGCGTACGGACATTACTGAAAACAATCAGAATCAAAAGATTACACTAGTAATGCTAATGCCTGGCTTCACTGTACCCAGAATGAAAACAACAAAAAAGATCATTTTCAGATTACAGTGCGGTGAGAATGTTTTTTTCCCCCCAATTTTCTTTCATCTAGAAGATTGAACTCTGTCCTATAAAGCCTTTTGTCACATACAACAGTCACGGTAGTGCATATATACTTATAGTCAGACCTCCAAAAATATGTACGTGCCTCAGTCTTAAACACATCTTCCTTGCGAAGCTAAATTCCCAAACTGTGATGCCCATAGTCACAGCTACCCTACCAGCCACTGAGTGAAGCCTTTGGTTGGTAAATCCTAGATTGGGTAAGTCCTCCATGTGCTCGCAGCCAGCACAGAGGTTACCGATACCTCACATCTCCATTTCATGAGGATCCAAGATCTATTCATTCTTTTGTTCCTGCTACCAGGATTATTACCATGTCCGCTACAAGGAATATGCTGCCATTTATAAAATCCCTTAAGAGCTATGAGAGCTAGGAGCTCATGTGTCCTACTGCATGGCTCCTTGCCCATACCTCTCACCTAAGCCCCACGACTCCAACAGCCCAGCTGCACGCACACCAGCTTTACTAGAATGAGGAAATGTTTCTCTCTTTGTCAGGCTACCGCATGGGCCGGGGATTACAGCACACTCCGGGCACTGTCGCACATCTAGGAAATCCCATTTCCTGGGTGCACGCTTTACCTGGTAGCTCGTCCTGCAAAACTGGCCATCACCACCGCAGCCTTGTTTTAAAGAGCAAGTCCTCCTCCTGCCAAATGCTTAGCTATGAGAGAGAGACTCCCAGCCTCCTGAGCAGGGTGAGACCGTGGCGAGGTGCCAAGGCCTGCCTTGAGCTGGCCCTGTTCTGAGCTGGGGGATGGACCCTGTGACCCCCTGAGGTCCCATCCAACCTAAATTGCTCTCTGTGCCCTGCTGCATTGCACTACCTATAGGCTAATTCCCTGGTTAGCATGTGGGATTTTTCATCTCCCTGTGGAGGACGTGATTCTTCTCCTGGGTCCTCTGGGATGTCTGCACGCCCCTGTATGGTGCTTTGAATGGCCCTACGTGGGCAGGACCTACTTTTCAGCCCTTGCAACGCGTCCGTAGGAGCTGCATAAGCAGGCAATCTGGCTCCATCCTCAGCCACCCTCCTCATGCAGGCTTATCTCTGAACCCTTGCAGACTTCTCTTTAAAGCTGTCAAATGTTTGAGGAGTTCAGGTCTCTCTCATCTACTCTGGAATTTCAGCTTTAATTGTTTAGAACAAAGACTTTTCCAACTATAACTGAACATCTTTTGCCTCAAGTGTTAGCTATCTCTGTCTTTGCATGATTGTTTACTTCAAAGATTTTAAAAGCATTTTCCCTTACACTCTTCAGATGACTTGCTAGTGACACCATTCGTGCATTTAGTTCTTTTATCTCATTAAACCTATGGATTTCCAAAATATTAATGGCACACAATCATAAAGGATTCTCTCTCTTTTTTTTTTTCTCTCCCCTCTGTTCCAATGGAAATACCTGCTTTCTTACTACAGAAGAAGTACAAAAGAGGTGTTTCTGTGTCCTAAACCCCTCTTGTCCCATCTGTACCCACACACTGGCCAGCAAAGAAGTAACAGCAGGCACAAGTAACATGGGGAAGCGTTAGGATAAGTCATACAAATCTAAGAAAAAGCAGGGCAAGGACTGATTTTTGCGTGGTTTTGTGCTTGCCAGGGCACTGCTTTTCTGTTGTACTCTGTCTCCTGTAGTGCTCGATGCACTGGCTCAGCCTTCCCCAGATGGAGCAGTGTAATTCTCCCTCCCCACCAAGAGGGAGGCCCCATGTCTGACCGAAAAAGTGAGGTTTTGGAAAACAAATGGCACTTTGGTAAGCGTTTAGTAGACGTTCTGACTTGAATCACCACCTAGCTCCTGTTTACACTTGAAAGTTTTGTCATGTTGGTGCAGTTGTACCAGTAAAATCCTCCTACACAACGAGAGCTTCTTGCCTGTCAAACGCGTTCCAGCTTGGCAAGCAACATAAGCCATAACAACAAAACCACCTTTTTTGCTGGTGTAATTGTGTCTACACTCGGGCTTTTGTTGAAGTAGTTATGTCATGACAATCACCCTACACAACACAAAGCCTTGAAGTGCAAACCCAAATCTTAAATCTCGTCTGCCAAGCCAAATGTTATTGTGCTTTAGCACAATTATGGAAAACCAAGGTAGATTTGGTAGAAAGTGCTGACCGCAACCTCACAGTCCGTCTGCACGGACAGTTACGTTCCATTCAGCATTGTATTAGCTAACCAGGGATCCGCTGTGGTAAAATCTAATTTGGGTTTTAAATAGCTGCGGTTGAATAGGGACCAGCCAATCTGCCTTAAACTATATCACATATTAATAGGGCCAGGGTGGAATTTGCTTTATTTGAGCTTCTTTCTCACTAGCTTTACCTACGGATTCTTCCAACATACACTACTTTGGTTGTCATCTCTGTGAAGTCATTTTTCCCTTTAGGCTTTTCATATTCATTTTCCTTTTTTGACACCATGAAATGTAAACATATCTAAGCTGCCAATGAGAAAGAAACGTCTGTCACTTCGAGGGATACTCCATTGGATCTTTAAATAGTGACAACCTTATATTTTTTTGAATGGTTTAAATTAAACAATTTACAAGCACTAACATAGTAGATTATCAGTACAAATGACATTAATATGTCTTTTTAGCTGAGTATCAGTTTCTAAAGGATGTCATTAGCCACACTCAGATTAGTTTTCCCCAGTAGACCGTAATTCAGTCTTGCGTTTCTAATAGTCTGCTGCATTTTAATTATTTTTCTTTCACTGAGTGTTGCTAGGTTTCCTCAACAATGCAAATGCTGCCCTTCGGAAAACAATAACAGAAGTTATTAAAATTGGCAAGGCTGGGGCCTGAAGAAGTCAAAGAAAGTTACTTATTAGATCACAGAGAAAAAAACAACGCTATCTTACACTTACAGCATGAGTTTCACCTACCCCAAGTCTGAAGTGCATCCCCCTCCTGAAGGACTGAAACCAAGTTTGCCTTGGCATTAGCCACAGTTTGATGGTGAACCTAGAGGAGGCAGATATAGGCCTCTAGACCGAATGAAGGAGAAACTTCATTTGTCCCTGAGCTGCAACCACTCCTGCAGCACAATGTGGACCTGTTCAATCAGCTTTGCTTGTTTTAACAAAGTCCATCATCACGCTTTAAGTACTAGCTAACAGATTTGTAGCTGAACAGTTTGCTAGTGACAGGCACAGCAGCAAATGCAGAGCTCTATGTCCTGGTGACACCACTGGCAAACATGAATAGACAGTGGAATTAAATTAGGGTGTTGTATCTCTATTGCAGAATATACCGGGGGGTTCCTCCATGCCTCACGCTGGGTTTGCATCTCATCCCAGGCAGTGTTTGCACGGTGCCTAGCAAAGAGAGCCTGACCTCTGTGGGACCTCAAATAAAAATAGTCATCAGAGAGAACATCTCCACCACCACCACCAGCTGCAAGAAGGACAAGCTTACAGGGCAAAACAAGGACCAGAGGTGCAGCAGAGCCCTGGCATGTGCTTTCAATCACAGGACATGCAGTAGATGCAGGGGCTGAGGCTTTCAGAGAACCGGGAGGGGACAGACACTTCTGATGGATTTCAGAATTGCTTTTTGACTACAAGAACAGTAAAGGAATAGTGGCTGGTATTCCACTCCGGGGCTCAGAGTCTCATATTAAATAATGAAATTCTTGCTTCACTACTCAAGCAAACACACCCGAGAGCATTTTTCTAAAAACAAACAAAAGTGATGCAAATGCAATTTTAATGCTGGCACTCAGCCTATGAGTATACTACACCCCTTGCTTTTGCGTGGTGGCAGGCTGAAATCAGAATATATATATAGGCATACATAGCTGTTTAAGGTCAATCCTGCTGGGCTAACAGTGGGGTTTTCTCTGACCATGTATTTACCATCTATCAGTGTCATCAGTATCACCACAGGAGAATATCATCTCTTCTTTGCCATAAGTGTTTGTTGTTATCCTCTGCAGCACCGATCGATTTCCCAGTAGAGATAATAATAAATAACTCTCACAGCAGTGATACCATGCACCTGCAATTTTCCAAGAAGAAAGCATGAAGAAAGATGCCTAAGAAAAGCAGAAACTTTCTTCTTCAAAGCATCCTGTGTAATTTTGGAAAATAAACAGTGTAATTTAGGTGAAGAATTGCAAACCAGACAACCCCAAAGATTCATTAGTGCTGACGTGTCTTTTACCTCCGGGCTACCGCGTGAGTCTAGACCAGGTGAGCAGTGGCCACATGTTGTTACGACCTGACAGCCAAGGAGAGAAGAGGTGGTGGGAACACTCAGGGTTTGCATGAACGGCTGACCACAACACAGAGACCCAGCACCGAGCACTGTACGCAGGTTAAAGATCCCTTTCAACTCCCAGCGAGAAATAATCCCTTTTGATCCGGGTGGAGGAACAATTGCCCTGCTTGGGAAGCTAGCTGGCCTCGCTGTTGCCCATTCTGTGCCTATCGTATGAAAAATGAGTACAGGCAGATCTCCAGGCCGTCCAAATTGTCAGAGTTTGGGTCACTGACTTCAAAGTAATTACCATTATTTACACAGCAGAGGAGTCTGCCCAACAGGGTTCATATGCACTGAGGTCAGCCTGAAGATTTTTATGAATGTTACATATATTTCTTAAATATGACTACTGTAGATTAATTATCTCATTTTTTTAAAGTTACAAAATATGCTTCTCAAATTAATTGCGTTGGATTTTTTTTCCAGTCTCACACCGTACTAGATTTCAAACCTGGAAGTTAATTTTATAGGAATAAAGGATTTGATTTTTTACAGTGTTTTACCTCATTTTTGCTAGAAAAGTACATTTAAAGATTTTTTTTCCTGTGTATGCGTTTATTAATCTAGCCTCAAATTATGATGTTTTTGTCCTTTTCAACCTTCAGTAGCTAGGAACAGGACATACCGTGGTACTCAGGGAATTCCCAATTCGCTGCCAACTTGTACCTTTCCTCTCTAAATGACATGACCCATTCTCCCGATAGCACGTTTCCCCAACAAATGATCTGCTGGATATGAAATTGTATTAAACTGTAAGACAGAAACCTAAGACAAAGTACACCTGTCGTTGCAGATTACAAAACACAGACAGAACATCTTTTTAAACTATCTTAGGGGAAGAAAGACAGCTGCAGCCTTGTTGCATAACAACAGCCATTTTGATTGCTCCACAGCACACGAACAGCAATGAACAGACTTTGTGATTAATTAAATTAACTAATTAAAACCTCCTCCAACCTGATTTGAGCATTTAGTTAGTCAAAAGAGTTGTTTACGTCCTATACGACAAAGCAACTGGGGTTAGTATAATTAATTAAAAGTAATGGTGAATGGTTTGGAGGGTCTGGGGTTTATGTATGTTCCTTGGAGGGCTGAACAAGAGATTAAAAAAAGATTTTAAAAAGTGACAGCAGCTCGGTGTTTCCCTGACCCCAGCTTTGTGTGCGAGCTGTAATGCCCCGGTGGCTCGGGCCTGCTCGGGTGCGGGTGAGAGGAGGGACCCGAAAGCCGCGTGACAGGGCCACCAGCCAAACACCCTGCCCGTGCCACTCCTCCGAAGTACGCAGGCTGGCAGCGGCGTGTGGGTGTTTTCAGTGCCATGGGGTATCCGAAGGCAAGCAAGGGGAAGGGCCTGGGTAAACGGAGGACTTGCTTCTCCCCATGGGGAAGGCGGAGTGATGGCAGAGGCCTGGGCGGCTCGTGGTCCGCGCGGCTTGTGGTCCGCGCTGTGATCGATCTGGACACCCCCAGTCAGAGTAATCAACAGCACCACGTCTGCTTCAGGTGTCCTTCATCAAGGTGCTCCAGGATCCCTTTTCCACCTCTGCAACTGCCATTACTACTTCGTACTAGTGAGGTGCCACACATCTTTTCACCTGCTTTGAGTCTTTAAGTCTTTAACGCATACAACATGAAACAAAAAACATCTCTTCCTAGCCACAGTAGTAAGGGATTTCTTGTCATTTTCAGAGCAATTTTTCAGGAAAGAAATATTTCCTTGGTAACAGGGAGACCTATTGATCTACTGACATCCATGTCAAATAACCCGACTGACCACGCTCCCTTCCCCAGGGCTCCTTCGTTGCCGACTGCCCCACTTTTCCAGTAGTTTAAAGATCCCCAATGGGGGGATTTTGTTTAAACATTTTGTTTTGTTTAAACATCCCCAATGGGGGATCTAATCAAGTAACACACAACTTTTCCAAGTAGCATTTTTCTCTTGCAAGCACCCATCTTGCCAATTAAGTCCAATCCTTTGGTCTACCAAACGGTGGACCAAATAAATGATTATATACTTTAAGAAGATTCAGTGCTTCGGACCGGAGCTGTGAATACAATTGGCTGAAGCGCACAACTGACTTTTGCTTCAAAGAGGAAAGTTCACTCAACCAGAAGTCTGATGACTGTAATAAAGGCAAGGTAAATTTTCCCTGGGTTGAATTTTGGTTTGGAAGAAAGGCATACTGAAAGACTCGCACAGGCATGCAGAATAATTCCATAAACTGAGAAAAAACAGTTTATCGGATAAGCATCTGCATTAATTTTTTATCCAGTCTTATTCAAAAGAAATTAATGTCTTTGGTACCAACAGACTACATTAAGATTAGTTCTGAACCTTTGGAGAAGATTGTTGTGGTCGGCTGTCTGTTTCTCAGCAAAGACTGACTTCACAATGAGGAAAAGAAGACAAAAGAGCGGTTCTGTGGCAGAACAGCACACGTGCCAGCTCCGTGAGCAGGGCAGGGAGAGGGGCAGGTCCCAGGAGAAGTGAAGGCATCTCCAGCAGCCCCGCAGGGGAGGTCTGAGGTAGAGGAAGAGCAGCTCGTTCTTGAAAGGTTTGGTATGAACAGAAGAGCCTTACAGACAGTTGGCAAAATGCTTCGTGCCGAGAGCTTTTGGGCCAGGATCAGGGTCCTAGATGTCGCCTTTCCATAAAGAATACTTGAAAAAATAACAGTAGCGGTGAAGGGTATACATTGGGACAGGGATAGAGAGCTGTGATAAAATCCCAATTATCCTGTTGCCTCATTCATTTTTTTTTTCTTTGCTCTTCTTTTCCCTAAGTTTTCACTTTTTTCTCCTTCTCCCTTTCTCTCATTCACACTGTGTTTGAGAAAGTATTCCTTTCTATGGACTTCAGTGGGCTTTGGATCAAACCCTCCCATACATCTGTAGTTCATTACATTTTTTAACATACTTGCTTCACAGTCTTTGTGCCATATTTTGCTTGTTCAGAGGAAGCAACGTCAAAATTTGATTGTCTGGTCAAACTCCAAAGAAGAGCTAATACTCCACCCTTGCCAGAAATCACATGCCAGCTCAGCTCCTTCGTGCTTTAGAAAGCTAGCTTTCTCTTAGCACGGTTTTTCACTGCTGCTATGAGGCCACATTATACGATACAATAAATTGCTTGCCCCCAGAGAAAATTGTGATTACAGAAACACAGTGAATGAATTCTTTACTTCTTCAGAAAGCTGCTTCTAAAAAAAAATACAAAACAATTTTATAGAATCTGCTGTAATTGATTTGGTGCTCTTTTGTAGTAATGTATGGATTCTTTATGATTACTTGCTTTTAGGAATGCTTGCTTTTTGAACGGTGATAACTATGTTACTGTCACTACCAGTGCAGGCAAAGGAAACTCGTGGCTCTCAATCTCTTGCCCTCACGAGTCGCTCCTCCAGTATGCTGAAAGCATTAGGTGCGTTGAAATTTATGGCTCATCAAAGCCCATTCAACTTTCAGCAAGGAAGTGTTTTCTCTCCCGATTTAAACTGGTAAGTAACTACAAAGAATCAAAGGAGGAAGAATGACTCAAAATAAAGTAAAAAAACACTCAAAGATTGTTAGGACCCCATGCCAGGATTATTGACCTGAAGATAAAGTTGGCATAAAGAAATGATATACGCTTCAATGTGGCAAACAGTAAGGTTAAAAAAAAAATAAATCCCTTGCCTATGTATACAGGATGGTGGGCTAGTCTAGCCTAAAATCCATGAGTCTGAAAAAGACTTGAGGTGGATAAGGAGTCTCTGACCCGGTCCTTTGGCCAAAGACATTTAATCAACGGTTGAATGAGAAAAATCCCAAGTAAAGGTTTCATTTTTCTACAGAATTGATTACTGCTAAAATACTGTACACATTGAGACACCAACGTTGCCTGAGTCTCAGAGAAATGAAATGCCCCCAGGCATAATGTACTGGGTGTTTCTGCAGCTCTGCCAAGAAAACCTCCCCGGCAGGGGTCAGGGACGGCTCCAGCTCAGTGGATCTCAAGCAAGGGTTGTAATTAAATAGATGGGGACTTTGATACCTACTTCTTACTTTTCCTCCCCCTTCCTTTTCTTACCAGCTTTGGTATCAAAGACCTTCACCCTCTAAAGCTTATTACCTTGAACCTGGACTCAGAAGAAATGCATCCATCCCCCACAAACCCCAAGGGAAGAGGATTCTCTCTCCCTGTCTCATTACAGCTGTAACAGTACTGCTGCTGTCTCCCCTGCTTGGGTCACACTGGAAAAAAGCAGATTTCAGCGCTATCTGAGAAGGATTACAACTAGATGCTCCCCAACAATAACACTAGGATTCTCACTGACAGAAAAATACAAGCAACAGAAAATGCCCTTCAAAAGGCGCACCACAAATGAGTAGCGTAAGCAGGGGAACACACAGCCACGGAAGATGATTCTCGTGTCTGTAACAACAGAGACGTGTGTCCCCTGTGTGTGCACATCTGTTGTGCAGTCCCTCTCTGAATATTTGCTGGCAGCGTTGTAAATGTCTGAGCCACTAAGCAGATTTTATCTTCAAAACCTGTGGCCAAATTCTTAAGAACACATTAGCGTCCGTAAAATGACAGACAGGAGCGTGTGCATGCGTTTTTGTATTATCTCATCAGCTTTGCTTTTCAAGAAAAACTACGATGCCCTTGCTTAAGTATTAGTGGAAATTTGCCTGAAAAAGAGCACGAACACCAATGGATTTATTTTTTTTCCTGACCAGTATCTGCCCAGCAGTAAAAGCCTTTAACACTGGTTAATCGTGACAAAAGTACAAATTTTGCATGTTAGGGGTTGTGCCCAGAAGCCAGCAGCCCTGCCTCCTGCCTCCTGCTACAGAAGGCTGCAGCTCAGCGTTTCAATTGTTCAGCCACGTGGAGGAGAAGGAAAAATAGCTAAGCATTTCTAAACCCTAGCTTATGTCAGCTGCTGGTTTTCTGGAGAGCATCTTTTCACCTTAAAACGCAGTCCGAAATAGTAAGAGGCTGCACAGCGGAGTACCGTATACAGAGGCGCTTAATGAAACCAACAGCTGATGGGTTTAGAAAGACAAGTTGTGTGCTCGGTTTGATGATGAACACGTTGTGGACATTGGAGTAGGAGGACTTCTTACACTGGCAGCACCAGCTGGGAGCTCGCTCACCCGGTTCCCTTCCCTGACCTTAGCTAGTGACTCCTGGCATTGCCTCAGGCAGACTGATTACCTCCTGGTAACACTTAGGAAAATCAGGTGAAAGGCTTTCCAAGGCTTTTTTTTTAGGGAGAATTATCCATTAAGTGAAATGATTGAACTGGGATTAAGAGTGTTTCTAAAAATACCTTCTTGTTCAGTCACAGGTTGTTTGGCCTCGATGCATGAATTACTGGGTTAAATTATACAACGTAAGCAGGAGTTCAGAGCAGATGATCATAACAGTCCCTGCTGGGCTTAATATCCATGAATTAACCCACAGGAGGGGACAAACGCAATGAGATGGCTCATACAATTACTGGTTCTAGCTCCTGTCCCCTCTTTTCAAGATTTGTGAAGCAGCTCCCGAGCCACAGGAGCTTACAGAAGTGCATCACCCAGTGCTGGCTTAAGGCAGGGGTAAAGCCTCCACAGGACTTCACTGACTGAAGCTACGGGTACTGCTCCTTCTGTCCCAGCCAGCCAGCACGAGGCAGCTGACTGCATTTCAGGATTCACTGTACGCCTGTAATTTATTAGGCTGTCATCTCCAGAAGAAGCATTGTTGAAGAAGAATGACATAGTCCTTCCTTTTTAATTTATTGTCCCAATAAAATTAATCACTGACCTCCAGCTCCTAGAAAACTCCACAGAGGAAATCAAACTCTGAAGTTCATCCATTCTCGTCAGTGGCAAATGGAGCAAAAAGTGAATCATTGCACAGGCCTAGATGCAAAATATAAGTGACCTTGGAGCAGCAATCGAACTTTAAAAGTTCATGTTTCATAAAAAAAAAAAAAAACACATCAAAATGAGTACTTGGAAAAGGCAATATTGATTTGGAAGCTTCCACATACTTTAAAGCATTTTTCAGATGTAGTTTGCAGTTGTTCCAGGATGCAAGAATCAAGGAGGCATCCACCCAGGGCAACCATGATCTAAATAAGGGAGATGCACAGCGGCTGCTGTCACACGAATGACAATGCAGAAATCCAATCCAGCATTTGCTGTGAGTTGGGCACCCATTCAAAAGGCAGCTTCCAAGGAAGTTTATGATACATAGCCACAATCTTGTATGGGATGCCCTACATAAATCAGGGCATGCAATTGCTCTGCATGCTCCGGGCACACTTCCACCACCACTGCACTTGCAAGGAATCAGGGACAAGTGCGAAAGATTACAGAGAGTCCTGGGCTTGTGAGCTGAGCCATGCATGAACACCAGGATGGCTGGTCTTAAGCTCTCCCATCCACAAAGCTCAGTGTACAGGGCTAGGTTTGCCAGGACCTGGGAGGCTCATCCTCTCCTCCCCACGCTGTTAGCGCTGCTCAGTGAGCCACGCACACACTGTGTGAGGAACCAAGCAGCTTCTCCCATCACTCCATCGGGCAATGCTCTGCTTTGCCAACACGGATGTGCAAAGCCTCATAACTCCTCCTTATACAGGTTTTACTAGCCCATGCATGAGTGAGGAGGGTATGACATGGAAACTCAACAGCCTTAAAAAATATTCCAGCGCCTCAGTTAGTGTCAAAGAGTTTTGAAGGAAGATCAATGCCAGAAATTTGAGATCCCATCACTTATTACAGCTGAGTCCATACCAGTGCCGCACAAAGCAGTCCAAGGCTACTCAGCTAAATGAGTAGGGACTGTAATTTTCACGAGTCTGTAGAGGATATGTGGAAATCAATAACATCATCCTAACTTTGCCACTAACTTGCTACGGTTAAGTCACTTATATTCTCCATTTTCCCTTATTCCTACATGTAAAAAGACAGTTTTTATGACTGTTCTTACAGAAATACTGGAAGATTTGCTTAGCTAATG
Organism: Anser brachyrhynchus; assembly: GCF_964034855.1. Lineage (NCBI taxonomy): Eukaryota > Metazoa > Chordata > Aves > Anseriformes > Anatidae > Anser > Anser brachyrhynchus. The sequence goes on from NC_137696.1 coordinate 34,271,372, forward strand.
TTTTTCCAACACTGCAAGTATTAAAGTACTCAACCCCTGAATTTTATCACCAGCATGGATAGTGAGAGTGCCAGCACTTACAGCAAAGAAGGAGACAAGAAAAAGCAGTTTTAGCAGAGATGGAGCTGAGATTGAAATGCGTTCAATCTTTACAAGCCAATTACCGTGTCACAACTGCATGTTCCAGCACTCGCCTAGAAGTCCAGACACCGTGGAGTCACACAAGCTATTTGTTGCTTTTCATAAACAAGAGAGTGATTCCCTCATCTCCTCAAACACATCTCACCTTTGTTCTTACTGGTTCTTCACATACAACTTACCATTTCATATTTTAAAGTCTTTCTTCATGACAGAGAAAATGAATTAGCTCAAATGTCTTACAGAGGAGATATTTACAGATTTGGTTGATAAATGCTGTGCTTCAGACTAGTCTGGTTTTGCATGGCAGATGTACAGTCAAAAACTACCAAAATTATTATGAAGAACAGGGTAAAAAACTCGGGTAGTATAAAAGTAGTTTCAGTTGGCCTAAGATGCCTTATACTCTGAGGGTCTGGCCACGAACAAAGAGGAAGCTTGCCAAACACAGCTTTTCCTCAGCAATCGTGTATCTTTCAGAAGCCAGTCAGGTCCCAAGTAATTTCCTCTATTAAACCCAGCTCAGGTGTTCCTTCCTCTTGCAGAAGCACTGGGAAAATGTACCCAACAGCATCATACACATCTGTAAAAGCAATTTAGCTGCCCAGGACCACGACTAGTATTTCCATTTGCACACTGTACTATCAAAGAAGCTTCATACCCACCTACAGTTCATAAGGAAACACATTTTTCAAAGCCATCTGAGCTGACACCTTTATCAGAGAACACTTTCTGACTCACTGAAATCAAGATCCTGTTCAGCAATAAAAATCATTGTAAAAAATAGACTTTGTGTCTTGCCCAAGACATGAACAGGCTTCAAACAATGATGAAACACACACAGATCCCCAGCAGCCTAAACTCACAGCATGGCACGTACCAGCAGCTATCTGTACAAGAGTAAGACTATCTTATACGTGTTCATAATTTTTCTTCTTTCATTGATTCCATTGAGATTAGACTATTCGCATGAGCAAACGTACGCATTTGATCAAATAAGCTTTTATGATAAGATTACATGCTGTACCAGAGTTTGCAAAAGAGCGCTGCTACCAGAACATGCAGTGCTCTGCCATCAACTGCTATATATCTATTAACCCATTTTACCAAACAACCTTGCCCTGCAATGCTTGTACCTGTACTCTGGTTTGAAATAACATTAAACAACATGGTCCATCATTAATACTGCTCTGGCTGAAATATTTTGCGCGCCTGCAAGTGATTTAAAAAAAGTTTTAGTGGGAGAGATGTGCGGTTGATATACTGAGGGTTTTTGCTTCCCTGGAAATGCACCAGATGCTTTTATCCACTGCACCTTGAAATACATCATTTACCCACCCCTACTCAAGCCCACTCACTTTTAATTGTCATACGTGCAGCAGCGTCAGCAGCATTGGCAGGAGTGGCAAGAAACCCAGCAGAAGAAATAACATCGGCAGCAACAGCTGTGGGATCGGTGACAGCAGAACCTTCTACCCACAAAAGTCTACCTTATCTATTTTAAAAAGTGTAGGGTCAACACTTGTACCAGCTGATATAACAGAAGCCCAACATAGTAGCATTGATCTGCTCCCATCTTTTCTGACGCCAACGATACGAGAGCCATTTACTCGACCTTGGAATATCAACATTTTGACCTCAAGTTCTTTGGGCCATCACCGGGCAACCTTCTCCAAGGATCAGGCGACTATTGTCCAATTTCTATGATGACATGAGGAATAACGTTATTTGATCTCACTCTGTTTATCTTTCTCAATCCTTTTGTCTCTTGCCTGCTCCTCCTGTTACCCAGCATACAATGTGCTCCTTAAGAGATCCAGGGTGCATTGTCTCAGGGAAATAGCAATTAATTATTAAACCTGTCTCTACAGCAGCCTTCCAGGTGTTGAGACAATCTGTAAGCCAAGCACTGATGTTTATCTCTGTAACATGGCACTACTGCATGAAACATGACAGCCAAACTCCTGCACAAGTTTTGTTGTTGTTGTTTTCTTCATTCTCTTACAGTGCAAAAATGTCTTTTTGCAGAAAAAAAAAGCCTGTGGTTATATACTCCCTTCTACCCTGTTTTGGGTGAGCACACATTGCTGCACAAAACCTCTCACTGATTTTAGTACTGTACTTATCTCCTCTGCTCTGTGTGCAGTCAGGAGCCAGGAACCTTGAGCCAAGTTTAGATATGTCACCCACCACCGGCAAGGCAGCTGACTTCTTGCAGGGTTACACATCCCTACATATCATCTAGCTACTTTTAAGATTGTCCTTGGAATGGGAATAGGGTGGGCAAGGGCTGAGGATCTGCTGCTGGCAATAAGCAAAATGGTGGGGTAAGATTTTGTGTTCCAGGTATTTTCAGAGCTGCAGTGGTCAGAGGAGCTGGTGGTGAGGAGGTCTCCCGAGATCTACAGACCAGGACAGGAGGCAGCCTGAGAAGATGGCTGTACCCCAACTGTACTATGATACAGTGCCAGAATTGCCTTTAACCCCCAGCAGGAACAATGAAGAAAGCCCAAATGTCCATTTGAGCCCTATTATGCCACCATTTGAAAAAAAAAAAAAAAAAGAGGCACAAAATTAGAGCATTAAAGCCAAACATGTTTTTTACAAGGCCATGGCAGAGAAATCTATGGGGAAGTGCCAAGCCTGGAAGGATTACAGAATGACGCTGCCCCCCAAAATAGCTTTTTGGATGGGAAACACTCATTAGTACATTTTGCCTTTATTACTCTTATTATTACCTCATGGTGTGTAATAACACACTAACAAACCCTCTCAGGGAGCTAAAACTATTGTCCCAATCACTGTGCAAACACATAAAAAAGCAAGCCATTCAACAAGCACTGTTACACAAGATTCCAGGTTGAGTGTCTTGTGGCCATTTGAAGGTACAAATTTAGCTTTTTGGACACTGATTAATGCATCTCCCTTATGAATAGTTTGTTATCTCTTAAGACGCAAATACATCAGCTACCTCCCTTTCTGTCACATGGCCTAAGAGCTCCTCTCTGCTCCAGCTAGCTGCCTACTTGTACAAGACTTGTAGGAATTCAATTACTTTTGAGCCTGCTCTCCGTCAGCCAAATTGAATCAGCCAGTGTATTCAACAGTTATTTGAAGTTGTACAGAGCACGATCACCTAAGCCTCATTTCCTGAGTAAAGCAGACTGGCAATTCCGACATCTAAGAGCTGATGACTTGCAATGGATGCATGAAATAAATGGGAAAATAAGAAGAGAAGATGGTAGGAAGGCTGGAGTTAGGTAATAAGAAGCTCAGCATACTATTGTGCAAGAAAATTAACATTAGTCACAGTCCAATGCTGGCAGCTGGCGCCAGCTAGCAAGGCATTTAAAGGAAGGGTTGGAAGCAGGAGGGGGGCAGCAAGGTGGGTTCTTGCCCCAGATTTTCTCATATATATGAGGCAGCACAGAGGGAGGCATCAAAAGCACCTGAGGGAAAAGTTAACCAGGAGTAGGCGGATAAGCAGAAGTGGTTGTGTCAAATTAGCAAGGACCAGCTGCTTACCCCTGGATTGAGCTGTGCTGCTCCAAAGAGACCGACGTGCCCCCAGCCTGGCCGCTGTGGCTTGTAGGTCTTCCCTGCCCTGCCCAGGGGAGGGGGAAATGGAACCGTGTTTCCAGGTGCCTCCTTTATGAAGTCACAAAGCTTGGTGCTTCAGTACGGGAAAGGGGAGAGGAGCTAGCCGCGTGCTGAGAGACATCTCGACGTGCTTGTGGCACTGCTTGTGTGGTGGGACGTGTCCAGGCCTCACCTCCCCTCACGGCAGGTACTGGTAGTTGGGGTGGAAAGAAGCTGGATTTAAAGAAACGTGCTTTGCCTGTGGCACGTTTTGGCTGACACGGGCCTGGTGAGAAGGAGCAGACTACAGGTGCTGGTGGCTGACTGGTGGGATATGTTGGCCACAGCGACAAAGAAAGGCAGGAGAGATTACAAGGGAATGCCAGGCTCTGTGGAGCCAGGACCACTCACCGGTTTGACTGTTTCATGTATCCATAAGGCAATGTCAGATTTTACATTTGGTCGTTTGGAGACAAGCCTGGAACAGATAAACGTGAGAATTATTAGCTGAAGCTGTGCTGAAGCAGACATATGCTCTGGCTCTAGGAAACCTGCTCTCCTTCCTCTACCTGCATCAAGAGTAGGAGATGGCAGGCTCATCACAGCCATTTTCCGGCTCTCTGCTGGCAGAGCTGTCTTGTTCCAGGAGAATTTTTTTTCCACTGGCTAAGCCCGATGTTTTAAGGCCCACGAAGGCTTTAAAGCTGCTTACAGATGGCAAAGTGACCTTTTCAGATTGCAGACTCTGAGGCTGACTCGTGAGCTGATAGACCCTGAACAGAGAGAGCAAATTTGCTTTCATATTTCTGAAGTGTCATGTATTTGTAAGTTATAAATAATAAATGTAGCACGGTCCACAGAATATATATTCCACCTATTTGATAATACTCCACACCTGTAATAAGCTTTTTAGCTTAAAATATTTTTGATCTCAACCATTATCTGAGGCCGCGGGCCTCAGAACCACCAATGCAATGGAAGGAGAAGGGCAAATACCGTACATCATGCTCCTAAATATGAACACAAGATATGGGGCAAGCCATGGGCAAACCTGAGCGGGTCCCTGCTCTTCACATCAGAGCCCTGCCACCAACTGCCAATATTTGGGAGGAAAAAACAGTTCCCCTCTCCTCACCATTTCACTGAGCTCACATTTGCTGTGCCTCTGCTAGCGCTAAAACACTGTCACCGTAATGGCCGAGTTTGTTTGCTTTCTATCAACATGCTTATTTAATATCTTTTCTTTTACTAATGAGTCAGGCTTCTTCTATGACACAGAAGACATCCATATTGCATGAGGTGGGGGACCTAAGCATGGCTAGCAGGCTCTGTGTGTTTCAGTCGGCAAGCATGCTGTTAACAGCAATGAATAAACAAGCGAGCGAGCGGCCTGAGTGCCCAGATCCAAACCAGGAGCAAAGCACGCAAAGGTTAATTGGCAAAATGCCACAGCAGCCATTCTGCAGGGGGAATTTATGGTTTACAAGCATCCGAGTAAAAGACTGCTTTAATCACCAGATTATACTAAGTACTTGCAAATTTTAATACAGTAAACCAATATTTTTTCTACTTTAGCATTAAAAAAAACTTTTAAAATATGGAATCATCATATCATCAGATTCCTATAAAGCCCCCCCCAACCCCCAAGTAAAGCAGTAATATTATAAATAACACCAGAGACATCTCTGAGAAACAGATATGGGAGGCTGGGGGGGAACAATTCACCCCCCCACTCCCCCTTTATTTTTTCCCCTTGTGTTTTGTGTGACAGTTTGCCTGCAACCACTTGCCCCACGGTGCCTGCATAGGGTTATTTCCTCCTCTTCTTGGGAGAAAACAGGAGGGCCAGCAACACCCACACACAGTGCTCAGAGCTGCCAGGGCACGGCCCTTTTGGCTTCCACAGGCACCTCCCCTGCCCGTCACACTCTTTGGGTGACAGGTTTGCCAAAATGAGGGAGGTGGGTTCAGGGAGCCCCCACAGGGGTGGTCCCCATGCTGAGGACACAGCACACACAGAATCCCACCAGTCCTGGGGAAGCTCCTGCAGGAGCCAGGCACAGAGCCTGGCTTGAAGCCTGTTGAAAATGGTATGCTAAATATCCTATTGTGCGCTTACATGGTATTTATAGACACCATCCATCACACGGGCTCTAAATGCATTAAGTCGAGATTCGCTTAAAGACTGGTGTTCTCCTAGACTCCTAAAAAGGACTGAGAGAAATGAAATAATTGCAGCCCTCACCTCATTTCTGGGGATTCAAACAGGTCTCTGGTGCTCGGCAGGCTTGGTTTACATCCCAACTCAGCCTCAGCTGGTGGTATTTGTCAGAGAGATGACGGGAAGCACTCCCAGGCTGACCTTTTGGGCTAGTTGACATCAACCTCACCTTTGTGAATCAAGAGTCTGTGGGGTGACATCCATATGGGATTAACACGGCGTAAGACAGACTGGGCTTCAAAACCTTCGGGCCTGGCAAAGGCCAGCACAGAGCACACAGACTCAGCCCCTCCAAGCCAGCGTGAGCAAGTGACCTCCTACACCCCAGGTTAGCTCTCACCCCAGGTGGCTCTGACCGTAACTGATCACAGCTGGGCTCCCTCTGGTTGCCTTCAGCTGGAGGAAAGTCTGCAGCACGACGCAGAAAGCATATGTGAACTGCAGACCTTGTTCGAGGAGCTGCTGGCAGCGTTTTCAGTGTGGATGTGGTGGCATTACAAGGAGTGTTTGAGCAGGAGTGCAAGGGGGAATGCTTGATTTTTGGTCTCCTGAATGTAATTTATGCAGCCATAGCAGATGTCCCATAGCCTAGGAGACAGGGGCAGCAGCAGGCAGCACTGCTGTGCTAACCACTGGCGCAGAGAGCGGTAGGCACGGTGCCTCTGTGACGAGTGGATGCACTTACTGTCCTGACTTGGACTCTTAGCTCTCAAATTAATTAGTTAACCTCCCAGCCTGGCTGCTGATGTTTTTAATTGCTTTTATCAATTCATCAGTGTTGTTTGCAAAAGTATGATATTACTTGTAAGACGTTCTCGAGAGAAGCAGCATTTCACATTCTGAGTGGTACGAGAAGCACAAGTTAGGCATAAGATAGCATGACTCGTTGCAGGAATGCTGCTGCTTATTCCCTGCATAACTGACCTACAAGGGCAGAGCAATGTTAGGTACCACGCAGTCCATAGATTTGCTTATGCATGCAAAACCTCCTCTGCAAATTTCAGCAGTGCCTATACCTCTTGTGCAAGAGGGTAAGCTGTGATGCAGTTTGCTTTCTCTTCCTAACAGTAATTAGATTATTTTTTGGTGGTGTTTTGTTAACTGTGCTGCAGAAAGTCAAACCACGGGCAGCTTTCTTCCACAAAGCAATCCAATTAGTTAAGATTGTGGATGGATTAAGGTTTAATACTCCACACAGATGCCTGGCTGGAAATCATTTAGGTTAGTTAGCTCTTATTCAGAAACAAACAAACAAGAGTGGAGGATAGCACCACATGCAACCTAGGGACTGGAAGGTGGAGACCAGCAGATAATGAAAGGTCTCTCCTTTATTATCACCCTTAGAAAAGGGAGGGCCAGATGAGCCGGGACATGCGGAGAAGGACAGGTATGTAGGTCACCGTGGCATACAGAAAGGCGCGGAGCAGAGCCTGAGCAGCCACCTGCATGCAGTGCCGGATTGAAGAAGAAAGCGGGGGCACCTCCAGAAGGAGCACTGTGCATGGATCAAGGACCAGCGGGAGGCCCCAGTCCAAAGGAAAATGAAAACCCTGTGCCCAGCCTTCCTCTTCCTCTGGATGGCAGGTGGCCATCTTGGCCACTGTCAGGAGATAGCCGAGGAAAAGATCTTTGAGAAAGAATTCCTAGGATTGTGCAGGGTCAAAAATGGGGAGGGCAAACAGGTGCAGGGGGTATGCAGACAGCTGCATGTACAGCACGGGGGATTTCTTCTCCTTGGTCCCACTCGTCCTTGTGTTCTTTTGTCTAGAAAAAAGTCAGAGAAGGGAGAAGGGAAGAAAGACTTCTCTCCTAGGGCATAAAACACAAATGAGGCAGACAGCAGCGTGGTTGCAAAGCTTCAGACATTCATTGCTGGGAACGGGTTAGGAGAGATCTGAATCCAGCTTCGGCAGGGTGAGTCAGCAGCCAGGCTGCAGCCCCAGCTGAATAGCTTCTGTAGCTCTTGGAAATAAAGGTTGCCAGCACATAAATGCCAATCAAGTGGGCACGGCAGACTTAGACATGATCGCATGAGATCATCCCGGAGGATCAGCTACTCGTCAGGAGCCAGGGAGGGCCAGAAGCGCCGACAGTCACTTCTCCACTGCTTTCTAGTGAACGCTGCTCAGAGCCACGTGGCTTCAGAGGGCACCACAGTTGTCACCTACCAGGCAGTTCCCTTGATTATACGGTGCCGTAGAGCGGTAATAGACGGCTATTTCCCTGCTCCGTGAGGTGGGTATTTCAGGACACAGCATTTTAAATAACTGTTTATACATTAACATCTCGCTGCAATGGAATCATCAAGTGTTTCTGAGGTTACGTCGTGCCACAGGAGCACAGACCAGGACGCAGAGCTCCCTGACCTCCGGCCTGGGTACCACAGGGTGCCACAAACCCCGCCGAAGAGCCAAGGGCTCAGCACGGCAAGGGAGCTGCTTTGGCTGCTAGCAACACGCGTTTTGGCAACCTTTAAATAGCTCGAATATGGCGGGAGAACCACAATGCTGTGAGCATCTCAATTGCAGCAGGTCTTCTGTCCTCATCAGAGCAACATCACTGTACCGGGTACTCTGCCGCCGCCAGGTCTGAGCAACGTGCTACCTGCTTACCAGGAATACCTGCCGCCGCTGGGGCTGACAGAAGGATAAGCCCGCTCCTGCACAAATTGTGAGTTTGAAACGTGCACTGCAGTATTCGTTTCACGCTGGAATGAAATCTGAATGTTACAAGTCTTCAAAAAATAATTGATTAGGATTGATCATTATGCAGTTGGTTTTTGTTTGTCTGTTTAAATCTGCCTCGTGAGTTTTTGTGTTGCTATAAAACCAAACATTTTTCATGGAAAAAAGAAATGCCTCATTCCAAAACGTCCCCCAGATTTTAACCAGGACACTTCACCACCATCCAAAATGTGAATTTCTGTGGGCCTGTGTTTTTGCTGGCCTGCAGTGGCTGTAACTGGTTATTGTTTTTCTGTCCAGTTCTAATCAGTATAGGAATACCCAAAAAGACCGCGATGAAAAACTATATCACGCTTCTGTATCATCAAAAATGTATTTATAACAACCAAAGATTGCAGTCACTAAATGTAGTTTATTTAAACCCAGGAGCTAATATGAGATAGCAGCAAAAGGCTGGTGTGCGGTAGCTGAGCCTATGCTAGAAAAACTGCAGGAAGAGCCAGGCCATCACGTATTTTCTTTTCTGGTGAGCAGCAGACCATATCAAAAATATGAGATTAGGAGCAGGCCGGTCATTTTAACTAACTTTGTACTTAAAAAATGGCTCGCAAGCAGCAGGCTTAGAGAGACCAGGAAAACAAAATCGGGTTCTATTATCAGCAAGTCAAATTGTGAAATGACATCAGGAACATTGCGAAGATTATATCGTGGATTTCACAACATTTGGTGCTGTTGTATACAACTCTGTAATTACATGAAAATTGCTACTTTCATTTAAAAGTAAAAAATGTCTCCAGCCTTGAAAGTTTAAAAAAACATTAACCGAGCACTCGAAATCCAAAAAGCAAACAGGGAAAAAGCACATCAAACTAACTATTAAAAAACAAAACTACTCAGGATTTTCCAGCAGATAGCTCATGATGTGTGGTGGTCTGAGTTCAGCTGATAGCTGCTGGCTGCTCAACTGGAAAAAAATTTGGCTTTCTTGAGGGAGAGGCAACTAAGAGGGAGTATCTGTTTTTATAAGATAAGAGAGTAAAGTATAATGGCCATGTGGCTGGTAGGAAGGAATATTTCTAGTTTTCATGTGTTTTTGGTGTGAGAGATGGAGCTGGGAGGAAGACTAGGAGGGGATTCTTGCTAAATCTTTAATGACAACCTTTTCACTCACTCCCTATCTCTCTGTGTTTCTTACACATCACCCCAGAAGTCTGCAAATACCTGGGAAATGCACCATTAACTGGAATACGTATGTGCACGTATAAGTGTGTGTGCATGTGTTTTAAATGCCCGCGAGCTTTTTAGCCACCTAAGCCCTCATAAGAAGCAAGAGCCGCACCGTGCAGGAGCGATGGAGTAAGAATGCAGCCGCCACAAATCCCTCTCTAATCCTGCTTTAATTACACGGGCGAGCGGGGCCCTGGTGCTGAGGCAGCTCCGCGCTGCCCCGTGCTCCGACAGGCATAAAGGAAGCAACAGCACCTGATGGCGCAGGGCTGTGCTGTACCGAGGGTGAAGGCAAGGCTATAATTAGGAAACCACTTTGTTGTGAGGCAGGCGGTCTAATGAAAGCAGCTGATGGGACCAGCTGACTGCATTTACATTGACAATAGCCTGCTAGCATCATGAGTTTCTGTCATCTCCCCCCCTCCCAGCACATTTCTGAACGTTTGGAGTGAAGTAATCTCCCCGCACCGTAAAGACTGAAGTCTGTCTTTAAATTGCTCCACCGAGATCCATCCTAACTCGCGCAGCACAACGGCCACGGTGCCGGGGGCAGATCTCACCTCTGGCGCACCCACAGCAAACAGCCAAGGAAGGGCGGGTGCACCGCATCGTACCCTGGCTTCACACGCGCTCCCTCGCAACGTCAGGGAAACACCGAAAACGCAGCTCCACGGCAGGAGGTGCAGAAGGGCAGGCTCGGCTAAATCCTAGCAGAAGGTTGGGCAACAACACAGGGAGGCACTTACACACACACGGAGCGCTTCATCGCGGAGCTCAGGGTGCTTTTGTGAGCTCCAGTGAATTAATCGCTGCTCTGACTCTCGTGAGAAGGGTCAACATCTGCTGTCCCTCACGTCAGGTACCCTACACATTTTTTTCAAAGGATTTTGCACAGTTTGGCTTTGAGAAGCTAGTAACTCTCTTGTGTATGGTGATTGCTCTCTTGCTTTTCAGCTTAGCCTCTAGTGCCTGGGAAATACGTACAGAAAGCAGCTTGCCCTTTTGCTGCCCTTGATGTGCCCAGTCTGAGCCTACGGGGTTTTGGATCTCCAGGGCTCTCTCTAGGTCTAGCAGCTTGTAAAAGCATTACAAATTTACTACCCTTTTTAACCAGCAAAGAACATAAATCTTCCTTGCCATAAATGCTGATGTTCATGCAGGGAGAAATTCAAAGTGAGGCTGCAGAGAGAGAGAGAAACATTCCCCATGCGATGATTAAAGTGCCAGTTCACGAAAGCTGACGTCAGCGCATGCTTTCAGGGCAGCAGAGCACTTTGCATTTATCCTCTCCTTGTTTGTGCTCTATCTGGATGGGCTCCAGTGGAAAAAAAAAAAGAGAGAGAGAGAAAAGGAGAAGCTAATGCCTTTCTAATACGTTTCTGGATTCCCTCAGTTTCATGCAGGGAGCAGGCTCTGAAGCACCTCACTTTTGCTTGACCCATTCAGAGAGATAAAAGAAACCAAAGGCAGCTGGTGCTAGCGGCCAGACTAAATTATAATCAGATTTTTGGAGCCAGGAGTCAGTCGGTGCAGCTCGAAGGATGACCGAAGGAGAACACGTTGGTAAATAACATAATCTTAGGATTCGATAATTTGCAGAGGCAACCCTGTTTCCCATCAAGCAGATCCATTCCAGCTCCCAATTGCTTTCATATAAAGTCATGGTGGTTCAAAGACAAAAAGCTTGAGTTAGCTACAGGTTTCTGCTAAAAATGGTCAGACAGGAGGATGAGAGCAAGCACAAGAGCAGCTCCCCAACTCTGGGCTGCTGTTTGCAGGTTAGAGGATGGGCAGGGTTGGTGCCAGGCTCCCTATTAATGCAGATCGCCCTTCCTGGGGAGGGAGCAGCAGCTTGGTGAAGGTGTGAGCTGGGGGCATGCTGGGGGAGATGCCAGCTGCGTGGGGGCAGCCTTCAGTAGAAAAAACACTTGTTTTTTTCCTTTAATTCTGAGCTGTGGGAGTCGGTGGGAAAGGCTTGCCCGGTCAGTCAGGTCACACAGCCGCTGCAGCTGCTGCAGAGTGGTGCCAACGTGGCGTGGTCTCTTACTGAAGACACCTAAGGATAATTTGGCTGTAGAGCTACATGCTGGCACTGTCGAGCTGCACTGATGACAACCGCACACAACACAATGGCAGTCTCAGCCTGTGGTCACTCTCATAGCTGGCACAGTTACTGGTACAAACAGAGCCCGTTGATCGCTACAGGAGTTAGCTCTGCAGGTAGGCTGCCTCTCGAGCACTTACGTAGCAAGTCTGGACGTTCTGCAATTGTTCAGAAGAAAGAACTTTTCTTTCTCCCTGGACATGCCGACAGTTTAGAGTTAGTTCCTGTTTCAACAATCGAGATGGTAATATTATAAAAAAAAAAAAAAAAGAAAAAAAAAAGAAAAAAAGATTCCAAATCCGTAATATTTTTCAACTATAAACTTTCAGCTTAAAACCTGAAAAAAAGGCAGACAGACATCCTGCACTTCCGAAAATCCTGAAGCTAAATACTCTTTTAAATAGCTAAATAACCTTTGAAATAACACTCTAAAAAGGAAAATTTCACTTTAGGTCAACTTTTTCACCATCATTTCTCTTCCACCAAGTAAAAAAATGGCAGACGAACTGACTAACAATGCAAGAAAAAAACCATCCATTTCAGCTACATCATTTCTTCCCAAGAGGATTTTTTTCTCCAAGAAAAATTCTGTCCCAAAGGACATACTTTCACCGTGTAGACAGAGCTAAGCTCAGATCCCTGGAAGTCCTCACCCTTCCTATTCTAAGCAACACATAAGGAACCCTCCAAAGCCGGGCAAGCAGAGGGTGCAACCTGCAGCCTCGCATCGCGCAGGCAGGAGGAGGAACCCGGCGAGCTAATTGCTGGGCGTGGGTCTTGCAAGTGGGAGCACGACAGGAGAGCAGCGCATTTCTCCCTGCTCTCCACTCCCCACCCTGCGCTGATCACGGGCTGGGCCCCCGCCAAAGCGCGCTGCAAGGTGCCCAGCACGGCACGGGGGCGTCGGGGCAGACCTGGTTCTCGGTGACCTGCGTGCCACGGAGCTTGCGGCTCCTCGCCGCCCATACAGACTGCCGATGTTTTGCTGTGTTTGCACTCGGCGGGGAACACCAGGCATAAAACTGGCACAGCAACTAGTCGGCTGTGTTAGTGATTGAGTGATAAGTTGTGTAGTGGTTACACAACCAGGCTGTGTCTGTGGAGCCAGGACTTCTGGCTTTAATTTCCTGCTCGGTCACTGACTCATCGCGTAGCCCAGGGCACATCACTTCACCTCTCTGCACATAAATTTCGTCATCTTTAGTAGGGGGGTAATAAGACTATCTCACAGGAATGTTAGGACACACAAATTACCCTCATAAATATTTGTAAAACACTTTAAACCATGTTTCAACAAAGGCATTGAATATTTAGTTGTGGGATAAGTAACAGTCAGGGGAATGTCCTAATTGCCAGGCTGGTTTATTTACCTACCGTGCACCACAGATTTCTGACAGCTGTACCAAAAGGATGTCTCAGGTAGGGGAAAAAGGGTGAAGAGGCTGTTTGACAAGTGCAGCAGGAGCGGCAGCAGCAAAAGGTCAGCTCATGCCACAAAACAAGTGCGTGACAGAGAGATGTTATGTCAAGGGCCGAGAGGCATTTGCGTCATTTTCAGCCCAGATTCACAAAAAGCTAATGTAGGTGACTTTTAAAGGGATGGAATACAGACGTCTCATCCTGCTAAGCATGGTCCAACAAAAGCTCACATGATTTCTCCAGAAGCTGCCGTCAACTCTGTTCTCGGATTCGCAAAGCATTGAGATACCTGAAGCTCTGCGTCTGCACATTCCCAGGGGTGTTATCTTGTTGCCTACCGCAAGCACCGTGCTGTCTGACCTCCCCCTGAGGCTGTCTGGGATTCACAGCCGAGGTGTGTCCGTACCCCGGATCCCCAGAGGATCCGGGAGGGCTACTCAGGGTCATTACATGAGTCACGTAATTGCACTGTTGTGCCATTGCACATTAAGGAGCTGCTGCACTCCAGGCCCCAGAGGCTGTATGTGCGTACAGGTAAGCTGTCTGGGGGTCCCCACATCTGCACTGAACTTGGTGACTGCTGATGAAAGGTGAAGGCTAAGCAGAGCTGGCCGTAGAAATTTGCAAGGTGCATCCCTGATTTCTGTTGTCTGATCTATCCAGCTGCATCCTCCCCAGTCATTTCTAACTCCTGTGTTTTACTTGGATCCAAAAGCTGCTTCGGAGGATACCCACGGGCAACCCAGCAAGTAAATCCCTGGCGTGTGGAGAGCTGCTGAGCTGGCCAGTTCCTACGACTTTCAGAGAAGGCACTGACTGCAAGCACGAGCTGGTATAAGAGCACCAAAAGTACTTTGTCTCGTTCACCCACTGCAAAGACATTGCACTTTTTTTCTGAAATGGCCAAGGCCCAGCCTCCCTGCTGCTGTTGAACTGAACCACTGCTGCGCAGCCCCGGCTCGGTAGGTGGGGGATTATCTCCTATTGCAGCCTAAGCCCATTGGGGCCCTCAGGTGGTGCTTCCAGTCACTTAACCAACACAAATGGTAGCAAAAGGGTTTTTCTTCATGGCTAGTTTTTTAACACTAAAAGGAATTTTAAAGAATCTGTCATGGCTACAGTTCAGACCATCTGAAAGTAAAGGCTACTTTCCTTCTTCGCATCCATAACCACTTTACAGCAGTGAGGTGGCTCTGTTAGATGTTCAGAAGTGGCTGGTTTCTCCAATTGAAATAACTCACCCTGGGGTCAACCCAGCTATCAACAGCAGAAATCCTCTACTGCCTCTCACTGAACCACGTCCACGGAGCACTGCTAGTCCAAAGGGACTATTAAATCCTTCTTGTAAGGAAGCAGAAAGCCTGGGGAGAGCAAAGGACCCTACCACTGAAACATGTTCATTGATCCCATACTCTGTCCGACAGAGGACATGGGCACATTTTCATACCTGACTTCTGTAAGTTCTGTAATTAGGAAAAAAAAAAAAAAAAAAAACACAAAGTTCATGAATGAAATTTTCTCAGTAAAATCCACATAACTTATTCTAGTTATGACTGCATTATGACTGACAGTTACAGAGGTCACGGGAATGGAAAGATGTAAGGCAGCTTCTTCCAGCCTCTAGCCAGCAGGTAGTCCCAACCATTTCTTAAATAAGCTGTCCTACGTTTCACTGGATTAACTTTCTAAAGTAGCTCAAGCCACAGTCTTTCTGTCTTTTCTTTTGGGTGATCGTTCTCTCAGATGGTCAAAAACAGAACAAACTCTGCTTTGTGCTGGGATGTTCATCAACAGCAGCTAAAGTTTTCTGCACCTGTCAGGCACGTGCTGACAGTATTGCGTTTCAAAATGCATGAGAAAATCGCTGCACTCAGAAAGGAATTCAACAGGTGAAAGATGGCATAACATCTAGTGTCCAAGAAAGCTAAGTGATGGAAGGGCCAGTTGCTGGCAGCTAAATGGAAGATACTCAGCATGTGCTACATTTAAACATACCAGCTTCCTTCCCCTCCTCCACCACTCTCTTTTTTGGATACAGACTACTGCTGCTGGAAATAATTCTCAGGTCCCTGGATGTGCAAACTGTGTACTCAGGATAGAAATAGTTTAAACGTGAGTGATCTCAGGAGCATCCTTCCCTGTGATGGTCAAAGACCCCAGAAACATATTCCATTTAAGTAACTTGTGAACCACCTTTTGGACAGTCTTTTATCTTGCTGTTCCCAAAATCTCAGATACATTCCTTTCAAAATGGCTAAAAAAGGAGCAAGCATTGCAAACCTGTGGTCCCCCAAGAGCAAATTCTTTAAATAGCTCATGGAAAATGAATAACCTGATTGCGGAGCTGTAAAAATCCAGGGCTTTTCCATGCCTGAGTGGTGAGATTACCAAAGCCCCTCTCTCGGGGAGGGGCAGGGAGGGGAGGTCTAGTGGGTGTAGTTGTTTGAACTCAACATTTTAGATAAATTCCCATCAAAGTAACAAAAATCTTGACCAGGTGTCCCCACATATTACAGATTAATCAGCTGTTAAAATGATATCATTTGTAATCTGAATCTCTTCTCCCCTATCTCACCATCCAGAAACTGGTGAGATGTTTTTCTGAATTTTCCATCCCTTCCCTTAGTTATTGAGCATCTAAACTGGACTTTGGGGGCAAAATCACACTAGGTGAAACTCTTCTGTACCATCTGATCCTACAAAGCAAAATGCAGATGCTGTACCATGACAAGAGGGAGGTCCCTCAGCAGCAAAAAAAAGAGGCCAGAACTTCAATTCAGCTGCTGCCTAAGCTGTAGACAAACTGTCAACACTTATTAGGCTCTGTCACTTCTCTGCTTGAGGGGTGGATCAGTTTTACAAGGACAGGCACAGCACTTACCCCCGGCTGCCCCTCACAACCACCTGAGCTGGGCAGCGCAGCCTGTAGCCACAGCAGTTGCGTGGACAGTGACTGCTCGCTGGTTTCAGAAGACATTAGGAAGCCACTTTACACGGAAGAGGTGCTTTTCAGCAGCAGGTGAGATCGACATTGTCCAGAGTGAAATCCTGGACTAAACCACCTTCCGTTTCATGCATTTTTCCATACCGACTTGAAGTTCCTCCTATGCCTCTCCTCCTTGGTGCATCAGTAAGCAGTCCGGCCTACCCAGCAGTCCGGTGAGGGAAAATACCACAGGGCAACTGAAACCAAGGGCATGCTATCAAGGAAAAGAGGGAAAAATGGACAACGGACAGACAGGGTACACAGATTACATTCTGATTTAACGCTACACTGAATGCAGTCGGACTAAGATCCAGACCCAATAATTTGTCGTTCATTCCAGCTTAATGTTACCTCTGCTTAATGAGCACAGAGGGAATGCTTGGCATCAATATTTTCAAGGAAACAGTTTTGCTTGTAAAATAGCTGCAAACTGCATGATTCTTGATCTTTTTTTTTGTTTGTTTGTTTTTAAACATCAGTGCAGTTCAGCACATACTTCAGTTTACATGAGAAAGGTACCAGAAGATATTTCAATAGACTAAGTAAGGAGCCACCAGTTCCTGCTCCACCTCCTATGGCTCCTGCTGGGGTAGTGTAGTAGAGCTCTATTGCACCCAGAGAAACTTTGGAGAAAAGTCTCCTGCTGCAGAAGCATCACAAAGCCAATAAGTATTATTTCCACCAGCATCCTTCAAAATGCTGGAGAGGTTAGAGCCATCTATTTCCCTCACTACCCAACTGGTGCACATCTGATGTTTTGGCGTTCAGAAGCTCAGAGCAAAATTCAGCCTCCTAGACTGAATGGAAAGGGGCTCCCTAGTTTTTCTAGCAGGGAACACCAGCATGAAACACAAAAAACAGATTTGCATCCATCTCCAGGCAGGAAGAAGCTGATGTGAGGCACCACGCAGTATGTTGTAGCTCTTACTCGTGTTCTAGGACTCCCATTCCACTTCATGCATGCACACATCGTTTAGAAAGGTATATCAGCACTGAATTGCTCTTTTCAGCTTCCTTCAACATACCTAGCACTGATGAAAGGTTCTGCAGAGGATGTTTGTTTTACAACGTGTCTGAGGTAAGGATGCCATGGAATGGACAGGAAGATAGTAGCTGTCATCTGCTGCATTACAGTTTCAAGGTTGCATTTGCTTCCAATTATTGAACCAAATAACTACCAGCAGTTGGGATATCAGGTAGATGGTTAATGATGCACACTGATGACAGGCACGGGAAGAGCAGCAGAGATGGGCTGTTTGAGTTTATACTTGAGCTGCACTGAAACAAGATGCAGGTGCTTTTGTTTTGCATTCCAAATATATCCTTGTTTGGGGCTGCATATAGAGCTTCCAAACTCAGACACACCTGTGGATAGGATTTATGTAAACAACAGTCCTACCAGTAACAGTCCAACCTTTGAGAGCAGATCAAAGAAGGGACGAGTAGAGCTACAGCTCTTGAAACCTGACTATACCATTTGTATTTTACCCACCTCTTTTTATCCCTGCAAGAACAGTGAGTGAAATGGAAAAGGGAGGACTCTGAACACTTTCTATGTGTGCATAGTGAGCAGGTTTAGGAATCCCAGAACATTTTTTCCCCTGAACAATTTAATTTTCAGCTCATTTGCATTTATGGACTGGAAACATTGATGCCTCACAAAAAAATCACACCATTACAAACTACACTTTGGCTTCAATAAAATCAAAATTAAAAGTATTTGACATATGAAATAAAGGTTTTGAAAAACAAGAATACAGGGCGTCTATGTAGTATCATCCATGCTAGCAGGTTAGAAATTGACCTGCAAGTATAACACAAAGAATGTCTAAATACCAGGGAAGTTCTCCTCTGAACTCCTGATCAGAAGTTTGAAAAAAACTTTGCAAATTCTTCCTTGGAGAACAACTAGGGAGACTCCAGTCTGGGAGATCTGAACATACCGCAGGTCCCATGAGTGCCAGGCTAGGTTACCAGTATGTACCTCATTTTTTGTTTAGATCCCCTACTCCGCTGCTAGTGAAGAAATTACTTCCTCACAGGAAGAGCCATTCTGGACCGGCTGCCATACAGCTACGGGGCAGGACATGGGACTAAGCAATTTAGCCCTGCAGAAGTGATGTGCATGGCCCAACTCCACATCCAATCTCAGACAGACAGTGGCTTGCGTCCAAGGCAGTGGACAGGGTGCCCAGCACTGCACCATAGATGCTACATGGATGTTCTGGGTTGCTCAGAAGTTGCTTGACGATGTTTCCATGGCATGGTACTTTCCTGTGTAGAATGAACTTAGCTCCTTCAACTCAACAGTCTTGCTTGAATCTAATATGCAAAAATGCTGTTTCTTCTTTATTGCACTTACTTTGGTATTAGGGAACACCAGGTTACAATCATGGACTTGAATCTAACATTTTATATACAGAGTTTTATAAGAAAAAAAGGGCAGATGTGCAAATAAGGTGCCAAAGTACATGAACAAGTTTTCTTGCTTCATGAAAGCAATTGTCAGCCTATGTAATATTCATGAAACCAAGAACTGCATCCCGGAATGAAAAAGCTTTAACACTTTGAATGGCATTGCCCACTTCACTGACCTGCAGAAGCTAGTCCTACAGTGCATTTCTGATCAATATTATTGGGCCCCTAAATCCCTTGGCTAACCAAGCTCGATTAATGTCCAACCATTTTTTTTATTCTCCTGTTCTCTGTGTCACACCAGAGAGCAGCCTCAGCAGAACCAGATGTTTGTTCCACTTGCTTTACAGAGATGTTGTTTTCATGTTCTTTTCTGTTTCGGTCTGTCGTCGGTGTCTCGTGGTTCTTCTTGACACAGCCCAGATGAGTGCAGAACCCACCAGGACTCCAGCTACCGCTGCCACAATGACAGCCCAGTAGGGCACCAAAGGTTCAGTTTTCTCTGAGTTGAGAGCTGAATTCCTGAATTCACTGTTTCTCATCGTGGAAAGAAAGGGTTTCTCCTACAAAGGGAGATCAAAGGTTTTACTGACCACAGCCGCTTGGCAGGCAGCATTCAGACAATATACCATCACCCCTCCCAGAGATGCAAACTGTCAGTCTCTAGACAGACTATCAACTGTTTCTGCCTTCTGTCTTAGCTCAAACTATTTCCTGCCCTACTGCCTGAAAGTTCCTAGAAGAAAAAAAAGGAGAAGCCAGTCCAGAAAGAGCAGTGATGGCATCATCTCCAAATCTGTTTGCTGCAGGCAACCAAATAGAAGTATGTAGACTCATTAAAACTGGCTTAAAGTAGAGGCTTTCCACTGCAGTAAGGATAATTCTTTTGCATTAAATCCTCAGTATAATTTCCTATGTTTAACAAAACAGGAGCGTATTTTTGCTATTTAAAACCTTCACAAAGATATTCTTAAAAAAAAAAAAAGTTATCCATAAGAAGAAAGAAGAAAAATAAAAGTGGACAAAGGAGAGTATTGGCCTCTTGGACTTTACTTACTGGGTTTGGACACTTCAGTTTTGATCTGTCATAGGTAAAGTTGTTGTAAGTCTGCTTTTCACCAACTGGCTCCATCTGAGGAAGGGAAAAGCAATAGTAAACAATGAGTTTTTTTCTCCTCAGATTCCTGACTTGGGTGGCTACAACTTTTCTTCCAATCTTTAGGTTCTTGCGTCAATGAAGAAGTGTGGGGGAAGGTGCATAACAGGAAAGCTTCCAAACATTTTAACATTCATGAACTAAAGACACCGAGAATCTGATGTACTGTCTGCAGAAAAACTCCCTCAGGAAGCAAGGAACAGGAGAAGCCTTTCCTCTTTCTGCACTAAGTGTAGGAGAAAATAACCTACTAGCACATACTCTGCTAGAACAAAATGGTTCACTATACACCCAGGTCTGCCACATACATCTCAAATGACAGTATAAACCACAAAAAAACAATCACATGACAGAATTTAGTCACGTTACTAAGCACAGTACTGAAAGAAAGATGCTTAGGTGTCATGGTGGTGGAAGCAGCTTCAAAAGTGATGCAGAGTTACAGAAACAGGATGAGACAGTACCAACCTTTGCAGCCTTCACTCAGACAAATAATTCCCTGGGAGTTTTAGCTAAGGCTAAGTTCACAAGATTGCAAGAAGTGAATTAAACAGAGCCTTTTGTATCAGCAGTTGTCAGCAAAGCTGCATTAACCGAACATAGGCTCACTTTGAGTCCATTTCAAATGCAAAGTAAAATATGTCCAGGCTAATGGCACAACATCTGTGGTTGGCAAGGACTCCACATGCCATCCGTTACCATAGTTAAGCTAACAAGTAGAAGCTTGATCAGTCACGTTAACTGAAGTGTTTACAACTGTGTATGGACATGCTTGAAGTAATGACTTGAGGACTGGCCCATAGAGGACTGCAGAATTGTCATCCAGCAGTTCTGGGAATACAGTGCAGAGGGCTGCTGTTGCTTCTGCTGCTCCATATATACACATCTACTGTTCTCAAGTGATTGAAGTGTCAGCTGTATGCTGGAGAGAAACAACACCCCGACAAACCCAACACAATGTGGAGAAAAATTCTAACTAATAAGATTCCCATATGGAAACACTGGGAATACTTCCTCTCTCTAGTCTGGTAATACAAAATAGAAATAGAGACTGAAAAAATCAAAGGAAAGAGATGAACCAATGCAAGATGCAGGGTCTGGTGCCTTACGTATTAAAAATATGACCAGAGAAGGGAAGAAAGCTAGGAAGTACAGGGAAGATGAGAAAAAAACCAGAGTGCCAGGTTTTGCTGATTGCCATGGGGTCCTGCTGGACTCATGAGTCCTAATCATTTGCCCTGCCTGCTAGTTAATGTCGTGGAGACTGAATTTGGTAGCTTTATTTCGCCTCAAAGGGAACAACTCAAATTCCGATGTGATTATTTGTAAGATACGTGGTTCATTTCCTGTAGTGTTCTGTCTGACTGCTTATTTGTCGGTAATTGTAACGCTGCCCATGGCAGACCCCTTGGTAAAGAGTCTGGCATAGAGCAGGCAAAGGATGATATGATGCAAAATTCTGCAGTCAGCTTTTTTTTTTTCCCCCCACTTCAACTCTGTGATCTGTACCTCAGGAGCAGCATTAGCTTCTGAGGTCTGAGGATGACAGCACCCTCAAGCCCATGAGCGTACAGAACAATTTCTTGAAGAAACACATGGCTCTTCTATAAGGGCATATAGCAAACGTGGAGGCTTAACACAAGCTAAACATGCTGTCTGTGTGCTCTTCTCCTGGGCCAGGGGACCGATGAGGTGGATTTGCAACCAAAGGGGACCTGTTAAGACTACAGCATTTTCTGACTTCAGAGAGCAGGAGCACGCTTTGCCTTGCATGAAGCTGGAAGGGCAGAGATCACCAGGGTGAGGGAGAAGCTTCCCAAGCCATCCTCACCCCTGCGTACCCACGCAGCGGCCAGGCACAGTCTGGCCCTTTGTGTGTACTGACAAGAATCCATGTCATTTGGCCATAAGCCTACTGCTTGCTGAGCTTTTCAGGGAACAGAAAAACAATACAGCCTCACAGTAAGCTTGCACAACCTCTCTGTACATGGACAACGAATGAAAAGCCGGGATGTGTTATAAGAACTAGATTTAACTAGGAAATAGTCCAATCAACACGTATCGACATTGCTCTGTGGATTGAATAGTTGTACTTTGCATTAGTAAGAAGCCAATCTCCACTACCCAGTAGAAAGCTGTGTCAATATTCTTATGTGCGTAGGAAATGAGTGACAGCTGGACAGAATAAAACTCCAGTGGCTTAGAAAAAGGACTGATCGTGATTCAGGAATGAGTAATGGCTGACAGGAACACCGCGTGGCAACAAACCCACTTTAAGGCTACCATATGCCCAGGTACTGCCTCTTTCTTCTTGGACTTGCAGCCATGCACAATTTGGATGTTGTTTACATTTGCCAGGGGTTTCTGGGCCATTGTTAGCCCTGCTAAAGCTATGAAGCCTACCAGGCTGCCATCAGCTGGAGTACCAGACAGTGAAGCCTGACATAGAAAAACAGGCAGATTGGCGGAGTGTGTACAAATCTATTATTCAGCACAAGTGCATGCACTGTTTTCTATAATCCTGGACCTACAACTCATATGCTGTACTGGGCAACTGCATAGATTTCTGCCCTGGATTTCCCAGCCCTTGTGCTGAAGTTCATTCTGGAATATGCTGTAAGTTTCTTATCTTGCTCAAACTTTTAAGTAAATTGAAAATAAATTCTCCTCCATTTATGCCTGTTTCTTGCACAAACCAGGATACAGCACTTCTGCTTGCACAGTGTGTTTGGGAAGTGTTGTTCATGAGACAAGAGGAGGAAATGTCCCTGTGGCATGGAAATGCCATAGTCTTCCTTCCACTATGGGAAAAAACATAGTTCCAAAAGTGACTGTTACCGTGGAGTTATCAAGTCCAGCATATGCCTCTTACACACTGTGCCAGCACTACTCAAAAGTTACCATTTCCCCTAAAACTGCAGAAGGAATGTGACTGCAAGTAAAGGAATCATAGGTATGATTTCAGTCCTCCATTAGTTTCAGTGACTCTGCTAGAACTGCCTCAGATATTAGAGTGGGTGGTACAACATGTCCACACTATTAATGGCAGCAAAAATTCAATCACTTGTTTGTTTTCATAATAAATCTAACAGACTTCACTGAAGAAAGGCAAGCTCATTCAACAGACATTTTCAGGAAGCTGCAGGACTGCATGTTTAACTGGGCTGATTTTTGCTTTAGTGCATATTAATTACAAAATCAGAAGGGAATTTTTCTCCAGAGTACGCTGAAGCTCTTCTCAAGGTTTCTCATTTTGAATGAGCAACAGCTTATACAGGTTGGTTTTTTTTTCTTTTTCTTTTTTTTTCAACAAAATTGCTTTGGGTTGTGTTCCCAAGCAATGCAGACTGAGAAGGGTCTCAAGTTCAGTAGTCCTCCTCTTGTTAGCAAGAAACAAAATTGATATGCTCACTGTTTTGTTTTGGACACTTTTCTCGAACTTTTGTTGGGACTCCTTCCCTAAACACATGGGGATCTACTTTGTAGCCACTTACCATGTTATTCCAGAGAGCCATAGCCATCTCAGCATAGCCTTTTTCACTGAAATGAAAGCAGTCTGCAGCAAAGAAGCTCAGATCTGGCTTGCCATCCTGCAATAAAAGCAAAATACATTTTTAAGCTCACTTTAAGCTTTGAGACCTGACAATATCTAAAAGCGTATCCGAAAAGTGCACTGGACTTGCCATACTCCTTTACAATTTTGTTATCTTCCTAAAGGCAATATGCTCATGTTTTGACAATGCAGATGAAGTTCGGTGCTCCTAACTGTGGGCAGATTTCCACATCTTGAGATCTTTTGTGTAATGCATCCTGCTCAATTTCACACTGCAATTTCCATAACAAATCTAGACTTGTCATTAAACCAATATTCACAGCTCTTATGTGGACCCTGCCATTGAGCAATGCTCCACACTGAACAGAATTATTTAAAAAAAAAAAAAAGGATTGTTTATTTTTGCTTGTTAAACTTCCACAGTTCAGACATAGGCTTAAAATCTTTCAGGTGTTGAAACTTGTGCTGAATTTCAGGAAACATCAAAAACTGTGGGTTTATCCAGCTGAGGCAAATGTCTGTCTTAGGGAAGATCTGCCTTATCACTGTCAAAATGATAACCATCCTTTGGACTTGAAGGCTGGCAGAACAAAATAGGGATGATATGACAAAGTAAGTATTATGTAAAACTGAATAGTTTTGACCAGGATTCATGCTGAGAATTTGTCCTTTACTACACAGAATATGCAGTGCTAGAGCTGGAGAAAAGAAGGGAGAATCAGCCTTTGACTTCAAAGGCTGCTTGCTTTTTCCAGCGTTGGGTGAGCTGGGCATACAACATACTTCCCCATGTGCTGGTTTCCATGTGAAGGTAATCTGAACATATACAATAACCTAAATTGGAAGAAAATTGTGGTGAAGGCCAACTAAGCCTTCCAACAGTGGAAGCAAAAGGGGACATGCAATTCAGATGAAGCTAGAGGGTGCCTACATGTTGTGTGGCCACTGCAAATATTTGTGTGCTGCTAGACTGTGCAAAGGAAATAAAAACAGTCCTTGCCTTATGGATCTTACTGACTTAGAAATCAAGACACTGGTCCTTGCATGATGGAAAAGAAAAATGGGACTCACCCTATCCAGGGGCAACAAGGTGTTTCGGAAAAATGGCTGCACAACAACTGCAAAGTCCTCACGCTGTTCGTACCGACCACTGTTGACCAGCTGTAAGGCTTCAGCCTATATGGAGTTGCAAAGTTAGAAACAGAAAAGTAACTCGCAAGGCTCATCTACCATTTATCAGCTATCATAAAAACATGCGTATCGCACTTCTTTCAATGTAGGTAAGCATAGCTCATTAGTACAAATCCAGCTGAATAGTATTAAGCAGTCCAGAGATTGGCAAAGAAAATAATTTGGAAGAGATTTTCACTAGCAAAATGCAAAGAAACAAGGATAATTTGAAATGTAAAGTTGCTTAATGGGGGGCAAAAAATGTATTTCATACCTCACTTATTGAAATCAGTGCTTCACAAGCACAAGAAGATTAAAGTTTACAGAGAATTAGAAAAAGGAGTATGACCAAAATTTTTAGAAGTGAAGGATGAGTTCAGAATGCCAACTTGAGACATTCAAAGCATGCTTAATTTTCCAGAAAGGTGTGCTTGAAATAAAATAATGCATAAGCATTGAAAATCACCTTTTACTTTTGAAAACTATGGGCACAGACATTCATATAGATAATAAAAACATATTATTATTACTTTCCAGCTTATGGTTATACACTCTAAGGCTCCTGGTCATGTCTCAGAACAGTCCTAGCCCCATTCCCTTAGCTAAGGAAAACATCCCCCTGGATAAGTTTATACAAATGTTTTCCAGTATGGACCCTTTGAGCATGGTGAAATTAATCAGACAACATCCACTGCCAGAGACAGAATGGAGGACTGGAGAACATACTGTGAGCTGACAGAGCAATCCTTGTATTCACAGGAATAATGATAGAAAAATCTTCTGCTCCAATGTCTACTTATAGCCTTTGTTAAATCTGAGTGAATCTTAAGCCCTGAGGCTATGAAAAGTTACTCTCAGATAGCAAGCTGACCCATGGTAAGCTATCTGTGTACTAACTCTCAGCGCATGCCAAAAGAAAGGAATATCAGGTTAGTTTAGTTCATTTTCTCTGCTAAGAGTTACGACAACAGAGCTGACGCAAGGTAATTTGTCATCCTTGCAGTGGCATGTTAATTCATGTGAGCTGTTCAATGGATTCATAACAGACACGTATCAACAAAAGAGCCGTCATCAGTAACTCCTTTTCAGCTGTCCAAACAGCAACTGGAAAACAAAACCAGTTTCAATCTGCTGCCATCTCAGAACTGAGCTCAAATCACAAGGCAGGAAAGACTTGCACTGCTGCTAGCCAGCTAGCAGGCTAGGGTTTTAATTAAACTGTAGCTGAGCAGTTTCCAAGTCACCCCTCTCAGTTCTGAGGACATGTGAGAGAGGAAGAGGAGTGAAAGAAGAGATATAAAAAGAGACACAATATAATATGACCAGTTACAGAATCAAGGCGTTACCTGAAAATCTCTGTTAACTCTCTTAATTTCTTGTAGTTCAGAAGAGTTTTCCTTGGGGTTTAAGAAACATGGGCAAATATTCCTTCAATGAAAGAAATACTAAAATTAAAAGCCAACCCAGAGCAGGCTATGCAGTGTTTCAGCAATGTGTCTGTTCAAGAAGCTCAGAAAAACTGCTCAAAGTTTATATGCAGAGAGAGATCCTCCTTGTCGACTTACGGAAGGACAGATACTTCAGGAAAAAAAAGTCCTTATTGACGTCATTTTCAGGGAACACTTGTCACAGACAGTAAGAGCTGCAATACTCACAACTCTTAAAAGTCAGACAAATGCACTTATTATGTCACACATTAGCAGCATATCGTGTTTTCCAATGAAAAAACACAACACTACATAGTGACATACAGCAGAATTTCAGAAATCTGGGGGTTTAAAGGTAGAAAAGATAAATTGTTCATGTGATCTGACTCCTCAAACTACTTTGTTTCATTCTGTTACCCCTAGACCAAGAGGTAATAACTTATAATTCAGTGAAATACATCCTCTAAGAAGGTGCCTAGAATTAATATGAAAACATCAAGCAAGACAGTCAATTCACTAATTTCCCCTCTAGTGTGTTCTAGCAGTTTGTCATCTCTATTATTAAAAATCCGTGCCTTACTTCATTTGAATTCAGTAGGCATCAGCTTCCAACCACTGGTCTGTTATACCTTACTCTGCTAGACTAAACAGCCTTTTTACGTCCATGCTGACTCCTCTGAAGGCGCTGCTAATTTCTAAATCTATTCCCTCAGTCGTCTTTGAGATTTTGGTCTCCTCCATTTGGTGGGAAAAGGATCTCCTGGTCATGCATTGTGCACTCTGCAGCCCAACCTGCACCACAGGTGATGCAGCACTGAATGCAAAGAGAGACGTCAGGGATGTCAGCCTGAGCTGCGGAGCAGTGAACAGCTAGGTGAAAATGGCTTTGAAGTTCAGTACTATGGCAATTGTATAGTGATTTATGCCATGATATGCTGCCTTAGAGCTAAGAAAAGTGATGACTGACTGCAGTCTACAGGTGCATGCCTTTTAGCTGAAGTATTGGAAGAAGTAATAGAAAGTCAATGTGAACGGTGTTATTCATCTAATGGCAGCAATAAAAGTGGCTCAGAAAGCTCAACGTGGCTATCTTACTGTAGCAGCAGTTTAGACTGATCAGAAAAGAAAAAAAAAAACACCAAAAACCACCCCCAAAAAATCCAAGCACTTTAAAGGTGAAGACCTGTTCTGCTCACTTACATTCCTGTCAGAGCGCACTCTGAAGAGCTTGCTGCGATCTGACGCAGTCCAGAAATCTCTAGTATCTCCACCATGTTGACAAAGACTCTTGGAAGCTGCAGGGATTATAATAAACAGACATACCGAGTCAGAGAACATGATACCACTACAAAGCGAGAACGAAGTGCCATCCGCAGGTCAGTGAGTCAGTGCAAACTCCACTGGCTGCAACCAATGGCATGTGCAAGGGTAACATATAAAGGGAGGGGGAAGGAGATGTATAGTGGATGTCAGCCAAAAAATCCCTGGCAGCTAGCACGAGCTAGCTGAAATGCTGCTTCACTCCCTGGGGCATTTTCATTTTCTCTAGGGTAAATGAAACTTTGCACAGTTGGTTTAGCCATCAGAACTGGCAGTAAGGCTGTGATATGTTCGGTCCATGGCAAAAACACCATGCAACACATTTTTCCTAAAACTGCAGCCCACTGTCGCAGGGTATTGTCTAACACAAGTTGTTAGATTGCTCCTCAGTGCTGCATTGTGACTCCAGCTATTTGGAAGATAACCTCGTATGAAACAGGATCACTGCAAGTCTGTCAGAGCTGAGGAAAAACACCAGGGTGCTTGCCAGGAACATAGCTTGCTAGGGTATCTTAAAAGCTTACCTCATCATAGAAAACATCCAGAGCGTCTTGAAGGTGCTTTACATAGTTATGCACTGAATAGGTTTCCTGTATAATTAAAAAATAAATAAATAAAATTGGATCAGTCTTCTTTCAGTAATTAAGAAGTTTAACTGTTTTATCTGAAAAACTGAGTCCACAGACTGTCTATTAGCAAGGTGTCCCATGAGAAGATATACCAACTCAATGCTCCTTTCTCCTTCTGATGGCAGATATATTTTTGGATCAAGAGGTTTATTGCCACATGCACAGAGGTTGGCAGTGCTTCTATTTCCATGGCACTAATGTATTCACTTAATCTCTGCAGAAAATCCAGAGGTATAGAATAATTCTGGACAGAGTCTTTCCCTGATTAATGACTCCATAAGCAACATCTTCAGATTTCACGTTGTCTTTTATTGGACCCAGACCACATTATGAACAGAGCAATACATTTCTTGGTTTGTTTGGTTTGCTTTTTTTGTTGTTGCTGCTTTGTTTTTGTTTTGGTTTTTTAAACTGCCAGTCTGGGGAAACTGATATGGAGGCAGCCAGACCCCACAAAACCCAGTGGCGAAACAACTTTGTGAGTATAATTATAGAGGTGCAGCCATGGGGGCCAAAGAATGCCTGCAGCAGTCTCTAAAGGAAACTGACCATAACTGAGAGAATGACCCCCAGTTATCTCGATGAGCTGGGGCCCAGGCCCTCATAGTCTGTGTTACAGGAACCTTTTCAGAGGGGATGGCTGCCGGCAGCTAGGTAAGACATCTTTTTCACTATAAACTGATGTTATTTCATTTGGTGTCATTCTGAAGTGAGAAACAGGCATCCCCAGTAATTATTACATGGAGACGCTTCCCAGAATAAAGCTTCACTTGTGTCCCCCTAACAACACACCAAAGACACCACACTGTCTTGATTACTTTGTCCAGCTGAGCTGGAAGAGCTCTTCAGTTTATATCTTTGTTCAATACGGAGCAGATTGATGGTTCTTAAATAATGCATTACTCTGGAGCTACAGCGCCCCAAAATTAAAAGCTGTGCACTTCTTGCTGATACAATACAGATGAAAGGAACAGTAGTCCTAAGTGCTTTTTAAACAAAGAGGAGCTTTGGCTCATGGAGGGAGAGAAAGGTTAAATTTCCAGGGCTGGTCACCTGCCAAGTGCCCAAACAAGCATGCCTGCTTCAGAGATACAAACCTTATCAAAGCAGTATTGACACAGGTCATTGCCTCCAACGAGGACAGTGATCAGCTTCCAGTCCTCCTTGAAGTTAATTTTCTAGTGGCACATAAAATAAACAGATTTCAGTTTCCATCGCTTAGGCATGTAGAGGTAACATTTACAGATGCAAATACAGAGGGTACAGAGAGCCCAGCAGAACAGCAGAAAAGGCATGCTGAGTTAAGACAGCAGCAGAAAAGCGTCTGTCTGGGGTTACGTGTGAGTTATTTGCTAGCCTAGCTGCAAGTCACCTTGGCTTCTGTAAGGGTATCCCCTTCGGCAGACAAGGACTGTCAGGGTGGCTGAGCACAGGACGTGCGTCTGTGGCAGCAAGCGTGCTGAAATAGATGCCAGCCTCGGGTCAGGGACAGGCAGGGGACATTTGCCAGGCGCAGCCAAGTGCTGTGGGCAGCGCGGGGACGAAGGGTCGCGGATGCTGGAGTGACCGACGCGAGCTGGGGAACAGGAGCTGCTGGGGATCCCTGCCAGCTGGGCAAGCGTTGCCCCTGTAGCCAGGAGGGGAGCGGGGTGCCCCAGGGAACAGAGCAGATTAAAATAGAAGAGTCCAGGAGGCCGGTGACTTCACTGAGCTCATATAAGGGCAGCTGCAGCATCCACGTCACCACAGGCTAACAATAGGCGCTGCTGAGAGCTGGATCTCATCAAAACATTTTGTAGCTTTCAGTACAAAGAAAGGAATCAAAGGCACCTATTTTTAGAGCGGTGCATTTACATAACAAACATCTGTGAAAGGATCCCACAAATAGAGGAAGGGCCTGGGAATCACCCATAGGTCTGAATTCTCCTCCTTCACCAACACCGCTCAGAAAGCTTTTCACCAAGAGGCAAAGTGTGGCAGGGACTTTTCCCCCTTCCTTTTAAAGATGTGTAAAAAGCAGTGAATAAAACAAAGACCTAGAGCCATGTACTATTTTACTGAAGAGCCATGCCAGCTCCCTTCACTCTGCCAAACAATTGGTAACTGACAGTGGGGCTAGCATGCAGCATCCATCAGGAGTGCTGGCACACAGAGACACATGCTTTAACAAATCCTGCTTATGCAGTACCTTCCTTTCCCATTCAGCCCGAGCCAAGGAGCACCAGGCACTCCAATTCCCTTACAGGGAATACTCTGGAGCAACAAATCACACCCAGTCAGACACTCAGACAGATTCAGCCCACACTTGGAGCAGGATAGCTTCAGCTTTCTCCCACATTTCCCCCCCTAAACCTCAAACTAGAGCACCTGCTACTCTGTTAAAAGTGAGCTGCCTTTTTGGTGAGCACCCCTTGCAGCCCTCAGCAGAGCAGCAACAGCAGGTTGTTCCCCAACACTAGACCCCCGGCCAGTTCCCCAAAAACCTTGTGACATGGCAGGGATTCAGCCCATCCAGAGGGTTAGTCTCTGCCCTGTGTGTTTGCACACTACCTGTGCGGATTTGCATAGGTAAATGTTAATCTCCTAATAGTAATGACTAGTCCCTGGCACATGTATCTTGGAAAACACACCAGAGATGAGGACACTGATTTTTCTTTCATCCGTAAAGCACTCATCACTGTTCAAATGTCCCATCAATTAGTCATCCCCCAGAGACCACAGGAGCACTGAGGGGCAGCCCAAACATCCAACCATGATGTTTCTAAGGAGCAGTTCACTTACCGAGCTGCTTCTCATTAGCTCCACTAACTCACGTGCTTGGGCTGACATATTGCTGTAGAGAGAGGACAGAAGCATTTTTGGTGCATGCTCTGAAAGCACATCATCATTTTGCTCTCCCACTCCTCATTTCAGGGACCTTTAGGAGCAGCAGAAATCAGTACAGAGAAAGTGATGCTTCAGATGGAAGAGCAAGCAGAAGGACCAAGAGCAGCAGCAGCGGCACAAATAATCTGATCCAAAAAGGCTTCAGTGAG
The DNA here is from genome assembly GCF_964034855.1 of Anser brachyrhynchus. Taxonomy (NCBI): domain Eukaryota; kingdom Metazoa; phylum Chordata; class Aves; order Anseriformes; family Anatidae; genus Anser; species Anser brachyrhynchus. The sequence goes on from NC_137696.1 coordinate 34,302,435, forward strand.
GATGGCTGCCAAGTGGCGGGCAACTGGGATGTATTCTACCCATCTCAGAGCTCACTTAAATGCATCTTGTTTGGAGAAAAACATTAATGCCCACATGTACAGAGACATTTAGCTGCATAACTCCTTTTCTAGTTGTGGGGGGGAGTTTTGTGCTTACACAGGGGCTGGGCACCCAACCAGCTTTCCTGACCTGGCCTTCAGTTCCTACAGCTTGTCACAATGCTGGAAGATATTGCTTACACTGCGGAATTGCTGGGCTGGAGATTCCCAGCTCAGCTGTAGGCAGGATGCAACACCCACAGAGCAAAGCACAAGCCATGCCGAGACACCAGCTGGAGACTGGAGCTCCTGACATACTAGGATGCAACTGTGCTTGAGCCCTGCCTGTTTCCAGCAGCTACATAAATGTGGCTACATTATTTGCACTCCCACAGCCACACTGACTGTGCTGAGCCTTTGCTCAGGGCACCCATGAAGTGTTTAGTGGCTACATAGGCTTTCCTAGCTTCCCTGAAACTCTCTTCCAGTAAATTTAATGACTGTTAGAGGTGTCACAGACAGCCTTGGAAACAAATTCTCTGTGTATCCATAGAGCAGGCAAAGCATATGCAATACAAACTTTTATATATTTTGGTTCATAACAGACTAGTAGAGTTTTCCTTCAAGAAGGAAAAGGAATAAATTCCCAGCTGTTCACTCTCTTTGCACTACAAACAAGGATAGTTTTTAATGCCATTAGGGTAGCAGTGGGCCTCTACTTATTAGTTTGAGGCACGTTTCCCAGAAATCAAGGGATAACTGAGAAATGGTCATGAACTTTTTCTCATTACACACACGGCCTGAGAACGAAGCAGGGAGCTGCATACCAAAGGCTGGGCAGAAAAAGGTACCAATAGAATTAGAAGCATAACTAAGGCATTGACTCAGAAATTCTGCACAGAGGTCAAATGAAGAAAGGGAGTTTCTCTCTGTCTCTAATTTAGAAAACTTAAAAATTAAATCCCCCAAATACTGGATTTAAAAATATGTAATCAGTAATCAAACCACAGAAACACGTACAGTACAAGTAAATCATCAGCATTAACTCAGCCTTAACGTACAGTTCAAAGATAATCTGCCAGTCCATCATTTCTCTCCTACCTGCTTTACCCTTTCTTGGCCACAATTGCACTTACCGTGCAGTGGCACCTTTCTGTGCAGCGTTGAACCCAGCTGTTTCCTTACTGCTACCAGTGGAAAAGCCAAAGATGTTTGGACTGAATTTTTTCAAGATATCTTAAAAAGAGAAGACACAATGTTCAGCCATCCACAGTACAACCAGCATTGTTGCTATAGACACACCTGCCTCGGAGACTTCAGTTACTGTGTCGACTTCAGTACAAAATTATTTCTCCCTGTGGCCTTGAGGAGCCAGGGCCTGGCAACCCTAAAATCACACAGCTCCCAGGGAATTCAGTGTTCTTGAGTGTGAGTGCCTGAGTAATCGTGGTTACTTCCCTTCACGTAACAGGAGCAGATGCCCCAAATGCAGCCCTCTACCTCCCAGTCCTCCAGCTTCTCATTAAGATAATATTTATTGCAGAGAAGTGAATTCTATTCATGTTTATAGGCTTCAGTGAAACCCTCAGCAGTGAAGCGTGGTGCCTGAAAACTATTTTGTTGTGTCTGTAGTGCAGTCTGAAACCTCTTTGCAGAGTCTCAATTACAGTGCTGTATACATGGTGAAATGTATTTTCTATTTTTCCTTAAACATGATGCTTGTCATGTTACATATCAGATCTTATTACCAACAATGTCAGGTATTTTCAAACTGCTCCACAGCACGGATCGTGTATAAATAGAAGAACCACTGTGAACCAATTCCCCCCTAATTTATAGTCACACTGACCACTTAGTGGTTTCTATGGCAACTACAGGAACCAGTTACACAGAATGCTACGACAAGAAATTTATAGTATTTTTAGATTTTTTTCAATGTGATCTACCAATTCAAAGTCACTGGGAGAAGTCACCAGGAAACCACAACCTTATCAACAATCTTTTCTAAATGGATTGCTAATTGTTTCATAACTCTTAATTTGCCCACAGCCATTACAGTCTGTCATTGGAAAGCACAAAATGAAATAAAGAAGGGACAGATCTGGCAGGAACTTCTGCCACCTTCAGCACATTTACTCCTCATCATTTGTATCAAAAGGATGCAACCGTCACATGCAGATCCTGTGATGTGGAGGGGCTGAATCAGCTTTACAGCTAGGAAGGTCAGTCTGGGTTTCAGCTGTGACTCTCATGAACTGCTCATATCCACAACAGATGGGCACCCCCCGCTGTCTGGGAGGAAAGTGTGATCATTTCCAGATGTTTCCTAGCATCTACTTGGACTACTTTCAGAGTAATTACTCGTCTTGCCTTTCACTCACATTGGTTTTCCAAGATACTCACTAGGTAAAGTAGTTCGGGTCTCGAGGGTCTCATCACCTCCGATACTACAAAGGGAAAGAACAGAATCACGAAGTAGGATTAGTTCTGCAACCATCTGTCTTGCTGTCACCATATGTTGCTGTAGCAGCCCAGGAAGGTAAAAAGACTAACCTCAAACAGAACCATGAATATAAACCACAGGACAAGTAGGAATTCAGGGAAAGTACCGAAAGGAGATTTCAGATTAAATCAAGCAGGGTTTCAGCTAAGGTAGAAACTATGCCAAACTAGGAACTGAGCATACTGGAGAAATAATTTTTCATACGGACATGCTGGGATGCCCATCACAGAAAGGCATTTTTCCTCACCAACGTTGCTCTATGTGACCTTGTTGAAATTACATTTGTGTGCAGTTATGCATAGAAGAGAGACTGCATTAAATGCTCATTAACCACCTATTTAGGATTCTGCAGTGTTGATTACGAAAAAAAGCCTCTGCCTCTACTATTCAAATAACATCTTTGTAACAAGCCAATACTTTCTTATACCACCTCTGTCAGGCCCTCTGAGATGTCTATGCTTGCATATACTTTTAGGGTGGGGGTAGAGTGGAGAAAAGAAAGATGAATAAACATACACTTGCTTATCTACCATACGTACTTTTGCCTACATGAAATAGGCAGTTTCCTTCCACTCTACTGTGGACATTGAGACTCATATCCACCCTAATATATATTGTCGTTGCCCACTTTGTAACCGCAAATATATCTGGGATATCTTCACTGAATGTGCATGCGGTGTTCTCACCGTGTTCAGTGTTCATGCCAATCCACACTCACTTAGATTTTCTAGTGTTAGACACTGTATTAGATAATCACAACAACAGCAGCAATATTTTGAATAAATTCCAGAGGGACTAGTAGGAAGTTGAAATAATTTACTCATATTAATAATCTAGTACTGCCAGACGGGGGCACAGGAGCCTGCTGGTAGCAGTCAGGTCTGGTTAAAAAAATAAAACAAGCACACAAACACAAAACTAACAACACAAAAATCACTCCCTCTCTCTTCCAGTTCTGACTCCCCAAGGCCTTAGCCAGCATAATCACTCTCAGCATCCTACCCTACCCCTGTATTTACTCTCAGCAGGGAGAAATTGGTTTGATAGAAGTAGAATTTAGCTACTACAGCTGTGTCAGCACACCCCTTTGTGTGGGACATTTCATTTCCATTTTTTTCAGTATGTAACTACTCAACCAGGTGACCTGCACTTTTAACTGTGTCTGTGGACAAAAATGCCGGAAAGGAAACTGAGCTTTTTTTTTTTTTTTTTTTACCTCCAGGAAAGTCCCCTCCAATCTGTTTGTAGGTCGGTTGAGCGGGCTCCTACAGCAGTCTGGAAAGGATGGAAAGAATCGTTTATAAAATACTACAAGAAAAAGGTGCTACAAGTTTAGGTAGGACAGACAATGTGATTTGGAAGTGCTGATGGTAACGTTATTCTGCAGACTTTTTTTTTTTCAGTATCTCTGTTACAGCATAAGTGTTCCATCTTCTTATCCCCCAGCATACACTGCCCCCAGTCAGCCCTGCACTGCATCTCCTACACTTCAAATTCATGGCCTTCTCCTCATATTCAAAAGCATTTCATCTAGTCAATAGACCTTGGAGCATCAGAGGAGATATAGCCCGGCCAGAGGACATCAGGCTGTAAGGCCAAAGACATATTTTTTTGGAACTACAACTCTAATATTAGTTTCAGCAACCCTGGGGGACCCAGATTAACATCTACAGCTTTCTATTTGTTTGGATTTTTCTAATGGAAAATGCTTCATTCTGGCATTTCCTGAAGAAAGCCGATTTTGAGAGACTTAATAATCCAGGGAAAAACACTGATGAAAAATTCCCTGCCAGTTTAGCTGTAAATAAATCAGTAGAGGAGCTGGCTTTTAATCTGCCAAGAAAACAAATCTTTGGTGCAAAACCCACTTTTCTCTTCTGGGACCCAGTCTGCTAGTCTAACACGCAGACTGAGTGAGGTGTAGGCAGGCTCTTTTTTTGCCAATACAGATAAGTGTGTCGGCATATCTTTTGCTTTCACTGTGCAATGGCGCTGAGAAGTTGGACAGTCCTTCCCCCTATTTGTGTCCTTCCCCCCCCAGCCCCAGCCCCAGCCCCAACCAGCACTACTTCCCATAAAAAATGTCACACCTTTCTGCAGCAATGGCAACTAATAAGAACCTCATGAATAATAGCAGTATGCGAATTGCCTTGCTCAGCTGTTGAGACAAAGTCCTCAAGCATCAGAGTCTGGCCCTTATTATTAGGGATCTCCGAGAAATTTCACGTATTGAAGAATGAAAATTTAAAGAAGAGATGTGTGCACTAGGGGGAGGAAATCAAGCAATTAATTTTAAGTGTTGTAGCCATGGATAGAAGGGAGGCTTGCAGGATCATTACTGAGGTCTTCTAAGAAAAGCTCAAAGCTCAGCAGGCAGGAAGCCAGGATTACATCAGGAACACCAAAATCAGTTTTCAGAGTTAATGAGGAGGTGAAGACATGCACACCTGCCAGTTGATAAGCCTGACCATTTGAAGGCTTTAGTCCATTCAACTCCTTCTGAACTCTACAGGAGCTGAAGCTGCTAGAACGAGCACCCGTTTAGCTCAGGAGTTACAATTCATGTTGACACCAATATTTGCCTTCATCCCATGCCAGAACAATTCTGTAGTGCTGTGTAACTTTGGAACTTTTTCCTCAAAAAACTTCAGTGCAGATCTGCAGTATTTCCTGTTATTCTTTTTCTGGGGCCTTTATTTTCTATGACGATTCTTTTCAGTGTGCATTTCTCAATACATGATATACATCATAGTTTTAACTGAGAGGTGCCTAATCCAGGAAGCAACAGCTGAAAGCAAAATTCTGATATACTGAAATGTCAGAACTGTCTCAAGAGAGAAGCACTTCGGTCAGCTATCAGTTATTTCCATAGGAATTTACAGCAAGACCTCTTATTGCATGAAAAATGTCTCTTGCTTGTTCTTATGTCAGAAAATACTACTACTACAAGGGAGCCCTCTTCCTTTTCAAAAACACTTGAATAGATTCTGTGCAATGGAGAATATGATCCCATTTCTGTCCTGGCCTGAATTATTCATTACTGGATCATACAATTGCCAGTGCCACTCAGATCCCTTCAGGCTATTTCTTCTCAAAGGGGCACAGGTAGATGAGCTTTGCTTTGCCAAGCCAAAGCAATTTGCTTTCTGCCTGACATGACCGTGTATAGGTAGAAATTGACGCTTACTCTTCTCATTCTAAACCTGGCAACACAGCAGTACTTACAGTTAGGGAATCTCCCAGTGCGCCAATGACTTTGATATCAGCAGGTTGTAGCTCATGTACTGAAAGAGGTAGGAGAAGAATCATGATTAATGATAACTGACACAAAATACTATTTATCAGAATAAATAGCAGAATAAAGGTCCAAGTCATTAGTTCCAACCTGATGGTATTTTTACAGACTTTTAGGGAGAATGAGCCTCAAGTTTTATGTACCCGCTAGGCAAAAGGCAAAACTTCTTGCCATTTGCTTGCAACAGTATACTCAACCAACAAGGAAATACATAGACTTTAAAACAGCTTTTCATATGTAGGAAAAGAGTGAAAATGGATTAGATATGTTTAGGGTTTCTAAGGTTTGGGTCGTAGATCAATACTTCCCATTAGCAATCTGCCCATAAAACCTCCCAGTTATGAACAGCACTGCTACTGCGCTTCCTATCAGACAAGGCTCACCAGGTAAATCACACCTGCTGAGCTGCTAACCAACCTAGGCAATTTTAATCTGCCATGTTGCTATATATAATATATGGATTTGATAAACATAATTGTATTTATCCACAGAGAGCACACCTGCTGTGTTATAAAGCTTGTCATGTATGGCAGGATGGACTTTCCTGCTTTGCAGTTAAATATACTAGCTTTTATTGTTTACTTTCTATCTAAGATTTGCAGTTTCAAGATCTTATTGATCTTGAAAAAACAAAAACAAACAAACAAAAAAGGGTGAAATCTTTCCTATTCGGGATTTTAGCTCAGGAGTTCACTCTCACCTGATGTTGGGACACGACTGGATGGAGTCTGTTCCGAACAAGACAGGTCACTGCCCCAGTTCTGAAATGAGAGTTTATCAAATTGTGCCATGTTATGGTTAAAAGACAGTGTGGAATACATATATAATTTAATTGTACAGTAAAGGGCAAAACCAAATTCAAAAATAGATCCTATTTTGGTGCCTATACAGCTGAAGAGTCAAAGAATCATAGAATCGTTTAGGTGGGAAAAGACCTTTAAGACCAGTCTGTCCTCTTCTTTGTGGAATGCTGTCAAAACATCAATAACTTTTGGTGACATTTTCTAGCCAAAACATATCTTTTTGTCAAAGCCAAAACATATCATCTAGAAATATTGCTTATAACAAAGGCTTCATAAGAAGGATATATTTTTTTCCCTCCTCTATAGCCTGGGTGTTTTGTCCATGACCCAGGAGGTAGGGTCTTCAGGTCTGAAGTACCACTCTGTCTAAAGAGATACCAGATGTAAATCCAAGGAAAACAGAAGTAAACAAAAGTTACATTATATTCACGTACTACATTATTACTGCTTCCTGTGTACAACCCTATTCTTTTCCTGGAAGTTTTTGAAAATCACTTGTTTCACTGAACATAAAATTTTAAGAGAATTTGAACCCTCTGATGTTTCAGAAAAGAGAACTGTCAGCCTCAGATTTTACCATACATTTGTAGGAGGTATCATAGCTATTATGTTTATTCCACCAATAATGAAACCAAGGCAACCACACATCACTGATATCTTGATTCACCAGCAGAGGCATCTGATGAAGGTGTTGCCCATGCTCTTTGGTAGTAAGCACCAATGTTAGCTAAGATGGCAGTGAGGGAAAGACTATAGCTGTTGTAATGGGCAGTCCCTGTAAGAGGAAAGATATCTGCTTATACTGATCTCAGACCTGACCCTACTTAGAGCAGGAGGTTAGACTAGGGATGCCTTAAGGTTCCCTTCTAACCTGAATTATTCTGTGATTGTACAATTCTACCTTTCAGAGAAAAACTACACAGACCAGTGGTCTTCAGAAAGCACGGATAATATTAAAAAACGTCAAGACAAATGTGTCTGTTCTCCTATATAATGGTGTAATAGGCTCTACTATCAACCAGCTAGTTAAAGGATGCTTCCAGAAGTTAGAAAGGACTGCTGAGAGTATTTTTAGATCAGAGAGGAAGCTGTTCTTTTACTCTCTCTACTGCTTCTTTACTTTATCACTTCAAAAGCTATTGCCATTGAGATTCAGTAAGTGCAAGGATTATCCATTAAAGGTATAATTTTAGCTCTACAGACAAAAATCTTATTTCAACATTGCAAACTATGGCTCGTTGAAACAATATTAGCGGTTGCTCTTTGCAGCCCTCAAGACTCTCAGAGATTTTCATAATTTAGTTAGGTATGAGGACCCCTGGTATGTCCAACTAGCCCCAGTCCACTTTGATTGCCATCCCCAACCATACTTGTATCACCAAAACGGAGCAACCCTTGCAGAATATCTGCGTGCCAGCAACCATTTGTCAAGAGCAAGTTACTGCCCCATTTCTTCAGGTCCTACACAAAGTTTGTTTCTGCAGTTTGTTTAATCTGCCCTGTGGTAGTTGCTCAGTCAGCATGGAAAGTGAATCCTTTGGAGGACCAGTCCCCGTCACCTCCTCTGCAGCTGGCAGCAAATCCAATAAGTAAAGATGACTGCCCTCTACAGGTTGAGCACACTTGAGTGCATGGAAGTACAGTGGCTCAGATCATTTGGGTACTCAGGATCCTAAATTCTCTTCCCCTACTGTTCGGGATGCGTTAATGATGCACCTTGGGTGACTAACTGTAGAGAAAAATTTCAATACAATTGCACCAATTGATACAATTAATTTTGTCTGCCTTTTGGGAAAAGAAGAGTTTAACATTTATTTACATAGAAAACAATGCAATCCAAGATAGACCTCTCTGTCTGAAAACTGCTAATAGGTTATCACATTTATAAATTCAGGATGATGTGCAAACAGTCACCAAACAGGGACCGTTTTGCACAGTTTGTCTAAAATGCAGCAAAGTATGCAACAGTTACCTCTGCTGGCTCACTGGTGGGAACCACAGTTGGATGGGTGTAGTTGCTATTTTTATATGTTGCCAGGAAGGGTGTAGCCTGGGAGAAAGAAGAAATTAAAAAAAAAAAAAAGAAAGAAGAAAGAGAGGGAAAGAGAGAAAGAGATTAGGCAAAAAAAACCATGGCACAATCCAGAGCAAGTGACATCAAGAAAAACCAAAAAAGTAATTGTCTAAGCTGCAAAAGAGGTATCTATATTTCGAAACCATTCTCCTTACTTTAAAATTCAGAAGCAAGATTTTTGTTTAGCACCTTATGGCAAAAATGACATATGCCAGATCCTGATTAGCAATTTAACATTCCCCTCTCCTAAGCTTTCCACAAATTATTAAACATTATTGGCTGTTTAATTCTTTCAAAAGACACTGATGTAAGCTCTGGAGAAACCTCGACTTGTGTCAGCAGAGGGGAATAAAAGATTGACTACTATATGGTACTCTCTTCCCTCCAAAAGAGGCTATACAGACTGCATAGTTGGTTTTGTCCCCTACTAATGGAGCCTGCATTAATGAAGAAAAGCACATTTGTTTAGGCTAAAACTGAAAACACACAAATCAGCACGTTCTCAGTCAGTATTCACTGCACAATAAAAGGCCGAGGGATACCAGAGCAGGTACATTGATGGCACCTGCTCATTCAGAGGTAAGCAGAGGAGGAAAGTTTTCAGCAAACTTGCCCCAGACACATTGAACCCCTGCTGTCTGCAGGCTGCACAAGCACGTAGGGCTGCCTGATACCCAGCTTCCACAACATGGGGATATTTACCTGAGTCGGGCAGCTGAGGACAGCGTCAACCATGAAGTCAAATGAGTCAGCTTTCTGGCCTACAGGCTGTAACTAGGATGGACAAAAATAAATAAATAAGTAAAAGTTTGTAGCTGTCTCAGCTCATCTCACATTTGTATAACAATTCTATCCAAAAGAATCTAAACACACCTTTCAGTTTGTTGTTTTTTTTTTAAAACTTTTTTTTTTTAAACTGCCTGCATTTACAGACCTTGATTTACCCAAGGCTGAAATGCCTTTGCTCCTCAGAAGGAACATGGCAACTGAGCAACAAAACAGCAACTCTAGAAAGAAGTTTAAAAAGGGAAGTAGAGAGCTATGCTAGATCAGCTTAAACTCCAGGATGATTTTGGCAGGCACATGAAGTACCCTGGACTTTTGCCAGAAGGCGAGGTTGTAAACTCTGTTCTCTTGCATAAAAGAGAAGACACTAAGAGTCCCTCAGTTTTTATTGCTAAGTTGCACGATGGCAGCTCCAACAGAAGGCTGTTTATATGTAGAAGATTAAACAAAATTTAATTAGAGGTACTGCTTGATGATTGCAGGCAATCATTTTAGCTAAGACATTACCCCAAAGTATAAAGAAGTTACCATTTGGGATCTAAGATACTGCCTTGGACTGCATGCATACTCCTACTGCACTACAATCCTAAGTAAAATGAGTTTGCTTAACCAATCTTTATGACTCATTGTTACCAAGTTTTATTCATTTTCAAAGGTAGTAAAGCTAAACTGAATTAAAGCTACTTTAATTCCTAGTAAGACTCTCACAATACAAAGGATTTAAAACACTTTTAAGTAATCCATTTTAAATTGGCATACGTAGTCACAATTCTTTATTTGGTGGTTTCTCATATCAGCCCATAGAAACATCATCCTTAGTAAATATCCTGACTTTCATGACAACGGGTGAAATAGATTTCAAGCTGCTCAGCTGAAATCATGACTGATTGATCACGCACTTACAGCACCCCTCCCTTCCCCACAGAATCTAAGAGGCAAGAGCTTCTAGGTTGTGAGCAGGCAGAAATTTGAGGGTATCTGACTAGAAAAGAAGAAACAAATGCTGGGGACCTATTACCATGTTACAGAGTTATCTAGGACTTCATTGCAATGTTTATTACATAATCTTAACGGTAGCCAGGTCTAGCTAAAGACTGTGTTGTATGCAAAGCCTGTCACCTTACCAGAGCATTCCAGAGAGCCCTGGCAAGCTGAGAATGGCCTTTCTGGTTTGGATGGAAGCAGTCAGGTGAAAAGTAGGAGACATCAGGATGCCCGTCCTACAGGGGAAAGAATAAAGTACATGTAAGTGCAGAAGAACTCACAGAGCTCCAACTTCAGATTGCTGAGGCCAGATCCGAGCCAGTAGCAGGAGGTTCACTCTACTTGTTCTTGTCACTCCAATGTGGAAAGCCTCATCAACTGGTGATATAAAGCATGCTTCAGCAGGTCCACTAGCTACCAGAAAACCTAGCTAGAAATGCTTATGTGCTTCCAAGGACAGATCCAGAAAGAAGCAGCAAAAACACCATTTTGAGTTTGGTATCTAGTCTCTCTCTGCGTTCTGTGATAAAGATGGGATCCTCTCCTCGGCACAACATCAGAACAGGCGGCCTCAGCACCATCATGCTCTGCTGTACTTTTGCATGTGAACGAGTATCTTATAGACATTGTACCGGAAGGAACAGAAGCCATCCATCTTCTCACAGTTGTGTCAGTTCTGCAAGCTTGAAAGGAGCAAAAAAACAAGTGCTTGAGAGAAGGCAGTCAAACTGACCAGTCTCCTTTCCAAGCACAGCTGTACTTTAATACAGATACTGGGACATCTGGAGGAGGTAAGGCTTGGACATTTAAATACCTTGGCTTTCATGTGAATATTGAGACAAGAATGAGTTTAGATCACAGATAACTGAAATAACATTTTGTTGTTGTTGTTCAGAGCAGTCCTCCCCAAAAACTTGAGCAGGTTTTTGATTCAGTGTGTTTGAGCAAACTAACGAGGATGACTACTAGCACTTGGATCTATATCTGATCTTTTGCCAAGTTGAGAGGCAGAGTTTTAAGTTCAGGAACATCTGAATTTTGTGAGAGATAAGAAAAGACACCACCCTGAACTTCCTTAAAATCTCAGCTAATGCTTGTGAGACTATAAAAAAGAGTTCAGAAACATTTTGCTTCTCCTATTTTTATTTTTGTGTTCTTCACCTTAGTACCAAAACCCCTAAAGGATGGCTTTTCACAGGAGCCAGCTTCATCAAAAAACAAAAAAAAAAAATAAAATAAAAGCCTGGTTTGTTTTTTCACCTGTGAAGTTTTCAACCAGTTTTCTAAATTCAAGAGTTTTATCTGTAGCAGTATTTGAAACTCTTCAAACTTATCACTAGCTACTGGTTCAATAATACTAAGGCAAACCCTGTTCAATATTTTGCTGCATCTGCATTTACTTCCAGGTGAGAGAAGGAAGCACCGATCTACATGAAAATTAGCAAGTGGGGTTTCAGTTTCAGAGAAGGTACAGATCACTTCCTAGATTCATAGCTTGCTGGGACTTATTCAAGGAACTGAAATATAGTTGCCAATAACAGGAAAAAGGGCTCACTACATAAAATTACTATTTCCTCTAAATCATATGAAAACTCTTCTTTCTGTCAGCCACATAAGTTATGGGACATGAAGAGGAGGCAATGTTCTAGTCTTCAGTGAGCAATGCAGCTAGGTTGCTTTAAGGACTGTAACTTAATACCTCCATCTTTTATTAATCACGCTATATTTTTCTTTATATTTACATATCCTTGAGAACATACACAAACCAACCTCTTAATTCAGGTTTTGATTCATTGTCCAAAAAAGCAATTCATACTGACAGAACAATATGTAAAATGAAGAGCAGATATCTACACAAAGAAATCTAATCTATTGTACTACTAATCTATTGTACTAAAAATCAACAAGTTCTAATAAGAAAAGCACATGACAAGCTGAAACGATTTTGCATACTTTATGTAAAGGTTAGATACCCACATTTAGTTCTTTGCATACGGAAGTCTCTTTAGACTATACCTGACCAAGAGGAATCTTTGGATTTCGGAGGAAGGGCTGAATGATCACTGTGAAATTTTCATGAGTGTCATATCTGCCAGACTCCACCAGTCCCTGAACACCAAGCTGTAAGAAACCAAAAACAGCCACCAATAACCCATCAACATCTCTGCATAAAAACTGTTTTGTTGTTGTTGTTGTTTGCATTTTTGTTTCTTTCTTTTAGAGAGAGAGCCCAAGATTCATTAGGAAGCTTCTGCTTGTTAACTGAAATAGACAGAAACGTTGGCAAAAGGTAAGCCTTGTAAAAGTGGCTGAGAAGGCTGCAACACAATACTGCAGTTGTGAGGGACAGGATTTTGGTGACTGAACTCTCACCTGTCCATCTGTATTACGAAACACTATTTTTCTGAAGAGATTTACTTCTGGTTTTCATCACATCGTGTTCTGGATAACATCGAATTAACTCCTGCTTAGCTCATAGTAATATTTTACCCCGAAGTGCCCTATGATTTGCTATAAACAGGCAGGTTGCTTGGTAATCAAAAGCTCATCTCAGCTGGAGGCAAAGTAACTGCACCTCTCTTAATAAACATACCTGGTAAGCTCTGACGGCTTCCCTCACCATCGTTAAATTTTTTGAGTTTTCTTCTCCTGTGAGAACACAACTACACAGATAACTGTGGGAGAGGTTAGAGGAAAAAACAAGAACAGAGAGGATTAGATATTTTAGAATGCAAGTCATCCTTTGCTACCCAACATCCTCATGACATGGGAGTAACAAGGAAATTCGTACACTTGAATTTCTGTGAAAGTGTCTTATTGTCCATGCCATTGTTTACCATTTCAAACCTTGGCTTATTTTCCCTGGATTATTTTCCGCCTCACATGAACGATACTACTCTAATACCAGTTTGGTTTCACCCCCAGGCATATAAAGGTGAGGTACACTGTACGATGCCAGTTTGTCCCATTCAAGGCATCCAAAGTCCCTGCAGCCTGATAGAGAGAGACGCATGCCATTCCCTCTGGAACTAGAAAAGAGATCTTTGAAATTTACTGCCTGTATTATCTCTGAGTTGATACCTTTCCAATCAACAGTTCCTTTTGCCTTCCCAAGATACAGAATTTGTTCCTGTTTGGAGGATCAGCAAAGAATGTAAATTATTCATTACAATAAAGTCACTGAAACTGGAGATAGCTGTCCACTCTGCAAATACTTCATATTCCCTCAAAATGCCATAAAATCCAAATACTTGTAGACTTCAACCCCATCTTGAGGTACCCTGTATCAATAATTTTTACCCAAGCACAATGAAGTATACATTATGTGTCACAGGAAACCTGACAGTTCAAACCTCAATGAAATGCAAAGAAGATCTCCTTGTTTTTAAGTCCTAAATTCTAGGGCACAACCATCTGTACTCTTAACTTTAGATGCAGGAGCCTAACTTACTACAAACTAGTCATGTTTGGCAAATTTTGTAAGCTTGAGAGCTAAGAGACCATGGCAGCAGTAGCCCAGTGAGTTCTAAGTACCTAAATATTAACTCTAGATAAGGTGAGCCAAGCTTCACTAAAACTAATGATCTGTTAAGAGCCACCCTACTCTGAGATGTCCCTACTTTGAGGTCTCAGCTATTGTAAGCAGGTTTATGGATTAAACACATCTATGCTAATAGCAGCATGAAAAGGCCAGAACCATAACGCTTTCAGCCAGGAAGGTCTTCAGTCAAGTTGATTTACAGATCATATCCTCGCCTATCTTAACCAGAGTCCAAGGAATTATTATGCAAGTCCTAATTTAACCAGCCCATGAGCTTTATCCTAACCTTCCCTGGGAAGGACCACAAGCAGCCCAAACCAAAGCATAGTTCCACAAATGTACATTTAGCTTTAACGCAACCGTACTCCATAGAGCCTAAACTTGTCATCTCAATCCTGGAGCAGAAAGGCTACATCTGTTACTTTAGTCTGACCTCTTATACTGAGCCCAAGACTCTTTCTTGCCAGTGAATATCATCACCTTTGTCATTTTATATATCATCTGATGTGCTGCCTTAGCCTGTACCATTAGAGTCACAGTGAGATCTGTAACTGCTTTCTAAAACCAGAAGCACAATTTAAAACACTCATTTCTACCAAGCTTAATTCTACCCAAAACCTGGTTAGCCTTCCCAGGTCCAGATGAAATCTTAGTGCTACTAGCCCTTTTCTAGTCCCAGCCCCAAATCCCATGCAAGCCTTGCCTTCTCTGATGCGATCACTAATTCTAATCTCTCCAGTGTTAATCTAAGCAGCCTCACATGCTTTTACTCTTATCCTAAACCAATTGTTGCCATAGCCCAGGAATCCTAAACTTCTGCTTCTTAATAGTAGCTCGAAGTGCCTTATTTTATCTAACTATAACATCAGAAGTCCTCCTATGTCTCAGCTAAATTGAAAAAAAATTAATAAATAAAAAAAAAAAACAGAACAAAACAAAAACCCTACTGTTTAAAACAGGCAACTCAGTCCTCCAGACTCATAAACTTTGCCAAGGAGCATCTCTGAGCCAGTGCACCAACGCTGGCCTGCCATTACTTATACTCAATAGTCACAAACTAGTGTAAGAGCTGCCTGGAATACTTGCAGCCAACAAAACAAATGTACTTGGGAATCTCTTAGATCAAAGCCAAGATAAAGCAACCCCATTGGGCAGGATGATATCATCACTGGATGAGATGCCCATAGAACTGTAGTGCTACGGACATACTTCTCTATGATGAAAAGAGCATGGAGAAAGAACTTGCTTTATCATCACAAAAAATAAGTTCAAGTACAAAAGAAAGTCAAACAAGCCTTACTCTGCCATGTAAGTGGGGCACGGAACTTGAGTATCCACAAACAACTGTCTCAGAGGGAGGATGTCCATCACTTCAACCAGATTCACTAGAGCTTTTGGAACCTGAAAGGAAAGTCAGACTTCACCTTATAAGGAACTGGTTATACAACCCACAGTGCACTTAATTTAAGCCAAAGTCCAGCCATTCAATGCCCCTTCCCTTTCTCCCTTGTTGGGAAGAGGTAAAAAAAAAAAAAAAAAAAGGCAACAAAACCCACAAAACTTCAACTCTGCTGTTGATCCTTTTCCAAAACCACGGTTCAATGCTGCTGTCTCTCATTTCAAACAGCATCTCACTACTCTCAGATAATACATGAGCAGTTGCTCATATCAAAGTCAGCAGACCACATTTGGTACCAAAATGGAAGAAACCCATCAATCAATTATATACCAGTTCAAGCTACAATACCAGGACAATTTCACAGTACTTGCCTGTCCATGAAGAATATCAAGAGTTTCTTGAATTCTTCTGGTGAAATTTACAGCTGAGTAGTGATCCTGACAGAAACAGAACAGAAGAGATTATTGCTAAATGGGGACACAAGACATTTGGGTTGGGAGGATAAAGAATCACATTAATTCTTTTCCTTTTCGTCCATACAACACCGTGGTCAGGAGAATGTTCTTGCTTCTTTCTAGAGGCCAAGAATTTTATGCATATCAATTAATCTAAAATATAGAAAGACTCAGTCAAATTTTGGATTTAAAATAAACCTATATTAAGGTGTATGTTTAACCAGTCCACTGGGTGCTTTACATAAGGATACGGGAAGGAACCTAATCTGATCACATGCTAAAAAGCATAAATCAGGCAGCCACAGGCATGCTCAGAGCCAATTGATAAGCTCTCATAAAATCAGGTGAAATCATTGCTAGTCAAGGACACGGCTGTAAATAAAGCTATAATACTTGGTGGTAGCAGCAAAGATGCCTAGCAAGGCTACTGCAGAAGCAGCACATTTCCCAAGCAAAAGTGGTTGCAGGAGAACTGAAAGCACTCGCAGGAAATTTTCATATTTAAAGTAAGAGAGTAAGATCTGACAGAGAAAGGTGGCCTCTCCCCATGACCTGCCCACTCAACTCCCATGATCTCCTTACAGCAGCCCTAAAGGCTTCTTCACAATCCAGAGAAGCATAAAATTCAAATGAATTGCTGCACTGCAGCAACTTCCCTCATACATGCCTCACCTGTCCCTAGCACTCTCCTACAATATGAGTTATGGAGTGATGACAACCATTGTAGGATTGGACTGATGGTAGTTCAAAGCAGTATAGCTCTTCCTTGGATATCTAATGAGGCCTTGCTAGCAGTACAGCAGTTACCAGATCAGGCAAAGGAAGCTTTTCTTCCCTTCCATTTTTTGCTTGTGGTCAGAAAAGACAGAAAGTGGTTCTTACCCTGGAGTAAGCCAGAGAGAACACAACCATCTTACTTGGTTGCTGGTAAATGTTGTTTTTTTTGTTTGCTTGTTTTTTAATCAGGGCACTGTCTGCAGCAACCTCAGTTGTGAATTGTATGTACTCCTGTTTTGATAATCTCTGTGAAGGCTCTAAGGATCTGTGGATTTCCCTTGATGTACTGATATCACAGTCCCATTACGGTTTTAGTTGACAGGTTCTAATACTCACAGGGTCCTTGCAATAGTTGCACAGATCGTTTCCTCCAATAAGCACAGTTATGATTTTCCAGTCAGCATTGAAGTCAATTCTCTGTGTAACAAAGAAGAAAATAGTAAGCACAAATTTCTTTGATATGCACTTGGCATCTTTGCAGATGGATCTATCATGCGAAGCAACACCTGTTTCTCCTTGTGCTGTAAGATCAGAGTCCCAGGCAACTTACAGAATCATTTTGCATTAGTCTCAGGAGAGTTCTTGCTTGGGTTGGTAAGTGCCTGTGAAGAAGAGCAACCAATGAGTGAACGATACACCCTTATGGAGAGCACAACATTGCACAACGTTAACGCTCTTTGGACATCTTAAATCTGTGAGCTGTCAGATACCAGGAGAGTTAAACGATGAGGCAGTGTAATCCTCATTTTGCAGTAATCAAATTAAGTGTTCACATCTTTATGAAGAGTCATCATCAAATTGGATTTGAATACAGATTTTACTCAAGTTCAGTAATTAATGTGGAACCATAAGTTTAGTTTTCTATTACACTGCTTAGCAGCTAAAATGACAGACACAGCAACACGTTTGTTAGCAGATGGCCTGTTCAGAAATGGACTACTATCAATCTATTCCTCGTGTACTAAAATGAGGAGGGAATCCCAAGTCTCAATATTTAACTGACCTCTTGAGCAATGTTTGTGTACGCACCACAGCTCACCCAGCCCTGTAAAGCTGAGATGTTTCAGAGTTCACTGCGTACACATCCCCCATTCCTGTAGCCTGCACCCCAAGTCAATACTTAATTTCAAATTGTGTAAAACAGCTTAGCACACTCTACCTTTCTAAGCAAATTAAAATTCCAAGCAACTTCCAAGATCACTTACACAAGATGACAGCCTTGCTGTTTTTCAATAGCTATGCTAACACCCTCTCTTTTGAATGTATACACAAACATATATATATATATATGTATAAATACAAATGCATATGTATGTTCGTATGCATGTGTATATAAAATTGCTACTAATTCTGGGTTACCTTGGCTAAACATTTCAACCTTGTTTGACTGCCCTGACATGTTGACACTCAAATATGCATAGAAAAGAGAAAGTGTTTAGAAAGCTTGGCCTTCCAGACAGCTCTGGAGCTGCATCAGCCACTAGGTTCTTGTTACAAACATTTCTCTGACTGTATATAGAAGCATAGAATCATCAAGGTTGGAAAAGCCCTCCAAGATCATCTGGTCCAACCATCCCCCTACTGCCAATATCACCCACTAAACCATGTCCCTAAGCACCACGTCCAACCTTTCCTTGAACACCCCCAGGGACGGTGATGCCACCACCTCCCTGGGCAACCCATTCCAATGTCTGACTGCTCTTTCTGAGAAGAAATGTCTCCTAATTCGCAGCCTGAACCTCCCCTGGCCAACTTGAGGCCATTTCCTTTAGTCCTATCACTAGTTATCTGTGAGAAGAGGCCGACCCCCAGCTCCTCACACCTTCCTTTCAAGGTAGTTGTAGAGAGCAATGAGGTCTCCCCTGAGCCTCCCCTTCTCCAGACAAAACAACCCCAGTTCCCTCAGCTGCTCCTCACAGGACTTGTGTCCCAGGCCCTTCTCCAGATATCATATGACATTAATAAGCACGATACTGGTTTTGTACAATAACCAGAGAGTAGCTCTCCTTTGTAATGCTGTACTTGCTGTAGGAACAGGAGTTATTTCTTACCACCCTTCTTTAACCAAATACTGATCTAGCACTAACATAAGAGTATTTAATGGGGAATGAGCCCTCTCATGCATCTACTTGTGACAGAGGCACCCCACAGATGTAGTAGCTCTCTTCACCATTACCCTTATCCAAAGTCATAACCTACTTATTTATATCCCAAAACTATCACAAGTGGTCAAAAATTCCTTCTGTTCTTACTGTGGGTACTAAGCTAGGGCATTGACTTCAATATTAATGCAGAGGAAAACATCCATTATTGAGCTGGCAGTCTGCAACACCTTTCATTTCTTGTGCAGTCACTGAAGTGCTGATGCATCCTGAGCCAACACAGTCAGTAAGATTGAACATTTTGAATGAAGCAGTGGCAGTAATCATCCATTCTTGAGCTGCAGCCTCCACCAAATTTAGATCTTAATCAACAGAAAGTCTGCTAATGGGAAATAGATATTCACAGTTCCTGTCACCTGTTCTCTCAGTCTTAAGTTCTTAGCCTCATTTTTTCAAGTGCAATCAGAGACGTAAGCCAGGCTCTGCTTCAACAACATGCTTTAGATACATCCTAAACTCCAGCATGTACTTAAGCACTTTGGCAATGAATGGGGGTGGGATCAAGAAAGTTTTGTCTACACTGCTACATTCAGTAAATAGCCCTTCAAAGCAGCCACTGGTTTCACTTTAATAAGTCCTGTTCTTCAAAAGCTAGTAAGGGTGCAGAACCACCTCCTCTCAGAAAGGGCCCAGCACCTCTGGAAAAGTTTCCAGACTAGCACCCAGCAGTGAGACAGGCCAGGTAGCAATTCTGAAATATCAGGATCAGCTTTCATTCATGGACTATTTTTGTCCTCTGGGTAATAGGAAAAGAGATATTTTTAGGTGTTGAAGAATAAGTGCTGGACTGCATCATCATTCCAGGGCCAAGCATCTAAAACAGGAGAAACGTTTCCTTATGTTGCAATGCATTTCAATAATTAAACTAGGACACATATATCTCCTCAGATCCATCACAATGTGATGGAGAAGAGCCCCAAAAGAGGCATCTCAAAGTTCAGGGATATTGTTGTAGTAGTTTACAGGAATTCTTTACTTTAGGATTTAATTGATAGAAAATGTAAGACAACCACCTATCTCATTCTTTCCTATAACAAGCAAAACCGCAAGTAATACATGCTGCATCTAGCAGCATGGTGATAAACTCTCATAAATGGCTCAATCAGAGCCATAATCCTTGCAAGTGTTTTACTGATACACAGAAACAGACACGTTCAGTCATCACTAGGAAACAAAATCCCTTCTCTGAGGTATGAGGGGCTGTAACATATGTCAGGAGACCTAGCAGACCATTTCTGCCAGGAAATGCAAGCATTTACTGAGATTACTAGCTTGAGTCAGAAGCTACTCAAGGTGTGCAGGAGAGTGATAAACAATACCTGATAAATCCTAACAATCATTGCTTAGATACAGCAAACTCAGACACCTCACTTGGCTTCTGAATGTCACTCCCAAGGCCTCTTTAAGAAGACTTTTTTCTCTAAACAAACAAACAAAAATATTAAATTATGGAGTTCTGGGTAATATCAGCTAACAATGTCAAACCCAGGCACAGTCTGCCAAAATCTGTGCCCAAACTATGACTGAATTCCAGCAGCCATCTGTTTCGCTAATTAAATAGGACTGACTCTTTCAATAAGAAGCCAGGGACTTCTAGAATAAGCAGTATATCAAAGCTCAACTCCTGCAGTCTCCCAGGTGTGACTAAGATCAAAAAGCCAAATTCAGATGACTGCAAGACATCACAATTCCTACTAAATTTGCAGAACTGACTACAACTGCACAAGGTCTGCAATGCACCAAAAGCTACACATGACCATCAGTAATTCTTTTTTCTCTGGAGTCCAGACTGTGGCTGATTTTTCCTCTCTCTCAGCCACTCTTGCCTGCCTATCCAGATGCCTGAGGCCAGTTATGGGAGACTTCATATAGTTTTTCTCCAAGTAACTCTTTAACAATTCACTGCATGTTCATTTTCTGAAAACATCCATGCTCTAAGATATTTATAGACAAATAGATAAATGAACGGATGTTGAAGAGAAAGTGTAGAAACCACCACCACCAGTTTCTGTCGATTTCTTGTTTATGCATTTCATAACCAGGACTGTTGGCTTCATTTGAAAGTTATGGTATGAAATAAGCCCATACATTTAATATGTTTTGAGCTAATTTTCAGCTCCAATTAGACTGGTTTTGCTTGCTGTTCAGAGCAAGTTGTGTCAGCATTTGAGACAGTTGAAAGGGAAGTAGATGAAGCATCCATCACCTGCAAAAGTAAAACAAAAGCTACATACTCAGCCTCTGCTCCGGGAACTGCCTGGTTAAGGAACGCATTCAAGTCACTCTCATTCCCAGTGCCAGTTGAATAGCCCTCGATCATAGCATTGAACTCTCGAAAGATGTCTGAAAAAGAAAGATGACAACGAAGAGAAAATATATCTGTTCCCCGCCCAATGAGATCAGCACTGTCACAGTTTTGACGGCACATTGCAGCTGCTGCAGCCTCAATTCGTTCCATCCACCAAAGAGCAGCAAGAGGGACAACCAGCTAGCAGTGATGAGACAGCACGTGCTTACTGTGCCCTGCACTGCCACCAGAAGCTGACCAGAACTGAGGACTACCACGTCCAGCTCACTCTCATGTTGTAGCTGTTAAGGTCTAAATTAAAACCATCCCAGTCATGTAGTGGTGACTTTGTGAAATGAGCCTCTTTAACCCAGGAGAGTTAAGGCAGGAGCTTGTTTTTAGCTGGAGGATCTGGGTCCACTTTGCAACTGTACAACATCTCATACTACTGACAAGTTTGAAGAAAGCCTCAGATGCGCGGTTCTGGTGAATTCGCACCACATTTTATGATCTCAATAGTCATTTCCAGAAGGAGGCAGACAGCAAATTTCTGAGCTGAGTGTGAAAATGGTCACACTGTAAACCATAAAAGCTACCTTAATCTCCAAGACTGAATTTAACCACATTTTAGTGAAGGCTTCGTCAAAGGTTGTACCTTGTGAATCAATTAATTGCTTATAACAATCAATAAGACATTCTAATGATATTCTTGTTAAATTCCACTTGCAATAATGGGCAACACACAAAAGGACAATTTATCAGTCCTCTTCAGATGAAAATATATTTTAGTTAATCCAAACTGAAACTCCAGTGGTTTTACATTAACAGTAGGCTGAGTTACGAGAAGTTGCAAGTTTCAGTGAAAACAAAGTTAAAATTATTCCATTCAGGTTACGTGTATAGCTACTGAGACATTTACCAAAGAGGTCTGCTCTCTGAAAACATCCCTTTTTGGAAAAAAAAAAATGTGGTAGAATATTTATTAGAAGTAAGTTTTAATTATACCACAAGCATGGACATAGCAAGCTTATTCAGAAATTCAAATAAAACTCACTAAGCAGTTTGAAAAGGGAGAAGGAAAAGGAAGGACAGAATTTTCTATCTGCTTCTCAGTTTCACTGATGAAGGAAACTTTTTTTCATTAGTCCTAGGACATTGTTTCTTTGAAAGGTAGGTCTCGTGAATTACTCTCAAATGGCTTAGAGCTCTCTGTAAAATTATTATGAATCAGCCCATTCCCTCTCTCCAGACTTGCCAACTAGATCTAGCAAAGCATTTACTTACTAGGTAGAGTTGTTACGTTCTCTAATGAGGCATCCCCTCCAATACTAAAATGAGAAAGAGAAATACAAGTCACTCATCTCTTAGCTGGACACAGACAACACATAAAGAGAAAACCTACTATACCTCATAAGAAAAGGTGAAGGGTTATTAATTTGGTAACTATCAAACTATCACATTGCTTGGAAAGGACAGAAGTGCAAGTGCTTTGGGGAAAATAGCTGAGGTTTCAGTGGTAAAGTTGCTCATCAGAAAAATTTATGTGCATGCGGCTCTGCAGAGGCACAGTTAATCATTATGAAACACCAGAAAATGCCTGAGACAGCTACATATTTGAATGACTGAGCCGTAAAGTACTGCAGATTTCAGGGCAGAGCTGAAGACCAGTTCCAGCCTCACAAAGCCGCCCTAAGGCAGCACCAACCAGCCAGTCCCTCAGGTGACATATGGCTGAGGCATCAGCTCCTTTATCTCTTTTTCAGGCTTCCTGCATAGCAGTATGTTCTCTCCAGCTTTTAAATTGCTGGGCCACGCTGAGGCCAAACTCTGGCTTATGTAGAGGGGATAGGACAGCACAGAACTGCTTCAGTCAACGTCAATTCAGCTACATCGTCACCCCACCTCCAATGTCATCTTTTACAACTTTCTGTTGTATGTGGTAAAAGTTCTGCAGTTAAACTGTTTTTCACAGTTCTACAAAAAGTTCAGAAACGCCAAACTTTGAGAAGAACTCCCCGAAGCAACATGGCCTAATTTATTTGTTCCAGTGATTTTTCTCCAGTTTTGTGGATCTCCAACCCACCATAAAACTCTAAACTGTCACAAGTAGTTGAAGATAAAAGCGTGAGAGCAGTTAAAATGCAAACTGAAGCTCTATTGCTGAAAACATTGTGTAAATCCCACTTTGTGACAAATATTGGATCTTGATAGATCTACGCAAGAAATGCTAGCCAGAAAGCAAATCTTTTTCCACTTTCTGACAGCTGAAAGCCCTGGAACATGTGGAAGATAATATTTTGCACAGGAAATAATGCACATATTCTCATCACCTTGCCTGAAAACTTACCTCCATGACAGTCCCCGGTATTCGGTGTCCAAATCCGTGAGATTGTATGAAGCAATTCCTGTTCCAGCCTGGGCATTATATTTCATAAACCCAATGAAATTAAAGCATAATAGTAATTAAAGCACAATAGTAATTCACACATTAGTCATTTTATTTACTTTTGAATGCAACTCTTCACAAGCTTTAGAAGACATCTGTTTTTTCCCCACCTTCCTCCTGAAAAATGCATCAATACTTTTTGTAATTATTTACAAGCATCATATTGTATATGATGCACAAAATAAATGACGAATCAGTGAAACAAAAGCTTTCTTCTTGTAGGTCTGGGTGAGCTGAGTAACTCATTTACATTGCATTACTCAAGAATGATGAAAACATCTCAAAAAACCCATAAAGCTTTCAGGCTAATAAGGAACACTATAAAACTCAACACAGAAAACAATCATATCTCAGAAAGAAGTACTGTAATATCTTTATTTGAAAAGTAATGTGCTAAATGGTGAGTTTTATAGTAGTATAACAGGAAGAAAGAAAGCACCCTCTACGCTTATACTGAAGAAGGGCAAGCTGGCAACTACATACCTCTTTAACAAAATAAGGGAATTCAGAAGCAGAGTATCTGCCAGCTGTGATGCTTTAGGCTCATGTTAAACCTGGGTACTAGGTAGTACTTGACTTTATCGCAATACCAGGCAGACTATTTGCTGCTATCACAGAATCACAGATTGTGCTAC
Source organism: Anser brachyrhynchus (assembly GCF_964034855.1). NCBI lineage: Eukaryota > Metazoa > Chordata > Aves > Anseriformes > Anatidae > Anser > Anser brachyrhynchus. Next base: position 34,326,621 of record NC_137696.1, read on the forward strand.
TTCAGATTAAATCATACTAATACGTCAAGTTAAAACCATACTAATACATTTTTTCTCCTCTGTATAAGCTTTATTGAGTTAATGGAATATTGGTGTTCAGAATAACTATGCAGGGGCCAAGTCCAGATCAGACAGCAATGCAAAACTGCTGTTTCTATGAAAACAGATTTTATTATCAGTTTCTACAGAATATACTTAGAAGCAGAATCACCTGCAGGGGCCTGGATATTGTAATATTGCAACTGCAGCTAGATACTAACTATCTTGCTTTGATCAACGTTGCATGTTTGCATAGAAATGATGCTATTTATTTTGGTAGCCTCGTGCATGTAGAAGTTTTAGCAACATGCCTGTCAGACAGTTGTAAAAGCTTCATGGTTTGTAAGCATAAACCATGTCTTTGTTGTTAAGGCTCACATTCAGAGATCCTATATTTCAACTGTCTTTCTGCCCAACATTTCCTATGAGCTGGTTGTAAAGCTTCAGTCTTTGGCTGGTAGGAAAAAATCGGGCATAAACGTGTATCAGAATTTAGGATGTCTGTATCTTGATACATATTCCTTCCAGCCTGCCAAAGATAATCATCCTCAGCAAGAACTACACCTCAGTAAAGAAGTTAGCTATGAGTTAAAACAGGAAAAATAAACATTCTGAGTATCTCCTGAAACGGATAGTCAGAGGGTTCTCACCCCTATTCATCCATTAATGATAAAATAAATACAACACTATTTTCCAAGATCCCTTAGTCACACACTATTCCAGAAAGAACTGAGGGAAAAGGATGGGTTCACTGATCTGTACCTGTTCATAAAAACTTCGAAACATTGGAGCCTAATGCTTGCATTAAGTCCCATTAATTTCAACAACATCTGATCTCTTCTGTCTCCAATTCAGCAAACCTTTTAAACACCTCTTTAAAGGATTTGTCTGTGTTCCAAATCATGTGAATATATGCGTGGGGGGGGAACATAGTGCAGGAGAACTGACACCTTTCTTGTTATAGCTACTAGGTCTATTATCATCTGCAAATTATTGGATCTTTACATCTAGGTACAACAGCTATTTCACCTCCACCAGAGACGGCACGTGTTTGTAGTTTTACCAGGAGAACAGTAAAAACACTGTCTTCTTACCGTCAAAGAATCCCCAAGGGCTGCTATAATTTTCACATCAGCTGGCTTTAGGGAATGCACTACAAAAGAAAGAGATGCAGTTGAAACCAGATAGGGAACAGTCGTGCATTTTCATGGTTCCATATGTAAAACACATTGTTGTGCATTCTGATGCTCAGCCATGTTGCTTTTGCAATACCCAGGTGATTAAACAGGAGCTCTCTCCAGCTCATCTTACATGGTTGTAGCAGTAGCACATGCACATTATCCAGCCCCTCGATAGTTAACATTGCTACCAAAAAGACAGAAGAGCAAGGAGCAAATAACAATACATTGCAATCAACGTCCAACACTAAGCTAATGATAAAAAAAAAATGCAGTATTGTATAAACCAGCATACTAAAAGCTTTAAGAAGATAGAGAAGGAGTAAGGAGAAGATAGTATGAAGTTAACTGAAGAACTGAATACTGCTATATCCCAGACTGACATGCATGAAGCTGTGCTTCCAGTTCTCTTCTCTAAGATTTAGGTGGTATCACTTAAAAGCTGTGTCAGCACACAACTTTGGCTTTTCTTGCAAGATATTTTGAAGTTCTCCACTGTCAACGAGCTAAGTGAAGCTATTTAGAATGTTACTTCATGTGATGGTTTGGCATTATATCTGTTAAGTAGTTGCTGAAAAACATGGTATCTTTTCTGAGCAGTATTTTCACAGTCCAGCAATCATTTCAGCAAAAATAAAGAGTCATCCTGAAGGACAGTTGAAAGTAATTCAGTCTCCTAACACAAACCAGGTAAGATTACCTGAAGTTGAAGAAGGGGACGATGGAGATCTGTCCTCACATAGCAGTTGGCTTCCATAATTCTAAAGAGAAGAAGGATGAATAGCATTTGGCTAGGAAACACAGTCAGTAGTACCCTGGATATTCCTAGCAGGCCAAGTGGATAAACCAGAGCATGTTTAACGTGTAAGCAATAAGACAAGTCTTGGTTGCCCAATTCAATAGTCATATTCAGCGTTGTTTGGATTAGCATCCTGTACTGATAACTGTGCTGTCTGAGCATGTGTCCTTACAGGTGTTTCTGGATGTATTTTGCCTTACTCAAGGAATACTTTCCTGTTCTTTGCCCTTTGGCCAAAGACTGATATCACCTGTGGTACAAAGCATGATTCATGGCCATACAGGAACAAATGCAGCACAGCAACAGAGGGATGCTGATGTTGATACTTACTTGAGTTTGGTTAGCATATACGTAATTACTGTTTTTATACGTCCTCAGGAATGGCTCAGCCTGAAAAATCAGACAATCTGAGTCAATGCAAAGCATCAGGAAAATACAGGGAGATTTCCACTCCCCAAGCTTCAGTTCTTAGATGTCTGCAGGTGATTATCAACTTGATGCAAACAAACCCCGGGGATTAAAAAAAAAAAAAAAGGGCATTTTAAATATCCAATAACAGTGTAAACCTAGAGCACTATTTTACAGAGCCAGAATGCTCTAGGGACCCTGCTCACAGCACTCATGCTTTGCGTGGTTAACGAGAAGCTTGCCATCAAAGGCACTACCCAGGTTCATACCAGCCAGAGGTAGTTTCACTGGACTCAGCCAAGCCACCCTGACCAATGCCAGTGTTGCTCTATTTCCCTCACTGAAGAAGGTCTTTCATTCAACATGGATGCTAGGCAGACAAAAACACTCTGCCCTTGTGTTTTGGCTGACTATGACACATGACTGTGAGGAAGTTTACTCCCAGCCCTTCATCTCAGCTCACAGAGACAATGCTCCAGGCAGTTGGTGAAGACTCAAGCAGACTCCCAGCTACCCCCAACACCACCACACAAATACAGATACGCTTGCAATTTACCTCACTCGGACATTTGAGAGAAATTTCATCTCCTATTTGTTGATTATCTGTCTTCTTCCCTACGGGTTCCAGCTGTGGAGAAATGAGAGAGGGGGCAGGGAGGGTAGAGAAGAAAAGCAAATGAGCATCGGAGAGCAGAGAACTCTGCATTACCAGCTGCTGGAACCACCCCTACAGCACAGCAAGACAAACGCTGCTCACTGCACCTTCTCTGGTGATGTCACTCACTGCTGCTTTTCATACTGAAAAGTTTAATCCCCATATGTAACAAATGCAGTCTGATGATCAGTGCCAGGTGTGCTGTATCTCCCCAGAGAAGTCCAACACTCATAGCTTTAACGTATCCTGAGATTTATTGTTTTGATATGACTGGTTTAACAGTCGAGGTGACTTTTCTTCAAATGAACACTCTTTCCTTTTATAAACGTAATTAATAGTTTAGAAGAGAGAGGGCTAGTTGCATAGTAATTCCCTTAGGTGATTTTTTTTTTCCTGCTAAGAGCAGGATGGAGAGGACAAAGTACGACAAACCCAACCTTTAAAATCTTACCATGTTGTTCCACAAAGCACGTGCAGCCTGGGAATGAGACTTCTGGCTGAAGTGAAAGCAGTCTGGGGCAAAATATGAACTGTCAGGCAACCCCTCCTAAAGAACGAGATGGGTGTTGTCACAGAGGGCAGTAAAAGTGCAACAAGCTGTGCATTTAACCCCTGTGAAAAATCCCATCTGACCTCAAACTAACATAGCTGCAAAGGCCTCTGGGACGAAGAGAATTAAACTGGGCTGGAGAACACCAGTAACTCAAGACTGAGAAGCCCTTTGAGCCTTTTTAAATATATGATTTCCAACATATTAAGGTACACAGACCACTCCGACTCTGAGTACAGAATACCTGTGCACAGACATTGATCATACTCCTTATTTCCCCAGAGACTCACATATTATAGTCTTTCATGGCACATAGGTTTTTATACTAGAAGTCTTATACTGGAAGGGACTTTGTGATGTGTGGGGGATGTAGGATGAGTGCTCCCTGGTGAATACTTTGAACTTACATCTTCTGCACAGTTGTCTGTAATTGTAGGGGAGTGGCCTCAGTGTCTAAAATAGTGCCATCAAGGCATGCATTGCTGTTGCCCATTATCTCCAAGTTATTCCGTAAGTGTTTTCTGCTATTTTAAATGTTACCTTAGCTGATTATAAGAATTATCAGGCCAGAATACTGCTTGTCACATTTACCAAAACAAGTCAGGACAATTCTGAAAAATCAGTGCTGCACTAGGATTTAGTGTAGGGGTTTTGTTTGTTTATTTTACCTGTGTTTTTGGCATGTTGACATGAGTCAGGAACGGCTGCAGAACCACTGTGAAATCTTCTCTAGTGTCGTACCTTCCACTCTCCACTAACTCTTTGGTTCTTTCCTTTAAGAGCACAAAAAAAAAAAATTGTCATCATTCTTTCTTTTACGCTCAGCTCACTGGGCCCCTCATTACTGTACATCTCATGCAGGCATTCCCTTTCCTCTGTGCAGAAACCCAGACATGACAGCGATTGCCAGCCTGTGCCAGGCAGAAAATGCAGAGGTCTTTTACAGAGACTCATCCCAGACATCTTTACAGCAAGACAGCCTGTGGATCGTTACCTGACTGACACAGGCAGGCATCGTGCTCAGTAATTAGGTTTTCTGTCAAAAAGATGTTCTTCCAGAGCTATTGAAGTGTTTTCAGTTTGGCTGGCAGCCCATGCCCAAAGTTCATTCCAAATTTATCACATTCTTTGACTTAATCTTATCTCCAACAAGATAAGTGATCAAGAAACTGCTGGCACACTGATGCCCTCTACTTTCTATGACTCTTTAACAGATTTTTCCTTATCTGTTTTGTTATTTTAGTGAACCAGAGTTGTAAAGATCTTGAGCTGATTCACATCTCCCTCACAACTGCTTTTTTGTTGCTGTTAAATCACAGCTACAAATATGTCATTAAAACAAGTGCAAACTGCCCTCCAACTCCAAATACTCTCCCCTCTGTGGTCACTTGATTAAGTCCCTTACCACAGACCCTGCTATTATTGCACTGTTTCTCATTCCCGGGGGGGGGGGAAGGCAAAAGAAACCCACAGTACTGCTAGGAGAGAAGAACAGAAGGATTACACTAAATTTGTAAAAATAAACAAATAAATGCATTAGTCTTACCTGATACCTTTTGTTGAAATTGACCAACTGCTCGACCTCACTGGAATTGTCATCATATTTCAGTACACAAGGGCACGAAAGCCTGCAGGACGAGAACAACATGCTGAGACCAGCTCATCTTTTTCCCTTTCACTAGCTAAAAATCTGCAGGGTTAAAAGCTTCTCTGGGGGGGATTTTTCTGACAGACTTTTCAATGGTAGGATTAAACATCATCCCCGAGTTTCTGCACAGCCCTGATTCTTGACAAGAAATGTGTTTATTAGGGATAAAATCATGAACACAGGACAAGGGGGAGAAGGAAGGAGTGGCAGAGAGAAACCACGATGTCCCATTCCCAGCTCTTGCAGCACCTGTTGCCTCGCTAAAGGGACTTAGGGTCACCTGTAGCAGTAACAACACAGCAGGAGAGCTGCTTGGAGTGAAGCTACCAGTCATGGCAATGGGTGAGGACAGGTGCTTTAAACCCAAGCTGCAGCATGTGGAGGGGGGCAAAGCACCAAACCAGATGCCCAGAGGGAAGCTGGATTCTTCATCCTTGGAGAGACTCAAAACTTGACCCGACACAGCCTGCAGCAACCTGCTCTACCTTTGAAGCTGGCCAGGTTGTGTGCAGATGACACCCTGACTTCTCTTCCAACCTGAGCTATATTAAATTTCTGTGAACTCATGTTGGCCACCTTTATCCCTCCCTGCACACAGGTCCTCTAGCACATGATTTTTTTCTTCTGGCGCTCCCCATTCCTGGGCATGCCTCTTTATCACTTCGTGAACCCCAACGAGATCAAATGACTCCTCTAAAAAATCCTGTAATTTTCTCATAACGAAGCATACCTGAGTAATACTTCTCATAGAAAATGTGAATATGTATGAAGTCCGTGTCCCTACCTCCAAATTTGTCTGAATAGAGAGCAACCAATAAAACAACACAATTCTACTTCTGCAGAACATTTGTATGAGAGGTAAAACAAGCCTAAAATATATTTTCAGAAATATTTTAGTAACATAAGCAAAGCAATGTTATTGGAGATATAATCTCTTTTTAGGTTATTTGTGGCTCTCAGGAAAGACAAGCTTTCAAAGTCGAAAGTCTCTTTTTGTTTTTTCTTCAAATGGGTAACATGGCAGTTGGTATTCCACACAGGGTCATCTTAGTTCCCTGTAAACTTGGCTTGCTGTCAGCTATTAAATTCAGCATGGTGCTTGAAATGATGGGATAAGGTTATAAGTACTCTGAGATAATCCAATCTTAAGAGCTCCACTAACTATCCTTGTCCAATGATTAGGATATCGAGACCCATGTGCACTCTACCACATAACCTTTGTTAAAAAGAAACTGTGACTGGATGCAGAAGCACCTATGCTCTAAATTTAAAAGCTTTTTTTTTTTTTAAACTGATTTCACCATAGAGTCCTTAAATCACACAAAGGGGGGTGCAAGTATGTTTCTCCTCTTCTGACACCTGAAATAATATAGTTCTACCAGCCGTATCAAGCAGCTACAGGTTCCCTTGTGAAGGACGGGGTCCAGGAGGATGAATTCGAAGCAGATGTTTTAGTGAGGCAGCTAGGTACAGGAGGGCCTGTAGTCCTCCTGTGGTTCTGGCCCCCAAGCTAGCCCTTGCACTCCCTGGTGCCTGGTATCTGGCACAAGCTCCTTGACCCAAGCAGCAAGAGGAGCAGTGGCTGCCTACACTCACAGGACAAGGCTGTTCTGCGTGCCTGTCTAGAAAAGCAGCCATTTCTTGCTTTTCTGACATCAAGTAAGCCCTGCCAGGAACAAGCCTAGGGGGACATGCCAGACCCTGCCTGAGTCACCACAAGGTCACTATGGCCCAGACCTGCCACTGCAATGACAGATTGACACTGACCTGGGAGGATTATTCATCCAAAAAGCAACAGGTGGTGTGACTAAACATCCCAGACACCTACTTTAGAGACTAACTAGCAGAGAAACTAATAACCAGCAAAGAGATTACAGAAATCAGAAACTACAGAAGCAAGAAGGAGAGTTTTAAGATTTCATAAAGGTAATTCTGCAGATAAAACTAGATTAATGTAGGCAACTTAAACAAACAACAAACTATCCTACTCTTTTTTTCTGTCTTTGCCCACAGATTGCACAGCTGAGTTTTCTGCTCAGGCTTGAACTCCCTTGCAGCATAAATCATTAAAATGGCAGCTCCATAAAAAGTGGTTACAGTGGGGCTCAAATACAGAAAAAGGTGGAGGTATTTCTAAATGCCAGGTTGAAATTAACGTGTAGGTACATGTGCATATACAGACAAAATAGTAGAACATTTTTCCCTTTAAGAAAAGTTTCCCAAGGCGACCTTCCAGCCCTCTGTGAGCAACAGTGAGAGCTGTAAAATAAATCATCTTCAAACCTCATGATAATCCTTGGGCAGCTGACGTTTTTCTCTGCGTACAACTCGCGCAGGCTTGTTATGGAAAGCACTGTCACCAGATTCACAAATGTCCGTGGAACCTGCCGAGAGAATAAGCAAACCCATAGCCGACGTCTGGAGCACAGAGTGCCACCTCTGCCCTTACACAGCCGCAGCAGACCTCGGGTAGCAGCCTGATGATTCAGGCAGCTTGCATTATTTATAACAGAGGTGCGCAAAGTTCCTTCTCAATAATTAATCCCCTCATGGACAATACCCAGTTACAGCCCCTACCTGCACTGGCTATTTTTATTTTAAATATTGATGCCTGGTCACTCGAAAATGACGACTTTGAAAAGGTCTAAACAAGTGGTGACAGATTCCAGCACGGCTCAGATAGCTGCTAATTCTTTGAGTAGTCTCACCATCAACCTCACCCTCATCTGCAGCATCAGAACCTCTTTTCATGACCACAGGTATATTTATTTGCAAAATAATCATAGAATCACAGATTATGATTACAATATATGAGCAAAGCACTTTCGACTCATTTAATATCATGTCTGTTCAGATTTGTTATACTTTTTGCATTATTTATCTGCAGCATATCAGCTAGAACTCAGCACATCCTTATTCATTCCGTAAAATATTTCTCCAGCCCTCTCTGCCTCTCACAGGGATTTTATTTTATTTATTTGTTTGTTTTGTTTATATATATATATGCAACAATCTCTGGGCAAGGAACTAAGTTCTCAATCAATAACCAGGGAATGCATTACAAACAGGTCACAATCCCCACTCCCACATACTAGAAGAGTTTGTTTTACCTCTTCGTGAAGCATATCCAAAGCTATTTGAATATTATAGGTGAAGTTTTCAGGAGAATAGCGTATCTGTTGAAATAAGAGGGTTGAATTTTATTGTCAATCAGTTTACTCAGGCAGACTCAACTGATTGTCTGGAGTCTCTCACAGCAGTGTTCACATTTCTAATTCTTGGGTCAAGAGTAACAGAGTCTTATGCAGAACTTCTCTGTCTCTGCTTTTCTTCTTTCCTGTCACAGCTGCCTTACTCCCAAGAAAAGATCTAGCAGCCACAGAATAGCAGTGAAGGAGATTCAAATTCAGAGGGCATTATCAGTCATTACAACATCCTCCACCCCATGCTGGTTTAGACCACTCTTAAAAATATGGCTAACACCTCATTAATGGGGACCATCATTGGAAGAGATCAGTTTTTTGTAAAAGTAATATTATTTCTGCTGTATGGAATATTAGCAACATGCCTCGCATGTACTCCTTACCTCCTACAAATAATAACTGGCACAGCTGTGTCCTACACAGAAAAATGTAGGAGAGAAACTTTGTAGTTCTCTAGGAATTAAATCGCTTTACATACTTGCTTCTTAGCATCAGTCTCCCTGTACAGTTTGAGTGGTTTGAATCATCTAATTCAACTGTCTCCATATGACTTCTATTTCTTCACTCGTGGAACTATTCCAGAGTCAGATAAACTTCCTCATTAGAAACATTTCTTTCTTTCTCATTTTAAGCCTTGATTCTCCTTGATTTTATTTCAAGCAGAAGTTCCCTGTGAGCCCCACTGGCTTCCTCTACAAAACTGGACAGCTCAGCTCCTTTATTCATTCCCTAAATCAAAGTTCACCAAAAGCATTATGGTTGGCACAATCTGTGGCTATGCAACATAAATGAAGAATCATCCTGATCTTCAGATACCGGCCTATCTCCCAGCCATCCACCCTTGTGTGCAAACACCATTTTGTGTCTGGGCAGGAGCAGAAAGTAATAATGGGTAAATTGCTCCTTCACTGTTTTATAACCATTTTATTGTGCTTCTTTGTTGTTTTTCTGATCTGAAATTAATCATGGAAAACCAAAAGTATGTGCTCTGCTGCTTGTAAGTAGATAAGACAATAACATTTCATCACTATCTGAGAAGTCTGCCACAGTCGTTCACCTCCTCTATAATCACATAGATCAAAGGTTATATATAGCATGCATATATATTCTATACTGTGTTGTACTACATATTATTGCATCAGCACAAGCTGTGGGTAAAACCATTCCCATAGCACTGAAGCTGGTAAGAGAGCACTAAGTGAGATGCTTGTATGACTGTGCACAAGGCAAAGGAAAAAGGGAAAACCTTGACAGTATCTTTTATCTACAGGTGGTAAAGTGATTAGACAGCAGAAAGTTATCTTACTTGACAGCAAAAGAAAGCAGCCACAATTATGTAACTTACAGGTGTTCTAAAGCTATCTCTCTTTTTATCATAACATTAGGGTGAACAAACTAAAGGTCTCAGCACAGCTGCATAGCAGAGCTGCAGAAATGAGACCTGCCTTATTTGTTCTCATGTGCTCTTGTTCCACTGAGTGCCCTCTCACCCAGTGCAGCGCGCACAGACCCAATGCCCAGGCTGGCCAAGATCACGCTGCAGGCAGCGAGTGACTTACTGGATCCTCACAGAACGCGCAGAGGTCATTTCCTCCTATGAAGAGCGTTACAAGCTTCCAGTCAGTCTGCAAATTTATTCTCTATGCACAAAAAGAGACAGAATGAAAGTTATGAGGAAAAAAAGTCATAATAATAAAGGCTGGGCAACAGACTAAACACAAATTTCACATTTCTCAAGAGACCTCAGGGGACCTGTACTTCTCTGTCGCTTCACAAAAAAATGAATTTGTAGTCATGGCTTGACGTACAAACTACTATGATCTAAATAAGGTTTCTAGTATCAGTAATACTATCCAAAATTACTGGCTTCTGAAAAATATTGCTAAAAAAATCCATCTGTACATATTTTTTTTTTTAAGTAATATCTTGTGTATGCACTGACTGACTCCTCCTGCAGCTCTGGGAATACATCTTCATTGCAAAAATGATAGTATGTGTTTTACTGTGTCATAAATAATGCAGTTATACTGCTGGAAAACCCTGAAGGGCAACATATTTCAGTCTTGCTGTGAGAGAAACTACATAGAATAGAGGGACATTATTGACTACTTAGCAACACTGGTTAAAAAAAAAAAAAAACTAGTATTTTTTCTCTGAAAGCATTTTGCAAAGCAATAACCAATGCAAGGTAATTATGCTACAGTAAGCATATACCTTCTTAGCTTTGAGGAAAGGTTTAGATATGATTAGTACCATGTAGCTTATGTTGTTCTCGATACCTTGACACTTTTCAGTGCAAAACACCACTAAGAAAAGCAGCAATAGTACATCAGCCTCAAGTGGTTTGAAAGTATCTGTCTTCAAAGGCAGAAGGCAACATATCCCAGCTGATAAACACACTGTTCAGTAGTTTGGTCTCAAAATGTATTTATCCAAATTAAAAGAATGAGGGGAATAATTTCCTCCTGAGCTATACAGGTGTTTTAAAAAAAGAGCTCTTAAATCAAAGATGTGTTACCACTAACGTGAACATTCTTTCTAGTTAATTCATTAAATAAAAGGTTTTTGCATTCATTTCTTTTGTGTGATGTTTCCAAGCCAATAAATATGACAGAGTACTGTTTAGAGGCCTCGACAAATACTGGTTTGAATGAAAACTATCCAAACACTTCATTGTTAGCTGCTACCCCTTTTAATCTCATTCCAGATACAGCCTGAGTGAATTGTTGTTTACAAGTGCACAAAAAGGAAGGTATATGTAAATATTTTTACCAATATGTATTCACCAGAATATTTATACTAGACACGTACGCACAGTTACCTTGAAGGCTTCTTGGCTGCTTTCCAAATGCACAATTGGAAAACCAAAATAATATCACGTAACCTAGGTCACTGATTGCATAGCAAATTTGTCAAAATACAAATAGCAAACATTCAAAGCAGTAGTTACGTGAAAAATATGCAAGTAATCCTCAGCCTAATATGTGTTTTATAGACCATTATTCAAATAATTCCTAACAACAAATGTGGTAAGGCAAAAGCTAGCTGGTTACCAACTCAGAAAAGGGACTAAATAGTTTTTAAAGAAAAATAAGTTTTTCCACATGTTCACTCCATATGATTTGCCACTTGTAGAGGTTGCCCTCAACAACCAGCACGTATCTTCATGGCTGGCAAAAATGTGTGCTTACAAAGTAATTAATAGCATCATGGCAAAATCCTATCAGAGAAAAAGTTCTGTCATACTGCAGGGTGTTGTAGGTTGGGAGGAAAGGCAACTGCACTGAAATTACCAGCCAGTTGTGGTAAAAATGACAGGAAGATTACAGTTATCTGGGTTTGATAACAAGAAACCTACCCTGGTTTTAGCTAGGGTAAAGTTAACTTGCTTCCTCGTAGCTGATGTGGTGCTGTGCTTTATATTTAGAATGAGAATAAAGTTGATACTACACCGATGTTTTAGCTGTTGCAGAGTGGTGCCTGCACAGAGTTGAAGATTTTTCTTCTCCTCGTGCTGCCCTGCCAGCCGGCAGGCTGGGGGCGCACCAGGAGCTGGGAGGGGACACAGCCGGGACAGCTGGCCCCAACCGACCAAAGGATGTCCCACACCATGTGGGGTTGTGCTCAGCGATAAAACCTGGGGGAGTTGGCTGGGGGGGACTGTAATTGTTCACGGCTTGGCTGGTCATCAGTCAGTGGGTGGTAAGAATCACATTGTGCACTCGCTTTATTTTTCTTGTTGTGGTGTTTTCTTCTCTCCCCCTCCGCCTTTTTCTTAGCTCCTTCTTATTAAGCTATCCTTATCTCAACCCACAAGTTATTGCACTTTTAATTCTTTCCCAGATCCCACCGCGGATGGGTGCAGTGAGCAAACAGCTGTGTGGTGTTAGGCCACCTGCAGGGTTAAACCACAGCAGTCCTAGCACGTGCTGGTACAAATTCAGTTAAGACAAAACTATAGATGATTTTGTACCGACTCACACTTGGCACTAAGGAATGCTACACTGTACACTGTTGTACACATAGCTTTATGTCTGGCATCAGCTGTTGGTCTGTTGTGCTGTTAGAAACAAATGATGCCACATAATTTCATTCTTCTAAAGATATCAATAAGGTGTTAAACTCACAGTATCATTTTTCATTCGATCCACCAGTCTTCTAACCTGTGCAGGAACATCCCTAAAAATTAATAAGAAAATTAATTCTAAATAGATATCAAGGTAAGGAGGAAAGCCAATGAATTGGCATCCCTAACTGAAAAAGGAAAAAACTGGGAAGCTCCATTTTTTATTATATGCAGGATGAGAGGTATGATTACTCAAAAAGACTATATTTTGAGACAATGATGAGGAAAAAAAGTGAGAAAACAGCATACAAGAGGCACTTGACCTCTTTGCAAATGCTGCAGTTACGCTTTTATAAACTGTATAGAAAATAACTGCACTACCACAAAACAAATGCACTGTGCTCATTCCCAATATCAGACAGATGCTATTAATACACACATCACTGAAGTATCCATGCATGTGTCAATGTTATTGCATGGCCTCAAGCTACTGATGCATGTTTTATAAGAAGTGTTCCCAAGAGGAAAAAAAATATTATATGAATTTCACTGAAGACTGAGCGTAGCGGTCTCTAGTTAATTCCCAAATCCGCCACAGACTGGTCGTAAGCAATTCGTAATTTTCTTCTGGTTTCTCTACATGAAATTGTGGTCCTACCAACAAGAGGGTTTGAATATACCTCTTATAAAACAGGAATATTCACAACAGGGATATGAAGCTTTCTGATTGGTGCCTGTAAAGTGCTTTGGTATTCTTGGTTGAAAATATTTGAGAAGCTTTGCCTTTGCTGATGATTTATTTGATGGAGATAAGAAAAACTTTAAAGCCTCCATCGCATTTCTCAGCCTTCCTACTATAGATGGGCTAAAGAATTACATTTGGGTTTGCCTATCAGCTTTATCTGCACTCTTGTCAACTCCACAGTTTGCACCTTTTTTTTTTTTTTTAAGTTAAAATTGAGTTTTATAGGAAAACTAATTTTCTGTTAGAAATAAAAGTTTTCCTCTTACTCTGCCTTATCCCCTGCCACTGCTTGGTTGAGTGCAGCATTTTCTGTAGTCTCCCTTCCAGTGCCAGTGGAATACCCAATCAGGGATGGGTTGAACTCACGAAGAATATCTGCAGAAAAAGAGAGCACCCTGAAATGTTGCTTACTTAGCAGGTAACAAGTGGGGTTATAAAGATTAGATCTTAGTAAAAGAGCATTTAAATGCTTTAAGAGAGACCTACCAAAAACTTAATCTCTAAGCATAGTAAATGCGTAAATATTACCTTGCCTTCAGATTTCTGAATTTCAAGCATTCAGATATCATAGAATCATGGAGTGGTTTGGGTTGGAAGGGACCTTAAAGACCATCTAATTCCAACCCCCCTACCATGGGCAGGGACACCTCCCACCAGATCAGGTTGACCAAAGCCCCATCCAGCCTGGCCTTGAACACCTCCTCCATGCATCATGACCTAATACAATCACATGGGCTAGCTATGCCTTTTTGCCTGGTAATTGAGGCTGAGTATGCTCAGGCAGGAGATACATGCCATTACATTAACTGGAGATGGGTAGGAATCAAATCCTTTAGCCTGATCTCCCCGGATGTGTTAACCCCAAAGACGTAGATACCGCTGTAGATCTTAGATTGCAAAGCAGCCTTACAAACTGTTTAATTCATCTATCCCCAACACATTTTAGACAGAATTATAACCAACAGAATACAGAAACAACCAAACCCCTGGGAATTACAAAATACACGGTTAAGTCATGCACAACAAATTACAGTCTGGCTGTTACACAACTTCTGCTCAGCACTGGACATTGAATACAAAGTGATCCATTCTGCCATGTTACAAATTGTAAAGTCTGTCTTCACTGCTTTTTCTTTTTTTTTTATTTTATTTATAACAGGAGCTTTAATAAACAACTCTAGATATTTATCAGGTTTACAGAAAAAAAATCACTTACTTGCTAGTGTTGTGACCGTGCTTATGTTTTCATTTCCTCCAACACTTTAAAAAAAAAAAAAGAAAAAAATGTTCCAAAATACGATGGCCTTCTTAAGGTAGTGGACTAAGTAAGAGAGCTCCCCCTTATGAGTTTTCTACAGATGTACACAGCACGTTCTCTGGTGGTTGTTTGTATGAAGTCAAAGCAAGCTCTTTGTGTGCATACCAAAAGGGTTGCAAATTAGAGACTGCCATAATCATAATTATATTAATATCCCTGTACACTAACTGCCCTTTCAGTCTTCACATCTTGTGGCATATGTTAAAACATTGCTGACAGAAATAATAGTTTTAAAAAGCTACCATTTAGCTATTGTTGTCCCTATTAAAATATTTATTACTTCCATTTCTAGTTAACAAACCCTTTGTATCCATAAAAACAAGTTGTAAAAGTAGATATTTCAAAGAGATAAGTACACTCAATACTTTTCCTACCTCCCAACTCCCCACCCCAATCTCACTTAGCTGGAAGAATACTACTAGATTGGTAAAATTCACCATCTTGTGCACTCTTTACCCTTCCTTACACTATAGGGGAAGCTTGTACTCTTTTTCCAAAAACATCAATAGAATATTATTAAAGATCAAAATCTTAAAAGTTGTACTTACAACTCATCTCTAGTACCCCTTTAATTTGGAACAGAATATTTTGAGGTGTTCTAGTACCTCTTCAAACCTCTATAGAGCTTCAGTTTCTCAAATGAGTATGAAATGATGAGCAGAAAATCAGCCTGACAGGCCTGGTGTTAAGTCATACACTTGCAAATTAGTAGGTGAACATGATTATCTTTCTTCAGAATAGCTTTTGGACCTGTCTACTAAAGTGCTGCATAAGTAAGATTCTGTACCAATTGATAAGCTGTTCTGAGTGATGTAAGCAATATTGGGAAAGGGTAAAGGAAATAGAGACTATGCATGAAATAGCAGCAGGAAAAAGATCACATTCTGCCTTTTTGTAGACCACTGATTTTAACTGAGACAAACAGGTCACATAGGCTATAATGGGGAAGAGCAGACAAACAGTAGAAATAGCAGAGACAAACACAGAACGCCTAAGTGGTGCAATGAGCTCCAGAAGCCCCCTTTGCAATTGTTGCAACAATGAGAGGAGAAAGGGGCCATCTTGATGAGGACCCCATTTCATCTATGTATACAGGCTGATGCCAGCCACACTATATTGTACTCTAGGTACCTGCTAGTTTGAATATTGTATTTGACATGAGTAAAAACACAACCATCTGTCTCCATGTAAAACTGTAGTCAAATTTGCTCTCCACTAGTCTCCGTTTGTTACCTAAAATCAGGTATACGTATCATAACTCCAAGAAAAGGGGTTCCCTCCCATTGGTGGGAATTCTTGGGACTCACCTCCAAGAAATACCTCGGTACTGAGTCAGGACATCCAGAACGTCATGGGGTTTGGATGCTGCCCCATTACCTGCCTGGAAGCAGAGAAGTGGAGTTCACCTTCAGAAAATAAGAACTGCTACAGTAACTAGTTCTTTGACTGACCCTAGTGAAAGTAATTAAAGGGGATGTTAACGAGTCAAGCTACATCATCTTCCCAAAATATAACAGATCTTTGTTCTCAAGAGAATCAAGGGCTAAGGGTATTTCAACTCTGCTCCAGTGAATTACCCTCCTCTGTCAAATTTTTGATTAGAAGAAGTGAGGCAAAGTTGGTTGAGTGTGTTCAAAATGTTCATATAACTCTAAATTTGCATAAAGAATAAATAAGAAAGCAATGGTCTTGAATTATTAATTTATTGTAATGTTTGTCACATTAAAACTTGGTACAGTGATTTTGTCTTCCTTCTCCCAGTTTCCCCAGGAAAAGGGATTACAAGAGTTTAATGTAGTAATTACTACAGAAATAAGAAGCTTGAATTATGATCTGTGCAATGAAGCTGTTATCAATGATTGGAGAATCACCGTCAGTCTAGGAGTAAACCTTTCATGTAGTTATAGGAATGATGCTAAAAGATTCTTTATGTAAGTTATTTATTACACCTCATGATCTACCATAATTTTACTCAAATATTTAGTCAGTGTAGGTGGACATGGCTTTATAGACTTCGGTATTATCATACATATACACATTAGCTGAAGATTTTTTTTCTTTCTATTTATGCTGCTTACTAATGGTTTTGAAGGCCAACACCTTGAGAGCTGTGTAGAGTCAATAAGGAAAAGCATGCTACAAGTCCACTCCAGTAAGGTGTTTTTGCTGCTGTACAATCTAATCTTAGAGTTCTTTCTTGTTCAGCACTCTTGTGGAATTTAAATGGGAACCATGCACACATTTGACCCATGGTCTGATTGCCAGTCAGTCAAGGAAGTATGGAAAAGAGTATGCAAAAACTGTTTGGCCCAATAGGGCATAATTATATGCATTCTCTCTTGGATTAAAATTCAGAAGTGCTCTTTCATTGCTTGTTTTAATGCTGGTTATCCAATGATCTTTACTTACTGTGAGTGAATCTCCCAGGGCAGCAATCACCTGAATATCTGCTGGTCTCAAGTTATGAACTGATAAAATAAAAGCAGCATTAGGGAAGGAGGAAATAAAGAAAACTTCAAATTGTGATGGTTATCAGAACTTGTCTTTAGGATGAGCATAAAGCATTACAAAGACAGTATTTTAATACACGATGACATCGGCTCAGAATGACACTGACAGTCATCCAAAGAATTCTTGGTACCTTAGTTTTACATTAGCTACACTGACAAGGGAGGCAGTAAGGTATCAGTCTTACATCTGTGTTGACTCAAGTTCCCTCTAACTGGTGGGAACCACTGAAAGGCAGGCACAGCACCAGTACCAGCACAGGGCTGTGATTTTATCATCATAGCTTCTGAGAGAAGACAAAACACACCTGGGACAGGATTCTATGTGGCTCTCTGCACTGACAACTTCCTGGCTTTTCCATTATCATTTCTTTGCTTGCACGTGGAAGGTGCAGTTGCATAAGCTTTCACTGTCCCTAAGGGAAAACCTGCATCTTGCTATACAACTATTTATGTTGATCCAGAGGATTTTTAAATCACAGTCTATAGAATGCACTGCTTCAAAGAAAAATGTACCTTTTCTAACTAAAAACAGTTCCCGCTCCCCTTCTACCATCAAGTGAAGTGGCTCTACAATAAAATTGCATAAAACCGTACCTGAAACTGGAACTGTATCGGAGGGACTCTGGTTGAAACAAGGAACATTTGTTCCATAACTCCTCTCCTAGGAAGAGACAGTGAAAGACTTTACACCAGACTCATCGTGCTCTGGTCATGATGAACCATTTATGTCTCAGAGCATTATGTTAAGGAACTTCCTCCAAATACTTTGTGCATATCCACACAGCTCAGCCTTTCCTCAAGCCATGCCAAAAACCACCCTCTGAAGGCAGACAAGCTCGGACTGCTCACAAATTGCATGGGCACGTCAACGCAGCACTGCTCTTGCGTACTATTAGGGCCACTTATTTCATACTCTGCACCATGCTACGTTTAGCTAAGCAACTGTTTGTGCATCCATACTCTGATCTAACTGAGCTCGCATTCTTTTGTGAAAGTCTGCTTGAACATCACCAGAATACCCCAACATCAAACCATACCTTCGCCAGCAGGCCACAAGCCTGCCTTCTAGAAGTGTGGCCCTACAACATGATGGCCATGCCGTTGGACGGCGCTGTAGGCCTACAGTGAGTGCTATGGCTGGGCAGTACCAGGCCTGCAGTACCCATCCAGATGGGTAGTGTTACTTCAGCTCTCCCATCTCTTCTGCTGACAGAAACACCCCCACAGTTTACTGTTAGTGAAGGATGACCGTTGGTACACCAGAGTAAACAGTGGCACATGACCCAAGGACATGCATTTGCTCCGTATCTCTCTAGAGCACTCCTCAAGGATGCTAACTTGGCTATGGAAATGGCATTTGTCTTGCCCTACTGTTCACCTTTATCTCCCCCACACACACACACCTTTTCTTCTCTTCCCCTACACCGTAACTATTTCTAAAATCAGATTGGTAGGTATTGTATGCCCCTTGCAGAGGTCTATGCGCCATTAGTAACTAGCAAACAGATGGAGTTGCATTAAAACGAGAGGAGGGATATGCATTACTATTCCAATGACATATAGTCCACTTTAAGTGCAGATGTAGTCCAGACACTGTGTTTTGAAGCATGAAGATGAACACTATGCCTTCCCTTTGTAGCTGTTTAGGAGTACCAAGTTCTGCTCAGAATCAGAGGACTATGACTAAAATATCATGTCTGTTTATTTCTGCACAGCTATTCTGCAACTATCTCAGAAAACAAAATAAAACAAAACAAAAAACACTTGTTTCTTTAGTTTTGCTACAGGGTAAACTAGACAAAATTGAACCCACACAGTAGCGTCACACCAATCTGATCTAGTTTCTTCCTCAGTAAAATTAAAGGGCCCCATTTCCACTGTCTTCTTATCCCAAGGAACTTAATATTGTTATCCATTTAAAAAACATTCTTAACAGTGAATACAAGACTTAATATAGGTTGGCTGAAGACCTCTACCCTGAGTTATACTCTACAAAATCCATCAAGGATAAAATGTGCTATTAAGTGTCTGACCGACTATTTAGTCGAGCATAGAAGCAGAGCTTTTTATTCAGTTTTCCCAGGTAACGTTGTTTAATTAGGCTCCAACACAATTCCACCCACTTGCCCCACTCCCTGGAACACATTTAGTCCATTTGCTGTAAACAGTTTTACTGTACCTGAGATCTTTCTTTGATGTTTGATGTCTCTGGGGTAGATGAGTAATTACTATTTTTGTACGTGAAGAAATATGGATTTTCCTGCAGAAGTAAGAGCATTATTTTTATTATTGTTATTTTAAAACCAACAGTAGTGAAAACAGTCAGCTGATGTTACCTTCTTCTGGATATGTTTTCCATGAGAGGAAAATCTATACAATATTTATTTTTGAATGAAATTGTACTGGTGGAAGTAAGCCAGGTTAGACCTGAAAATTAAGCCCTGAAATGCCCTAGGCACAGCACTGCCTCTTGCATCAAACCTAACATCAGACAAAACAGATAATTCAATGTCTTTGATGCTTTAATTGCTGTTCAGTGAAGCTTTTTGATGCCAGTAATGTTTTATCACTATTAAATTATTGAAGTCAGTGCTTAAATGAAAAAACATTCAAGAACCTGTTCTTTGAACCTCAGAGATGTTCAGACCTTGAAGACACTACTGGGTTATTGACAGTTTCATGTACTAACATAGTTAAATCTGACAGAAGACAGAGTCAAGTCACAGAAAAGTCAAAGGATGAAAAATGTATGGATTAAATTTTATTGTTGACACAGTTTTTAATATTGATAATGCTTTACTCGTTATTCACAATTTATTATTATTTTTATTCAAAAGTCAGCTAATCTGAATTATCTGACACAGCAATGTGATTTAACCAAACTTTGTCAAGAGCTCTAGCTTTCAGAGTTTCATCATAATAGAACAAAGACTCTGTGTCAATGAGTTTTAGGAATGTTAAATTTTTAGCAGTGCAGTATCTTTGGGAAGTGCGTGTTTCTAAGAAATTCAGAAGATGACAACAATATTTGAAAGCTTGGAAATTCTGCAAAGAGTAAATAAAAATCTCATAGTAATAAGGAAATCCTTTTACCTGAGATGGACACTGGATCTGAAGCATTTCTGTGAAATCATAAGGCTTCTTCTGCCCAACTGGCTCCATCTGGAAAGGGACAGAACACAGGACTTGTACTCGTGCTGTGCAGGGGCGGGATGGGAGAGCAGCAGTAACTCAAAGGCTCTAGCGTCTCGCATTTTCCATCACATTAATACATATTAAAAACTTGCTTTGCTTATGATTAATCTACATGCAACATACCGTACGCATACCTACAAAATCTAGGATCGGAAAACAAGGCCTCTCTCATGATCAGACTGTCATTCCATCATCATTAAAGCAACCATCCACACATTAACTCTGCTCTTGGGAATGCTGGCCAGCAGGCATTGATCTCATACCACAGCATTTGATTGCTTGCATTCGGGTTGCTTTTTATCAGCTCAACTGCAATAACTGTGGACATGCTCTAGGAAAAGTATAGCTCCAACCACCTTCATGATTCATTCTCTCCTTTTACAAAATGCAGTTCTTACCTTGCTGTGACTAACAAGTCACTGTTACTTTCCAGCTGGGCTGGGTATGTGAAGGCAAAGCGGGAGTTATCACAGATCCACTACTACGTAACAACTTTTTGCAGCATCCTGTCCATCCACACAAGCCTCAACTACTTTTTTTTTTTTTTTTTTGTCTGCTCCCAGGCTGTGAAAGCCATGCTCACTAACATTTGAAAAAGGCATGCTTGGGAAACCTTTCTTCAGCTTTCTACAGTTTACTATATATTAATCTATAGAGGGAACACGTGGACTTTTGTGCGGGAAGAAAAGCAACTGACTGAAACTTTGAAGTAAAAATGATATTATTGAAACTTTTGAGAAAATTCAGCTCCGACTCAGATTATACACTGAGGGCTTGTTGAAGTCCACACTGCTTTAGCTCAGGAGAAAGTACAAAATCCCTAATGTAAATGGAAAACTAAAAATAATCTAGTTGGTGATACATTCGTGTTTCATTAACCCTTTCCTTCTGTCTTGTGAACACTACCTTCATGTACTCTTTAAGCTGCAAACTCATTTGACAGCAGTCAGAAACATGGAATGAATCAAAGATCACTCCTGTAATGGCTGTAACTCACTCAGCTAAAGCCTTCCTAATTTATCCCACTTTCCAGAACTGTTTCTTTTATCTATATTTACACACATACTACACAATAGCAAAAGGTGCACTCCAACTCTGCACAGAGGCTTGATAATATTTACATTTGCTGGCCTTTGTTTACCTTCCAACAAGATGGAGAGATAAAAAAAATTATTCCATAATTCATAACTCAGTACTAACAGCGCAATGTGGTAAATACCATGAAGAATCACTTCACCTGTTCATGCACCTTGCTGGGAGCTAATTAAATTGCAGTCACACCCAAAGGAGTTGGTCTCTGTTTTAAATTCCTCAGTGAATCTCTGCTCAGCTTGCACTACCAGCAGCTGCTGCCAGAAGCAGCAGACTACATAAGAAACCAGACTGAAGGCATTGAAAAATGCAGCAGTAACAGGCTTGACGTCACTGATATATTCTGGGCAGGGATGTAGTATTCTATTTTGGTTGTTCCATCAATGAAGATAACATTGAAAAAAAAAAAAACAACAGAAAAATAGGGAAGAGGATTACAAAGTCAGATTCGTTCAAATTAGCACTTGAAAGAATAGAGTTTGTATTTGCTTTTGAAAGATGAATAAAAGGAATATCCTTGAAATATGCAAAATAATGAAGCCCAGAGAGAAGATACACTGGACACTGATACTTTCCCATCCTCACAGGACAAAAAATAAAATAGCTGTTTAACAGCATTCTTAAAAGGAAATATTCTGCCAGCACAGAATCACCCTACAGAACGTGGGACAAAAGTGGTATTTCATGGCTAGGAATGAATTACAAATAAGCATTAGACACTTGTATGTTCTTGGGTGATAGAACTGAATTTCTCCAGGAAGCAAATTGTTCCAGATTGCTCAGAGACACTGTTCTCCCAGGAAAAACCAACAGTTCCTATGCAGGAGAGCTGCAAGGTCCTGAGGTCCTGATTATAGGAAGTCAGGCACTGAGTATGTGTTGTGCTCAGCCAAAACCTACCCTGAATCCTAGAATGTCTGTCATAAAAGCAGGTTAGGGGCTGGTCTGCTCTGGAACTGCAGCAGTTTCTAAGTGAGTGTAAACCAGCGAGTGCAGAAGAGAGACAGGTGCAGCCTCATGCAGGTACTGTTCCCTTTCAGGTTCTTGCCTGGTTTCAGTTTGTTTCTCTCTGGGTTGCAGGATGTTTTCTGGTGGCCTCGTTTGTTACACAAAAGAATGCCAGACACAAGTGCAAGAGCTTCTTGTCCAAGTTCTTTACGCACATGAGAGGAGCATTGCCCTCTTATATATTTCCCCAGATAAAGTTGTAGGCGTTTGCCAAAATTAATCAGACACTGTTTACTTGACAGCTTTAATGTTTACCACAAAAACAGCCTCTCTCAGCCCTTCCTAACTACCCAATGTCATTTAGCTGACTGTTCTCTGATGTGCTTAGCATTTGAATTGCATTGCTCCTAGATAACTAGGAAAGTTTCAGGAAAATATCCAGCTATGCCTAAAACAAGTCTTTAGCACATACCAGCTCAGCTTCTTCTCAGCTGGACTGAAGTCCAGTGCTACTGCCAATTGCCGCTAGATTTTCAAGGTTTTACCCTTTGTCCAAGCAGCAGTTAATCATTCCAAGGAAGAGGCAGGTATGAAGCCTCAAAACAACGTAACGACATATGTCAATATAAGGACAGCCCGGCAGAAGCAGGAGGAGAGAAACACTCTGAAAGCAGTTTTTAGGCACTTCCTCATTCTGCTGTTTGCTGCTCAATAAATCATGATGTTGATTTCCTAACAGTTCCCAACAGGGTTTTTTTGCTTTTGTTTTTAAACGTTACACGGTCAGCATAAACTATTAGCTCCACTGAAAAGAATAGTGAGAGTGAGCCTTATTGGATAAGGACACTTGCCAGTGGGCTTTTTACACTGAAAGCGTCTTTCATACCATCTGCTTTTCTAAAATGGCAGAATAACATCAAGCCAGCTAAGGAAACCTACCCAGGAAAGTACCTTTCTGATAATTGCCAGCTGTGCTAAGAAAATTCCACTAAAGAGAGGCAGATGGAAAGCAGAAGGAAAAAGGAGTTGTTAAGAGAACACCACTGTTCCTTCAAACCAACAGCAACACGTGGCTTTGGCACATCTTGTTCTTCCTCCAGATCATCCAGATTGTCCCCTCTCTATAGGGGCCACTTCACACTGAAGAAAAAACACTGAAATAAACTAAATCCGGTAGTTGAAAATGAGGAAATGTGCACAGAAAAAAAAATGGAGCACAGGGAAAGAAGGCTCTTCTGACAGCAGAAACTGCCAAGAAAAACCATATCTGAAGGGACAGAAGGAATTTGCTGCCAGCTAAGCGTGAGAATTTGAGAGGGCACAAAAGAGAAACCAGTGCTGGATTAACTGAGCATGTTTGCAATAATTATCAAACTTCAGGAGAGAAATCCTCTCTCTCTCTGAAGAAGGGGCCCTCTCCCCTTCTTCAGTGCCTAGGTTTTGACGAAGCAATATAGCTGATTCAGAATGTGGATGATATTATTGTAACTCCTTGCAAAGAATATTCAAGATGCCTAGCACTGACATTTTGCACAAATTGAAATCAGAAAAGTTGGACAGCAAATGGCCATAGAAAGAAAAGATTTATAGGATATTTAGAAAAAAAAAAGTGAAAATCATTAGAAGCACATGAAACCTGATAATTGCATGGTTTGGAAAGAGAGATGGACATTACTCAGACCTGGAGGTCAGTTTCCAACTGATAAGCTCTGGAAAACATAATAGATCAGTCTGATCTACTGATGTACTTAGACGAAACTCAAATTCTGACAAACTTGGTTCAGTTGGCCACAAACAATTCCTTCTGGAGAGGCACAAAATGGGCTGGCAACCTGGCAGCACTCTGAGCTCTCTCATCAGAAGTATTCATTTTCTGCACTAGTTAAGAAAAATACAGCATTTCATTTCAAAAAATTGATGATGAAAATACTGTACTAAAAAGATGTAAAAGGCCATTCATAGCTCATGTGATTTGGTCTTGTCTAGGTTTAATATTTATAGTGGTTAATATTTGTGGAAGAAATGCCACCTCTTTCTATAGTCTTAGAGATTGTGTTTAAGTAGTAACTGTGATCTCTGTAAATATCACCACCACTGATGGGGATACCAAGACATGGGCAGTTTAAGTAACTCACCCAGTTTCTTATAGAACTGACAGAAATAGAACATTTTAAAGTCAGACTACAAGAATCTGACTTTCAGTGTCTACTTTGCTTGTTCAGTTAGCGAAGCTAGTTACTTCATGAGACTAAGGCAAAACAACGATAAAGAAGCCAACATGAATCTTGTCATTGCATCTACTTTATAATAGAAGAACTGAGAAAGAAACTTTGACATCAGTATGAGGAGTGTCACAGATAACAGCAAAAAAGATAACTGGATGCAGCACGTTTGTTCAAGGTTGAAGCCTCAACAGCTGATCAACTTTTAACTCTGTCTCCTACTAACTATCTAAAGTGGCAGACATACATAGATATCTTTTATTAGAGTGACTGTAAAATTTTTCTAGCTATGTCATCTGGTTGAATAAAGGGCTTTTTCTTGTAAATTCTACTTCCTTAAATGATTAGTTTAATATCTTTGATAAATTATTACATTTAATGGTTTTACCAGTGACATAGACAGTGGGATCGAGCGCATTCTCAGCAAGTTTGCAGATGACACCAATCTGAGTAGGGCAGTCAATACAACAGAAAGAAGGGATGCCATCCAAAGGGACCTGGACAAGCTAGGTAAGTGGGCCCACGTGAACCTAATGAGGTTCAACGAGTCCAAGTGCAAGGTGCTGCACCTGGGTCAGGGCAATCCCAGACAAGAGCACAGACTTGGGGGGGAGAACTTACTGAGAGCAGACCTGCAGAGAAGGACTTGGGGATTCTGGTGGACTAAAAGCTTGACATGAGCCAGCAGTGCGTGCTTGCAGGCATCCTGGGCTGCATCAGCAGAGGAATGGCCTGCAGGTGGAGGGAGGTGATTGACCCCCTCTACTCTGCCCTTGTGAGGCCCCACTTGGAGTGCTGCATCCAGGTCTGGGGCCCCCAGGACAAGAAGGACATGGGGCTGCTACAGCAGGTCCAGAGGATGGCCACAAAGTTGTTCAGGGGGCTGGAGCACCCTTCCTATGAAGAAAAACTGAGGGAACTGGGGATGTTCAGCTTGGAGAAGAGAAGGCTCTGGGGTGACCTCATTGCGACCTTTCAATATTTAGAGGGGTCTTATAAAAAAGATGGAGAGCAACATTTTGCTCAGGCAGATAACAACAGAACAAGGGGAATGGTTTTAAACTAAAAGAGGGGAGATTTAGATTAGAGGTTAGGAGAAAGTTCTTCACTCAGAGGATGGTGAGGCACTGGAACAGGTTGTCCAGAGAAGCTGTGGAAGCCCCATCCTTGGAGGTGTTCAAAACCAGGTTGGATGGGGTTTTGGGTACCTGATCTAGTAGGTGGCATCCCTGCCCATGGCAGAGGGGTTGGAACTAGATGATCTTTAAGATCCCTTCCAACCCAAGACATTCTATGGTCAACACTACAATAGCATTACTACTGCCAGAATTAGCATAAAAAGAAAGAACACATCAGTCTGTATGGATTTGTTTTTAAGCGTGGTTATCTAAAAGGCAGTTGCAGTATAGACCTATTTCATTCATGCTTCAGACAGTAGCAGAAATAGTTGGTGCTATCAAATGAAAAGCTTAACACCACATGCACTGCAAAACAAGCAAAAAGTCTTATCTTAAATTTAACTTAATTGGCCATGCAAATTCCTTTTATTCTTGTTAAAATAACATTGTGTATTTTATAACCATGTGGTATAAGAAGTTTATTAGAATAAAAGAAAATTTTGAGCGTTTCTAAGCCAGAAGGAACAGTTATATCAACATCTTATTCAAAATCACTGGTACCAGGGCATAGCCAAACATAATATGCACTAAGCAATAAAATTCTGCTTTGCTCTGGTGAGTACAAAACCAGGTGCCTGCTTTTTTATTTAAATCTCATTCATTTTGGAAGGTAACTCCCACTCTTTCATTTGTCTCCATCATTAATTTTGAAATGCAAACTGCTCCAGCTGTATGTGCATACACTCAGTTACACATACAAATGTGTAAAAAAGTGTGTTGACAGCTCAATTCTGCAGAAGGAAACAGCCTCTTGCAGAATTGGACATTGTGTTCAAGCTTGATTGGGTCAGACAGGTTATATTTCTTTCAGACACCCTCTCTCCCCCATTGGAAGGGGCCATTGATGGGCTTTCCTTAGCTAGGTGGGACATCCCACTCTTGAAGAAGCAATGGGAGCTCATTAAGGCAGCCTATTGCCTTTTTACTGTGAACAACAGGAGCAGCAGATGACAGTTAATAAGGAAACCAACACTGTGAGTCTCAGTAAAGAGTGGGATGGACACAAGACAGATGAGACAGAAGAGTATAATCATTATAATCTCAGGTTACGACAAGCCTCAGTTGTCGCTGTGCCACTCTGCCAAAGAGGTGAGGCTAGCAAAAGGGTCTGCCACAGCTCTCTTATTCCCTGGGACTACCTGAAGGACTACTTTGAAAGCCTTTCTAAAAAGCTCTTCAGAGAAAGTAGCAGCCACAGAACAGAAAGATTTGTCCTGGAAATGTAGGGCATTTAGCATTACTAGAGAGCAGACTCTCTGCACAGCTGAAGATAGAAGTCATGGGATGTTTGTTTCCCACTTTCCTTCCCCTCCCCGCTACTCAAAGCCTGGCTAGTGTGGAGTTACTACTAAGCTTCTGTACTAAGACCAGTAAGTAACCGTGTCTGTGGTTCTACTGCTCACCATGTTGTTCCAGAGACACACAGACAAGAAAGTATAATCTTCTTCCAGTTTTTCCACTTCTGTCTTTGACATGGTGATAAAGTCATCCCTGTCCTGAAAGAGAAAGCATTTAGACCGTGAAAAATGCTTTGTGTGAAGAGATAAGACATTCAGCCACGTAAATTCTCTTTTCACAAAGTAACTTTTTATATCTACAAGAATCATAATCATAATTCTGGTATTCATTTGTTGCAGATCTCAGTTCCTGGTGGCGTGTCAAGACAGAACACATGCTGTTCTTATAAGCGATTGCTGTACCTGTCACCATAAGGCAGCAATGAAGGGACAGCAGTATCCAAGAGCAGACTCTGCACAGCTGAGGATAGCAGTCGCGAGATGTTTCTTTCCTACTTTCTTCCTTCCCCTCCCTCCCTGCTTCTCAAAGCCTAGACAGTGCGGAGTTGCTACCAAGTGTCTGTACCAAGTGCAGCAAGCCACAGTGTCAGCAGAAGACCACCACTGGAGCAACAACAAAACAATCACTATAGTGACATACCGGACATCAGGGAAACTTGCAGATGTGATCATATGAACAATTTGGAATAAACAATGCTTCC
Organism: Anser brachyrhynchus; assembly: GCF_964034855.1. Taxonomy (NCBI): domain Eukaryota; kingdom Metazoa; phylum Chordata; class Aves; order Anseriformes; family Anatidae; genus Anser; species Anser brachyrhynchus. The sequence continues at coordinate 34,354,374 of NC_137696.1, forward strand.
TCTAGCTAACACTTACAGGGGTTAAAAAAGGGGAAGCATGAAGAGTTTGTCTTAAGAGGGCATGTTTATTTTTAAATGAAAGGGACTGAAGAGTTTGGAAAATCCACATAGTAGCCTGCTGGTCAGGTGGCTTGCTATTACAAATCAGGGGAAACAAAGAAGGTAACTATGACATAAGACGGCATTGAAGGCAATAACAGCAATTTACTAAGAGAAAAAGTCATGTCATGAAAGGTAAGTCTGCCATTTTTACGTGGACCAATCATCAACAAAACAAGTCTGCCACAAAATGACCCAACAGCAAAGGAAGATTTTGCAACATAGCAGACCCCAGACTTCCCGGAAGACAAGTTTCCTTCTTACAGTCCACTCTGTTCTGATACTGAGCTGAGGGGAGAAACAGCATTAAAACACATTCAAGGAGTTGTTACAATGCCTAGGAACTGGACCGTGATTCACCACCAACATAATATACAAATAGCCACCAAGTGTTTTATGTTGGATTTTGATACCTTGCTGAGTAAGCCGTTATCTAGGAAGTCATATTTCCTCTCTCCTTTGCCAGGTCTCAGACAACCTTAACCTTTGAGCTCTCATTTAAAACCACCTGTGGTGAAGGATGTCTGACATTCCAGGCAACCCTATCAATATATATTTGCCATTGGCTATACTAGATACAAATTCTGGACAAAATTCATTTTCAGGATCCCAGACTGCATTAATCTCAGTGTATTTGCAGGGAGGTAATTCTACTTTCCAATACTGTTTATGAATCTTTTCTCTCTGCTGTTGTTTTCCCCTACCCATTTTTTAAATACTTCTTGTTACCCTCTTTTGGCTTTGTTTCCAAATAAACACAAGCATAATCAGGGGTGAATGAGCAAGGATAACTGCAAGGATAGAGAAAAACTAGCAGCATTGTCAGTTTCTGGCCACTTGTGATCTAATCTACAGATGTTCTGTGAGTTGATTTCTCCAGGAACGTACCATTCAAAAAACACAGGATCTCTGAATGATGCTGCTTGAACTGAGCTCCAATGTCAGTACCTCAATGTCTGATGCCAAGATGTGTCCTGTATACCTGACTATGCTTGTCTTCTGGCATTATACATCCTAGACAGGAAAAAGCCAGCTGAATATTGCACTCAGTCTCACCAGACACAATCCAGAAAGAATGGAGCAGCTTGCATTTACTCACCAGTCTGAGCAACAGATTCGTTTCTTGGAAAGAAGGCTGAAGAACAACAGTGAAGTCATCTTTTTGATCATACCTTGCAGACTCTAGCAGCTTTCCCCAAGCATCCTGAATAGGCAACCATATAATCAGATGAGTATTATTATGTAAAGAGTGTAATATATGTGCAATTCATTGGAGCTTAAAGTGAACTAAGATTATCTCCATCCCTAATAAACCACAAGAATCAAATTCTGTAATCCAGAACAAAGACAGTAATTTAATGAAATCTTCTTATGCAATAGTTCGAAACTCCTTGTGGCTGCAGGAGAGCTACCCTGAATTACTATCATTTTCTTTGAAAGAGTAGCATGCTTAGCAAGGAAATAAAATTTCATGCTTATTTGCCTCCCCGCCATTTTTAAAGGAATTCCAGCACAACTATTGTTGTCTTACAGAAAGTTTCCATCTAAGTCACGTGGCACCAACAGCCATGTTACAGAACAAGATAAACCATTCCTCTAATGGTTATAACAACTCCTGGGTTCCCAAGAACTACGGAGTCATTGGAAACTGGAAGAGACACTAAGGTCACTCAGGTATACAGAGAACTCATCTCCATTGTTCCTGGTGACCCCAAGAAACGCAGTCAGGATTGTTGCAGACATGGTAAATGGACAGTTTCTCAACTTCCTCGCTGCTATTTCTTCCTTAACTCCTCACTTCAGCTTAATCCAGAAAATGAACAGAGATGTCTAGCAATACAAGCACCAAGCAATACGGAATATGCCACACCTGATAGGACCACCTCAGTATGTTATCCTCTAGCGCGGAGTGTTCATGTACACAATTGCACTGATTCCCAACAGGATTGCTGCAGAGAAGAATGAAAAGCAAAGACATTATAAACTTTAGATAAATAGATAAACAAGACAGCACAGACTCTGAAGCCACTGACAAGCATGTACTGAAGATTAAATTATTGCATACACTGACAAAGCTATATGGAGTTGTATTTTTTTTAAAATGTATATAATCAGTGGTATCTATTTCCATGTCCAGAGCTTTGTACTACTGCTACGATCAAACGCCTATTCAGTTGACAAATATGCCAGACTGGGATTAGTACAGGGTATTGCAGGCTACCAGCATGCTCAGGCTTAAAATAGGTGTCGCACTGATTTTCAAATACTTCCCCTTCCATAATCACATACGAAAATTGCACACACTCAAAATACTTTCCAGAAGAATTTTTGCCTTAGTGTTTGTCAACAAGACCCCCATCTAGAAACACGGATGGAAGCTCAGTGCTTCAAAAGCTTATTTGTGCTAAAGGGTGGCTAGACATTACAAAGCAGCTGGCCAATCTCAGCAAAATTTCTGACCTACAGGGTGAGATCTGCATATTGAGTATTTCTGCAGTTGACAGGGTAATTCAGACCATCTCCCAAGGTAGAAGACAGGAACAACATAAGATACTTTTGAGATCAGCCTGGTTCCAACAAAGGTATATTAAACTGAAAATGCCTGGATAAATGAGAATTTGAGAAACCTTTAGTGGGTCTTGCAGGTGTAAGCAGTAAGTACCTGTCAAGATTGGGAACTCTCTCCTTTTCACAGAACTCTAGCTAAACCTGTAAAATAGTGGTATTTCTGCTAAAATGCTTTTATTAGCGCTGGTGAGTGGGGAAAAAAAAGTGAATTCGGGACGTGAATCTTACCAAAGCCTAACAGGCAGGAACACAGAGTGCCATCTAAGAACCTCATACAATACATGAAGAGAATTTTATTCCTAAAAGTGGGGTTCATCCACTAATTCTGGTGTGGACAACACTTGTAGTTAGTGAGAAGCTAATAAAGGAAGTAAGTTTAAATCCCACTTATGTTCCAAATTTCAGTGCCTGAAGTTAGATACTGACATGGGATTGAAAATGTCAGGCACTATTCTCTTCTTAGACACTGAAGTTTCCTCTTTTGCTATGGGCTCATATTTTTCTTTGAGAGCACAGTCCAAAGATGAGGAATTGCTAACCAAATGCTGAGACCCTTATCTGGGAGAGGATCTGGGTCTGAGGCTGAGATGAGGCCAAGGGTTTTATACTTAAGCACAAAGCATACAAACTGATAGAACTGTTCAACCAGATAAACACAGCTTCAAGAGGCCATTGATAAGAAAGCTTGCTAGAATTCTCCATGCAATCATTTTTGATAAGGAAAGCTTCTTCTCTGCTTATGCTTGTTGTTATGCATGTGGTTATGCAGCAGCCAGACCTCTTGCTTGACTGATGGAACATCTCCCAAGCCATATATTTGCAAAACTTGTAAAGCACTTCAGAATTACTATATTAGTACATATGGTGTCTTATGCCACGAGCACAAGAAAAAAAAATTACTGTGGAGTAAAATGGAGAGTAATCTCATCAGCTGTAAACTACTCTATCATAACTGTCCATGTGCACACTCCTACTCCCTACTAAATTGGGACTTAAGCTACTCGCACTTTTTTTTACAAGGTGCTGAGAGGAGACGGATGAAAGCATCTATGCAAGCAGTTACCATAGAAGAATGGGCAAGTTGGATGTTCCATCCTACCATACCCTAAGCCCAAGCAGTAGCTCTCACATTGCCAAACAATGTTTTAATACCCATTATTCCTTTTGTGAATATTGTGAACATTGATACCTAGAAACTTAATCATTTAAAGAGCCTTCAGAGTTTCTTTTTCAAGTTTCAAGGAGTGGATGGACTGTACGGTCTTGTTACCATAATGACTGTATTGTGTCTGGCTGGGATGGAGTTAACTTTCTTAACAGCAGCCAATATGGCATTGTGTTTTGGATTTGTGGCTAAAATACTGTTGATAACACACCAATGCCTTGGCCATTGTTGAACAGTGCTTGCAGTGTTGAAGCTCTCTTTTTCCCCACTGTCCCACCCAGTGAATGGGCTGGGGTTGGACAAGAGAGGGGACATAGCCAGGACAAGCAACAAGCTGGCCAAAGGGATATTCCACATGATATAGCATCATGCTCAGAAATAAAACCTGAGGTAGAGGAGAAGAGGGGCAATTTGGCTTCCAAGGTCACTGTTGATTGGAGACTGGCTGGACATTGGTCCACTCATGGGAAGTGGGGAGTTATTACCTTTGAGTCATTTATCTCCCCCGCCCCCTACCCCCCTTTCTTTCATCTATTAAACTGTCTTATCTCAACCCACATCTTCTTGGTTTCATTATTCCTATTCTCTCCCCTGTCCCATTGGGGTGTGGTAAAGGGAAGTGATAGAGGGGCTGTGTGGGTGCTTGGCTACTGCCCAGGGTCAACCCACCATCACCACAGTATGTTATTGAAATGTGCTACCCAAGCTGCTGAGTTAAAGCACCTAATCCTCCTGGTAAATCTATGCCTGCAGAAACAAAGTGGAGATCTAAAAACGTTTGACATACTTTGGTGTTAAGGGCAGAAAGTTATTCAGAATACCCTACCTGATAGGTATAAAGCTGATGTATATACAAAGCTATGTGTTTGAACAGTAGTAGGAAACAGTATTGAAAATTTAAAGGAACCTCTGTTACCTTGCATTATTGGGATCTTGGCACGCAAGAAAGGAAGTTGTGAGCTCAGTGGAATCTACCAGATTTACAAAGGCTTTGGGAACCTGCAGTTATAAAGTAAAAATTACTCACATTAATACTAGCAATTGGAGATTAGCAAATAGCAATAACAGTAAATTACAACGTCTACAACGTCACTCGTGTTACCTCTGGGCTCGGATTCTACCTTCATAAAAATCAATGATCACAGTCTTCGCCAGCTCCTTCCTGAACCCTACTCCTATGCCTGCCATCTAGAATAATGTTAATCATCATTTGTGAAATACTTGTGACCATGACTTTTTGACTGAGACCCAAAAATTCACTTTACATAAACTACATGGCCACCAGCCAACTAAATTGAACTCAGATAAGCTAGGAAATATCATTTTTGTGGCAATGTACCAATGTAAAGCCTGGGGATAAAACATTCTGTGTAATAGCACAAGCACTCATGCATCCTGCCTCACCTCTCCCCATAGGAGAAAGCAGCTGTCCATTTACATGATGATATTTCACTTTCACAAGTGCACATATACAGATTCTGGAAATAATATGGGAGGGAATCTGAAGCAAATGAATGCGTGAAACTCCACCCATACATAATATTTGTTGGAGTCAGCCTGAGAGGAATGAGTGATTGTGGCCTAATGCAATGAAACCGGAGCAGGTTTAGAAGGCCCTTCAGGCCTTCAATCTGGCTACACAAAATTATTGGAAGATGCTGTTGAACTATTTCAGATAAACAGTTAATATTCTGCTTTAGTAGTGATACATCCTCATCTAGCTCACTAGTAGACTAAGACTCACTGCAGAGCATTTCTCAGAAACCTTCCTAAAGAAGTAGATACATCCCAGCTCAGTCAGCTAGAAAACCTTTAGAAACACTGAGGTCTTAAAATTGACGAATAATGAGAGAAAAAATACATTTTAAATATATATATATATATATATATATACACACTTTTTTTTTAATGTGTGTTTTCCCATTTCACACAAGTCACCACCATCTATTTAGCAGCCTGTACACTGCCTAGGTAGCTCCATGCATCCAGCAATTAGATGTATTTTCATAAACACCACTGTTGAAAAAGGAACAACTTTCAGACCTAGACTGAAATACTTTGTTATTAACGCAAATAAATTAAAAACAGACTGAGTAGTACATCAGCTTGTGTAACAAAGGATGGACAGGTAACTGCTTAGCTTTCTGCTTGTATGCATCAGATTTTTAAAGCATAAATTTTATGCTATATTTTATAAATATATAAAAATATACTTTAAGTGCTTATTGCCAATAAATACAACCAGAAGACTGAAGTTGATGAGATGTGTGTTCTAAGTCACTTGAACACTGGTACAAGCCACAGTATAGCAAGGGAGACTGGAAGAAAAAAAATAAAAATAAAAGGATACGGATTATTAAAAATTGATGAATAAATCTTACTTCTTTATATAAGAAGTCCAAGACCTCTTGAAGTTTTTCCAGGTTTTCCAACATGCAGTTCTCCTGTGAGATGAAAAACACCATCAAAACCAGTAGAACTATTCTACTATGTCATCTCAGACTTGAGATTACAAATCATGTACACATTTATAAAAGAAAACACGTTGTGCACCAGCAGTTTACATTACTGAATAGTGAATTTCCAACCTCCTAGAACCAGCTTCTGCTTTGGTTCACTATGGCAAGGGGTAGAGCTTGGAAAAGTGATTTTGTCACCTGCCTTGACTGCTAAACTACCGCAAGAAAAGATTACCGGTTGTGTGAAAGCACAGGAAGAGCACGGGTTTTCAGCACTAAAGAAAACTGTGATCAATTTCCAGTCATTTTGGAAGTCCATCATCTAGGAGAAAAAATAAAATAAAATAAAAAACTGAAATGAACATGATGGTAAGAGCCCTATTTGTCATTTTCCTTTCTCATGTAAGATTTGCTGTAGCTTTAAATCAGCAAGCCCAAACAGTAGCCCACTGCCTATAACCCTGGATACTTCAATCCCTTCCATCTGACTCAACAGCTTGCACTAGAGAAAGCCACAAATGGATGGTTAGGAGGCAAATGCTGCCATTAAAGCTGAATGCATACCTCTAAAAATCTCAGGACAAAGCCAGAAATCACTGTGGCCATTGGAGGGTTCATTGGAAATGGGCAAGCACAACTCAGCACAAAGCCTGATGCTATTTCTTTCTATCACTGATGCAGCTTGATGACAAGAGTTAACATTCCTGAACTGCTGAGATCGGGTCATACTAGTGGGATGTAGACTGGAGCAAAAATCTAAGAACTACAGCCCTGCCCATCTGTCGTAAGTCCATTAGGCAACACTCGCCAGTCACAAAGAAAATTGCTTAGAAGCCTTCAGTTCCACAAAAAACTTATACTAAATCCATTCACGTACAGTCTGGTGTGCTGCCTTTACAGGGAACAGGCAACAGCAGAATTACTTTGGCAGTTACGTTTGCCAGTTATGTCAAGGCTTTTTACAAAATAACGTGCCTGGGGGTTAAGAACAGAAGAAAAAACAAGTACATCAAACTCCAGGATGGGAATTTCAAAGTACTCAACCATGAGTGATAATTCAGCTCTCACCAGCATCAACCACTGGCATCAGCCAAAGCGTATCGAGAGCTTTACTGGCATTTTAAAAAATACGATCCTGAGAGGCCAGGAGGCAGTAACAAACTTCCAGAATTCTAATTGTGGGTTGGCTTCTCAGAAACACCAACACAATTACTGAATCTAGTTAGCAGAGGTCTTTCATTCCTAACCAATGCAAAACAAAAATTCTGGCTTCCATACCAACCTCTTCAGCCACTCTGACAAACATAAACCAGGTGGGATACTTTTAGGAACAAAACTCCATACCTTAAACGGTACAGGATTGATTCTATTTACGTCAGAGAGACCGAAGTCTATTAACCTCAAGAAACAGCATTTTCTATTTTGAAGAGACATTTAAGTGGTGTTTAAGGTATTTCATCACACTTCCCCCCTTTTCCAGCTTGAATACCAAGCTCTCTGAACTGTTCTGTGCTTTAAGCAAACCTGATTCTCTTTCATGAGCTTCACTACTTCTACAGCTTGATCCAGGAGGTCTCTGAAAAACACAAAGAAAGAGAAGCTGTCAAGGCATCAGGAAGGGTAAAGCTTTAGCTGATTTTTGTCATAAAGTCAAACAACATTTGAAACCTCAGGTTTTCATCTTTTCTCTCCTAAATATATAAAGATTAGACACTTGTCTGAGCTAGACAGAGAGCTTGGGGTGATTAGCTCATATTCAGACATCTCACTTTCAGGTGCACACGTAGAGAGATGAAGACAGTAAACACAGATTGGCAGGCACATTCTAATTCTATTTGAGCTCAGACATTTGTTTTGCAGCTATAAAGAAGGAGCCCTGATGTTAAGTCAAATTTTCCAGACCTGAAAGCGCATCGGGGCTTCATTCCTTCTGTTTCTGAGAGGTGACAACTGACCCTCCACGGCAGCGTCTGTCCCTGGGGAGCCTTGTGCAGCCTCAGCTGGTACTGAGCACATTCTGTGTCCCATGAGGTGCTCCATTATCAAACTCATCCATCCTCCACCTTTCTAGATATGAGTGAACTGCCCAGCCAGAAACCCCTCACACTTACCTGGCTTGACCCTCAGATGCCGGTCCCGTTGTGTCAGGCAGAAGAGACTGGTGCAGGACCGAGGGATTAAAACTGCTAATGAGAGCTGAAGGACAGGTATGGGTTAGGCTGTTTCTAGATACATGGGACTGCTACTCTGGAACTTCGCTATGAACATAGCTGAGCTAGACCAGAACATGTAAGACCTGGGGACCCCCTGGCAGGCATGAAGGACACCTGAGATGCTCTGCAGCTGTTCCTGGTGGTGGCTGCTCCTAAAAACTGGAGGTTTGATGTCTGAGTTTTCCCCCGCACTTAGGTCAGAAACATCCACCCCCCACCTCTCATGTCAGCCACAAGAAGCGTTGGCAGATTTAAATACAAGTGGCTGTAGAAATGAAGCTACTGAAAAGGGCCATGCAGAGACAGCTCCTGAAGCACTAAGGAGTTGCCAGTTTTTAATCCACTTTTCCAGCTAGTAGAATGAAGACACTGGAATTAAGACACTGGAAGGTTTGGAGGGAAGACCCTCGAGCTATCCACTACTCAACTCAGCATTTCAGTGGACCTGAAGGTTTTACCTGCAACACCTGTCAAGCAAGTCAAGGCTACCTTCACAACCAGCTCATGGTTGAATACATGTATGTGGTGCATCAAGGGCAGCCCTAATGTAAATTCTGAGCATGTGGCAGCAGAAGGAGCACTGGACAGGCAAATCCACACAAGATCACACTTGACTAGCGTGGGCAACAAGCACAGTGAAGACATGCCAGCAGGGACTGGGGCTACCCAGATGGCCTGTTCAAAGCCTGCACAGATAGCCCAGCCCTTGCTGCACTCATTCCCCCCCACGTGTGCCTTCCCTCAGGCTCCCCTTACACCCCTATGGCATGCTTGTGCTGAACCCCTGCTGCAGCCTAACAAAGCCCTTAACTAAATTTCAAGCTGGCTTCAGGTCAATTTGTTTGAGTTTGTGTTATAGCAAGACACACCTGCTAAAGTTTCCACGCTCACGTCAAGGAGGCTCTTTCCTGTGCTATAGAAAGGGAAGAGAAAACAGGAAGCTGTTATTCCATTTCTCAAATAAAAGTTACATTTCAGCAGAGCCCCAGTCTCTTACTACTTAAGCTACAGCTCAGATTGCATATTCACAGCAGTTCCTGAAATTAAGAATGAGGCCTTTCTCTCCCTAGAACCATCATGTCATCAGCTACTGCTGAGGAATAACAGTCTTGGATCTCATTCTTTTCCCTCTCCACGCTCTGCACGTTGCAATTTTTGTGCTTATGCATATACACAAGCAATGCTAGGACCTCTCTGTGTGCACACACAAGTGGACACAGATGTTCAAGCAATCATTTAAAATTATTAGTCTTTTAAAGTTTGTCTTTGCAGGACCAAATCCTCATCTGGAATGCCTCTAAAGAGCTACACAGATTTGCATCTATGAGGTTTAACTATGTGATTCTTCCCACCGACTAAGATCTGCTAAAAGGGCAAGAAAGAAGAAAGTGACGTAGACCTTGTCCACAAACATTGGGAATCATTCAAGCAGAGGACAGGGTATTGGCACTCCTGGGTTCATTCTTTGCTTTGATAAATCTCTGCTTTCTGGTCTCTAACTAGTGAATGATATTTACTACACAGGATTAATTGTGGAGTAACAAGTCTTAATCAAGGTTATTGCAACCTTAAGATAATTGCATAGCTTGGCTTAAAAAAAAAAAAAACACCAACAACACACATTCTAAGTACAAAGAATTTCTGTTAACTAAGGATGGGAAAGGATCCAGTGGCTCAAAATCTTTTATATTTAAATGGGCTTTCTCCTTTCTAGATAACAACAATAAGAATTGCTTGTACCTAATTCCCACCTTGTGATATTTTATAAACTAGGATCATGACAGAAGTCGATGCTAGCAACTCATGGTTACCTTTGGAGTAAGTCTTCATGGTGAATACTGGGTCCTGGTGTCTGCAAAAAAGCAGGCAATAAGAATACCACTAAGCATAGGGTAAATTAGTTCTACACACACTGTTCCCCTACTGTACACCTCTTTTCTAAGCAGTAGTTTTCTACATATTCTTCTTCATTATGCTGCAGTTTGCAACAGACTTAAATTTTTTTCCAGAGCTATCATTTGCAGCACTTCCTTATTACAGTGTGTTCTCATAGTCTGGTAATTTTTTTCTTGGGTACTGCTTTCATTAATGAATTTATTACATATGGCTTAAAATAAAATTTGAGTGGCTGAACTCAAATTCAGTCAAATGAAATGCTGTTCTAAACCATATTGAATTTCTCTAATCTATTTCTTTTCAACAAGAGACATGACCTGAAGTCATTTAGATAATTTACATGGATGGCGCTCTGCCAACGTGGTGTCTGTTGAAAAAACCAACACCTTAACAGAGGAACTCCACTGATTTCAAATAGTCTAGGAGTAGACAATGGCTTATGTTTGCTCTAAGAAAGCAGATATTCATTAGAAGATCATTTATACATTTTTCTATGGCACCACCCACAGGCAATAAAGACATCAGCACAAAAAAGACCTGGCCTGAAGGACCACGCCTCCAGTCTGAGAGTGAAACAACTTTCGATTTAAGACAAAACTTTCTCTTCCAAAGAGGGAAGTACTTGCAGGGAGTCCAGGAATGCTGTTTTTTTTTGTTTGTTTGTACGTTTGTTTTGAAAGCCCTTAAACCAAGGAAAAGTATGATATCTCAAGGAATACCATTTCAAACTTGAAGGTTGTTTTGTGACAAAGTAGAATCTCCCCTATTTCTTGGGATTTGTAGCCCGCACAATGGCTCCTAGTTTTTGCCCACTATATACATTTCTATACTTCCTCCCTCAAAGCTTGAGAACTGTGGTTAAACACTTTTAATTGGGCCTCAAATCTATTTCAGATATTTACTTCCAACTGTTAAGTAAAAATTATCCAAATCTAACTCTATCAGAACAGGTAGATCTTCACTCAGTGATTCATACATCAGAAGTATACTTTATGATTCATCTAGAGCTTCTGACTTTTAGACAGGAATCCAGTCTCTACAGGATGGAAACGCTTAAATGGGATGGAAAATCTACTACATTTGTTGATGATTTGTACTAATGGTGATCAACAATACTGTAGTTTTTTCCAGTTAGAGTTTTCCCAAATGCTTCTTCCAGTTATTCGATCTGTTCCGCTCATTGTTAGGAAAATCCAAGCATGGTAATCAAGTACCGTGGCTCTCTGCAAGAGCACTGTGATCAAATTTCCTCTTGCATGAAGTCAGATGGCTATTTTTGTACTCACAGTATACTGGAGCACTGAACAGCAGGTATTTCCAGTCTTCTTCTTTATTTCTTTTTTTTTTTAAATGCCAGAAACCTTTGATGCTCGTGGAAAGTTTCATGCCCTAACCGGGACCCCAAATTACAGCATCAGCTCAATTCATCGTCACCTCATCGCAGAGTCAGAAAGGAGGAAGTGGGTCACGTTCAGCACACTTAATGCATGTACTTACTCTTTGCAAATTTCCTATTGCAGTGACTGCTGTAATGTCAGCTGGCCTCAGAGCATGAACTGCAGAAAAGTCGAAGACCAGGTTAGAAAAGAACAGTAACTTTGAAAGTTACATTCACCAGCATATTAAAATATGGCAAAACTTATTAAAATGATGCTGTAAGAAGTCTATGTTAATCTTTTTGACTGGCAGTTTTAAGACAGCCAGAAAGAGAAACCTTACTCAGGTATTCAGTAAATACTTCAGATGCACTGAAATGTTCAACCATCAAGCAAGAAGAAACCATAAAACACAGTGCTGAATGATTTAAGTAATACCAGCATCCTCAATTAGCATCTGAAGAAACTTAAGTACTGTTATGAACACACGCACACATGCACACACAATAAAAAAAAAAAAAAGGATTTCACACAGCTCACCCCTACTTCAGTCACATCCCACACATATAAAGCCCTTCAAAATAGCTGAATTCCTTCCCCCCACAGCCACTCTAAAATAATTGGCGGGAGGGAAAGCCTCTAGAAGGATAATATTAGACACAAACCTGAAGATGAAGGAGTCTCAGGTGGCATCACATGCTCACATGAAAGCTGGAAGTTTCTTAGAGCCTTTGACATAAAGAAATAAAATATGGTTGATTACTTATTTCCAACAAGGAAACTGGTAAAAGGAGGGGATATAGAAGCTCCATTCTCACGCAGTACCAAGCTCTTACTGATGTAACTGATTTAAAAGAACAGTTGCACCCCTGCTAGAAATACATGAAAATATAGACTTGGACTTTTCAAATCCACTCTTCCAAAACTCTACGCTTTTTGCTCAGCTTTCTTACCAATTCCCACATAGCAAGCAATGAAATATGCTGAACATAATCTGTTACGTTCATTGTTGTGAACCATGAGTGCTTAATCTGGAAGAGATCACAAAAACAGCTTCTGCACGCATCTCCACACACCGCGAGGTACACAACGTACACAACAAAAAGCCACAGATCTGGTATGCAACAGGAAAGGTAAAATGAACCAAGAGCATCGCCCACATTCTGGGTCTCTGGCAACTGGCACAATTCCCATGTGATCACAGAAAGTACTAAAGAGGGAAATAATGAAATAAAAAAAGACTTGTATTTAGGGCAAGGATGTGAGTGACGTGAATAAACTCAGCATGAGAGACAGCTGACTATCACTAGGAACAATAATTTAACGCCCTCCTGCATCCTGACAGTAGTTATGATCCACCTCTAGTACCTCAAGAAAAAGATGAAAGACAACGATCTTCCGTTTCTAAAAGAGCAACAGAGCATCTAGGAACAAGCACTAACCACAGCCAACCTACGCACAGGATGTGCAACCTAATAACAAACGTTGCTCGGAGAAACTTTTATTTCCTGATTAGGTACTGTAGCCTTGAAAGTGCAGTACCACATTGCTGAGTCATTTGCTATGCACTTGTTCTTTACAAAATTAAACAGTTTAGTGCACTGAGCTCTTCTTCTGACGGCCTCAGAGGAAGCATCAGCCAGAGAGGTGACAGATACTGAAAAAAGGGAAGAAAAAAAAAAGATAAAGCTGTTCTTATACTTTACCTTTAGTTTCCCTTGTTCTTGCAGGAGATGAGCTGTCTGTCCTTTAAAAAGGTAAAAATAAAAAATTAAAAGAATAATGAATTGCACAATTTTTTAATCTTAGAAAACGCCTTCAGAAAACATAATAAACCTAAAAACACACAATCCTGAGAGCTGTAACCTTTCTCCTCTGCCCTACTTTCCAAAGGTGAGGCGCGCCCCAACAACCCAGTATATTTTCTTTTTTTGCTGCACTAGAATAAGCTTTTAGTTGTTATAATCAGATGACATTTGTTGAAATTAGTGGGAAATTAGTGTTGAAATACAATGAAGTCATATACACAGTTGATGGACCTCATCCTCCAGAGGCACTGAAAACCCTTCAGCGTTCCTGTTTTCTAACCACTCTCCTCTTCAGCCCAGTTCATACGCTGCTGTTCTCCTGCATTATTATGGAACTTAATTTTGTTTCTCAAAGAAAGCAACCTATCTTCTTTTTTTTTTTTTTTGTAAAGTACAACATAGCTAGGACAGCTAATGAACATTTAATTCCCATCAAGAAAAAGGAGATTTTGCAAACAGCTACCAATGCACATGAGCCAACCCCCAATTTTTATGCATTGAGAGTGCAGCCTAGTCTTGCTCTGTACAAACTTAGGGTCATTTGAGCACATGTAAGCTGAAACTCCTTTAAAAAGGAACAATTCACATTAATCAACATCTTCCACATCCAGAGAGCAATGTAGCACTGTTGTGAGTTTGCCATAGTGATACAGAAACAGCGGCAATTTCTTTTCTTCCTAGAGAGTGTTGACAGACAAAATAGTCTGTGGAGCCAAAAGTCAGACCTGTAGGTATTTCAGTAAACATTATCCTCTTTTCTTTAGTATACACTTGGATTTGTATGCATAGATTTTGGTTTACCCTAAAATTCTTCACAAAGGTAGCCATGGGTCTGGATCCTCAGCTGAACTTCACCGCATGCTCACAGCTGTCCCTGCGTGCCACACCAAAGCCGTTGGGGTCCAGCCAAAACCTGCTGTTCCTAGAATAACTCTCCTTTAGCATTCAGAAGCCAACCTGGGAATATTTAGTCCTGCTGCATGCTTTCTTTCCACATCAAAAAGTAAATGGAGAGTCAGCTCAGGCCAGCAGGTGAGACACACCTGGGTTAGGACAGCTGGCAGCACAAGCACTGCAGGGAGGAAACGTGCTTGGCATGGGCAGGGGGCTCTGGGGTACCCCTAAACCTCCCGAGATGGGTACTGGCACTTGCAATGGTCAGCAGGATAGCAGAAAGCCACTGCTGCTCTCCATGACCGCCTCAGCCACACCACCCATTTTCAGTAAATGTCACCAACGTCCACGCGTTATTTTTCCACTTGAGTTTCAGCCATGAGCTATTCATAAACTCCTGTTGGTTTTATGGTGTTTGGTAGAAAGTTGAAACAATTGCTGCCAGACTGCTGAGTAACATTTTATTTAAAATGTGTTTGCTCAATCCATGCTTTTAGATGACATTTTTACTCAGGGCGATAACCAGGACCCCAGCTCTCGTTTGAGATACTAGAGGCACACGCAATGAGGGGACTCATCATCGTGCAAACCTGTTGTAGAAATTCAGTATTCTTGAGATTTTCTAAAACACTAATTTCAACCGTATTCGAGAACAGATCCACAGGTTACATTTGGGAAGAAAGAAGGTCCAATCCCAGATTCCAGGATTATGGGGGGGGAGGGGGAGGAAGTCTCAATATTTGAAAGACTTCAGGATAACCATTCTGGGATGCTGCCTCTGACAACAGCCAAACTCACGTGCTTAGGGAAAACAGCACAGAAAAAACGGTCTGGGGTGATATACCATGGAAGTATAACTATCTGTGCTTCTGGGTCTCCTTGAGCAAGCAATTACTTAATGCTGAAGAACTCCTGAGAGACCTTTCTTCCATGAATTTCCTATTTGTTTTTTGACTCATTCATACTTTTGGCTTCCCCACAAGTCCCATGGCAAAGGTGCTTCATATTTAATTATTCTGAAAAAAATACCTTCTCACCAGCTAATAATTTGATCTGGCTTCTTGATGTTGTTCTTCCATGCTTCCACAAAATTCATCATTTTGCACATGCGTGTCATTATCATATGCCTATCCATCTTTCTTCCAGGCTAAAGAGTCAGCCTATTTATCTCCTCTCATGTGGAAGTTGTTTCATAAGTCTGAATACTCTTCACCTTTATTCTCCTCCTATGTTTTTTCATATGATTTTTAACACGAAAAGGCTAGACAGTCCTCACAAGGTGAGTGAACTGGACTTACACACAGCATTAGAAATGTGTTTTTTGTTCTGCTCTCTCCCTAATTCCTAAAATTGTCTCCTTAACCGTTACTAAAACTGAGTTGATGTCTTCAGACAGCTACATACTGTGAAGCAGTATCTAATTTAGAGTTCACCACCATGCATAGCTAGAAAAAGTTCTGCCCACCATATGTATTCCCTTTAAGTTTTCAGTTTGAACATCCTGAGCAGTTTTGCATCAGCAAGCTAGCATATCTCCTTATCTGATACCCAACTATGCTGAAAGCACGTCCCAGCACAGGTGACGCTGGGACTCTGCAGGTTGTCTCCCCGCTTTTCCCAGTTTGAAAATTCACAGTCCAATTCTTTATTCCACAGCTTTTAACAGGGTATCTGAAGTTCTTGGTCAAAAGATTTTTGGAAATCCAACAACCCCTCAGATGAACAATCCATGGGCACATACCCATTGTCATGGACTTTCTGTACCAATTCCACAGGGAAGCTTCCCCATTATATCACATAGACCCCGAGTTAGTTCATTCTGTTCCTCTACTCTGGTGTCACCCGTTTGCCTAGTACAGGAGCCAGCCTCACTGCTTTTGTACCACTACCACTGCAGGTCCTCAAACCCTCCTAAAACAGAGCTCATTTTAAAAGCTGGTTTCACATTTGCCATTTTCCATTCCTGACACCAATGCCAGCTGAAGAATTAGCTTGCACAACAGTTAACACATGGACACAGTTAACACATTTGTTTGGTTCACTCCCTTGGGCGACTATCATCTAATCCTGGCAGGCTTTTTGCTATTCATTATCAATTTGTTCACAGATTTGACAGTTTCCCTAGCTTATCCCCTCCACAGAAAGGTTTTTAGTGCAAGGCCTTTTTAAGCTCTTCTGTAGATGACACCAAAGGGAAAAAAAAATAATAGCCTTTCTCTTGGGCTTCAGCTTCCTTTTTTTTTTTTTTTTGTATCTATCAGCACTACAGATCCCGTTTCAGATGTATTTAAATTAAAATTTATTATTTTGTTATTGCATTAGCAATGATTCCTAATTTTCCCATAGATTCATTTTTGGCTTGTCTGATTATATTTTAACTTACCAGAGCACACATTCTTCAGTTTTCTTTGTTTGCTTTGGATTTATGCTTTCCACAGGATTTTTTTTTTTACCCCTGCCGCTTCCAATATTATAGTTACTCCCTTACTCTACCATTTAAATTCTAGTTTGTATTTCCAATTTTCTCCATCTCTCCCCTCCACCCCCCAAAAAACTATTTTTCTGACAATTTTTCCAAAACCTGGATAAAAGTTCTATTCTTTCTTCCCTTGCTCTTATAGTTTATCTGCTTCAGATAATTATTCTTACAGGCTGCTATCAATCAACATTTTTCCTGAATTGCTTTCACAGGAACTCCAGTCTCCATGCATCTTTTTCACTAAGTTAAAAAGCCAAAGTGCGATCATTTCTTTGGTTTGTGTTAAGAAAAAAAGCCTCCTAACAGTTAATTATTTATCAGAGCACCTTACAGTCCTATTCATCATTACTTTCTTACAGGCAGAGAGATGAAGCAAAGAGCTAATAAGGCCAAGACATGCACAGCATTCTTAGTCCTAGAGCACCTACAAAATTCAGTGTCTGGTACTACGTGTGGAATTCACAGACCCACTACAGAAAACAAAGCTCATCCACCCCCCAGCATCACAACCCCTCACTTTTTTTTCCCCCTATATCAATTTGCTCAGACCATACAGAAAGTCTGTGGAAAAGCAGAAATCTGAATAATGATGCCCTAAGTGTCAGGACATTGCCTAACCCATTGAAACAATCTTCTACCACTGAAAAGAAAATTATCATAGATATGAATTTGGAGAAAACTTTTGTCTCTTTCTTGAATTTCTGCACCATTTTGGGACAGAGCTCACCATTAACCAATTATTTGATTATGTTTTTCTCATGAGAAGACTTTAGTGCCTGCCTAAGATGCAATTGTTTCCCAGAATAGTGGAAACCAAGGCATGTATCTTTATCTAAAATGATCAGACATACCACAAATTACATGCAAGATCACAGTTTTACTTTCATACTTTCTTCACCCTGCTTGAAGACTTGTGCTATACACCCACCTTGCAACAACTAAAAATATAAGTTCCTAAATACCGTGTAACTAGAATTTTCAAAGAACCTTTCAATTCTTACCTTCTAAGGAAAGCAACCAGAGGAAAAACAGGCCTAACAGTAGTTTCATGATAAGTGCCTCTATGAACAGACAACTTGGAGCGCTGTTGGTTAGCGTTTACGGCTGCTAGGAAAGAAATTCCCTTCTTTTTCCTCTTTTATATTCTACCAGGTTGATAACTCAGCAGCCATAAAATTTATTAGCCTCTTTACCTTTGGAAAGCAAAACAACGATAACATTCGCATTTCTTATTTCAAGGAGCTGTGCAACCTTAGTTTATAAACAGCCCCATCCATGGGTCAAAGGAGTAAAGTGGCACAGCTTCTCCCACTTCTCCACTAGGCACTCCAACCCAGCATTTTGCTCATCCTTTCTGTCCACGAGACATCAGCTACATGATTTATCAGAGAAGACCGCAGCTGGGAGCAGCAGTAGCTTTCAGGTTGCTGCCAGTGATAAGCACCACGCAGCACACCATGTGACTAGCAGGTGTATTTTATTGCCAGGGCAATGAATGAGCACTTAAAGACTTGCATAGTTCGCATATAGCAGACATGTTGTCCTCATTCTACTTTAAAACACTTTAACAGCTTGTTAGTGTCACACAGTGCAAAGCATGCAAACTCTCTCATGGGATATAACGAAATCTGGAGTCCTGTTAAGACTTCTGCCTGTGTTCAGAGAGAACCAGTCTCTTTGCAGGGGAGCTCTCAGCAAATACCAGCACTAAGGTCACACAGGTCAACTTCCAGCAGTCAAGGCTCTTTCCTGCAGTGCACAACACAGTAACTTATTAGTCTGTCTCTACTCAACATGGAAGGAGGCTCAGTTTCTTAGGCTGCAGGGCAGTTGAGGCCTACATAGCAGGACACATCCACCCAAAGTTGTGTTCTTCCTCTTCTCTCCTTTTGATCTTTCCTTGCCTTCAAACAGCCTCATGCTGCGCCTCTCTTCCACTAGATCCAGAACCACCACATCCTTCTGAAAGCTGATTTATCTCACTGAAACTCCAAAAGCCTAAGTTTGAGTCCCAGAGCAGCGTGAAGAACAGAGACACCACAGAAGAGCATGGGATTGTCACGATCTGAGCAAGGAGAGCAAGTCCTGCATCCAACACAGCTCTACTTTGCGCTATGAAACCCTGCCCTGAAGTGAGATAATGTAAATATATCCCTCAAAAAGTGGCTGAGCTCAAACACTTCATCAGGGATGTATCACCTCTCCTGGCACCTGAACCCATAAAGTTCCTGATAGTGGGAGAATAAGAAGAAAGGTACGGAGGGAACTAATGCAAAGCCAGTACGGTACCATCAGTGCTGGCAGTGGGCACGTTAGTGAAGACTTCTGCCTATATCCCATGGGATGAAGCAGTAGTTCTCCTTCTGGCAAGTTTTCCTTCATTGTGGCATTACTCATAGGTATCTGCCAAGACAAAGCACTGGTGACAAGCAGTATAGCTCACTCTGCCCTCATTATGTCAGAGAATGCTCAACAAACAGAATTTCACACTGAGCTGACCACAAACTAGTAAGGTCATAAGGCCCAGGCTGATCAGACTCATACACTAGTTTTCCTGATTTGAACAAGCACCATGACCTGACAGCTAAAGTGCCAGTTCAGGGCATACCATGCCTATAGCGCACCACAGGCACTCCAGCAGTGCAGAGGAATTTTGTATATACACAAGTCAGTATCAAACAAGACAGTAGGACCGCATCAATGTTTAGATTTGGGCAGTCAACCAAAGCGTCAAGTATTTGAGCATGCATGCAGTGTGCCCAAGTCTGCAAAACCCTGGCTACAACACCATCACAGCAGCCTGGTCACTTCTGCAGATTCAAAGAACACGCACAAGTGACTGCCAGACTGCAACATTACACTCCCAAGCAAGACTCTGCTATTCCTTCAATTACAGCATTCAGAGCTAACCTCTGAAGAGCAGCCTGTTGTCCTAACACAAAGCACTGGGGTGTCCTCTGGTCTCTTCTGAGCTTCCTGACACCCAACTGAACCTCCTGCAGAGATAATAGGAGAATGTTTAAGAAGGGCAGCTGCTTCAGTAAACAGCTTAAAATGCTTAAACAAATCACTGACACCCCTGATATCTCAGGCAAGATAGCTCATCCTTCAAATGGCTTTTTATGGCTTTATGACTGAAATTTGATATTATTGGAGGAAATGCATTGGACATAGACCTTGCACCCACTTCACTTTGCAAAAAATGGGAAAGTAAAATTTATTTTGAACATTAACAGCTATTATGGAGAATAACATATAAGTAGGAATCTGCACAGATAGGAGAAAAGTTCCTCCACACCCCCCCAGTCTCTAACCTCATCCCAGCACAAACATACCATAGGCTTCACCAGTACAAACAGCTGCTCACCTCCAGCATAACAGCATACTCAATTCTGAGAAAGAGGAGCATGTTCCACTTCAGGGTCTCACAACAAGAAACATAGTTTGACACCCTAGCTCCTTTGACCAGGAGTAAGGTAACGAAAAACTAGAAGCTTACACGCTGTCAGAATAACACAGGGGCCAGCAGCTCCCCAAGCTAGGTTGAAATGGAGCTCCTGGGGCCATTGGCAGGGTTGGTGAGGCCCCAGCTGAGGCTGGTCAAGGCCATCATGGCCTGTAAGTCAGTATGGCACTGTGCAGATGGGAGTTATCTCTAGTGGTCTTTGTCATTAAGTACAAGGGTTTGTGGCTGTTTCATTCCTCAGCAGAAACTTCTCATTAAGTCTGAGAAACAGCCTCCTTAATGAACTGGAAGTGTTTAAATTTTAGAGAGAAAGCCTCTTCTTCACTGTACATCAAGCAAAAGAAGGAAGGTAGCATTAATTCACACATTTGCCATAAACCACAGCTCCAAGAGTAAGAATTAAGTCTTTAGACTCTGTGACATGCTCCAGAAGGGAAATATCACTAACTGCAAGGCTTGTAAGTCTTCTGTAAACACTTCTTCCTACCACCCAAGCATCAAAATAGCTCCTAGATTGAATAGCAAATAGCAGGTGGCAGCAAAGATCAAAGAAGCTGGGAAAAGAGAGAAGAGAGAATTTTCTCACAGACAGAGAAGGTGTCAGAGATGAGCTGAAGCTTCTGCATCGCTGCAAGGACAAAGCTATATCTCTCAGAAGGTGTGGAGAGCTGCAGCCCATGAGCCAACCCCCAGCTGACAGCATTTAGGAATACCCCAGGGAACTGCAGCCACATAGCTAATTACTTAATGGTCTACACAGAACGTCTTCTGCCTTGCCTAAAGCACCTCCTGCTGCTGCTTGGGTGGGACAGGCAGCTGGATAGACTTTGTACCTGATCTTGACTGTGTTGTGTCAGTCTTCTTGTCATCAGCCCTGGATGAGAAAGTTGATGACACGACTGCACGGAAGAGCTTTGTATGGAACATGGTAGTTAGGAGCAGTTCTGTGCCTCTGTATTTTCTCCAGCAAATGTACCTGTTTCACATATCTAGGCCCAAGAGAGTATAACGCTACAAAACCAAAAGTCAGGCCACTACTACAGCTCTAAAGTGAGCAACACCCAAACGTATATTCAAATACATGCTCTCAAACATGTTAGTCAGAATTCCTGGCCTGTTGCTATGTTTATAGGTAGGTTATAATATACCTAAGAGCTTCACCCCTCATACCTAGTATGGGAGCTAGAAATGGGAAAGTCAATGGATTTCTCTACATTGCCTTTAAGTTTTGCTTTATCTGCTCACTCAAATGGAGCTTTTTCCTGCATTCCTTTTCCTCACGTGGAATATTGAAAACCAGAAACCTTGACAATCTATTCATGTCCTCACCTATAGGACCAGTGTTTTAAAATACAGAGTAATGAATCTGTGGCTGCACCTTTAAAGAAAAACCAACAATATAGCACTCAACCATTCATAATTAAAGCCAAAATGATTGCCATCACACACACAACCTTTTACTGTATGTTAGGGAAATAGTTCTTTCAGCTGCTAATAGGCAGAGGCCATATATCAGAGGATAATGTAATCACACGCACAGAACTATGATATTACACCAGCACAGCAGAGGACCTGTTGTTGAAATATAAAGCAGACTGATTCTCCATTTTATTTGAAGATTCAGCCTGTCTGTGACTTGTGAATGCTTCAGCTAATCCTACTGCCTAGCCACGGCTTTAGATCTTGAATTTTTTATTCAGGAAGCATATCCTTGCATTGTGCCATCCCATCACACCCCGACCTGCAATGGGTAGACCATTAGAGCAGTGTGGAACAGCTATGAATAAATCATATACCACAGTCAGACACGTTACGTTTCCTCATGATGTGCCATTGCCTTGTCTTGCTGCACTCCACGTTGCTGGTAAATTCAGTGCATGCTGCGGACCTAAACAGGAGATCTGCCACCACAGGAGAAGCCAGGAGTGCAGCAGAGGAGGGTCAAGGCATGAAGGGAGGCCGAGGGCAGGCAGAGACATCAGCCCCAGGGCAGGAATCCCGCAGCAGCAGGGCCGAGCGCTGCCCAGTTTAAAGGAGGCTGCTACCACCTGCTGGAGGGAGTGCAAATAGCGGAGAAGAAGAAACCAAAAGTTGATTTGGTCATTCCGGGCAGGAGCTGGAATACACCTCTCCACACGTGGTGAGGCTACAGAAAGCGGACAAAATGCCTTCTCATATTTGGCTCTCCCCTTAAAACACAAGTTTCTGGAGCTGCTGGCAAGGTGGCTCTTAGGTGTTTCTATCGTGGCTTTCAGAAAGGAATACCTGTAAAAACAAGTGCAAACACAAAGCCTCAAATACGCTTCTGAATGTGAATTTGTCTAAGCTGAGCACATGACTGGAGCACTGGACTCTTCACTTGGATATCTGGGATTGGCAGAGCTGCTATAGAGACTTGAACTGTGGCAATAAATAAGTATCAGTGAGATCACTGCTGAAGTTATGTCCATGTTTTGGATAAGCTGTGAAGCAGCAGCCGCCTGCAAACACCCAGCAGTAGGTCAAGGCAGCAGCATTACAATGAAACCTCAGGCCCAAAAAGTGAATGAAACTCAAAATTTAACCCTTATGCCTGCAGGGGGGCACAACCTCCCGCAGTGAGTGTGACTGGCAAGGGCACAAGCCCTTTAGCCGCTGGCATGGAAGGAAAGCCCAAAGCACATCTCCATCAGCTGTGCCTGGCTCTGCCGCGAGGCTGGTCCCACCCCAGCCTCCCTCTGCAGATTGCGGAGCTGGCACAGGTCCCCTGAGCCCCCATCACCTGTCACAAAAAAAATGGTGTACCCTTCTGCCAAAAGCTGGAGCTGCTCTTCACTGCCTTTTCTAGCAGCTTCTGGGCCTTTAATTTTATTATTAAAAATTAATAATATGACTGGAAACTAAAATTCAGATCTGGGAAGAGTGACACAGCAGCCAGTTTCCAGTGTGCCTGGCACTTGAAAGAAGAACACGTATGAAGTGCTACCCTCTTCCCATCTTAGCTGCGAGTCTACAAAGGCTGTCACAGTGTCAGTGGGGAAAGAAAGGGCCAGGGGCTGTACCCAGCAGGGTGAAGTGAGCTCTGCTCCCCTCTTCTGCATGGGGAGCTGCCAGTGATCCCCACCCAGCTCAGGGAGAGCTTCTGGAGCCTGTCCTCACCTACACTGACACAGCAGAGCTCCCATCCTTGGACATGCACACCGTGTTGGGTCTGCTTCTTTGGCTGTGCACATAAGAACATACCCTGAGGGTGCTTTCAGGGTGAGTGGGCTGCAGATCATGCCATCGGTGAAATCCCCCCAGCTCCACAGAAGCGAGGAATCCCAGTGCTGGGTACAGGGTTGTCCCTCAGCTCGTCACTGCCTTTCTGCTGGTCAGCTGAGGCCCAGCTATGGCCGAGGGCGCCAAACAGCACAACTCAAGATTTGGAGATCCTCTGCAAAAGACTCTTTGCTCACATTACTGCAGCATGAGGATTAGTTTAAGTCTCTGGGCTGCAAGAAGACCAGATACTTCCCATGGCCTCATCTTCAGCTGGCCCCTCTGTTATCAGATCAGGAGATAATGCTGGTTTCTGAAGAGCCCTGTTTACAGCCCCAGCCCCAGCCTTGGAGAGTCAGCCGGTGCTAGCACAGCCGTGAGACAGCAGCGCTGGCAGGAAGGCAGATAGCAAAGGAAGCAGTCTGTCCGCCTCCGATAGGCACAGTGATGGTGTTTTACAGCAGGGACAAGAAAATGTAGATTCTCTTCCTGTGAGTCTTGGGGCAAGACTATTGAGTCTCAGATCCAAAGTACCCAATTCTCAAAAACTTGCATGGAAATCACACACCTAAATAAATACCTCTGTGAATTTGAGCCCAGGTCTCAAAGTGCTGTGATTCTCTTCGAAATAGAAACACTAGCGTTCCCTTTCTCCCATTCTTTTCCATTAGGTTATAAAATTCCTCGAGCAGTTCCAGCATTATACTGTTTGTATTCACACCACAAAAGGGCTCTTTTTTTTTTTTTTTTTTTTTTTTTTTCCCCAGCCAGAGCTGTGACTGCAGCAACAGTGTGGGAAGCTCCTGACTCTCCTGTGCTCTCTTGAGCTCTTTCCACAAGAAGATACCATGCACAGGCTCCGCAGGGTCAGCCTGTATAGGTCCCGCCGCACCACAGGCTGGCTAAGTCCACCTACCCACACCCTAAAAATCCTGTGTTAACCTCACTTACCTGTAGAAATCTGTTTCTCAGCTTGCCTCTACAGGTCAGAAAACATATCCCTTTGACCTCCATGAGGCAGCCCCAGCTGTGCTATATTCCTTCGGCATTATTAATGCCTGTGTTGCCCTTGAAATAGAGAAGACTATCAAGTGGTAACATAGATGGTGAGATGGGGAAGGGGGGGGGGGGTGGTAAGGCTGCTTTTCCTCACAAGCAATGAGGCCTTTCGACCCTTCTTACTGCAGTTGCTCCAAACACAGACCATTGAATTTCAAGTTCCTGGCAAGTGATCATTTTTTGTCCGGATCCAGCAGAGGCACCTGGAGCTAGGAGCATAAGGCTCAGCATGCTCCCTTGACGTAAACACCACAAGTTGTGGCAAACGCGTCCTCCCACTGTAGTATTCACCATCTACACAGTGCTCTGAGATGCTCTCACCTGTTTTGTGGCTAAAAAAAGAGTCTAGCATGGCCTGTCCAGGTGCTCTGTGCCTTCTTGCTCGCCAGTTTTTTCACCTGGTGAGTGGAGCCACATTTGGGCAAGCCTGGGCAGTAACAGATTCAGTGCCTGCAAAGAAGTGGATTAAAAGGCCTTTGAAACCAGGAGCAGCTATTTTCCTTAAGGACCATGCAAAGGCAAGCAGCAAAGGCCTTCGCCAACTGTGCAGAGATCCTTGCAGAAGCTAAATTTCCTTTTGTGAGATGAAGAAATCCCAGGTGAACAAAAAGCAACCACCACCAAGTCAGTCTTACATCCAAAGTCACGCAGCCCTCAGCGCTCCTGAAAGGGGAGCGGCTTCCCAGGCACAAAATAAATAGGAGGGGTGAGCATATAGAAACAAGAGATGCCAGGCACGCACAGGAATATTTACAGTGCAGGTGGAAAGGAGTACCAGTGCTCCGCCTGGAGAACAAGGCCCACGGACGGCCCACTGGCGCCCATGGCCATCTGCATGGCGAGGGCAAGGCTTCCTTCTTCCTGCTGTAACTCTCACAGCTGCCACCAGAGGACACCAAATTCCTGCAACATTTAGCTCCTGAGAACAACACGTTCCCGGCCCCTTTGGCTGGGAACGGGGAAAAACACTCCTATGGTTGTGGAGCAGCAGTTCCAGTCCTCAGGAGGAAAGCCAAGGCCGGGGGACCCTTGATGCGAGCTGGTGGTGTCCACATGTGCAGCCACTGCTTTAGCTCTGCTCCTGCCCTTACAGCCAGAAACTGGCTTCAAGCTCGCGTATTTCCAGGGACTGCATGCTCTGAAGACCTGTAATAACAGAAAATAATCACTGATTCAAACCACCGCTAGATGATCGGAGACCAACAGCCACTGCCAGCTGAACAGATGCTCTTATTCCATATTTTCATTGAAAGAACCTTCCAAAATTCACAGCTTTGCCAGGCTTCATCCTGACATTTCAGCTGAATATTGCAAGAATGCCATCAAGTGCTGGAGGCCTTTGTTTTTAAGACGGAAAGGCTGGGCTCTGGAACCAGCTATGGGTGCAGGCATGGGCCTGTGCATAGGATTTTCTGAACAATTAATCTGCACGTTATTATTTCAAGTGATCTCAATAAATTGCAAAAGCCACTCAGAATCAGCTGGATAAAATTCAATAAAAACACAGCAAAGTACTATGATCGGGAGGGAGAAATTAAATTCGCAAATGAATGACTTGGAATAATTGGCTAAGCAACAGTATTACGGCAAAGAATCTGGAGGAATTAGAGTGGATCATGTAATAAATATGAGTCAATGGTATGCTGCTATTGAAAAAAAAATCCTACAAAACATTTGTTTGGGGATATGCTAATGGAGTGTCATAAGCATGTCACGGAAGGTCATTATTATGCTTTATCCCGAAGAATGCTCACCCGTGCTAAATGTTGTGCCAAATCTGGGGCACTGCACTTTCAGAAAGACAGAGTAGACCAGCCAGCCCAACAGGAAGCTTAACCCAGGAGGAAAGCTGGATTGACTGGGGGAGCATTTCCAAGAGGGGCGATGAGAAGGAGGACAGCCTCCCCAAACACAGGGGGCTGTTCTAGCATGCGGCAAATAATGCAGATCTCTTTTCCCTGGCAGCCCAGAAGACACACAGAGGGGTACTAGACCAGTGTGGGACAAAGACAAGACACCAAGCCCGGTGCTGGCTGGGGTTTCATCCCATCAGGCAACTCCATTTTTCTTACTTAAGAGGGAAGGCATGCAGGTGGGGGATGGGAGGGATCACGAGTTTTGATGTGACAGCTGGTGACAACCTGGAAGCTTGCTTTTAGGGGAGGAATGGTCCTTTTAACACAACAAAGCGGCACACCCAAGAGTGCATACACAGACCACACCTACTGGAGCCAGCTTCCACGGGGTTGTTTGTACAGCAAGCAAAGGAGAAAATAAAGATTGGAGATGCAACTTCCTTTTTGCCCATTTCTCCCCCAGGTCATCCTGACCTTATGAATAGTGTGGCAAGGCTGTACATGTATCACTGCTTTCTGCAGTTCCTGAGGACCTTCCCGGTCCTGCTAGTCTCACAGACTCCCTCCACTTAGACCTGGTTTCCGCCAAGCACCTCAACGAATTTGGGCACGTCCCCATTCAGTAAAGGCCTTAAGCGCATGCTTAAATTTAAGCATGAGCTTCAAACAAAGCATGTGTTTAGCAACCTCTGCAAACAAGGCCTTAACCTTAAAATACACACATAGATAAACCGATTTTTCACTCCAGCTAGATTCAAATGCTTTCCTCAGGCTCCTTGAAGTCGAGTCTACCACCTCTCTGACACTGAAATAGATGCCTTGCATAAGAAGACTCTTGCTTCCTCTCTGCTGTAACTCATCAGCTCTTCCCTGCTCCAGGGCACGTACCTCTAGGGACAGATGAGATCTATTCCTGTTAGTTAGTATGCAGAGCTAGATCTCAGCAGCAGCGATAAAGGCCCTTGCACATTCTAGCTTGCTTGCTGATACTTCCCTTTTCTCTGGAATTCATACTCCTCGCCCGCCCTCGCTCCCTTCCCCCTTCCCCAGTTGCTCATACTTCTGGAAAGATGACTGAAGGCTAACTAATGAGTAAGACGCTGCTGCACGTCATCGCCTGTCTGCTGCAAGAAGGGGTGAACAAGTTCGTTTGTCCACAGGTTAAAGTGAGGTTGCCATCCAAACACAGAGCATGTAATTGGGAGACCAAGCAGTGGGAAACCTGCCCTCTCTTCTTTCTCGTCTGGAGCGTTTAATTTCTCTTGTTTTCTTCATTGCGTACACCACTTTATGCCTGCACAGCATCTTTCAAGCAAGGATCTTAAAGGACTTCATAGACCTTAATTAAACCTCATAAATCCCTAATTGATAGATGAAAATTCTGAGTCACAAAAAGGTGAAGGGATGCGCTCAGGTGCAGCACTGAGTCAGTTGCAGAGCGTGGAGCAGGGCTGTGGTGCTCCCAACCCCGTACTCCGCATCCTCCCCGCTCGACGGACATTATGGATGACGAGGATCTGCTTGGAGGGCACATTCAGCAGCTGCCTGACGCTGATCCCAAGGGCCAGTGATGAGGGACATGCATCAATTGCATTTGGCACTGCAGTGCCCCAGAACAGGCCAAGAGTGGAGGCAGGGGCACTGTACGAACCCGGAGCTGCAGACAACCCCAAGGGCCCAGCACCAGCAAAGGGGCGAGACACCAGTGGCAGCCTGTGGTGTGGCCACCACTGAGGGTCTCCTGATGAAAAATTTTCCCTGCCCTTGGCTGCTGCCCCATCTGAAGCCATGGAGCCCCAGCCAGCCCGCACCCTGCTGACCCTCACCCCAAGGCCTATCTGTGGCCCAGGGCCTGGATGACGGCCATTTCCAAAGCCTGGGGCAGCAGGCCCAATCCACCATGGACCTGCATCACCGTGGTCACTTGGGGCACCCAGCCCACATGTCCCAGACAGCTTCTGGTCCTTTTTTGCCCTCGCTTCCCTGCCCAGCCTTTGTTTTTGAGTAGGTAGCGTGTAAATTGTGCAGGGCAGGGACCATCCCAGCTGGGCGTTTGCCTGGCACGGCCCTGGCCGGCCTCCTGCCACCTGCACTGGGCAAACAGCGTCAGGACGGCGCGGCCCAGCCCGCCTCGGTGCCGGTCCCTCTCGGTGGACGTTGTCACATACTGCTTTCCAATTATAGCCTTTCAGGCTGCGACGGCGGCATTTAATTGTCTGAGTTTTATAAACACTGCACGGCCTTGGCTGACGCCCGAGTTAATGATCCCCTGCAGAAGCGACTTTGGCCGGCCGGCTCCCAGCTGGGCCATCGCCACGCCTGCCGGAGAGGGTGAATTAAAAAAAGGAGAGGGTAAAAAAGCAGAAAGGTGACTTAAAAGATGATGCTGCATCTGAGGAAATGACACATGCCTCCCTCTTGTCTTCCAGCGATATGCAATGCTGCTGCCGACACCAAGGAGAGAAGGCTCAGCTCCGCAAAGCCTGCAGCAGCAGCCCTCCTACCTGCCCAGTGAATGGTGCTTGTAGCAGGACAAGCAGCTCCACTCACCCTTCAAACTCAGGTTTCTTTCCTTTACCTTTTTTCTCCTCCTAATATCAACAAAGAAAAAAAAAAAGACACAACAAAACCAGCCCTCAAAAATGCAAACAGAATGAAGAACCCCACAAGAGTAAATAGACAAGGCTTTTATGTTAATACGAGAGTCACTGAGAGCATCAAAACAAAGGAAAAAAAGATCTCTGGGTGAAATTTACAAACTGATGTAAATCAGCCTGCTGAATTTCAGTGAAGAGCACTGATTTTCCCTGGCTGCACACACAGAGTGTATGTATGTCTGTGTGCTCCCTCCCTGGACTCCTTCACTACAGCCTCCTGGCTTAGTGACACAAACTGCATTGGAAGGGGACCAGACGACACTTTGCTGTAATTTGTACATATGCACCACTAAAGCTCAGCATTTATATTTAAAAAAAATAATAATAATCGGGCGAACGCACAGCTGCAAGGCGGGCTGGGTAATTGTGCAATGCTGGGAACTCTTAGGTAGTTAATAATTATACTCAACCTTCGGTCTAGTTCCTAACAACACCCCTAGGCGTGTCGCTCTTACAGAATAAGGGCACACGCCCTGCTGTGTCTCCTTGCTTAACAGGAACACAAAGTACAGTAGTAGGAGGTGTTTCCTTGAACTCTGAACAATTGGACATTTAAGGATTAATTACTGTTAAGGAGCTTTGGACTGGCAAACACACTAACTCAGCTCTTGGCTGCGTCTCCCAGCCAAGTTCTCTCAGTCATCCTAATTAGACATTCTGATACCATCTTTAATTATATGATCTCACATACTATTTTTTTTTCCCTTCTTCTATTATTTTTTGCACCGAACCCCTGTCCTGTGCAGCACGCTGGGCAGGGGAAAGCACCCTCCTGGCAGCACAGCAGCAGCCGGACCGTGCTCCATTTGGACCCGAGGCTCTGCTGAGAGCCACCCAGGGGCTTTCACAACAGGAGGAAAGCACCCAAGCTGCTGCGGGCAAGACGGGACCTATGCTGTATTTGTCAGTATTGACTGCAGCCCGCCTGGAAAAACGTCTGTGCTGCGCAGCACCCTGCGCCAGCCGCCGTGAGTGCGTGTGCGTGCACATGTATATACACAGAGGCTCTCCCGTACACACCTTGATCTTGTTGAAACAACAGGAGGAGCAGGGTGCATGTTGTTAATGTTTTTCACCTCGGTAAACACCGCATCGCTGGGGCGATGCTCCCGCGTCCCGACTTGCAGCGCCTGGTGGTGCTGGGGGCCGGGCGCCTGCCAAAAGCCGCCGGAGCTGCTCCACACGCAGGCTGGTCCTGCTGCTCTGCAGAGTCCTTCCTAGGAAGGAGCCTGGCCGTGGCCAAGAGTCGCTGACTCGATGCTGCCTCGGCTTCTGCTGGCAGCCGTTTGCTGCCCACCCCTCGCGGCCCCCCCCTCCAGGGACGCAGAGGGAAGTTTTGGGTGGCGTGCTTTCAACTGAAACGCTGCTGCTGCTCGGCTGCGCTGGAAACTCAGCGCCCTGAGGTCAGCCGAGGTTCACTCAGCCGAGGAACTCCTTAAATGGCATAGTCTTGCTCAAAAGCCTGCTCTCTTTGTGGCAGTGAGCAGTGTGGGGACGGATGGGCCAGCACTCACTGGGACCTTTTTGTGAAGGCCAGACCCCCAGCCTCACGTGGAGGTGGGGAAGGAGAGCGATGGCGCCGCCTCCCCTCGCCGCCCTGGCCTCCCTGCTTTCCCCAGGGCCAGCCCGCTCACTGGAAATGGCTCCAAGACCCACCCCTGCCTCTACCTGCCAGCAGAGCCGGCTGGTCTCGGCAGCAAGGCACCCATGTATGCTTCTGGGGCTGGGGAGCCTGGCACATGCCCTAACAGGGGCTCAACCCGTCCTCCTGGAGGGTCTGGGCTAGCCCAAGTACAGCCAAATGCTTCACCACCTCTTCCAAAACTGGGGGGAGGAAAGGAAGACCTGCCTGTCCTGGGCCAGCAGCACTGCCCCACACAGGGAGGAGCCCTCTCCTCCCAGCTCCTTGGCGCTTCTCACTGATTCAGAGTCAACATAATGGGGCCGAGATGGCGCCATTGATCCTGCTGGGCAGGCGGAACCGCTGCACGGGAGGGATTACTAATGGCTTCTTCCCCAATGGCACCAGGCCACAGGATTCGGCCCCTCGTACGGCCCTGTGGTGGAAATGGTTCTCCTCCCTCCCCACCACCAGGAACATGTCCATGGAGCAATGGTAGGAGCAGCACTGGGAAATTAAGAGTTGGTGTCAAGTGGAAAAAAAAAAGAAAAAGAAAAACAAAAACAAAACAAGGACAGTCACCACAGGTAGTTGACACCTACCCAGCCACAGCAGCCAACCGTACTCTCAAAAGCCATTCCCTGGGAGGGTCCTGCCTCCAGCCCCCTAGGACGAGCAGGTCCATGTTGCCACAGACCTCCTACAGTCATGGTGTGTCTTGGGGTCTGTGGGTTGCCAAAACCCTTACTGCACAGCTCCTTCTGCTCCATGCCCCCACTGCACAACCTCGATCCCTGCAGCAACCAGGGGAAAGCTTGGACAGGGGTGATGGCTGCTGCAGCAAACCTCTTGCATCAGGGTGACAGGAGCAGAAAGGAGGAAGAGCACTGCTGCAGGGTGAGCGCTCATCCCAGCTGCAGGTGCCAACCGAAGAACATGCGCAGAGCCAGGGGAAGCACCTGAAGCCGATGTTTTGAAGGCGTCACTCTCCTTTCCTATTTCTTCCCTTTCACCACAGACAGTGTCACAGACAGATCTTCATTTCCTCAGCTGCCAGAAGTGCAGAAGGTAATTAGATACCAGTATGGCCTCAGAACATTGCTCAGAGTAGAGATTTAATCACAGTCCTCATGGCTCATAAACACGACATTGAATTGGAGGCTAGAAAAGACAGCTAACATCTCCCATCACCCCCATGACCTGTAGCAGGCAGGGAGGAGCAGAGGATTGCAGCTAAGTTCTCATCAGCCCAGGACGAAGGCTACGGAGGCTGGCTCCTGCTGTGCGGGGCTCTGGCATTGCCAAGGCTGGTGCTCACGCCTCACCCTAAGCCCTGGCTTTGAGAGGTCAGAGCAGGGCTGTGCTTTATGAACTTGGTAAATGTACCTTTCTGCCCATGTTAGAGCATCCAGCACTTGAATAACTTGAGCTCCTCAAAGGAAAAACACTGACCTATTTCTTCCTTCTGCCCAAAACAAACATTGTCTCCTGCCGTGGATGCTCACATCAATAACCACCAGCAGCAGTGTGTGTGTCATCACTGGGAGACGCTGATGAATGCTGCTGAGTCTGGGAGCCCAGTTAGGGTTACAGAAAAGGGGGCGAGGGGACCAGAGGCATGCTCAGCTGATGGAGTCTGCCTGACCCACGCACTCACCTAAGCTCACCAGTTGTAGACCCAAATTTACCTTTCCTGGAAGCTTGAAAAACTTATTCCTGAGAGAGGAAAAGAAGTATGAGAGCCCACAAAAGGCAAATAGGCAACGGGTACTGGC
Source organism: Anser brachyrhynchus (assembly GCF_964034855.1). Classification (NCBI taxonomy): domain Eukaryota; kingdom Metazoa; phylum Chordata; class Aves; order Anseriformes; family Anatidae; genus Anser; species Anser brachyrhynchus. The sequence continues at coordinate 34,387,005 of NC_137696.1, forward strand.
ACTGCCTATGAGCTTGCGGAGTTGTACAGTCATTTGTGGGATGCAGGCTGTAGATTACAGCCATGTAAGGCCTGTCTCCCTCTCTTCCCCCACACTAGTCTGTGGAACAGAGCATGCAAAATAAAAAGAGAAATCTGAGACTCACACTGTGGCATGCCGAACAGTTTACATTCTTGTCTGCCATGATATCCTCCTCCCAGCCTAGTTCTTATCTGTTTGACCTCACATAGCCAGCATCAGAAAAGCTGATATTTAGTACAGAGGAATTCTGTAGTTCAAATGTGATAGCAGTGCAGAGGGGAAGAGAAATATGCTTTCAATATAGTACTTCTGGACTACACAGAGTCAAAAGCAGAAACACAGAATGGTTGAGGATGGCAGGCACCTCTGGAGATTGTCTAGTCCAGCCCTCTGCTGAAGCAGGGCCACCTACCGCAGGTTGCTCAGAGCCACGTCCACCTACGTTTTGAGTATCTCTGAGGACAGCGACTCCGTGACCTCCCTGGGAGCCTTGACTTTTCTTCTTTGAGGAAAGTCTTCATGAGGTGTCTTGGATCTCACTGCACTAGAACACACATTAAAAACCTTCTTTTAAACCTCAGCCTTATGAGAGCGTGCCAGCAGCTTCCACACAGGTTGATGATCTATCTCCTGATTTTGCTCCTGATGCTAACAGTGGCCAAACACTGCTGGATGGGGGCCTCTCGTGCCACAGGAGGCAGAGCAGAAAACACGGCACCGTTGCAATGGAACTCGAGAACTTGTTATGACGAAATGAAACTTCAGGAAGATCAGGTCACAGTCATCAGTAGGAGTAGGACCATAAGGTATTTTTTTCCTTTTTCTTTTCTTTAAAAAAAAGTATCATTTGTTCCACTTCAGTGTATCTGATGCAATAACCATGTCACAGTTTTCCTCTGTCACATCCTTCCCACATGACAGTGGAAACATCACTTCAAACCAGCATTCTGGATGCTCTCCTTTCCCCCACACTCCCACTCCAGCTCCACTTGCCATTAAGCTTTCTTAAAGTTTAGCACAGACTTATTCTTTCCATTGGCTGCAGAATTTCTGCAGTGTTCCTGTAGCTGCTCATGCAGATTCTAAACCAAATTAAAGAAGAAGATGGAAAAAAATAAATAAAACCACCACGAAAAAACCTTCATGTGACACCTTGCTGTCTCTGGTATAATACATTCAGGTCACTCTTCTGGGATTGTTTTTGCCACAAAAGATCTACCCCAGGTAGGGTCTCCCCTCCATCAAAGAGCAGCAGAAAGCACAAGGTTAACTACACTAGAGCTGTGGAAAGAGACTTTTGAATGTGCAAGAAGGCCAGGCTGCCCTCACATGCTGCCCAGGGAGATGAACCACTTCTTGGAACTTCACTAAGAAATGTGACCACGAGGAAAAATCAGGGATGAGTCTAGTATGATGGGGAATGGACAGGTAAAAGAGAACCGGGAGCCTCTCTTAATTCACGTACTCTGTAAAAATGCCATCCGGCCATCAACTGATCACAACCCAGCTGTTGGCACAGATGGTTTTTGCATCCTTTCCTTGCAAAAGGAACAGGCAACCTCCCCTCCAGCACGACTCTGCTGGAGAGCAAACACTTTCCCCATGATAACAACCAGATCCCTCACTTGCACAACAAGATCTGAGCATGGCAGGGTGGGGGGAGGCGAGCCTGTTTAAGAAGGAGGGGGAATTCCCTACATGAACTGGAGATCTAAACCAAGATGGGGATGTCGGGAAAAACACAATTTCCATGTCAATGTGGTAGAATTCAGCCTCCCACAGCTAGAAGACTGGTGGGAAGCAGTTTGCTCAGCTGTGTAATTTCATCTTTCAAAACCAAATGATGGTAACCGGTGCGGACATTCCAGCACCTGTGAGCTAATGGTGACAAAAGACAGTCGCGACCAGCCGGTGCTGGAGGGAAATCAGGTGGGAGGCCCGGCCTTGCAACTAGCATTTGCAGTCAAACATCGTTAACCCCTTTCAAAGGGCGCTGCCAGCTTTCAGGAGCTCAGGGATCACTTCGGGATGGCAGCAGGCAAGCAAGGACGTATCCTTCTGTTAGCCATTTTTTGGGAGGGGGCGGGAAAGGGGAGATGCTGCCAGAGGAGCTGGTTTTACAGACTTGGGGCTGGACGCCTCTGTGCGCCAGTGTAATGGGAAAGCCCTTAGCGAGGCAGGAAACCCTTGAGGCACTCCCCTTCAGGAAAGCTTGTGTGTAGTAGGAGATAAAATGGAGACTCCCCCATGCCCGAGGCTCTGTGGAGATAGACATTATAAGATGGATCCTTCAGCATATTTCCTTATAATTGCCACCCCCCCCAAGAATAACTATTTTCCTTCAGCCCCTTCAGGACAAGTGCATTTGGAAAAAGCCTCCCAAAGGCTCTCCCTCAGTGTGTCATCCTCGGCCCCATGGGGCACCCCAAAGCTGGCTCCAGCTCTACAGCCTGCACCGACCCATGCCGGCTTCATGTCAGCTTTCCTACAACATGGATTCCTGACCGCTGAGCTCACTTCACACAGGCGTGTGCACGTATTCCCCGTTCTGGTGACTGATACCTTCAGCATTCCCCATGACTTCACGAGTATTTTCAAGCACGAGCCACATAAGTCGCACCGACATCTCTCATCACCTTCCCCTATGGCACTGTGAGAACACAGGGGTTAAAAAAAAGAGAGAGAGGGAGAGGACAGGGACAGGGACCAGCAGGAAACCAAAGCAGACATTACTGCTAAGGAAACCCATGAGTAACAAGCAGCTTGGCCTGACGCCAGCTTGGCTAACCATGACTCACCTACCATCTCCTCCCCACCACTGTATTTTTACATCGTCCACTCCTAACCTGGCGTGTCTGGGTTCCTTCCACTCCAGAGACTGCAGCTTTTCCCAGGAGAGCCAGGCAATTGCATATTAACTTCCTGCTCACTGCCAGTGAAGCAACCATGGTGTCCACCCCACCCCAAGCTTTCAGAGCAGAAGCTGAAGCAGTGGATAAAAAAAATAAAATAATAAGGTCACCTCAGCATGGATTTTCTAGTTCTATCCCTTTCTTTTTGAAGCAAAGATGAAAGGATTAATGCATTATTTGCCTTTTAGCCCAGGTGGTCTGTTCTGCTAGCCTCTGCCCCATTTACCATTGTTGCCACTAACAGCTGTCTGGATTGCAGCTGCTCTAATGAAAGAAGCCCTGAAATGTGCTACAGTCGGGCACCTGGCAATGCTGTACCCATTTGTTCATATTGAAGGAACATGCAAGCTTTTAATTGTTCATGGCAAAGGGAGCTTTTTAATGACTTCAATTAACAGAGAGAGAAGAACTCCAGTTAGCTCTTGCTATACAAAAGAGTGTCCACAATGTCATTAAAACAAGATTTACAAGTGTCATAACTCTCAGCAGCATAGTCAACAATACAGCCAATCATTACAACTGAGCACCAAAGGAGAAGGGGGTGGGGGGGGAAACCATCACACCACCTAGGGACGGGAAAGAAAGAAAGGAGTATGGGGGAGGGAGTGCAGAGGAAAAAAGAAAAGTCATTTTTCTTTTCAATCTAAATTGATTTTATTCTACAAAATGCTACTCAGTTAAAATTGTAAAAGCAAAACCATTTTAATATGTTCTTTCTTTCATAGCAGCAAGCTTTCTCTAACAAGCTTTTTGTTTTAGTGCAAATACTGTAGGCCTGTATTACAGTAAAATAACAAGAACAGAGAAGAGACAACACCAGAGAGAACACCTCAGAGCTGAGATTCTCCAGGACTGCAAGAACGATACCAAGATCACAACGAGCAAAGAAGGGTCCCAATTCAGCAGTCACCTTTAAGAACCTCCTTGGCAGAAACTATTTCACTGCAGACAAAAAAAGAAAAACCATGAGCTAAAACTTTTGAGGAAAAAAAGATAATGGTGCCCCCAAACCTTCAATTATCCTCATGGTCAGATACTAATCGCTGAGGCTTGATTCCACCTCTGACACTCGCTTTGCAGCAGCGAAATGCTACTGATGTTTTCAATCTCCACAGGAAAGTGGAATCAAAATCAGGCCCTTTCTATATCTGAGGATCTTAAAGTAGACTTTAGTGACACTAGTAACTTATCGCTCTAATAAAGATGCACTATCCCTTATTGATGTTACTTTGAACTACACAGTATATCAAGATATATACAACATTTTATCCTCTCACTGAGCAAAAACAATTGGATACCTATTTTCTACACATTTTAATATGGTTTTAATATCAAGTAACCACAAACAAGAAAGTGGAATAACCCTTTAATCATACAGGATAGGAGGGGAACAATTAAGTAAAACAGGATGGGATTTTATTATTATCTTGTATTCTGAGATTTGTCCTCAACTCCACCTACTGTTCACAGAGGAATGATAATGCATCTTTAGAAACATATCTCTTTTTACATTTTATACAGACAACAAAACCCAGAATCTTTTATTTAAAGAATCGGAAAAAAAATATTATCCTAAAAAAAGAAGAAGATGGGAGTACTTTTAATGCTTTCTTTATTATATCCAAGTCTTGAACAGAAAAAAAAAGATGTAAACATGATAAATAAATAAGAAATAAAAGTAGATTGTTCCCCCCACCTCTTAAAATGTTTGACTTGGCCTTCCTAATGAAAATGAACTTGTAAGTGTCAAAATAATAAGGTTTCTTACATTTCAGAAGTCTGTTTTAGAATGAGAAAAAAAAATCAACAACAAAAAGCAAAAAAGCAACAACCGAACACCAGGAATGTGAGTTGGGAGGATGTTAAATTAATGGCGGGCAGATCTGCTGGAGCAGGCACAAAATGGCTGCCTGCCAATAAATAATAAGATACCAGGGAGGGGGGTGTCTTAGGTTTGTTTTTGTTTTTGTTTTTCATTTAGGATGAAGGCCAGGTGGATCCTACATACAGTAAGCAGCAAAATTAAAGGTTCAGATGAACTAAATAGATCATTTAAATAATAATTATAAAAACACAACAGAGAGCTACTGTCCCCAGCAGGTTGGTCCCAAATCCCGTCACACCACAAGCAGTTTGAGACTTACCCAGTCTCCACACCTACAAGAAAGGAATAGATGAAAGCAATGCCACAACCAGGGAGGGGGAAGGAACAACGAGGGCAAAACTGGAATGGCAAACATCCCCTAGAAGCTGAATGTTTCCTTCAATGCGGCTGCTACTGCTCCTCCCCGTTGGGCATTGATTAACTTCAGGTGTTATTAGATGCTTCACTGGGCCAGTCACTAGGGGGTCAGCCTAACACCAGCTGAAATTCCCTGGGCCTTTTGCTATTGACTTCAACAACTTTTGGTTAGACGCTGGTTCTAACAGCTCCCGCATCCCCAGAGCATGCAGAAGAAGGTAGAGGCACATTTAGGAATTCCTGTACATTTAGGAATCGTCAGGTAAGGTACTCAAGGAAAATACCATTTCAGGGGTGGGGAAGATTCCCAAAAGCACACCAGCAAACCTGAAAAGAAGTATGCAGAGCCAGACCAAAACAGCAGGAGACTTCAAGCTGTACCTGTCTGCCAACAGCTAAACAAAGTTAAGGCCGATCCACAAAATACAGAAGGCAGGAGACCAGCGGTCCTAACACAGACATCCTCGAAGAGGCTTGAGGGAGAAAACGGGCAGGCACAAGGTGTTCAGGGCTCTTTCAGATAGCAAAGTGATCCCCCTTTCTCGGCAGTTTGAAATCGCTCCCATCAGTCTCACGGGACAGGAAAGGGGATGCTCCTGTCCTACCTCTGAGAAGGTCAATGACAAGTCAACAGGCAGCGGGCAAGGGCCAGCAGCAGCTCCTTTTGGTAACAATTCAGTGAGCAGAAGCAAAGGTAGGAATCACAGCCTTCCTTGGGATGCATGCCTCTCCCAAAGGGATTAGGAGAGGGTACGGGTGAGTGGCAAGGCCCTTTATTTAAAACCTTCCTGTCTAGGATGAGAACTTTCTATCTGGGGAGGAAAAAAAAAAAAAAAAGCTAAAGTAACGTGTAGAGACCAATCTGGGGCTATCACAGAGGACTGGACCAAATGTGAAAACAAACATCTCTGCTGGGATGGCGTTTGGAGGCTGGCAGATACGGGGTTTGCGTGCAGGGAAGGCCACGCCTAAGGACTTTTTCAGAAATGCAATTGAATTATGCCACCTGCCTACTTGTCAGAGCTAGATAAACCTTTTCCTTCCCAAGAAACTTGCCATCACACCTCTAAAAGTGCGTGTGTGCCCAGCAGACAGATAGGCAGCCGACAAGATGGTCAACATACCTGAACTGCAAGCACAAAGGGGACAAGCAACATATTAAAAGATATTTGTTACGAAGTATCAACAGTATTTTAGAAGATGTTTTCACTGTCCCCCTAGGAGTTAGGCTTACCTAGGTCTGAGGAGGCAGCTGACTTCCTAAAGCCCCTAGCAGGAATGCTCCTGACCTGCCAGCTGGCCTCAAAAGCATCTGTATCACTTTAGGATTCACCATTTGTCAGTGCTGCATTCTGCCCACACTGGGTGGAAATGACATGTAGAGACATTTTATTGAGCAGTCTTAGATTCTCAATGCAGACTGGCCCAAACAAGCACCCGGCAGAACGGAGACAATTAGAGAAACAGTGGTTTCACCTAAAGTGACATCATCTACATAAAACCCCATGAGAACTGGATCCTCTGTGCTAACTACTGAAATTTGAATGTCTACTTTATTTAAAAAAAAAACAAAAAACAACTTTGATTATCATTTAAGGACAAACAGACTCCTGTATCAATTTTACTTATTAAGCTCAATTTGAAACCTCTAGCACTGGTATAGAGATGGAAATGTTTAAGCAATAAAGGAAAAGCCTGAATTACTCAATCAGTTTTACAAAGGAAAAAGATCGCTCATATCTTTCTATTTCTGGCAGCTCTGGCAAATACCTGGGTTTAAAATTAATAATAATTGGGGAAAAAAAAAAGGAAAAGAAAAGAAAGTCTACCTTTACAGCCAAAGTAGTGTCACTTTGAAATGACTCAAGGAATAGGCATTGGCCAGGGTTTGAGGGAATCCAGCCCTGCTGAGCAAAGGTCTGGCTCCACAAGACTGAGCCCTATTAATTCCCAGCGGAGTTGGCACGGACTGCAGCAGTTTAGCATCTCACAGCACTGCCCCTGTCATTGCATATTGCATTTCTCCAGGTCCAGCCTGACCAAGAAATACCCATGTTTCAGCCAATTAAAAAAAAAAAAAAAAAAAAAGAAAACAAGAAAAGCTCACATCAGAATAAATAGCTGCCACCACAGCTTCGACAGACTGGACTAAAGAGCTATCCCATAAGCAGCTTAGCTGGCAAGCTGAGCAGTCCTCGTATGCAAAAGGTCATGGTTCATCAGTGCCTTGACATCGCCAGGGCCTGAGCTTGGCTCCAAGCAGGAATAGGTTATGCACGGGACTGCTCTCAGTAGCAAACATCATCGCTAAGCCCAGAGGTGGCTGGAGAAGACAAGGACCCAAAGCTGAAGGAAGAGCCCCCTGATTGGCTTTGGATCTTCAGGCCAGTCAACCCCAACGAAACCAGATCAATTACATTGCAAAAACGTGAAAAGAGGCCAACGACCGAGATGCAAATAATGGTAATTGATTTTCTTCCAGCGTCAATTTGTCAGTCGCACCAGATGTTACCAGAAGCTCTGGTTTCGTTTGAGCAGGCCATCAGATCAGCTCTGCCACTGCTGCCCGGTCAGGAGCTCCTTGAGGCCCGTGCTGGAGGCTGGACCCCTGCCTTCGCCCCAGCTTCAGAAACTGAGGAGCTCTGAGCAAACACCACCTGCCGGTTCCAATTGTGTGGATCTGTGCTGCCTTGTTTCCCAACAAGGAAAAACTCAGCGAGGGCACAACCAGGTGGTTTCACCTCGTTATCCGCTGCCAGTCTCCTGGATTTATAGCACACGGTGCCACTTTTTTGGTAGCATGGTCTGCAAATATGGCCAAGGGGAGGAGAGGATTTTACTAACAGAAAGAGATCAGCATCTGAGTCAGGAGCCCTGATGGGGAGAAAGATGCAATGCTCTCTAGAGAGCAGGCAGCCCAGGAAAAGTAAACAATGAGTCCAGCAGCAGATTTGGTATCTACCAAGTTGGGGTTAAAACCCTGCCAAAGACACTGGTAAGTGCCAACCCAGCAGCTTTTCTGATGCTACTTTGGCCCTGAGATGCTAACTTGGTTTTTGAGGAGCCCAAGGGGACAGATATATCTACTTTTTAAGAAAAAAAGGCTTCCATGCGAGCCTCCTGCTCTCTCTGTTCACTGTGTCTGTGCCACAGGGCACAGTTATGAGCTCTGCCCTTGCCACTGAGCCCTTGGGCTCCTCTTGGTCCCCCCACCAGCTCCTGGCCATCCCCCTCCCGCCCGGGCAAAGTTTCCCGCAGCCTGTCCCAAGAGGAAAGATCCTAACAAGCCTTTAGACTTCAAAGCAACTGGATGAAATGTCATGGGATCGACAACATTGGAAATGATAAGCAGAGAGAGAGAGAGAGGGAAAGAAGAACTTGTAAGGTCAACTAACCAGAATGATCTAAGCACAGAGCATAACCGATCAGATCAATTCACAAAGGAAAGGGACGACTAGCAACTGTCTGCAGCTCGCCTTCCGTCCTGGCCAGGAGTGTTCCCCAAGTCCATTACGGTTGAGAAGAGGTTTCCATAGGCAGTCCCTACAGAGGGGACGTCACCCTCTCCAAACAGTCCTGGTGCGTCAGTCCTCCCCTTGGCCGTTTCCTGCCCCCAGGGAGCTGACGTTGGTCCTCACTCTCCTTCCTGGAGCTGCAGCATTTCCCCATCCTTGTTCTTGCTGCCCTTGTGCTTGAACGATCCTGTGCCTGTCTCTAATCCCATGGAGAGGGGCTCCCCCCATGGAGCTGGGCGGGGGGTGTAACACACTGGCAATGGGGGGCCACGGGGGGATTACAATGCCAGCAAGGTGGGAGAGTTCAAGGAATCCGAGGACTGGTCACCGCTGCTGCTGCTCCTCCGGTGAGCTTTGGAGCAGGACTCGGACGGGGAGAGAGGAGACTCCTGATCCAAGACGTTGGGGTAGGTGAACACCAAGTTGGAGGAGCCAGGAGTGATGGCTGGTGTCGAGGTCACCACGATGGGAGTGTTGAGTGCCTCCTCCCCATAAAAACCTCCAGCAATGCTGATGGGCTTAATGACAGACCTCTGGGCTTTGTCAAGGACCAAAGAGGAAGATGGGATCTCTTCCTCCACGGGCTCCTGCTTCACCACCACCGCTCCGCTCGCTCCAGTCCGAACGCTCTGGAGGCTGCTGGATGGTGGGCTCCGGCGCTCCTCAGGGCTGATTTTGCACACAGGGCTGTGAGCCACCAGCATGAACTCCAGCTTCTCCTTCTCCTTCTGGAGCTCAGCGATCTCTTTTTGCAGCACTGACTTCTCCTCCTCCAGCACCTCAGTTTCCTGCAGACAAAAGGGGAAATAAGTAAGTATCAGAGACTCTGGCACCGTTCCTCACCTAGAACATGGCCACCAAGTCCAGTTCCCAGCTGGCATGGGCAGATACGCCCCAGCCTCGTCATGAACCAAGCAAGCACCAGGTCATTGCTAGCTGAGTATTTTGAATTTCCTTTGTCTGCCAGGAGGCTATTCCCAAACTTCATCAATCTAAGGGTTATAAATGGTCTTCTCAAGAGCCCACCCTAGTTTTCTCACAGCCAGCCTCTACAACTGTCTTGTTCTGTGGCTTAAGTAACACTTTACGCTTGCTGTCTGCCTGCCAGACACTTTAGCAGAGAGAACTCAAGATCACCTCTCATCATATTTTGTTAGGGTTAGGTCATGTTCTCATTTCCTAGACAGAGGTAGTATACAGTAATCTCTAAACTGTTTCCATTTTTCTTTCTGTAGCTCATATTCCAGATGAGATCTTGCCTGTGACTCGTACAAAGGACTAACATTTTCATTTCCACTGCATCATCATCCCTCGATGCATCCTAGGATTATTTCAGTTACCTTTCCCACGGTCACATCACACTGGTGGCTCATAGTCAAGCTGTGAGCAATCAGTATCTTCCTGTGTGAGGAGCTCACAGAAGTACTCACCCTCGGTCCTTCAGGATATGACCTCCCAGTTTGTACTCCTCTCACTTGTAGTAGTTTAGTCATGAGAATCCTTAAATTCTTACTATATGCTGCCCTGCCTCCTCTACACAGAGAACACCTCCCAAATTTGAGTCAGCAGCACAGTTCAGTGGTGTGCTTTCACTCCTGTGATTCTTAATACCATCATCAAACGCAACCAACCCCAGGCTGCTTATTAGAGGAGTACTGGAGTCTTCCCTACAGACTCTTTCAACACAACCCATCCTTGCCTCCTCTTCAGTCAGTCCGTTACCCATGCCACAGTTCTTGCACTCATCCCCACCTTCTCTAGCATAATAAGTTATTCCCCCCCTATGGCACCAAGCCATACATCTCTGCAGAGCTTCCTTTGGGCAGAAGATCAGTTACCCCCGCCAGAGACAGGTTAGCCTAAATTACATGGCTTTGAGAGGTACACGTAACGTTGCCTCATTTTATCCTGCTTTCAGATGATCCTGAAGTCTTGTGTGCTTTTGTCCTCAAGGCTTTCATCTGAGGCACGCAGCGTCTTTATTTTCACATACAGAGGGAGACCAGAGGTAGGAAGATGCGTGCTAGATGGCAGGCTAGACAGGAAGAGAGCTCCTGAGATGCTCTGGGCAGCCAGCAGTAGGAGTTTAGGCTGCTGAGCCCTCACCACCACTGATGGAGGAGCAATGTCACTGGGCAGCCTTGGAAGGGGAAGGCAGCGTGTGTTTTGCAGCATCTTCCCCATGCAGGCTAGAAGAGGGAGAGCAATGCCCTGCGAGCTGGTCCGAAGGGTGAGCGACAAGGAGGGAGAAATGCATGCAGAGCACGTACCGCCTGGAGTTTCTCTGTTAGCTCTCGACGCCTGTTACGACACTTAGCAGCTGCCAGCTTGTTCCTCTCTCTCCGGATCCTTCGCTTCTCTTCTTCCTCGGGCGACAGCTGTGGGCAAGTGCCAAGAAAACCCACAATCAGATCTGAGCAAGGCATTCCTTGAAGTTTGTGAGGATTTAACCGCAACGCACAGAAAAAAGGCCTGATCCAGCAGGATGCTCAGCACTCCCCCTCTTCACTGATGTCAGCAGAAGATGAAAGCGCACGGTATCTCTGCGAGCACCGGGTCTCAGCAGAAGGGTGAGGAGAAGGCAGAGTGGGGAGCAGGGGGAAGATTGTGTAAGAGGACAGTGAATCTGCACCAAGGCCAAACAGATAAAAGATGCTCTGATTGTTTCACAACTTGGGTGGTACATTAAGCAAAACCAGAGCGCGATGTTGTAAGTGCCTCTTTCTTGAAAGAAAATATCTGCTGCTTCCCACACAAAAATAGTTGTTAGCTTGAAGGTCGGGGATGGGGTGGGGGGATTGAGAGAGAGAGAGATCAGCAGAGCTCTCAAGAAGTCTGTGAGGCAACAATTATTTATACCACCCCAAAATCTGACCTCAGATTTTGGAGCACTCAGCGAGATAACAGGCTGCGTTTCTCGCATCAGCAGGCAAGGCTCCAGTGATACCAAGGGCTTCCTGAGGCCAGCTGACATCCTCTCTGATGTAAATCGGGAGCAATTCCATAGAAACCCAGAGAGTTACATTCTTGCGACACCAGAGGAAGTGAGCAGGAGCCCACAAGACCCAGTGAGGTCAGGCCTAGCTTCTGGGGTTGGAGACAAGGTCTGATAAATCCCAGCAGCAGCAAGCAGCGTGCCCCACGCCGCGCCGGGCCCTTCAGCCTCCTCAGGCTGGCCAGCAGAGCACTTGTCAACAGAGAAGGGGAAGAAAACACCTCTTTTCATAGAAGCTTTCAGTTTTAGTATCTTTGGGGATGTCAAAATCGCAACAAGATATTCAACCCTTTCTACCGTCTTTTCTTTTCAGTGTTAGTTTTACTCTAACCTCATTCTGGTTTGTTTTGGTTTGCTTCATTTCCCTAATTTCGATCTTTGCAGTTTCAGGGAGTTTACTTCAGCCCCTGGGCATTCCCCTCGCTCTGTTCTGCTTTTTTTCCGGGCCCCTGTGCACGGTGGCAATGATTTCACCGGCAGGTACCCTTGCACAGCCCTGCCTGCCCGATTCCCTGTAGGTGTGTGGGGTTAGAGTGTATTTGTGCACCAGTATCTGCAGGGAAAAACATCAGGCACACACACAAACTCCGGGCTGACTTGGAGCCTCTGCAGACAGTTTTCAGGAGCGTTTTCGTGCTTTAGAAGCACAGATCTCACTGAAATACACTGGGACCAAAATTAGCCCTCCCGGGGCCTTCAGTCATTTCCAAGTTATCTATCTCAGAGGCTATGTTGTTTAAAAATCTCATCGATGGGGCTGAAGACGCTAATTTGGTCATGCTTAACAGCAGAACGGGTCTAAAAAGGAATATTCTGGAAGTGGTGCTGGATTTGTTTGAAAGCAGCTTGCTGTGGCACTGCCGGTGCCCCTGCTGCACGCGCTGGCTGTAGTTAGTCCCAGCCCCGTGCGCGCAGCCGCTGGCAGAAGCGTTCATCGAGACGGGCCCTTTTCCTACAAGGTTTTCCAAAAAGGCACTCGGGCTCGGCGCTCACGAGCACCAGCGGTGGAAACCTGAGCCAAAGAGTCACGGCAAACCGCCCGGGTCCCGCCGTGGCACGTGTCTAATCAAAAGGACTCGGATGTGAATGACCCGCAATGAACGGCTTGCAAACAAGCCACAGGCCAGGAATTGCTTGGCAGGCATCCTTCCGCAAATAACTCCCAACAACAAATAAACCCGAGAATATGGTGATCTCTTCACGGCCAATTTGTGAGCACAGAGGCAGCGTTTGTCAAACAAATTAGCCGCTGCTAATTATTCCCCCAGTTCTCGTGAGAGCTTCCCTGGCGTTGGACGCCGGCCCTGTGGGAAAGCGGGAAGGCCGGCACCTCACCCAGCCCCAGCGGGGCTCAGGCTTGCCCTGCCCGGCACGAGCAGGACTTCAGCGGGACCTCTAGGTGCCCTCCACACAACAGAATCGGGCTGTGGATCAGAACAGACCTAAAAACCTAAATGTAGGGCCACCGTCTCGTTAGAAACAGGCCTCACGCAGCAGCTTGTTCGTGCACAGAGCGTGCGTGGCACGTCCGGTTACGTTCCTCTGTGGTGACCCACATAACTGCTGCTCGGGGATGATTTGGGGAGATCTAAATCACTCAGATTTTCTTTAGAAGGGCACGGGCAGCAGTGGGACCAGCCATCCCACCCGGCTGTGAGAATGCTACCAGGATGGCTGCGCCCGTGGGCCCCCCGCCTCACTGCTGCAAAGAGGTCAGGAGATCGCAAGCTTGCAGTGGGAGGGTGGATTTAGATCCTGGACATCCAGAAGGCTTTCTGTGAGACTGGAAGGGCTCTGGGGGAGCTGTTCGATGCTGGTTGGCACTGGTGGTTGGCTCTGGGGGAGCTGCACGATGCTGGTTATCACCCAAAGCGGGACTGGAGCAGCGCAGGTGGTCACAGCTCTGACACAAAACACCGCCTGATGTAATTTGGGGATCAGTTTTGTAAGTGACCTAAGTAAAGCTCAGGGGTTTCCTTCTGCCTGGAGCGGCAGAGACACTCAAACTGAAACCCAAGGCTCGACTTGAGAGTTTCACCTGCTTTTGAAACCGAGCCGCAACGCGGCCCCGCGGTGCGAAGCCTTTGATGGAGATTGGTTAAGTCGTGCCGCACGTTGAGGAAGCAGCAAGAAAACCACCCTCCAGCTCACGCCGTGCATCACCCTGAGAAACCCTCGCGCACGTACAGAGCAGGGGACAGACCTCGGCTCTCCCCATGGGGCCGGGAGATGCCGTGAGAAGGCAGCAGGGGACTCCCCTGGCGCAGGGGGGCCTTCACGCCCGCTGCTGACGTACCCTGCGTCATCCTCCCCGCCGTGCTTACCTGCTCGTCCCTTCGTCTCCGTCCCACCGTGGTCCCGATGGTTTTAATCACGCCCGGCCGCTGAAGGGCCGTGTGTCCGGCCACCGAGGACAGCGGGGGCAGCGGGTGGCTGTAGGGGTGCGAGCGGGAGTAGGGGCTGGACATGGAGGTGATGACGGTGGGCTGCACCATCCACTGCAGGTCTTGGCTGGTCGTGATGGCGTTGATCGTGGGGATGAAAGCGCTGCCTGATCCTGGCATATCTACTCGAAATTTCTAGGAGGAAAGGCAGGGGAGAGAGAAAAGAAGAGACTGTCAGAGAAAGTGGAACACGGCACGTACTCAGAAACCAGCCAGGCCCTCAGGAGCGGCACCGGTGAGGGTCAGAGCGCTGCCTGAAGCAAAGGCACTGCTGCTGGTGCCCATGCAGCACACCCTGGGCCGCCCCCAGGCCTTGCCCTCGCCCAGCCCCATCCTGGTCTCCCCCAGCCCTCCCCAAAGCTGCCTCCCACGCGGGCCCACCGCTCCTTCCGGCGTGGGGCGAAAGGGGAATTAAGGAGTTTCTAGAAAAACACTTCTCTGCCAGTCCAAAGAAAAGGAAGAGAAACTTGGGCTCTGAAATGCCGTTACCGAGTGGAGAGCAAAGCCTTCCACCCAAGGATTCCCCCGAAATTCTGGCCGGGTATGGCCAGAGCGGCAGCTCGCTCCTCGCTCGGTGGCTCCGTGCTCGCCGCGCACACGGCGCGAGAAAGCCGGCCCCGGGACGGTTACGTGCAGGGATATGTATTTTAATAGCAGCCTGTAAAATAGGTCTCAGGATTGAGATCGGACAAGTTCCCTGCAGCTCTCTGCACTGTCTAGACAAAACAAGGCAGCAGTAAAAACCAAGGCAGTAGGTAATGATCGCCTCCCAAATATGCGTACACCTTGTTTCAGACAGAGGTAAATCCATCTGGATAATATGCTGGCACCGAACCGCCAGGAAAACAATTGCTTGTCCCCGGAGGGGCAAGCAGGGGAGAAGGAATGCTTTTGTCTCCGAAGAACTCCCTTCAGGAGACTTTCAATGGTTAGGGTAGGCTTCACAGCCAGGCATGCCTCACTCACCGTGCGAGGGATGGGGCTTGTAGGACCAGCAGCGTGAAAGCCTTGCCGCGATCCTGTGAGGAAGGCACGCTCTCGGGTCAGCAAACCAGCTTCCCGGGGACGCGAGGGGCCTTGCATCAGCCTGACCTCAGCCCAGGTAAGCGTCCCAGATAAGGGACAGCTCTCCAACACAGATTTCCTTTTCAGGGTGTGCCTAGTCAAGCACCTTGCCCAAGCGCTTTGTTAAACCAAGGCTACTGCAAACAGTATTCCACACGCTGATAGCCACAGCGCTGGGGCCAGTTTTAGCCACAAGTCCAGCTGCCAAGGCCCGGAGAAGAGAAGATCCAGTTTGCACACAGACAAATGCCAGTTCGCAGCTTTGGACAGCCCTAGATCTAGAAAGAAAGGACAAGAGAAGGCAGGGATGCACCCGGTGAGGCGGGAGGGTGGCAGTGGCACCAAGACCGTGGCAGAAGCCCCACCAGAACCTGTGAGGCTCACCTGGAGCTGGGCTCTGGCACAGCCTCAGCTCACCCCACGCCTCTGTAAATGCCATCCTCACGGCCTCTCCCAGCCGGCTCTGGAGGCCCGGGGCTGCCAGCTGTAAACACCGCAGAGGAATTTCCTGGTGAAAAACCCCTTCTTTGCTCTGCCCAGTGTAGGCCGTGCCCCCACGGCACAGGAGAGGGAGCCTCGGTGCCTCCACAGCCACGACACCCTTACAGAGGGACCTGAGCCTCGCAGGAGGAAGGAAGCGCGCGGCTAGTTAAACCACAGGTGCTCGAGTCGAGAGACGCAAGTTCTGCTTCCAGCTCCACAAGTCACTTTTTTTTTTTTTTTAAACCTACCTGCGCCATCGCCCCTCCTGTACCCAAAAAGCAGAGAAGAAAGAGCCCTGCCTTCTTGGCAGCGACACCCGAAAGCTGTGGCTGGCTGCACAACGCACCCAGATGCCTTGGTGCTTTGCTGGGCACGGACACGGCTCCAGAGGAGACCTTCACGGCGGCGCCACGTTACTGGAGCCTCCAGCACCCTGCTACAAATTCCCAGCAGGGGCCAGGCGAGTCAGCCCCATCGCCAAGTCAGGCACACAAGGTACGAACGTCTGACACAAACATCAGGCTCCACGCTATTAATAAAGCGGCTACTCCGCAGGCAATCACTCTTGTGTTTGACCCGGGACTTTCCTATCCCCAGCACAGGTCTCCCGGTCAGCAACAGGGCTGCTCACTCCAGGCACATCCCTCTGCAGCTCCGCGGGCTTGCTTTCAGGCCCGAGGCTGACAGCAGGCAGGATGCAGCCCCTGTCTGTGCCATGCCCCATCGCTGCCACCAGCTTCCTTTCTAATCCCTCAGAATAGCCTACGGAATTCCCCCAAACACTCCAAAGGCCGTATTTTTCCCAGATAACTACTGGGCACGCTGCTGTGACGGGCTAAGTCTTCAGATGCGGGCACTTTGGGCCACGGCTGGATTTTCCCTGCACCGCTTCCTGACCGGCCAGGCCTTCCCCACACACCTCACCTTCCCCACTAGGACACCGCACCGCCACCAGCTCCGCCACCCCAAAAGGCTGCTGCCCTCAGCTTTTCCTGCTCTGGCCCAGGAGAGGCTGCCGGAGGCACGGCTCCACTCTCCGTGTCGACGGCACCACGGGACAGACGCAGCACGCAGACGGAAGAAGGAATCCTTAAAAAGGCAGCAGCTGGACGAGGACCGAGGAGGAGTCCTGTTGATAAGGGTTCAAGAGCCCGAGCTCAGCCCCGGCTCTGACTCGGGACGCCGGGCTGGAGAGCAACCGGCCCCGAGGAGGCTCCAGCGAGGCAGGGCAGGGCCAGGCTGCAGGGGCACGTCCCAGCTCGGAAGCGGCCAAGGGGAAAAAAAAAAAACAACACCCCAAAAACACCAGAAAAATCCACCCAGAGGGACTTCAAAAAACACTTGATTATCAAATCTGGAGCGTATGGGACGTATCCCGTAACAAATAAAAGGCCCCCGACAGCTCGCCCGTGTCGAACATCCCCTGGAAGGAGAACCGGACACCGCATGGGGGTATTTCAGGGGAAAGTCAGCCAGTCTGAAAAAGTACACGAATTATTCCTATTAGAGTCTATGTTTAGCACATGGCAAGTCGGCGATTAGGAATACAGCGTGACACGCAACTTGAAAGAAAAATGTTCCAGTGCTGCATTGCATGGGAAAAATAATTAAAAAGCATCAAAGTTTTGGCTCCGAGTCACAGTTTCCACTCAAACATGTGACTGATGCATCTCTCCTTGCTTTGGGAAAAAAAAAAAAGACAAGAAAAAATTTCTACAATGCATATTTTCTGTGGCGATAAAGCCCTGCAGATCCCCCTAGCCCAGGATCAGCAGAGCAGCCCCGTTCCTAGGGTAAAGGCAACGCTCGCATTTGATCCTAATCTACAACATCTGTAGGGATCAAGGGAAAGACGGCGCGGGGCCTTGAGAAATTGCCCAGACTCTTAAGGAAAACATCGCTGAGCCGGCGTCCCGCGCAGAGCCCCGGCGCAGGCAGGAACCCTGGAAACTGGGCTCTGGCGCCCGCACGCGAGCTGCCTGGAGAGGACGCGCACCACCAGAAAATAAGAGGGAAAAGAAAAAAAATAAGTTAAAAAAAAACCAACAAACAGCCATCAGCCCCTTCGGCCAGCTCGGGGCTGGCTGCCCACAGCCTCTCCCAGCCTCCTGGAGAGGGTGCCGGCCTCCGGTGCCCGGGCTGAGCGGGCGGAGGGGAGGGCGAGCCAAGGGCTTCCAGCTTTTTCGGCTTCCCCCCGCTCGCCCAGCTCGTCCCGGAGCCGGCAGGGAAGCGCTGAGGGCTCCTGCCGCCAGCTGCTCGCCCTGGAAGCCTCCATCCTCGGCGCAGCCCGCAGAGGGCACCCACGAGATGCGCTGGGAGGCGGCTGGGAACCGCGGCGAGTCATTTCTGGTAAAACTTCTTTCACGCGAGGAATGTCACGGGCTGGTACGGTTGGCAAACTTTAGTACCGGACTTTTTTTTTTTTTTTTTCCTCCTTTTTTTTTTTTTTTAAACGATCCTATGACTTGCGGATGCGGAGACGGGGACTGGCAGCGCACACCGCCTAACACCATCGGGAGAAACGGGGCGGGGGGGAGCGCAACTCCCCGAAAAAAGCCCCGGAGTGGGGATAGGGCGGCTGATGTAAACAAGTTATGAAATGGGCTGCGTTTGTATAACCGGCCCGCTTGTGTAACGCCTGCCACGGAGGTGCCGGCTTGAGGCGCGCGAGCCGCTTTTGGGGCGTTTTCGGCGCAACACCCGAAAAAGCGGGTGGGAAAGGAGAGGGGGGGGGGAGGCAAAGCAGAGCGGAGCCGCGCCTGGCAGCCCCGCTCCGGCTGGGGCACAGCGCAGCTCCCCGGCCGAAATTTGGGGCGGCGAGGGCGAGAGCCGGCCCCGCGCCTCCCGTCGGGGACCCCCAGCCCCAGCCCCGACCCCCAGCCCCGGCCCTACCTGCTGGGCTGCGCCGCCGGAGTAGGTCTCGGGGTGTCCCGGGGAGCCGCTGCTGCCTCTGGAGGAGGTGTCGAAGTTGCCGGGGTAGTCCTGGTACATGGTCCGAGGTCGGGCCGGGGGGAGCCGCGTCCCCGCCTTCCCGCACCGCCAGCCGCCGCTCCCTCCGCCGTCTCCCCGCCCCCTGGCCGCGGCCGCCGAGGGGTTTGGTGTGGCTGGGTGCGAGTGTGTGCGAGTGTGTGTGTGCCCCTTACGGGGAACGGGGCTGGAAAAGGCTTTCTTGGGGCGGGAGAAAAAAAAAGGGGGAAAAAGGGGGGAAGGGAAAAAAAAAAAGGAAAAAGGGGGAAAAGGGGGAAAAAAGGCGGAAAAGAGAGAAGAAGGAAAAGGGAGGAAGGAAAAGGAAAAAAAAGAGAAAGAAGGAGGAAAATAAAAAAGGAAAAGAGAAATAAAAAAAATAAGAAATAAGAGAAAAAAGAGATAAAAGGGAAAAAAAAGGAAAGAGGAAAAAAAGGAAAAAAAAAAGGTAAAAGGGAGAGAAAAAATAGAAAAACGAAAAATGAGAAAAAATGAAAAGAAAAAGGGGGAATAAACGAGGGAAAGAAGGAGAAAACAGGCAAAGCCCCAAAATCAAGCGATCGGCGGAGCGGCTCCCCGGAGCGGCGCGGGGAGGCTGCGGCGGCAGGGGAGCGCCGAGCGGGGCGCGCCGCCGGGCTGGGCCGTGCCGGTGCTGCCGGAGCGGTGCTGTCCGTGCCGAGCCGAGCCGAGCCGAGCCGTGCCCCCTATGTCCCGCTCCCTGCGCGCCGCCCGGCCACTGCCGCCCCTCCGGCGGCGCGGCGCGGCCCCGGGCGGAGCGGGCGGAGCGAGCTGCCCGCCCCCGGCCGCCCCTTTATAACCGCGGCCCGGCCGCTCTGCGCCGCTCTGCGCCGCGCTGCGGGGCGGCGGCACGGCCCCGCTGCCCGCTCCGGCCCCTATTATCCGGCCCCGCCGCGCCGCCGCCGCCGCCGCCGCACCATGTGCACCGCGCACGTCAAACCCGCGGCGCTGCCGCCCCGCCCCGCCCGCGCGGAGCCTCCCACCGCGCCCCGCTGCCCGGGGGGGGGGGGGGGGGGGGGCGGCCCCCAGCCCCGCGCCCCGCCCCGGCCCCGCGCCCCGCCGCGGCGCCCGCACCCGGGCGGCCCGCTCCCGCCCCGCCCCCCCCCTGCGGTGCCGCGGGGTGGCGGCGGCGGCGGCTTGAGGAGGGGTTTCGCGCCCCCCGCCCCCCCCCCGCGCTGCCCGCGCCGCTTGGTACGCGCCGCTGTCGCACGTTGCCAAAAATGGGCATTTGCGTCGCGCTACGCCAGCGCGGGGTTCCGTGCCGCGGGTGACGCGCTGCGAGAGGGATTCCCTGCTCCGCGCCGCCCGGATTTAAAGGGGCAGCGCCCGCGGGGGGGGGGGGGGGCCCGCCGCCGGGAGCGGGGGGGGGGCGGGGGTCGGGGGCTGGCGGGGGTTGTCCCGGGGGGGTCCTGGGACCCCGAAACCCGAGTGCTGCCGAAACGGCCCGCCCCACGCGGAGCCTGCTGCTCCCACGCCGTGCCTAGGGGGGCGGGGCACGGCCGCCGGGCACTGCCAGGCGTGGGGGCATCTGGGGACATTTGGGGACATTGGGGACATTGGGGGCATTTGGAGGCATTTGGGGTGTTTGGGGCATTGGGGACGTTTGGAGGCACTTGGGGTGTTTGAGACATTTGGGGCCATTTGGCGGCATTTGGGACATTTGGGGACATTTGGGGACATTTGGGAGCATTGGGGGCCATTTGGTGCCATTTGGGGGCATTTGGGACATTTGGGGGTATTTCAGGACATTTGAGACATTTGGAGCCACTTGGGGACATTTGGGACATTTGGGGGCATCTGGGACATTTGGGGACATTCGTGGGGCATTTGGAATATTTGGGGACATGTGAGGCACTTTGGGGGCATTTTGGACAATTGGGGATATTTGGGGGTATTTCAGGACATTTGGGGGCACTTGGGGACATTTCGGGGCATTTGGGGGTATTTGGGACATTTGGGACGTTTGGGGGCGTTTGGGGGACTTTGGGAGACTTTGGGGACATTTAGGGGCATTTGGGACATTTGGAGGCACTTGGGGTGTTTGGGAGATTTGGGGGCATTTGGAGCCATTTGGGACATTTGGGGCCATTTGGGGGCGTCTGAGACATTTGTGGACATCTGGGGGCATTTGGTACATTTGGGGACATCTAGGGCCATTTGGGGCCATTTAGGGCCCTTTGGGGACATTTGAGGGCATTTGGGTACATTTGGGGGCATTTGGGACATTTGGGGGTATTTGGGACATTTGGAGGCACTTGGGGCATTTCAGACATTTGGGGACATTTAGGGGCATTTGGGGGCATTTGAGGACGAGGGCTGGGAAGGTGAGCCCTCCAGGCCAGGAGCACAGGACCGAGTGCCCCGCAACACGCAGCCCGCGGAGCCCCCTCTCCCTCGCCTCTCCCCCGTAACGCCTGCCCCGGGGCTCCCGGCGCCCCGACACGCGCGTGTCCAACCCCGCGCAGCCCCAGCCGCGTTGCGCAACGCGCGCCCTGCTCCCGGAGCAAGAGGCAACACGCACGCCGGCCCCGTCCGTTCTTGCCCGAGCCGTAGACGAATCGAGACCAGCCCAGGTGCCAGGGCAGGCGAGGATGGTTGCGAGGCAAACGAGGCTTTGGCTCCTTGGATTTCAGCAGCAATTAGGAGGCTGAAACCCGGACCTGGGAACGCTCTCCGCAGTGTTTTTCCAGGAGCAGGGGATAAGGGCGCCTCCGAGCCCAGCGTTAGGGGGTCACCGTCGGCCACCCCCCGCCGCCTGCCCGAGGGGCAGGAGCAGACGTGAGGCTGGAAGGGAAGCTCGCGTCTCCCCCCGGCCTGGCCTTCGTTAAAAGCGCTGTAATTACGTAAGCGGCCGTGATACTTCCCAAGACCTTCCTCCTCCTGGAGGGCCAGCGTACGTGTTTCCAGGGCTCTTCTGCGCTTCCTGACAACTGCGCTTTCGTCCGCACGAGAAGTTTGCTTTCGTGCCGTCTGCCCAAGTGCTAAGAGCAAGTGTTTTGATGTTAACTTCTGGGAACGAGCTCTCCAGCTACCACCTCACACTTAATTACAGTTATTTATTAAGTACTCCAGCGAGAGCGGAGGCTTTCTGCTCCAAAGCGGCTCCAGACGCAGCCGGGCACGCACCTCTCGCCGAGCGGCGATGTCCCAGCCACGCGGCCGGCGGCCCTGCTGTGTCCTGGTGGCCCTTTATGGCCTGGGGTGGCCTGGAAGGACTCCGTCCCCCATCCCTCAGGGAGCGTGGGCACTCCTCGAGGTGACCCCGGGCAAAGCCAAGCGCCGCTTCAAAGCAGAAGCAGCCTCAGCCCTCTCGGAGTGCTCCAGAGCAAAGGTCCTCCCAGCCCACGGAGGAGCAGGTGCAAGAAGTGGATTGGGACCGAGGGATTAGTAAGAGCGGCCGCGACGCACGGCTCCAGGTGTTTTGCTGGCCTGGGGAAGCAGAAAATAGCTTCGGGAGACGCCAGCCTAGGGATGAGGGTGCTCCCTCGTAGCCCCAGCGTGTGCAGGATGGGAAGGACAGGAACGGGGATCCCGCTGGCCGAGCTCAGGCCACCCCCCTTATCTCAGTAGCCGTGCTTGTCTGCCCAGCTCCAACCTGCCCCAGCGGGGCCAGGCCCTGCCTTGCCCTGCTCCAGTCTCTCGCGGACGCCACCCCCGTCCCGTGGGAGCAGTGGAAATGAGCAAACCCCTGCCCCGGGAGCAGCGGAGCCCGGCCCAGCAGCGCTGCTAGGGCTCAAACGGCCAGAGGCACGCAGAGGATCAGCTCCAGCTCGGGCAGCTTGACCTTTCTGCGGGTAAGCCTCCCTCCAGCTGACGTGAGCGAGTTTGACACGAGCACTCAGGGGAATGTGTGGCCGAGAAGTGAGACTTACTTTCTCGAGCGAGCAATATTGATTAGCGCATCGCCCCGGCCGTGCCTCGCGGCGGCAGCAGGATTTCGGTGCAGCTCGCTCGGGAAGCGAGCGGAAGAGGCGGCTGAACACAAAGGTAAAAATAATGTGTGGCTGACCCCGTGAAGCGTCCCTTCTGCCTCTTTCTGCAGAGGCCCTTGCGCTGCTGCCAGCCGTGGAGGGAGGCGAAGTTGTGCGGCGTGTGCAGGAGGGGCCGCGGCGCCGGGAGCTGGCGGTGCCCCAGGTGGATGTCCTGGTGCCATCACCCTGCCAGCTGCCCCCAGACAGCTCACACCACAGAGGGGCTGCCGGGATCCATGAACACAGCTGTTAACCTCACGGGAGCACGTTTTGAACATCTTGCTCCTCGTCTTTTACGCTTATAGAGACCGAGCTCTGCGTAAGGCAGAGCGATGCTCTTTGCCCAAGCCCAGGGGAAGCCCAGAAGTGTCAGAGCAGGAACACGTGAGCCAGCCCCATTTGTCTGGTGCTGCATTTATCCTGATGACACTTAAGTAGCAGTAATGCCTGCCACATTCTCTGGGACACGAGGTGGAGACTGTTATTATGTACTATTTCTTAAATGCCCCAGTCTAAACACCTCCCATAATAAACTCCTGGTTTGCTCACCGTGAGTACAGAAGGGCATTTCTGAATGCAGCAGGGTGACCTGGAAGCACAGGTTACACCTAATCTACCTGCCAAAGCAGTCAAAGTTCTTTTAAAGCGATGCAGAGCATTACACCAACAGAAACACGGGCAGCAGCAAAACATCCCGAGCGCTTCCACTGCTGGGCAAGCTTTGAGAGGGCTACGAGGGTGCTCTCGCTGGGATGTTATTTCATCTTTGCACCACGGCCTGCACTTCTCTGTCCTCCGCCTTCCCTCCCTTGCTGCTATGTTTGGAAACAGGAAGAGAGCAGAGCTTTCTGTCTGTGGTCTGAGGGGATGACCAGGAGGTGGCTGCTCCAGACAAGGGCAGTCCCTGTCCAGCGGGTGCGTGCTGGCGTTTGTGGCACCACTGTTTACCCACCTGCCCTCCCTCTGCCTAGGGGCTGTTCCAGAAAAAAAACACTCTTGTTGCCTCTTCCTTTTCCACAGCAGCTTTCCCATTTGGCTCCTCCTTGGCCCAGTGGCAACAGAACTGTCTGGAGGCACAGGCTCTGTGGTGCCTGCATCCCTGCCTAAATCCTGCCTAAATCCCACCTGCATCCCTGCCTGCATCCTGCCTGCATCCCCGGCTGCTTGGCTGCAGCAAACCCACCCCGCAGCTCAGCCAGCCCGCTTCCCACGCGGGTTTAATAACACGCATTAAAATACCAGAGGATTCACAGCAAGAGACGGTGTTTGTGGATGCAAGTCGGTCTGAAGAGAAATAATGCGCGCTAACCTGCACCGGCAGGCCCCGGGTTTTGGCAGACACCTGCTGCCTTGCCCCAGGGGAGCGCCGGGGGGAGGCCGCCCACCATCTCACCAGGTCCTCTGCCGTCATTCAGACTGGGGGTTTGGGGGCCCCACGCTCCTGGGCTGCCCGGGTCCAGACCGGCCCTGTCGGGCACATCCAGCCCTTGGGGTGCTGGGGCTCCGCCAAGCCCCCCAGGAGCGAGGGCTCCTGCTCTCTGCCGTGCCGCCGTCTGCTAGATCGTGCTGTGCTGGCAGTTTGCAAAGCTGTCTATTATCAACACGTTAATAACCTTTCACAATGTTTAATTACTTGGAAAGGTAATCAGTCCTGTGGTAGCTATTTGAAAAGCATGCCCATTTCACTTGCTCTTGGCAAAGACTTGTGTTTTTTGTCTTTCATTCTCGCAATAAATATGTTACAACTGATCCTGCTTCAAAAGGCTATACCTATTTGTAAAACAAAGAGGAAGATTGCTCAGTGGCCTTCTGGGTATCGGCTCGGCAGCAGAGTGGCGTGCCACAGATCTCTGCTGCTGACATTATTGTGTATGGATTAAGGGAGACGATCCGTTTTTGGTTTATTGGGTTTTTTAATGGCTTCTCACTGAGGGTGCCTGGTTTGACACACACGGACAGGTATTCAGGGGTAGGCTCTTAAACCTGCAAGAGCAAAGAGGTCCAACCAGGGGAGGTGGCCCCTGCCACTGACTGCATAGAAACAAATAGCCAGGTGGCCCAGCCCCACAGAAGTGCCCCCGCTTGCTCAGTCATCAGCACCAACAGTGACACAGGTGCAGGTTGGGACAAGCGACAGCCATGGTGCTGGGGACAAGAGGAGGGAGCCGGAGGACCTGGTGGCTGCAGGAAGGGGACAGGCCACCAGACTGAGTGCCACCAGGCTCTCCTGAGGACAGCCATCCACAGCACCCCAAAGAGGTGGCAGGTCGCTCTCCTTCCACACAAGGATGCCACGACTCATGACACGAGTGGGCTCGTACACGTTGTCTGTGGGCTCATGACCCACGTATATGTGCAACCCATGGGGACCTGCTGTGAGCCCCATGCTGGGGCGGGGTGGGCACGGGAGCTATTAAGAACAGGTTGACTAAAATTGTCCTTTTCCACTGATGAGCGGTGTCCTATCAGCCAACATGTTCCACTTCAGACAGCGAGGTGCTCACTTTGGGGAGAAAAGCATGAAACAGTTTCAGAACAAAACATTATTCACAATGGCAGCAAAAGCCTCTGGCAATTTTTCCTCCTTTTTCCATAAGTACAAGCATGTCCAAAAAAAAAAACAACAACCAACCAACAACAACAAAAACCCACAACGAAAAGCCCCCAGCAGCTTTCAAAGGACTGAGCTTTCAGCCTGCAGCTTTCCCCACGTGTAGGCATATTCAGAAATCTGGTCCGAGTCCTGCAGCCCATCTATGCTCGTGTTTTTCTCATTTTCTTGGAAGTCTTGACAGGTTTGTTTTCTTCTTTTTTTTTTTTTTTTTTAAAGAAAAAGGAAAGAAAAATAAAAAGAAAAAAAAAATAAAAAAAGCTTTTAAGAGCCCTGGGGCAGAAGGCTCTCACTTGCTAAATCACAAGGTTTGCCACATTGAAATGTAGGGACGTGCCCACAAATGAGAACTGGCTGTCTTAGCTCTTGTTCTTGAATGTTTGCCAGAACCCTTCAAACAACACGAGTAGGTTCAGCCACCTAAGCATCCCCGAGCTCGGGGAGCCTACTGACATGCACATTAACACACCGGGGGACCATCGGGTGCATTTGGCAGCCGTGTGGGCTGCCCCACCACAAGGGGCTGGGTGGCCGTGGCTCGAGGAGGGGATGCAGCCAGGCTGGGGGTGCTGGCAGGGAGTGAAGGGCAGGGAACGGGACGTGGGTGAGCTTTTGAAGCCCCTCGGCACCAGAGCAAAGGCCCTGCCACTCAGGAAGGGTGTTTGTGAACCTGCTGTGGAGCGTGGACTTTGCCTCCGATGGCCAGGACACCAAAACTACATTTATCCTCGCCTTTAGGCCCAGGCAAACAACAGTCCCCACACTGCCCCACCAGGAAGCTGCTGAGAAGAATCGGAGTTGTATCAACAAGATGAGCGACCACTTCTATTTTTTCCCCCCAGCTTGCTTAAAGAACGGTGGTCAGAAGGGGCAGTGAGGGGCCAGCACTCACGGAGCTGAAGAGAGGAGTAGGAAAACACTGCCCCGACAGATCCTAAAAGCAATCTATAGCGCAGCCAACAGCAATAGGTGCTTCCTCAGCGCAGGCCTGCCAGCGAGCATGAGACCCAACCCTGAGCTCTCCACGCCATTCCCGGGCTGTATATCCTTATTTAACTTGGACAGCACACCTCAGTCCTCAACTGCAGATATATTTAGACTTCTATTTCAGTCACAGACTTGGAGAGAGACCAGATGTACACCTCAGACCTTGCCTATAGTCATTCCTTGGCCACCTCGCTCTTCTGCTAATGTTTATTTAAACAGATGAGGGGTGGAGCATGACCTGGCAAGGGTTTGAGAAGCTCTCTGAAGGCCTGTCCCTGTCCTGGGCTCTGGTCGGCCACCTCACGGCGATGGTTTGACCCGGGAGGTCTGGAGCAGCACCACGTCCATGTCCTGCCTCTCCTCAGGGAGCTCACGGCCTCCATGTCCCTTCTGCTGGCCACGGCCCCTCCTTCCCGTCCCTCCTGAGGGGCCAGGTCTTGCACCTCAGAGGGGTTTGGTGTTTCAACCAGGTGCACTGCTCACCCCAAGCTCCACCAGGTGTGGACCCTACAGCAAGGCTGCCCCAGCCTTTACCTGCAGCTCCTGGTACCAGTTTTCCCTTTGGCTCTCCTCCGTGGGTCACTGAGCAGCTTTGAACCACAAGCCCATCTCTCTTGTTGGGAACTGCATGTTGTCCTTTCCTTGGGTTTCCAGTCCCATTTAGGTCACGCTCAGCAAAGTGGCTGTGCTGGAGCTCGGCTCCCACAGCACCTAGACCTTTCCTCTGCTCTCCCTGACCATTTCCTCCTGAATTTCCTCCCTCCCCTGGCAGCCGAGGGCCTTTGTCTGCCTGCTGTGCCCTTCCCCAGGAGGACATCCCTGCTCCTCTGAGGCTCCTCGCTCTGCATCACCTGAGCCTCATCGCTGCCCCAGGTCCCACCACCCGGGGAACACCAAGGAAGAAGCACAGGTGGGCTGGGACATCCCAGGAGCTCCTCCGAGGCTCGGCCCACCCCGTGACAACCTCCGAGGTACATCCCGAGTTTCCAGGTCAAAGTCCCGAAGAGGAGCAGGCTCTTCCCTCCCGACGTCATGGTGTTGGGTTACGAAGTTCAGCGTGTAAGTAACAGTCCCACCCACGGCTTCTTTCCACATAATTATGGTTCGCTAGATACCAGGAAAAGGAGAGCCCCTGCCTGGGCTGCTGACGTCTTTTTCCTTTCAGGTTCAATGGCTGCTTTATTGTGGTTGAGTTTTCTTCCTTTCTGCTGCCCGGTCTTTCTCTGACTGGAATCGTTCCCCTCTGAAAACTTGGTGACTTTTGCTGAAAAGCAGTTCTGCCACTTCTGTGGAGAGGCAGCTCGTACAAACGACACAGTGGTAGTTACGGGATGTGTGGTTTACCTCAAGACGTCACATCTCCTCCCCCAGAGAAATCAGGAGGGTTATTGCTCAAATTCGGCTTCGATTGTATAAAGGAAAAAAGCCCTGTGACTTTCACTACTACTTTTAATGTTCTAAGAAACCCTCATGCTCCTTCCCCAGGCTACTTCAAAGGGCAGCTAGCTGGGGCACGAGATGCTGCCCTTTGGCAAACCTAGGCACACAAAATGTGGTATAAAATCCCATGAGTCAGATTTCAGTATTTCCTACCCAGGGAAAGGAGCTATTGATTTTGGTGGGGATTTTTCCTGAGCAAAGGCTGGACAGAAAACAAGCAGCCCTCTGAGAACCAGGTTTGCCCTTTTCTGCCTCGCTGTTGGGCAGTTTTGGGGACCAGAAATACCACGACGTGTCTCTCTTGGAGGTGCGGCGCTGCTGGGCTTGGAGAGCGAGTTCTGCGCAGCAAAGGAGGGTGTGAGGGCTGGGGCTGCCGAGCAGATCCCCGTGGTCTGCCACAGCAAAAACAAGCATGGCAAAACCCGGGGATCAGCTCTGTGATGGGATTGCTGCAAAGTGAGGGGTAGGCAGGCCGGCCATGCTGGACACGCGCACACAGCGCACAGTCAGAGAGAGAGCTGAGAGAGGAAGCTGGCAAACCAGATCTCCCCGTCCGGCTGAAAAAACACACACTCAGAAGGTAAACAAATATTACAGCCAGTGGAAACACGCTCACTGCCACCTTCCTCACACAGGCAGCGTCCCTGTCACCAGACAGCCAGGCTGCCGGCATGCGGGCATGGGCACCCGACGCAGCGATGTGCCCCGGGACGCTCCTCTCGCCCCTTCTGCTGGCAAGGACAGCGGCTCCTACCTCAGAAGCCACCCCTCAGGTTTTAACAACTTTTCCCCTCTGCAGACCCATGCCGAGATGAACTGGTATGAGCACAGCGCTGTGAAAACCCGAGGTGCAAGGTTTTACTCATAGGATGGATGGTGCACTCTCTGTGGGCTGTTGTAGCCCCAGCAAGCGTTGCACTTGGCTGCTGTGATCTGGAGGAGGGTAAAGGGTGAAAAACTGTGCTGTGGCCTTTTGCTCATGCCAGTTTTGAGAGTAAACCCCTAGCATTTGAGCAAAATCATGACTGAGTTCCCCTTAGATAAAGCCGTCAGTTCTGATTTCCAGCGCAACTGTCCGAGGATGGGGTCCCCAAGCGAGGGGCGGACTTCCCTTACGTTGATACAAGGAGGCTGTGTTGCGTACGATGAACGCAGGGTTTGCTCGGCAGTGTCTTCCCCCCACATGAAGTATGAAATATGGTGCTCTGGACCTGCCCAGGAAACGCAGCTGGTTTCCTGTCGGCGAGCCCGGCAGGGCTGTGTTAGCTGAAGACCTCCCTCACCTGCAGGTCGCTCCAGTGCAATAATATCTAGTGTTCGTACAGGAAACGTCCCATCCACTGACGAAAAGCGCTTCCCAAGGGGACGGCCTCCCAGCCGCAGGCCACGCGGTTCCCCACTGGCCACAGTGCAGATACTGCAGCTGGGTGCGGTGCAGGCGGGCAGGGGAGGTGGGAAACACGCTGGGGAAAAGGAAACCATTGCGACACAGCCAGACGGAAGAGGCAGGCGTGTGAGCGTGATGCAAGGACATCATCTCGTAACGCTGAGGTGTGAGCGTGGAAGGAGTTCCCCTTTCCGGGGACGGGCTCTGCGGCCCAGCGCGCTCACCCTGGGCGCCCTGTGCTGCTGGGGCTGGCAGGCTCCTCCGGCCGGCTACCTAACCCTTCCTTCCCTTGCTGAGGAAGTGCAGGGGACACCAATTTGACAGTCACGGTGGAAATATTTTGTCCGTCAACATTGTCTTTCATCCGAGCATCTCAAAGGCCTCTCCAAGTATTAATTAAGCTCACCTCCCCCCTGCCCTCAAGGTAAGTATGAATAATTATCGTCATTGAGCAGGATGGAAAACTGAGGTCACACTTGCCCAAGAGCATACAGCCGGCCGCAGAAGAAGAGCCATTTCAAGCGGCAGTCACCAGACAGCAAACCCTCCTCGGGCACCAGCCTCCGCCTGCAAACCGGCCTGGCCTGGCGGGCTCGGCTCAAGGGCTTCTTCCCCTTGAAGGTCACAGAAAAGCAAAGCGTTATTTTCATTCGAGGATGCACTGAGATCGATCTTACCGTATAAAATTTAGGCAAAAATGGCATGAAAATATGAACCCCTCATATCCATGTGAAAGCTTTCTGCACAACAGGAAAGGCATATTGTCTCATTTACCCCATATGCTGTGTTCAGCTCTTCTGCTGTTTTCTGTGACATCAATAGCTTCTCAAAGTAATGAATAGTAAATCCGGTGTCAAGGAATTAGGGGCAGAACTTCAGGAATATTTTAAACCCAAAGTGATCAAACCTGAGTATAAAACCTGTAAACCTGAGGTTATACAAC
Organism: Anser brachyrhynchus; assembly: GCF_964034855.1. Classification (NCBI taxonomy): domain Eukaryota; kingdom Metazoa; phylum Chordata; class Aves; order Anseriformes; family Anatidae; genus Anser; species Anser brachyrhynchus. The sequence goes on from NC_137696.1 coordinate 34,417,003, forward strand.
TTTGCTTATGAGTTATTTTACTATTATGAACTTCAGGGCTTGGAGTGCTTTCATTTTCCTATGCCTCCAACCATTCTGTATCAAGGCGTCCCAGGTCAGGATTGCTTAGGTTGCAAGTTGAGGTTTACTTTAAAGTGATAAAAACTCACTGTCATCATCTAGTCTGAACTCTTGCACGGCCCAGCCCAGAGGAACTGACTTAGTTACCCTGTAGATAGCCCAACCACTTCCATCACATTATTTGGTTAATTTCCCTGGATGTATCTGTAACTGCTGAAGGGACTCTGAAGTTTCTCCACCTTCCAAATGCTGCTCCACGCGGCACGGAGAGGCTCCGATATTGGGCTTCTTGTTTGCAAATTCCTTACCTACAGGAATGTTGTGGGAATGAATATACAAATATTGTGAGATTCAAAGATATCAGAGTAATGTGGAGGGGAGTCGTAAATATACCTCATGCAGATAATAGCAGCTATAAATTCTGCTGCCTTGATCTGGCTTGGCATCGCTGCTTTGCAGAACTACTTGCTGTGCTAGTTCCTCCGTCCATGGCAAGCTTCACTATTTATTACTGATACATGGCTATATCGTTATGGTCTCCTTGTGGACGGTTCGGGATAAAAGCAGCCTTTACAGTTTGAGTTAGGCCCTTTCCATAGCAATGGCAGCTGGACAGAAGAACACCCGTACGAGGCCTGTTACTGGGTTAAATTCACCATTTATCTTGCGCCAGCCCTGCTTTCCGGTAAGTATCTTTTAGGCAGCTGTGTGGCCTCTGAGTCCAAACCACACTTGACACCTTAGCCACCGTAGATAGGGCCCTGAGGAACAAACGCTAACCAGAGCGAAGAAACCGAGTAACTGACTCTTTGTCGCAGAGGACGAAGTGATGGGGGGAGGTTCTGGGACCCCTCTCCCTTCCTCTGCCTCCCCTCGCGGAGCTCCCCCAGCCTGGTTGCTGCAGGGTTTCAGCTGCGGGGCCGCCAGGTGGGACATGAAAACCCCACCGGCTTCAAGCCTCTTTGTCAAGCCACCAGTCACCCAAGTGCAGCCACAGCCGTGTGAAAAGCCACGTACACCTCACTCGCAATCAGGTGGACGTGGCCAAACTCTGTTCTCCTAGCCGGTCCCTCGCACCTGCCGGGGCAGGGACTGTTCCCTCCTGGCTCCTCACAAACGCTACGTGCCGCAAAGCTGCCAGCTGGGTAATGGGGAGGGGGAGCCCCGGGGACCTCTTCGCCAGAGCCATCGCCGGCCCAGTTCCATGAAGTGTTTCAGATTGGTGCTGTCTGTTTCCAATTACGTCCAAGAGTGTTTCTGTACTGAAAAGCCAAAGCTTTGATTTATGGGCTTTTGGACAAGGGAATGCAGTGTTTTTTATTATCTTTATCTCTAGATCTGTTCTTGTTGCTTGCAACGAACTTGCAGAGTCTAACACGAAGGTCTTTCACTAGGTTTTCCTATACACTCGGATGCTGAAATCCCGCATTAAGATTCGGGACAATTGCTTCTGCATCGGATGGAGAAGTCCGCTCGGCACACCCTTGGGAGGAGGACGCACTCACAGAAGTGTCCCCTCAGAGGACAGCCAGAGCCGGCCCCCGGCCTGCCGTACCCAGCCGTGCCACCGCTCAGCCCAGTCCTCAGCGAGGGCCTTGCTGGCGGCTGTGCCGAAGGTGGGACCGGGAGCCAGCCCGCTCCCGCGCCGCTCTGCACCAGACATTCCTCTGGCTGAAGTTTTTGCTGCATTGGCTTCCCACATATTTATCCTGACATCACATGGGCTGGGGCCCTTCCCGCTTCTGCCCAGTGTGAGCTTACTGTACAAAAATCACTTTTAGAAAACGATGTCTCCCGTGGAAGGAAAAGGCTCAGATGCCGTGAAGAAGACTTTTATGAGCTTTGCCTCAATACTCGTTGTGCAACATCCTTGCAGGATTTCATTATTTATGATTTTATCTAGCTATGTTCTATGCCTAATAGCTCGGAGGTGCTGTTGATTAATTTTTTCCAGCCCTTTGATGTACCGGCAATAACTTGTCCACGTTGCCCTGTGTCAGTAAAGTGGAAATTGCCACGGCAGAGTCGAGGCGTGGTGTCGTGCGGTGGACAGAGCTGGAACCGCTGCCCACTCCCGCTGCGGGATGAGGCTCCCCTGGCCGCGCTCCTGCCACTTGCGTTGCTCCAGTGCTTGGCTGATGGCACTGCATGCTGAGTCAACTCGTTGAAATGGGAAAAACCAAACCCAAACAAAGAAACGTTGGTATTTCATTTCTTTTTGCTAGGCTAGTGAGTTGAACTCGCTCTCTGTGCAAGCAGGTATGTACCAGAGCCGGTGCCGAGGGAGACGCGAAGGATCAGGCAGTGAGGAGTGGCGGGAGGAAGAAAAGGGAGAAGCAAGAGGAAGAGGAGGGAGCAGGGCAAGCGGGGGCAGGCTGCGAGATCTTCTCTCTGAGCCACACCCTATGTACGGACACTGCCGGTCTAATTCCTACTGTACTGGTTCCGACCTTGATGTTGTAACCCATTTCTGTGAATCTTTTCAATGAGGCAGTGATTTATTGGTTAGTGGGGTGTGTTTGGACAACCTCCAACAACAGACACGAAATGCATTACCATGCTGAGCTCTGTCCTACTGCTTGCAATGCTAAGGCATGAAATTTTTTCTCCAGGAAATGAGTCTTTTTCAAAGCGACTATAAGATTATATGACTAGGCTATCAAGTGATATAAACCTGTCCATTTCCAAGAGCTTCAGTGCAGTTACACCACTTACAGAAGGATTTACTTCAACATTTTTAGCTACCCCAGCACATTAGTTGCTGATGAACTGGAGGTCTTCCTGAAAAGAGTGCATTTATCAGCATAAATGGACCTCTTTGTTCCCTTATGTAGAGGTTTTCAGCCTGCTCAAGCTAAAGTGTTTGCCAGTTCAAAATTTATTATTTCTTGTCATCACTTCTCTTACAGTCATCACCTCTCTGGTATCGGTCCAATTCTGTGGATTTGTCAATCACCACCACAAAGAAACCCTGAGCCAAAATAAACCTGGCATGACTTGATTTCTGTATTACAAATGTACTGGCACAACTGTTGTCCACAAAATCTCCCATTTCAGCAAAGTGCTTGAAATCCCATTGACTTCAATTAATAAGTTAAGCAAGTGTTTAAACACTGTGTTTGAACTTGGGCCTGATGGCCATACCTTGGCCAACTGCACTCACTGTGTTTTCTTTTTTTCTTTTCTTTTTTCTTTCTTTCTTTCTTTTTTTTTTTTTTAATAGTAGTTACACAGCTTTTAGAGGAATTTCCACATTTCACTTCTGTCAAGACATCAAAAAATTTGGTGAGATCAAGGAGAAATGAAACCAGATACTATATTATCTTCTGACGTTTTTCCTTGAGCAGCTGACTGTAGTAGATAAAGCATTAAGGATCCAAGGACAGTGAATGAAACAGTGAGGTGGGCTTCTAGGACACTTCCCTCTTCTTGAAGTTTTGGGGTCAAATCTTGAACAAAAAATATTACTCAAGCAAAACTACCTGAGGAAGGGAATTTCAGATAAGGAAAAAACCTGCAGATTCTGGACTACTACGAATATACTTTACTTCATGGCTGTTGGTGATGTCTGGCACTTTTATATTACATGCTACTCCTGTTTTCCCTGTATGCAATTACATAGGCATATCAGTGTAATGCATGGTTATTACAAAATAACCACAACATGCTGGGAACAGCATTTTATGCCTCTCAGTTGGACAAGGCTCATCTGGCCTTAATCTGATCTTTTTTTTTTTTTCTTTCTTAAGGAACATCTTCTATTTTAAGGCTTTCTCTGTTTAACCAGTGGAATCTATGTTAATTTGACCCATATTAAATCAAATATTTTTCCATTATTCTCTTGCTGATCAAAGAGCTTTCAGGCGGTTTCCTGAGACACCGGCATACCTTACGGCTCCAGCAGGAAGCCAGCGTACCAGCATGCAAATGCTCCCCCGCCTTCCTCCTGTTGTGAAAGCGGCTGCGAGCCCCGCTGCCTCCCAAGCAAGGCTCAGCTGCTTCCCTCTCCCCTTCCCTCCCGTCTCAGGCACACACGAGGGCATTGCCGGGAAATTTCGCGGTGTGGGAGGAAAAGCCATTTGGTGCCACTCCTTATGGGTGCTGGGCACGAGGATAGGTCCCGCTGCAGCTCCTAACTTTGGGAATACGTTCCTCGCAGTACAAGCCATAGGGCTAAGCGAGGTGCTGGTTACGGTGGTTGGGACAGGCTGGTGCCCTGGGAAGGGGTCACAGCAGGCTCCCCACCAAGCAGGGAACCACCACGATGACTCAACAGAGAGTAACGGAGAGGTGTGGCTCACACCTCTTTTTTTTTTTTCTTTTTCTTTTTTTTTCTTTTTTCTCTTTTTCCATTAGGCTTGGCTACCTTGCTCACTGTTGATGTGAAACACTTGCTTTCATCCCGCCGACCCACCACAGGGACCCCTCTCCTGAGCTGTGCGCCCAGCCTCTCATCCCGCAGCCCAGGGGACGCTCGCCGTCCCTGCTGGCACGGGGCTGGAGGAGACGGCCCCGCGGTGCCCAGCCCTGGCGTAACTGCGCAGCTACTGAACAAAAGGGAGGCGGCACCTCGTCCTCCTCCTCCTCCTCTTTGTTTCCAAGCAGGCTGCCCTACAGGAGCTGGCTCCCGCAGGCAGGAGCGGCTGGCTCTGCCTTATCAGACCTCGCCTCTGAGGAGGCTGGCGGTCCCGGCAGGTGGCGGGTGATGCCGGGCGTGCCCGCGAGCAGCCCTGCAGGCCTCAAGGAAGCTCAGGCACTTCCCCGCGAGCGGCGGAGGCCTCAGGTCTTGAGCCGCGGTGACTGAGGCCCGGGGAGGGGCATGGCCTCCAGCCTGGCCTCACCTGCGCAAGGCCTGGGCCGGACGAGGCCTGGTCCGGCTCGCACGGCCGCAGTCGGGGCTACCTCACAAGGGCGCGGGGAAACCTGATGAGCTAGCGCCTGCAGCGCACTTTGATGTCCTCGGATGAAAAGTGCTACGCCAACTACAAAGCCTTTTTAATGTTATAAAGCCAGAACTTCTTGCTACCTTGACTTGGCAAAGACGCCGATTAGATGTTATCGGTCTCGCTGTTTACACTTACAGAAACTGCTGCAGTCGGTTTTGGTCGTGTTTTGTTTTTAGAGTACCCGGGTGAAATGACAGAACAGTTAATTTGGGGGTCTGTTCCTTCTAACTTCAGGGAGCGGACAGAAGTGACCTTATATTTACTGTCAGTGAAGTGTGTAATAAAAAAAATAGTCCTTCAACAACAACAAAAAACTAAAGAAACAAACCAAAACAACAAGCTAATATATTTGGGCATGCCAGTGTGTCCTGACTACACCTGCAGTAACTGCATGGAAAGGCTTTCCTGTCCGGGCCTGAGGAAAAAACATTGCAGCAGCCTGCGCTTAAATAACTGAGTATGCCTTACATTTCACAGACACCAGCCGACTCCCAAATAAGAGCCTGTTTGGGCCATGTCTCGTAAACTGCTGTTGTCTAACCCGCCACTAAGCCTTTCCTCACACAGCTTCGCTTAATGAAGCAGCAAAGCCCACCCTGCAGCCAGGCTGAGGCGCGTGGTGGTGTCACGCCAGCGGGCACGGCACCGAGCCCGTGCTCCAGCCTACAGCCGTCCGATGACCGGTGCTGAAATAGAGGACGAAACCGTGCTTCGCGGCCACTCACATCGTGGGCGCAGCGATGTGCATGGCGCAGCGATGTGCATGGCGCAGCGATGTGCATGGCGGGGTGAGGCAGGCACAGTTTGGCCCTCTGCCTTCAGATGTTAAATCTCCCCAGCAGGCCTGCCCAGCGCTGTGTCTACAGAGACACTAGTAAGTTAATTACAAAACACAAATTACTCCTGTAATTTAGGAAACTGGAGCCAAAGGAGGTTCCATAACTCTGCTTTTCTCTCCCAGTTAACACCATTTACTCTCTGCGTTTCCTTGCCCCTGCAGCCCCACCTCGCTTCCACCTTCAGTCTCTCAAGTGCAAACACAGCACTCAGAAGGCACGCTGCTCCAGCTGTCTCACACTTGGTTTACGTTGGATTATAAAACTAGAAAAGGCTTCATATAAACATTTGTTCCACATTTACAAGCCGTATTTTGCAGTCAGCCTCCCAGGACGGGAGAGTTTCACCACACTCAGCAGTATCGCTCCGCGGCTGACAGCAGCATAGCCGCCCCCCTTCGCCTTCCAGCTGCCATGGCTTGCTTGCTTTCTCTTCCTTAAAATCTAGATTTGGCCACAAACTCGGACATGATCACCTTGATAGCAGGAATAAGCAGTTGCACACATAAAGCACTCTGCAAAGTGCTTGTCGGGCTCTTTGCGTGCTGTCGTCATTCCTGCAGCTGCCTCCAAGTTTGGGGATGCCCCGAGTTGCCTGCTGGCAACAAGCAATTGCTCATAAGCACATTTTGGGTCTTTCTTACTGACAGCTTCTCCCCGTGCTCACCTGGGCGATGTTCAGAGGGCACCAGGAGCCTGTGTGTGGCACCAGGCACCCTCAGCCTCTCTGAGCTGAGCAGGAGGGGAGAGAGCTGCAGCCGTGCTCAGGTGCAAGCAGCTGAAGGCAGGACTGTGCACAATGAAAGGAAACTGGGTACAGCGCCTTTGCAAAACCAAATAAACAACACATTTGGAGAAAAAAAAAAAAAAGGCGCTCGAGAAACAGCTCGCAGCAAAATGGACAAAATCCTTTCCTTCCCCCAGCAATAGTGGGTTGTACAGGCTGGAGTGTTTTCACACTGAAAGCATGGCAGCGTTTAGGAGATTTCTCTACAGTCTACAAATAAACAAAACCCAGGGAGTGTTTTGCATTCAATAGTTAATCACAGTTGGCTGAGTGTTTATATTTTTCTTCACTGTAAAGGCATTCTTGGTCCGCCTCCCAAACAGCTTGTTTTGTCTGCGAGATTTAATCTTGAGTGGCAGGACCAGGCGCAAAGACAAACCTCAAAACAATCCTTATTTTTCTATAGCAAGATGTCAGACGTAAAATGCAAACTTCCCTGCAAACAGACCCCTCAGGTGTGCACGTGTACAGACTCCTGCTGGCTTCCAGTCCAGCCTGATCCTGTGGCCCACCAAGCAGCTCACTGCACTCAGTTTTAACTCTTTCCTGCTTGTGAAATGCTCTTTAAATACAACGAAAGACCCCAAACAATAAGAATTCAATGCAGATTGGACCAGTTTCCAGCCTGAGACCCTTGCTGAAGAAGTGGCTTCTTTGTTTGTACCCAGAGCATTGGCTCCAGATGCCCAGCTCACTTTCAAATCCAAGCGCAGCTTTTTTTCAAGGCAACATCAAGGTACCTTTCATAAAGTTAAAAAAGAAGGGATGATGCAATATGACCATAGCACTTAAGTACTCAAGCTACTCTGCTCAGAACCAGCTCAGGCAGTTATTTAGAGCACCCCATTATAGAGACACCAGCTACCTTTTTGCAGTGGTCCCTACTGACACTAGACAAGTGACTGAAAAAGTATTGAATTTATGTCTTTGCACTTCTAAGATCTGAAAATAGTTAGAAACAGTGAACTTCTGAAATCTCACTATTTTTTTCTCGTTTCCTTTTCCATTTGCCATTGACTCTGAACTAGCTTTTAAGTTAGATAATATCAGGTTGTGCTTAGATCTGTATCACAGGTTTTAAAAAAGATCACATGAAAGTTGCCTGAGACGCGTGTCTGCAGGTCATGTAGTCCAGCCTTTCGCTTGAAGCAGGGCTATTCCCAGCACCAGGACTGCCATGGCTTTGCCTGCTTATATCTCAAAATTCCCCAAGGAGAGTCCCCAAGCTCTTGGTGGAAATGCTCTCTTCCCCCAGGCTGGATATCCTGGAGATTTTTGCCTATGATGATGTTGCTTTTGGAAGAAGGATTTTTGACAAGACTTCCCTGTAAACATAACCTGACAGAGCCTGATATAAGGAGCCATGAAACTCCCTGTGAATTCATTTTAGCTTGCAGCTCCTCATAGCCTCTGCATATAGCACTAGATGTGTGTATACCCCTGTTACTTCTTTCCTGCAAACGCTTTAAAATCGGTAGTTGTTGTTGTTAGCAAAGATCAGGTCTGTACAAATAGTGCTTGAGGTGATGCTGGTGATCTCCAGTGTTCTCACATTTTTTTTTCTGTGCTGCCTTCAAGTATATGAGCTGCTTCTTGAGTCTCCTTCACAGCACCTCTGGAGCAGAGAGAATAAATAACACTTCGTACAATAGAGTTAATGCGCGGACCTTTCTGCCAGAGTATGTCGCAGGGATGAATACACTGCTTAATATTATAAAGGGCCAAATACGTGATCCATTTCTAAAGCATCACAATAAAAATCATGCTAAATGCAACAAAAAGGCCATTACAAATACAGAAGTGCTCCATGAAACCAGTCTAATAGATTACTGAAGCTGCATTGCAATCCCCCATCTCCAGCTAATACCAGAGGCAGGGAACGAGGCTCGCATGAGCCACGTCCCGACAGACAAAGCCCTCTCTTCGAACCAGGCACCTGTGCGTGGTTTGGAGCCTGTCTTTGCACAGCCCCTTCCCCACGAGCAGGCATTTATTTGCCCAGCTTTGCGGTGAGCAATCCATGTCGGTGCTGAGTCCCCAGCCAGGGGAAGCGAGGCCGGCAGGATCAGGTTGTGGGGGTTTTCACGCAACTTGCCCATAATTAGCCTCAAGCAGCGGCTGAGTCACTCACAAGAGACCAGGGCGCTATTAGAAACAGACACGCCATGGCCCAGCGTATAATTATACAGCCACCACCGTGCGGAAACTGCTCCATTAAGCTATCTGACCCCATTAGACAGGAGCTGTTATTTCTTCTTGGCTACGAGTGCCGCTGGTGCTCAGAAGAAGATGAGTCCAGCTCTCACAGCACAAACTCGTTCACCCAAGCTCCCCGCTTTCTTGCTGAAACCAGAAAATGCCATCCTGTCCCCTGCTTCACCCCTGGGCCACCTCGGCTCACGTCCACAGCCCTGAGGGAAGCGGAGGTGCTGGGACGCAGCACCTACAGCACACGGGGGACGGAGGGATGTGCGCAGCAAATGCCGTGTACTACGGTATCCTTTTCACTAGAAAGCAATACTAAAACAGCCATGGAAGCAAACCAAGGGGCTAAGAAATGCCCGAAACAAACTGTTTCTGCAACACAGGTTTTTATTTCAACATTTTGCTTCCCCTTCTCACAATGAGGATAGAAGAGTTCAGCCGGGAAGCTGACTGCGAACAGCTCCAAACCTTTTATGTTCCTCTAGGGCTGGAGATGCAACAAGAAAGTCTTTTGTCGCATTCACTCTCTGGGGCATTAAGGCAGCAGAAGACAGAGTAGGCTCGGTAGGCCAAAACACACAAGAAATCACCAATAGCTGGCAGGGCTGTTCTTGAGTTGCAGCTGGATTTTGCAGCTGCCTTTTCCTATCAAGGCTCAAGAGGCAATGCCCTGCTTCGGCAGCGGGGCACAATTCCCCTCTGGCACAGCTTCCCTGTTGGGTGCAGAAAGGGCTCCAGCCCCAGCCGAGCAGCAACCCATCACCTCTCCAACAGGGAGCGGGGGTCCCGTCCCTAGCAGCAGCCGCAGCTACGTACAGCAACCGGACGAGCACCGGGCATTTCGCGAGCAGTCTGAGGAGCAGGAAAAAAAAGGTTGAGGTTTTTGTCACTCCTGGCTGTCCTCCCGTCAGAAGAAGCTCACGTGAGGTTTGCTGGGAGGGGTGCGCGATGCTTGTGGTGCTGCTGCTGCTGACCGCGCAGTTCAGAGAACGAACTGAAGGCTCCAACCTCGAGCTGCTGCTCCGGCACCAGCGCTAAATTCCCTTTGAAAGGCACAAACAACCTCGACGGCTCTGATTTCTAAAGAAATACTAAAAAAAAAGATCTTTTGCTGTGAGGGACAGTGGGGTAAAGGAAACAAGATGTCAAATTATAATCAGCTTGAATCATTTTGAATAAACACTGAGGAAATAAAATGTACCCTGCTTGCTGGCAGGCTAGATGGCTCACAAAGTGCTCGCTCCACCCAAATCGAGGGCTTGAAATGGAGTAGCGGTGGAATAGAAACCCCTGATAGCCTAAGATTTGCTTTTCACTGGTACGGTGTTGCCATCCTTGGGGACAGAAAAAGCATCATTAGCGTTTAAATAGAGTTTGATGAAAACATGTAGCACCCCAAGGATCAATTTTCACCACAGGCAGCTGTAGCAAGAAGCATTAATCCTTCACCCTCTCTGGTGACAAGAGAAATCCAGGGAGCCGTAGGAACAAATAACATTAGGCTTCTAGTGTGAATTTTGCTTTTCATGCCCGCAATTAAATGCTTGCTTTACTTCCTGTTGTTTAATATTGTATTTATTCTTTATCACTGCAAGAAAAAAAAAAGCATTTTTTTTTTAATTTGCACTGGGGACACATTTGAAGGCCCATATTGTAGACTCAGCAAGTGGCAGGGCAGCCGCCAAACCTCGCTTCCTTTGTTGATTTCTTGATGATTTAAGACCTATTTTCAGCAGCTGATCCCAGTCTCCCCCCTGCCTTTTTTTGCTTGGTAACTACCACTTTAACAAAATGGTGTTTGTGCAGTGCCTTGGAACCAAGAACTGTGCTTTTAAATCTAAGACGGGAAACAGAATAGGAAAAGCAGGACTAAAATCACCTACACGCCATGATTTTTTCCAGCCATGTGCTTCGAAATATTATTCTGCAAGAACTCAATAATCCTACGGTATATTAGACTGCTAGCCTTTTATTTCATACGTAGCTAAAATCGCTTGCACGTTTCTGATATTTGCGTTGTTTACTTTCCCCAGTACAAAGTTTGAAATTACGCTCTGAATCTACAAAAGTCAGTGGAAAAAAATTACAAAAGCCCCTGTACTGATGATGTGCATTGTTCAGACTGCTACTGGCTTTGCCCACCAAAGGGACAAAATCTATTGTTTCAAAGTGCAAACAGGAAAAGATGCAACCCGATCAATGGTTTACTTAGGGGCAGGCTTCCTTTGGAATACACTTTCCCCCTGCTGACGCTAAGATGTGCATTAAACCAAAATTCAGTGCAAAAAATGTACACGATGCCATCAACGTGATTATCCACTCCTTTCTGGAAAGCACTGGAGTATTTCCTCACAATGATTCTGTTGTGGAGCATACAATGCTAAGCTTAATAAATAAAAACACTCTCTACGGTAAGGCTAATGTTTTTTACAGCAAATCATTCCACATTCAGTGTAGGCCCAGAAGACACTGGCATACATCAGCTTGCTTTGTTAAAACGAAAAACCTCACTTGCTAAAAATAGCAGCAACTAGAAAGAAGAAAACAAGACTGTCCCGGAACATCACAGACACCAGGAGATGGAAACTGCAAAGGAGATGACTTCAGGGATTTTCAGTACCATTTAAGACATTCAAAACAGTGTTACCTTCAGGTTTAATGAGCATTACAATACACCCGCTGCAGAGAGGTAAGTAATTTAAGGGAAGAGCATTCACTGGCTGTCTGTTTTGTCACAGATTTCATTTGCTTCACAGGGCAAGGACAGCAGCCTGTAATTAAGTCGTGGCCAGGAGCTGTGTCCGAAGCTTGGTACCTTCCTGCAGCACGCCTGTCTCACAAAGCTGGAAGGGCGAGAAATTAGATAGAGGGCTCCACGCAGCGCGGCCCTTTCATCTTCACGTACGGCTGCCACTCAGACTCGGTATTAGAAATGTATTTCGGACCAGCAGGAGCGGCCCTCGCGTGCTACTGCAGGTTTCTACCGCCTCCCCTCGCTGAGGCTGCTGATGCAGACGGAGCCAGCTAAGCCGCAGTCCCTACTTACTACTTGAGCGGGTTTTTGACCTCTGTTAAAAGCCCAGTCTTGTAGCAGGGGGCACTGCTGGAGGGAGACTGACCAGCCCCATTCCATCCCTTCCTGCTTGAGAAGTCTCCTCGTGTGAAATCGCCTGAAGAAGGACTCGCGGCACCGCGCTTCAGTGCAGCCTTCAGTCTCCTGACTGATTCACCAAGGATGCTGATTGCCGTAAGTGCCAGACAGGATGAAAGCAAGAAAATACACAGAAAAAACATGCTTAGTAAGGCTTTAACAATGCGTAGGAGATCTCTGCTAATTCTAGCAATGATTTTTTTTTCTGAAAAACAGAGTCAAGTTTACTCCATATATGAATGGGAGGATGTTCCAAGGACGCAGATGATGCTGAAAAGGTTGCTGAATCAGCAAACAAAGCATGCTGATCAACAAAGCGATGACCGGCACGACAGAAAGATCAATGAAGGCCAAACCACACGCAATATTGTTAACTTTTATTTATTCTTCCAGCTGCTTGTCCAGTCTTTTCAGCAAATTCACAAAATAAACTAACTTGGAATCCAGAAGTTTTGGTATTACCTCTAGCACAGTGGATGCAATGCATACAGATGAATAAAGGCTCGACTCTTACATCTACACTTTGAAGGACTGTCAGAAAGCTGTACACTGATGGAGAATAGTAAATACAGGCTTACTGCATTTTATCCGTTAAAATCGTGACAGAGTAGAACTGAGGCTTTTCAGTATGTTCGTAACATTGCTGTTTTTCTCCTGTTTTGTTGTTCTAAGAAACCACAGGAATCAGCTTAGGTCCAACTGCTCCTTTTAATTGTATGTATCACATTATAGGAGAGAACGAGCTGAAAGTTTCATCCCCATTAAAGTGGCCATAATGGCTATTATCAGAAAACAGAATATAACAGAGTTAACTCCACCTTATCAGATTACAGCTCCTGTGGCTAACTTAAATTGCTTCAATCCATACTTGATTTGATATGAAATTATTCAGACTAACTCTCCTTTCTGATGTAGCATTTATACATAATCTTCCTTCTGAAGACCTCGCTCATTTCCATGTCCTTCCTCCTAACTCCCTACCTGTCCTGGTCTAACACCCACAAACCAACCTGAGAACAATCAGGAAGGGCTCCATAAACTACTACTGGGTGCGTCAAAGAGTGCAGGGTGGCTTTGAAATAAAGAAAATGTTCATTCAGAGCAAGCAAAATGCCATTTTTTCTAACCTGAAAATAGTTAGGCTTGCAGACTTTATCTCAAACACAAACAGATCAGTTTCTCAACCCTTCTACCTCATTTTTTTGGCCAAATAATACCAGTTGCAAGAGGTAAAATTAAAACTGAAACCACTGGCTCATTTCTATACATGCTAGTGAGAAGTTGGTATAACGCTATTGAATAACATGAGGAATCGTTGATTTAGGCTTTTTATATCCTCAAAGTAAATCATGGCTTTTGGAACACGTAGACCTTAGTACTAAAGCAGTCTGGAATTCTGAGGACGGAGGTGAAGGATGCATTTTTGGTTGAAAATGTGCATTCACTCTGAAGAGTCCCACTCCTTTTGGATCGTTTTGGAATTGCTAGCCTTTGAAAGCATCTTGGCAATTTCTGAAAAGATTAAAAAAGTACTGGTGCCACTTGGGCAATCAATTAAGTATGTAGAGCAAACACCGTGTTCATGGGGCAGTCACTGCAACACTGAATCCCAGACAGTGCTATAAAATGTAAGGTTCCAGGGATCTACTGATGCAACTTGAGTTATGTTTTTTCTTTTTTCCTTTTGAAGGTACTAGAGATTGTTACTATAAGACTGTGAATGCTTTTCCTTAGCTGTCCTCCTTTTCCCTCCCAATTCACAAGAGTTAGCTTATTCTTGAGTACGTGTGTGAGGCATTAATTTTTACCTGAAGAAATGCAGATCTGAGATTGTCCCAATGCACTAAACAATGCCTGTTTTCAGTCATTTGAGGTTGTTCAGCTATGTCTTTGCTCAACACACAAAGCCATTACCCTCCACATCTGCTGTAAGACTTGGTTTGCATGCAAAAGCCTAATGTGATGCCTCCACGGGGAGAATTCAGCCTCAGACCTTTGGAGCTGTTTACAGCCCTCAGATAATGCAGCAGCAGTCACATGGAGATGGGTCACAGGACAGAACGTGTCCCCTTTCTCAGTAGACTTGCAGAAACAATTCTGATTTTGTTTGCAGCTTGATTTCCAGCCAAGAACTTCAGTATTAAACATAAACTACAATTTTGCCTATAAACTAGCTAAAAATACCTGTAGTTTCTAGAGGCAACTAATCTGCGTAATTTTTAATTATTAAGCTTCACTGCTCAAGACCCATCCACATCCCCTAGGTGGACATTCCACTGGAAAGCACTAATTCTAAAGTAAAATAACAAGTTTTAGAAAGGGTAGAACACTGCCAATCAATTAATTTGATGAGATTTCATTACATGAGCAGATAGCAGTGATATGGTGAATAATTTCAAATTAAATGTTTTCTCAGTGCCACTGTATCATCTGCATACTATTCATTTAGTTCCTTATATTTAGCAGAAGTGGGGCACATTTTCCATGTGCCATTTATAAGCAATGCAGACCGTTGATTTCATTCCTTACTGGAAAGTCCCCTGGTCTATTTACGAATTAATTCGGGAAGTGACACCGTGACTGTTAGCCCTAACTGGTGCGCCTGACACAAGCATGGAAGAAAGGATGAATAGGTGGAATTTTGCATTTGGCATGTCAGAAATAGGGGAGGTAATGTTTCCAGTTATATACACTTAAAGTGATTTCTGAGAAGACATGTTGAACTTAAGCATTAAGCTAAATATCTATAACCCTACATTATTTCATTAGTTATTTTCCAAGACATCATTCAGTTGTTTGTTGAAAGTTTTCTTCTTAGCAGTATTTATCTTACTTGGAAAAATTATAGGTCTATGAAAGAGCATTATTTTGTTATACCAATTTATATAACTAGCTCTATGAGCATTTGTACTGGAGCACTAAAACTTTTTCATAAAAGCAAAGGGAGTTCATTAGTAAAACACTGAAAGTGTGCAACTGGAAATAAAAACAAAGCATAAAAGCACAGCATTTAATATAAGACGAGCTTTCAACTGAAATAATAATAAAAAAAAAACAGCTCCAAACCCCTGCCATATTAATATCAGACCAACGTGAAAGGCACTGAGAATTGAACTGTGCAACTCATATCCATACCTGTGAGAGTAACAACCACAGTGAGATGCCAACATCCAAGGCAGAATATGGCACTGTACAGTCCATTAGGCATTTCTGGTACATACGGCAGTTTTAGATTTTCTCAGGATAAACTGGAAATGTTAACTAAATATACAAATTTCACAAATTTCTGTGAAAAAAAAAAATAATCCAATTAACACCCTCTGAAGACAAGCAAACAAGGCATGACATATAGGACACTGTTGGCACCGGAAAATGTTATCACATCAAAACACATGCTTTTAAATTTAATCCAGTAGATACATGAAGGAATGGCGGTGGCAGAGGCAAAGGGATGGGATGAATATCAAACACTCAGTTTTGAGCGTGCTAGCTGAGGTCATCAATTCGTAAATCTGACAGAAACTGAAGCTACCAAATCCATTTCAGAGGCTAGAAAGTATCAAGCCAGTCCAGCCCGTTTCCAGGAATTCTTCTTGCGTGCTGACATGCGTAGACTGAAGAAATCTGTCCAGTATCATCTCAAGGCCCGAGGCTACCTAAAGCTTTCCATTAGCGAATGCTGCCTCCTGGAACTGAGGGACAAATGTTTTGAAATACGCCCTAGTGAGGAAAAAAAAAAAAAAAAAGAAGAAGAAAATTCATGGTTAGGAGGGAGCGTATGGTGGATGTAGGTAGCCAAAGTTTTAACAAAGAGAAGCAGGAAGTTGCAGTGTTTCACCCATTATCAGAACTCATAAATGGGTAGCGCTTTTCTTACAAGTGTTCAGCACAGAGCAGATCCATATACTGCAGCTTTCTAGATCCAGCAGTACTTTGTTCTTTAGCGGCCTCAACACAAACAACACGCCACACCTCTTAGTGTGGTCGACATCAGCGACTTGATGCTGCCAGAACAGCCTGATCCAGCATCCGTATTTTATCTGATGCAAAGTTCCAGAAATAAACTCTGCTATGCACTGGAAAATATACCTTTGAAAGGCTGTAAAAGTGAGAAATTCTTAGAGGAGTCTTAAGTGTGGTTATGCCTGCAGCATTTTATATCAGATTTTTTGATACAGTTGATGTTTACCATGTTTCTAGGATAATAATGTCATTTTCTATGTTAAAGAAAGCTTCACATATGGCAACAAAGGCCCAAAGACAGCCAAGTCAGTGGAGCAGCAAAATCATGAGGTAAAGTCAGAATATGTACAGAAGATAAGCTCTTCATCTGTCTCTGTACAGCAACCTCGACGCAATACAGAGTCATTGCTGATGGCAGCAGTTTATATAAGATGTAGAGAATAAATACTAACACTTTAGAGGAACTGTAACTCCTTTCAGTAGACACTGAAATTCAGAACATGACTCTATAAATTAAGATGTGCTTTGTATGCTTTGGATCTCGGTCTATCTTCTTTACAAATAATTGACTGACTCATAAGTCCATAAAATGAGCTGATCCGAAGTATCCAAAATTGAGTTTGAATTGTACCTTTGAGTTTATTGCACTGAAGTACTCAGCTGTGTATTGAACATTTTTGTATGCCTCCACGATGCCCTTTACCTGCACATTGTATTAGAAGCTGCTTCACCTTGCTGTCTTTGCTTTTAGCCTACTGCTTCTGCACTGAACTTCCACTTTATCTTTTTCTCATTTGGTTTTCTGTTCATATCACTGATCTTTATAAATTTCTGCACAGGAAGAACCTCCTCCCATTCTCCCCACCAAAAAAGAAAAATCTGAAGCGAGAATAGCTGCAGTCATTCAGCTGCATGTTCATTATGTTACTGATTTTTCTGCTTGCATACCTCCTGAAGCAAACATACGCTGATCACCTTCACTATCAATCACAACCTCTATTTCATAATCTGGGTAGAAGTTTTGGCAATCACTGAACACCAGTCATACCTCCTCACATCTAAAAATGTTGCAAGATCACAAAAGAGAATGCTTCCCTCTCTTTGTGATGTTGTGCCTTGCAAATTAATTAAAAAAAAAAAGCTTCAGTCAGCTCTTGTACAAAAGCTGTAAACACACATGAGATGCCGTCCAAAGGTTAAAAGAGCGATATAAAGTAAGAGCATTTCTGGACTGAGGAGTTGAGACTGGAAATGGAAAAGAAAAGAGGGACAACCAGTACACAAATTTTATAGCATACCCAAATTGTTATGTGTATTTATAGAATACACTTTGATTTATAGAATCAAAGTTCAGAAAGCAGCCCTCGTAAATTATGCCCACAGAAGTGATTGTTCATACAGGCACATGCATACATAAACCAGTTAAGATGGTAATCTGATCTTAACAATTGAATGCAAAATCTGTATTTGTGTTTTTACAGCATACATTTGAAACTGTAGCCTTTGTATGGCCCGGTCAGCTCTACATCGTTTTGCCAGTTCAAGGAGCATCACTTGCACAACGTCAACCACAGGATCTATCATCCTTTTATTTCTCCTTGCATTATCTGTCCTAGCATTTAATTACATTTCCTCTGCTTGCTTATTTTAAGTAGCTTCTTCCTTCCCCTTTGAGAGCTTCTTTGCAGACTCTTCTTCCATGCACATTCTCTTCTCACTGAGTTGGTAAATGTTACTTAAATCTTTCCTCTTACATTTTCCTAAACTGTAAAAATTCTTAATCATTAAATGGGATATTAGCAGGAGTATTTGCCTACCTTTTATTTCTTTTCTGAAACACATCATTTATAGCATTTTGGTGCTTTGCATTAATATCACATTTACTGTGTTATATTTCAATCACCTTTCTCTTAGATAAATTCCAAAAATGAATACCACATCATACACACTCCCACACCATCATTATCTATACCAGTATCCTCTCTGTTCACTGGTTCCTGCAGTAGAGCTTGTATCCTTTGCTGCAATACTAAATCAAACACCTCCTTACATTCCGATCTAATGTACTATTTCAAGGAGAGTGTTATTTCACTGGTAGTTTGTATGAACCTCTTGGAGATGTTATATATACTGCAAAAATTACTTTAGTACTTCATAATTTGTAAATGTCTACTTTTTTCTTTCCATACATACTCTAAAGTATATGCTTGAGTTTCTCTTATCATTTGCGGTCTCTTCCAGACTGAAATAAATGTAGTAGCAAACGTTTAGTTGGGATATGTTCCTCCACTTCTGCCCCTCTCCCATGCTGCCCAGGTATCTGAGATTAAAGAAATTTGGGGGAAAAAAAAAAGTTTGGATAATTACAGTTCATCACACACACAAAGGAAAAAGAAAAAGAGCCTGCAAAGAGATCCAAAAGAACAACATACTTGATAGATTTGTATTAGCTACGGCATATTTAATCAGCTGAAGTGGAAAGAAGGGGAAGTAAGAGAAGGTAGGTTAAACTGCTCTGGTATTAATGATGGCTGCATATAGGGAGGGAATGGCAAATGTGAGAGAGTGTATAAAAGTAACAACACTTATTTTGAGTATGTACGATGGAGTGGAACAGGCAGCAGGGACATCACTTACTGTTAGAGTTCACTGGGCTTTTCTTTAAATCACATGACTTTTTCAATGGAAAATTGCATTTTTGCCCAGTTGAGAGCATTTTTGTGGAAAAGCTACTGACATTTCATCAGGAGAAGAAAGAAAAGAATGAGGTGCTTTGGTTTGGGTTGACCTGAGAAGAGACATCCTGGTTTGTAGAACTAAGCCTAAACATTGAATCAGTTTGATGTTAACCTGCTTATCTGCAATTCAGCATCTCACAGATGATGTATCTAGTCACACAGACAAGGAAGGCCCTGGTGCGACAGAGGAGACAGAAGTACGAAGATATTAGCAGAAGTAATCTCTTCAAAGGACCCAGTCCATGGCAAGAATGATGGGATAAATCATCAGTATTTCTGTTTCCAGGAGGCAATGTGCTATTGCTAAGAGATGAATTAGTGTCACAACTGCATTTTCTTCACATGTTCCAGGCAAATTTTTTTTTAGAACTTTTTCCCTTCATCTTAAGTTTGGGGCAGAAACATATACTAAAACATTCTAATTTCCAGTGAAATGGAAATGCTGACTGCAGAAATTCCTAGTAAGTAGGAGCAGAACAAACACCTCTTACTATCTGACAATGGCCAAGTTTCATTTGCCAATCAACTTGTTCTGAGGTCAAAGCGTACACATTTCCACACAAACATGAACTTATTATTTCACACAGCCACGGACATATTATTTCACAGTTGATTACAAAATATCACTTTAAAAAACTTAACATTTTCAAAAGGACAATGCACTAACAGACTAGATGACAAAGGCCTCTCTCACATGGACTACTGTTCCTTTTATAAAGGTTTAAGCTTT
The DNA here is from genome assembly GCF_964034855.1 of Anser brachyrhynchus. Lineage (NCBI taxonomy): Eukaryota > Metazoa > Chordata > Aves > Anseriformes > Anatidae > Anser > Anser brachyrhynchus. Next base: position 34,436,419 of record NC_137696.1, read on the forward strand.
AAAATGGTTAAGAACATTTAGACTCAAGTATCCTGTGTATATAGGCGAAGAGAAACTGGGAACGTAAACACAAACATTGGAAAAAGATTCATTCCTCATATCCTATTCACACAAATTTATACCCTCAATAACTTTCATCTGTGCCACATCACAGGAATTTCCATACAAATCTCTCAGGTTTTTTTTGTTTCAGACACATTGCTACAAGATACTTTCAAGTACTTCAGAAGTGTTTCAAAATTATTATTTTTACATCCACTAGTAAAGTTTGCAATCTCTAGACAAGAGCTATTAAAAAGAATTCAGTAATTTGTGTACCTGTTGAATCACACTGAAGATGGAGAAAGCAAGCTTTGCTTCTTGATCTATGGTTCCTCTAGGCTGTCTCATATGCCAGAAATCAGCTTTTGATCAATGCTTTTTCTCCGTTTCAGGAAACACTGAGTTCCTCCTTTCTCCTGCTTTACTCTACCACGTTCCCAGTGGGTCTGCATCGCAATGACCTTACACCAAGCTAAGAACAACTGCATAAAATGCTCCTTCAAGTACAGAGAAACTGGTTTGCGCTAAGTCCACAGGTATTTTATACACGAGTGTTGAGTACAATGGTTCTGTATCCCTCTCATAATGGTTTAGATCTTAGCTTAAACAGTGTTTAAAGAGTTGTTTTCTTTTCAGCTTAAAGTGGGTGCCAATCTTCATCCGCATACAGGCACATGTCTAACTCTTTGTTGAATGTCTTACTGTAAGAATCCATTGTTTTTTGTCTATTTGTTTCTGTTCCCTCAAATGGTCATTTTCCAAGTTCAAGGTAGTAAGTTATGGGGTTTCTATGGAAATTTTTCTTCGGCACTCCAGAAAACAACACATTTTGCTGTAGTTAACCACTATATACACTTGATACGGTACATTGAATTTCAGGTGCTATGCTCAAGGACATCTGCTGAGAGTAAAGCACTTATCTTTTCTTCACCTTATTATCCAGTAGAAAGAAAGTCTTGCCATTGTAAATGGTAAGTATCTAAAAGAGGGTAGAATTGGATCACTTGTTGTTTACTTGTTTCTAGTGATATAAAACACTGTGGTGCAAGGTCTCCAGAAGCCCATGTGTATGTCTAAATCTAAGGGTAAGGGCTTGCAGTGCTTAAAACATACTTGACTCAGAATTCACATTGCTTTTGTGAAATTTCCTTCTAATTGTAATGTTTTTCCAGTATAACTTAGTGCTGGATTTTTAAAATTTAGTTGGTAGTTTTTTAGTTCATTGACCATTTAATAATACCTTTTGCTTTCAGATTCCTATGCTGAAAGTCTTCCTCTAAGATTTTAAGTTATGCAGTTGTGATCTACTATCAAACAACACTTTACATCCCTTTATTGTGAAAGCATTGTACCACGGTAGTGCACTTCTTTCCTTCTGCTATTGTTTTTGTTTGACTGGTGTTATATAACGATAAAAGAGTTGTCTATGTGTTTCTATTTCTCTTAAAACCTTCAGGTGGGAAATTCTGAGTAGATTCAAACACAGATTCAAACTCAGCGAGGGAAAAATAGCACACAAAATACCATACCAATGAGATTTCTGCTTTTTTTTTTTTTTTGGTCTAGGAAGGATGTTCATCATGGGGTGATGAATCATCTTCCTAAGTCATTCACAAAATATACTCCCCTTAAACTCCCCTTTTTAAGTGTGCCAAGTTTTCCAGCAAGCTGGTCTCAAATTCATCCATGCTAGCACTACTTGCACTCATATGTCTTATATATTTCAGCTCAGGATGTGGGAGTTTCAAGTGCCTTTTCCACCAAGGGATGATTTGAAGAAAAGGAGGAGGGTGAAGTAATCCTGATGGTCCGTATCAAGCACAGAGTCAGCTGTATAGCAACGTCTACTACCAGCACAGTGTATTCCGTCCTTGCACATTCTTTACTGGCAAGTGAAAACCCTTGAGCCAAAATCTTGATCTTTTCACAAAGACACATGGGCTGCTATTACTTTCTCTCACCGTATCAAGTGTATGCATTGCATTCCTTCTCATCAGAAGACAGCCTCAAGTTGTTATACTTGGGATTTGTCCAATTATTGTTTTTGAGAACAAACTTTATTCTTAAATACTATCCATTATTTCAATATTTTAATTCATTCTTGTACAATGTTTTAGTGTCTCCTGTGACTATGGTTTAATTCTGAAAGCATTAGGCTCTGCTTACAGTACAACCTTAGTATACTTAAAAATCATAGTAGCTATTATATTTAATAAATATATCACCTTTCTCCTAGTCTAAGCAGGGAATACAGGAAAAAAGTGGGATTCTTCTCCTTAACCTCTTCAAGATTCTGTATCTGATTGGGGCAGGTACTCCATAGTCATGCGGATCTCGGAGTAGTTGTACATAACCCTTTCAGGTCTTCTTCAGGTCTGCAGCGAGAACACCCTTCTCCTCAGCAGTCCTCTGCTATCTGAGTTGTTCAGTAAGGTTAACAGTGAATTTATGTTAGAATATTCTGCAAAAGCAATTATTTGTCCTGGGACTGAGGCGAGGACTAAATTGTAACCCTCGCAGCTGTATTAGATACAGTTGAGACTCCCAGGCATTTACCTCAGCTATTGCCCATTTCTTCTGGAGGAGTTGCAACTCTGTGACTTGCATCATTTTGCATCTCGTATTTCTTTCCTTCTGCACCGTAAAGGAACTGCTGCAAGACATCTGCAAGTTTCTTCAAAGCCACAGAACCCTGACAGAAGAACAATCCAGTCCAAAGACAACTGATCTCCATAAATTAGTTAGAATAGCATCGTTCTACCCTCTTCCAACTAAATTGGGTGAAAACAGGAACTAAAAAGGGCGTAGGTCAGAGTAAGGGACAGCCTGAGGCACACTGATGTCTTTGACCTATTCCTCCCAGACTAGTATTATTATGCTGACACTTTGCAACAAAATCTTGTTATATAAATTATTTCTACAGCACAGCCATATTAGAATTATAAAAGAGCTTCTCCAGGCTTTATCAACGTCACCTGATTATTCACTTTTTGAAGTATAAAGTGTTTGCACAGAGTACACATACATATGTAGCGTGCCTTTGTATTTTTATGTTCCTGTTGCAACTTGTTTTGACACAATGAAAACTTGTTTTGAAAATACTGAACACCTACAAAAATCCCTTCTGGGTGCCAGACAACAGGATTTCTTCTCCCGTGACTACACAGGCACAGCCAGCTGGTTTGTTTCATGGAACCTCTAATAATTAATCTCCCGTGCAGAAGACGTTTACTACAATTCACCAAGTACTAGGATTTGCTGTTTGTTTATAATAGAAAAAAGTCAAAGTTGCTAATGTTTTTTTCTTCTTTTTAGAATGCTCTCTTTTGAAATTCCATTTGTCAGGAGCTACCTAATTCAACACCTTTAGTACTAATTAACAAAAGGAACTTACATTAATAAATTGCTACCTTAATTCCACTAGTGGGTTTGTATTTGGGTCATATTCCATTTGAGTGCTTATTAGATCCTCAACAGGTGGTTATATTCCTCCTCCTGCATCTCTGTGCCTTGTGTTTAACAACGACTGGAAACCAGTGTTGAAATCTTCTGCAAGACCATTCTTTTAAAAGGCCTTGTACCAATATTCAAGGCATAGTTTTGTCTCCTATAAAACTCAAATGCGAGATGTTTAAGCATCTCTGCTGTTTTTACTTTACATAATGCATTAAAAACACATTTTTATTGGGTGAAGCATGTTATGTTGTCTATTTATTCATGGGTTCTTCCACAGCATTCCTCACAGGGCTAAAGATACATCAGCACTCACGATAGATGAGCACAATGCAAGTCTGCTTGCTTTCTTACGACAGTGGGGTAACAGATGATTAATTCTACGCTAGACACTTTATGACACAATCATTACAAGAAAATGGTTGTTAAAACAAATGATCTGACTCTGCAGATCTAAGATAATAAAACAATTTAAGCGGCAAATACTTCTCAGCACAATACCTTTTGGTTGCGTAGTTTGAATCACGCTGTAACAGCCAGACCCACACAATGGATACTCTCCAAGTGGCAAAGGCTCAGGAACTAATCAAAGCCAGGCCTATTGTGGCATGCTGTAGACATCCAAAAGGCAACTGAAATCCTAAATCATCATTTGAACATGAACATCACAAAAATTTATCCAAGCAGAGCAGCAGAACAATAAAGATACCTTCCAGGATTTCTTTATCACTTCAAATGTACATAACGATACTTGGCCTGGATTCATATTTCTGAACAAAGCTTCTCGATGCTGTGCTCTTTGGGTTGTGGTTTATAATTTCCTTACTAGGCAGCTTTATCTATAGCAAATATTTTGCTTTTATGTGAAACAATGTTTACAGTTCTCCATTTTATACATCTCCAAAATTGGCGATGCCAAGCAAACATCTGAAGTGTTTATACAACAGCAAAACAATAGCTCAAATTACTGCTACTGGGACTGGCTAAACTCACAAACGTACAAAGGATTCAGCACAGCGCCATTACGCTGCTAGCGATTCTTTCCTGGGTGCCAAAAAAATCATCAAATAATCTCTCTTCCTCTTCCAATATTTCCATATTTCTGCCTTCTGCTTTTTTTTTTTCCCCCCAGTCTACTTCCTTTTGCTGTGATTTACCTACACAGACTTTAGTAAACGTCTATGGCCACTTCTACCTGGCAGTCTACGCAAAGGCACTGACCGTGCATACAGTTTGAAGGACTGGGCAGTAATCAAGAGCAAACAGAGCTGGAGGTCTGCAGTGGGAAGCTGTCAAAACACTGATTTTTAAAGAAATACTGTTGCCTTCAGCTTGATTCATAGTACTATATGACAGAAATTTGTCTGCAAAACTGCAAACAAAACAAAACATGTGCGACCAAAACCATAACAGGAAATTGAAGTAGTAGAACTAGTGAAACTAAATGTGTATCTCAAGTTCAAACATTAAACTTCACTCCAGACAGCTGTTTTTCTGTGTTTTACTAACAATGCCTGTCACCTCTAGAATTTCTTGGGGTTACTGCCATTTTTAATTCAAGTAGCACAGAAAGGTGCAGGAAATAGTTATATTTAGACATATTTTTCAATGGTTTGCCGATTACAGAAATAACAGGTGGGTTTATTCCATATGAAGCAAACAGAAGTAAAAATTAAACGTTAATTTGGTTGTACTCTCCATTTGTGTCTCTGTTCCAAAAAACTATATTGATTTCGTAAATAAAGTCAAGAATTCAACATAGCTCTGCTATAAAAATTAAGATGACTCTGCTGCCTAACTTAGCATAAAGCAAAATGAATCTTGACAATCTGTTTGAATAACAAAACCACCATAAATATAACAACCTGACTAAAGGCAAAATATAAAGGAAGGGAGTTCTAGGGAACTGCTGTGGAGCCAGGACTGTAGACCGTTATGTAGGCTGGCAATTAATGTTCAGCTTAAAGAAACAGCGTAAGTAGGGCTGCCACTTAGCAAAAGATAACTTTAGTTCCAAGAACGTACATGTTCCCGAAGGCATGAAACCCTACTGGCAATTACAGATGAAAATTAAGGCTACTGGACATAATCAACTGGATTCATTAATGAAACAGGCAATTTTTTGAATCATCTGGAAATCAAGATTTTGGTGTTTATTCCCTTACTGGTTTCTGACATATATATTTGGGAATTTACAGAAACATATTGCATAGAAACATCCCACAGACGGAGTCCTGAGCCACACACAGCAAAACGAACCTCTGCTTTAAAACAGTTTTATCAATGCCTTCTGCTTGCCAGTTCAAGAGATAAACATTTCACTTCCTTCACCTTCTCCACAATGTATATAAATAGACTTGCTTCAGTCAGATGAAGGCTTGTGGTCTTAGATCATAGCAACTTTGCTTCTGCTTTCTAAACTTCCATTTTCCCTGCGGGGATTACTCAGTGCTTGGGGTACCAAGTGTCTGCGGAGACGGGAGACGCTGGAATCTTTCTGTCACAGCCCAGTCACCCCGTTTCCTTGCCCGTGGATCATGAGAACAATATTCCAAGGACATCATGGAAAAATTCAATCTTCGTAGAGTCTTTCTAAACAAAGTGCAAATTCACATGAAATTTCCAGTCCTATGAGCTACTATGTGATAAGCCTGCTCTATTTTTCCTACTTGCTGAAGAGCCATAGCCTTATTGTTCCGTTCCAGGTAAAGGTTAACTTCTTAAAGAAACACTGCTTAATACACCTCCTATTTCCTCCTATATAGGTTACATAAATGCACACGAAGCAACATTGCTGCAGAACAATTATTCAGTAGATTATTTAGTGTTGATGCCAGACCGTGCAACTAAGAACCTCTTCTAAATACAAAAGGCAGGGTGAAGAATGAGATGGGATAAGGAGGGTGAAAAGCAGAGAAAGTGTAAGTAGTAGCAGAAAGCAGAAAAGACTGGGCAAACCCACACTCAGGAGTGAGGCTTGCAAGGCAAGACAACAAATGGAGGGATTCAAGAAGCGAGGAGGTCACCACAGAAGTAATAACAGAACTTGAATGATCCTTAAGAGCATCCCTCACTTTTACTTCAGCAGCAGAAATGAAGGGTTACACCACAGATGTATCTGTAAGGAGTCTGACAACTAGCATCCCTGAAAACAAAGTTTGCTTGGAGGTGAAAGTTGTGATTTCCTCATGCTATGCACTTTGCTTTGCCAGATCGCTTATCAAAAGGGGCCGAAGGCAACATACCAAAACGTAAAAGAATCCTCCCTGGATATTCATTAGGACAAACCAGTCAGAAGGAAAGGGAGATGCCGAACAGCTGTGATTATAAAAAATATATTAAAAAAAAAAAGAAGCCATTTCTGTTCTTTGCTTATAAGACACACGCAAGACTATTAGAAGTAAGAGAAAACTATCAAAAGGTCAGAGATCTCTCCAAATGGGGAAAACAGACAGGAAAAAACTCTTAACACTTTTATATAAAAGTAGAATAATGCCGACCAAAAATGAAGTTGAAGGACAAACTACCTGACAGCCCTCCAAATAAAAAATAGCCAAATACTACAAAAGCCATTCAGGAAAAAAAAAAAAAAAAAAGAATGCTCAGAAGAAATGAAGTCACAAAGGATAAATGAAACTATTTTTTCATCTAAGTTCACCACAGAGGTGCTTGAAGAGTTTCCCACACCAGAACCCTTCTTTACAAGGGACATACTGAAAGATTTGACTCATGCAGAAATGTCAGCCAAAAAGGTAAAGAACAAATCAACAAAACACACACACGCAAATCAGCAGGCCCAGATGATATTCACACCCAAGAGTTCTAAAGAAATTCAAGTGTGAGAAAGTTAAACTCTCAAATAGCTTAAAACCTCCTGCTTAAAACAGCTTGGTACCAAAGAAGTGTGATGTCAATTAAAAAAAAGGTCTGAGATTAGGGGAACTGTGGACCAGTAAATGTCATGTCTGTGCCTTATGAATTGGTAGAAAATATTTAAGAAACTATAAAATTATAAAAAGTCAAGAATTAGTGGACTTAAATAAATATGATACATTGGGTAGGATTAAAATTCATGCTTCACAAATCTCTGATCTTCTTAAGGTATAAAAAACACGTGGACAAGTGATATACACTGCTTGGCTTTCCAACAGGCACATGGGAAGGTTTTTCAATGGTTTTTAAAAAACTGAATTACCACAGCAGGAGAAAAGATCCACGAGTGGATAAACAGCAGGCCGAGATAAGGAAAAAAAAGATAGGAATGAATGATGAGTTCTCTCAGGGTAAAGTCACCTGAGAACTGCACCAGAAAGGGATGTTTTCACCTGTGTTGTTCAACATATTCCTAGCATGACCTGCAGAAGTGAGCAAAAGAAGATGGCAAAATTTGCTAATGATAACAATTCGATCAGGGAAGGAAAAATGAGAGCTAATTATGAGGAGCTGCAGATGGTTCACGCAATAATGGGAGACTGGGCGATAAAATACCAGGCAAAAAGTGAATACTGACAAACATTAAAGGCAGATATGTGAGGAAAAAACCTTAATTTTACATACACAAAAAACAGAGTCTCTCAAATACAGATAATAAGGAGATCTTGGTGTTAAAATGTCAGCATAATGCTCTGTGCACAGAAAAGCAAGTAAAACATTATTAGAACTGGGATAAATAGTAAACCAGCCAATACCACTCCATCACCATATAAATGTATGGTGAACATACCATGAGTTACATGCAGTCCTCTATCTCAGAAAGAATACAACAAATAGTAAAGTTACAAGGAAGTAGGGCAAGGGTAATCAGAAATATGGATAGGCTTCCGTAGAAGGGAAAAGTGAGCAGAGTAGGAGAAATGGTGACAGAAAAGATGTGAAAAGGCTCATAAAACATAAACAGTATGAAGGGGATCAGGGGATTAATTTTTTGCTGCCTCTTTTGATACAAGAGCTAGAGGTTAACAACTGGGCCTACTAGGAGGCAGGAATGCAAGAAGTTGACAAAGCTAGTTTTTCACACAATACCTTGCTTGCCTGTGCAATCCCTTGCCAACAGAGTTTTGTGACGATAAAAATTCACTTGGGCTCAAAAAGCTGTTAGACAAACAGAAGAAAAGCTAGGCAGGGCTGTTAAAAAAAACAAAAAAACAAACTGGATGTAGAAATCCTTGAATATGGTAGAATATGCAATAAAAATATCACTACATGCTTTTCCACGCACTTCCATGGGCATCTTCCACTGACTATTGATAGAAACATCGTACTAGGTTAAATAAATATTGAGTTTGAATCAGTATGACTGTTCTTTGTGTTTAACAGAGCAATTACAAATATTACTCAAAAGACAAGACAATAAGGCTCACCTGCTATTTTTACTTAGTTGTTTACTTTGTAATTGATCAAATAACAGTATTTACCTGGGCTATAAAACCTCTGCTCCTTTTCAAAACCACATATTTCTTTCTACCCATTTCTCTAAAGCAAGGGGGGACTTTTTTTTTCTTTTTAATCAGGTCCTAACTATACTTCCAGGATCTAATATAGATTTAGCAGCTTTGATAAATGTATAAAGCAGCTCTCTAAAGAAGCCAAAGCAGTTAGTTGATCATAGTTGTAGAACAACTCCCAAGCCTGGTTATCTAAGAACCACCTACATTAAATTCTGGCCTTTAATTCCTATAGAGCAGTTGTCTTCCAACAAGATGCTGTTATTTTCTACTTCTGTCAAGCAAACTCCTCCAATCTATTCTGTGCACTTCTCTTGTCAATATAGGAGAGATTTATTTTTTTCATACTTACTTTGTATCAAAACACACATACGTACAGTTCACATGCACATATACATAATGTCTATACAAAAACAGAAAAATGAGTTGCCTAACATTTAATTTCTATGCATTCCCTATAGCACCTATACTTTTCAACTTCAAATAGTTATTTTTCTTCTCCCACAGCCAAGGCTTTAATGAGAAGTGACCAGAAACAAATACCCAGGCCCTTCTGTCTTGGCGGAAATCCACATAATGCATGACAGCACTGAAGATCCCTGGCAGGCACCTGTCAGAAACTAACATACCATATCTTAAGAGTCAGACTTAATTATCCAAGGAGACATTTAAAGAAAAGTACATGAAAAATATGACTCAATAAGTGTGACTATCATGTACATGCACTATACAGTGTAGTGTATGCAGAAGAACAATGTAAAAATAAAACAATATCCTGGAAAAAATCTAATTAAAAGCTCTACTAATTTTGCCTTTATATCTTGTAATCAAAATCATGTTATTATTGAGGTTTGCTGGTAAATCAACTGGGAACATGTCACAAGGACAATTGCAACCATTAAATATTTTAACACAACGTAGTTTTCTGCATTTGCCTTTATGCTTTTCATTTATAATTCTGATGAGCTGACACTGCCACAGAAAATAAGAGTTTTGATTTAATGGTCTATAAAATCAAATTAACTTCTTCGTAAACCTCACATGGCTGGGTCATCACATCTCTTCTCGCTATGGCTGTCACAGCATATTGGCCCTTTTGCATTCTGAGAAAGAGCCCACCTGAGGCAACAAAATGTCTGCCCTATTGGATTTCAGGCAAGGAAATCACTTTTGTACTGTTTCCGATGCAAGACTCTATCGAAAACTAAAAAGTTCAACAAGTGACCCAGCTCAGCACCTGTTCCTTTCATTTGTACCCCACTGCTCTTCTCTGTAAAGAATGTTCTGCACCCTTCAAACATTCAGAGACGAATACATGCACACACAGAGCAAAGGATAGGTCCCTATGTTTTGTGCTTCTTTCCCCTGCTGTTTTTTTTTTTCTAACTTGAAGATGAAGCAGAATGGAGCCAAATATAGCCAAGGAAAAAGCTTTCTGAGGAGCGTATACATGAATGCAAACAAGTTAAATTTCAGAAATCTACTCTTTCAAGATCCCTACTGTATGAAACACCTACTACTACACATACACCTACTGGTGTATGAAACAATCATGTAATACATGCAAATAAAATGTGTTACTTTTACAAATAATGAGGGAATATACTGAAATTCAAAACAAATAACAAGAAATGATTTATTACCTTAATTACACCTATCAAGCAGAGATTACAAAAACGCTGCAGTGTTTACATGTAAACTTTAGAGTGAGATCCAAGGCATCATAGGTGGAAAACAAAAATTTCAAGGAAAGAGAGAAACCTGTTACTTTAACAGAATGCAAAATGTATCAAAAGATATTCTACCTAAAATGTGTAACGATTCTCAGTTAATAGAAAATGGATGAATTGAAAACTGGGTTAATGTCAATACAAAAAAAATCATTAGGGCACTCAAAATATAATGAATGCAACAGCAAGCCCTTGAAATATTACAATTTGAGATTGTCTAAACAGCTATATGACGATGGGTCCCAAGGCCCCAAAACTGTTCCCTTTTTTCAAATATCCTTTTATTTGACCAAAAGATATATTTCCGTCTCCATACAAGGCAAGTTTAATGCTTAAAGCAACCATTCCAGCCCAACAGCTACTAGCACCTTCATGTGATGCGCATCTTCTCACTTCATGATATTCAAGGAAAGCATATTGGTGAGGCTGAAAATGCTACGGCCCAGTGCACCAGCCTGACACGTTCAGATCATAGCACGGCTGTGCTGAGCACAAACTGTAGCTCCAGCAGCGCCGGGGATGCATACGAAGCTCGCACAAGATGCGCCTGCATATAATCTTAAGCTGCACTTGACCTTATGGCACAGCAAAAGCCAATATACAGTTGAGAGCACTTGAGCCCTTTTAAGCTTTTACCCTGCCAGAGCACTGAGTAAGATGTAAAATTAACACCACAATCAGCAAACATCAGTGAATGGCCAGTGACAACAGTCATTCAGAAAGTAGTTTTAACAGCCAAGCTGGAAAAAAGAATACGAACCCTCAGGATGACTTTTTATTGTGATACCAGCTTTCCACCTCCTGCTATTTTTAATGACGAGTAGGTAGATTTATGTAGGATAAAACAGTAAACTGAGTCCTAACTTGCTCTCCCTGAAGTGTAACCTAAGTCTCCAGAGCAGCACTGGATCGGACAGGAATTGGGCCAGAGTGTGTCTAAGAACTGAACTTAATTTGTATAAACAAACAAGCTTTATTTACAGTATTCCTTCATAAAATCCCAGGCTCAGAGTCTGCATGCTCTTTAAAGACTCCATTTATGTACGCTTGAATGCCTATTTAAGCAAAAAACAAGAGAGCTTTCCCATGGAAACCGCACAGAGATGGTTTACTTCACACGTACACCACAAACAAGGCTGCTAACTTTCTATAATTTACTGTATTTTCTTAGGCTTGCCATTGTACTTCAGGACAAAATCTTTTGGAGAAACTGCTTCCACAGGAGGCCACAGCCGGATGAATAAATGACCTATGAGAGGCAGAGCCTGAGATGGGAACTGAGAGGAAACAGTCTCTTGTCAGCTTGTAGGAGAATTTTAATATTTTTGGTTTTGCTGTTTCTAGCTGGAGGAACAGGTTAAATTTTCGTGTTTAGTTGAGAAATGAGAAATCTGGAGGCATCCGGAACCCCATTATTTAAACAGCTCTTGATTTGTCCCTTAGGATTAAATCAAGCCAGAGGGCAATCCTTTGGCTAAGACAATAGCAAAATTCAGTCACCAGATGCTATCTCTCAGTGAGGAATCCAAGCCAGTGGGCATCAAAGGAGACAGGTGATGTTAAAAACTGCTTACTAGGAGACAGGGAAAGAGAAACCCGAATACATGAAGTTTATCAGACAAGCATAAATTGGTCCAATTATTTCAGAAAAGAAAGCAAGCACTTTTTCCCTGTGAATGAAAAAGATTCTGCTAAACTGATACTCTGAGCATTTGCCTTTCAGATTTAGGTGATGTGTGTCTAAGTGTGAATGCATACAATCTACATCTATATGTATATATTTTAGGGGAGTAATTTTGCTCCTACTTGTAATTACTACTGATTGTCTCAAGGCTACAACAAAGGGTTAAGTCCTAACTTCAAAAGATATGCCTACATCTGCTCAAGGGCCAGAGAGATAAGCAAGGATACCAAGATTTTCAAGTTTGGCCCTCGTGTTGAAGGAATTGGATGGGCTCACCTGTTTGAAAAAAAACTGTGAGAAGGCTGGGCACAGAACCAAAGTCCCTTTGGCATGAACTTATGACAGCTCTGCCCATGAATAAGCAGGCTGCATGCAGTTGCTGAAAAGAGGCAGGGGTTGCCAACTGAGGATGAGGAAATCTCTGAGAGACTGGTGGTGCTCCTGCATCCTGCAAAGCGATGTGGTATATATGCTTCAGTACATGACTGGACAGCTAATGAACTCGGGACAAGAACAACTAAAACTAATCCTTGATGGTGTCTTAGGCTGTGGTGAAGAATACAGTGTAAACTGACCCCTCAAGTGTCTGAGAATAAGGGTGGAGAATTTGGTCAGATACCAGAACATCAAGTGGTATATGTCCTGTGGACCTAGAACAGTAGGGCCAGAAAAATAAACAGAGATTTTTTTTTGGTCTCAAATGATGCCAAGCACTTGGGAAACCATTTGGCTAAGAGGGAAAAAGACTACATATATGCGGAACGTAATGGACAGCATTTATAAACACAAGAAAGACATCCCTGATTTATCCAGGGCTAAATTTACTTCAGTTGAGCAGAGTTACATTGATTCTAGAGGCTGCGTCACATATCCTTCTTTTCTTTTTTACTGGGGATGAATTGAGTTGGTGTAGGAACTAATACGTTTAATTAGAACACTTTCCTATATACGCCTACATATATTCCCATATACTTGGTCTGTAATGTGGCTACGGTAAAAATAAAATAGAATGAAAAATTATTTGGTTGTGTTGAAACATGCTAGCCTATTCTAAGAAGCTCTAGAAAATATTTTCAACAATATTTACATAAGTACTCAATTGTGTTAAAAATGCTCCTTAAAATATGCTAACATGCATCATAACATCATAATTTTCTTGCTGTAGATTTATTTCTGGTACCTGCTGAGGAATCACTAGCTGTTCCTGCAAGCAAAGCGCTTTTAACTAGAGCAGCCTCTCTGTCTCTTTGCAGCTCAATGATAGTTATTTCAGACATTGCAGTATGCTTTCTTCCCCCGCTTCTCATCATCTTTCTCGTATTACGTATCCAGTGTAAAACTTAGATGCAAAGGCTCAAACATAAGAGTGAATAACCTCAAAAAACGTACATGTGATAGTAAGTGTACACATTTAGTGCTTTTAAAAGTACTGTTATAATACTTCTAAATTTCAAGTGCAGGGCACAGAAGCCCATTTGTATACACCCACTCATAAATGAATGCACTTAGCAGACAGAACATAGGTACTTGTAAGCTTCCAGCTGCAAAATAAGTGCATTTTTTTTGACTACACAAACATTTTTTTGCAATACAGTCATAAAAAAAAACCACAGTGATGCTTTCAGTTATTGTTTCATTTAAAAACAACAACAAAAAAAGCCATGAACAACAACAACGAACCAAAATACATATAATGCTCTGCTAGAAAAAAAGAAACAAATCCACAAAACCAAATCATACTTGATCAGGAAACATCTCCCCTGAACACTAGAGTATTAAAACCAAACGCTAGCAAAAAAAAAAAAAAAGCTACTACAATGCATCAAAATCCAAAATCAAATGTCACTTGATGTTCTCCATACTACTTATTATAAAATCTGCAAATGCTTCAATCATCTACTGTCTGCTTCCATCACTTCCAAATTAGAATCAGTCTCTGACCTTGCCATTCATTTGATTTACTCAGCTTCAACTGTTTTCATTTGACTCTTATTTATGCATCTTTGCTGATTTGATTTAATGTTCCAATTGTCATTCAAAATGTTAATTCCAATATGCCTTATTATTTATGCACTTTGAGGCCTTATGTGATGAATGACTGATAATCAGTGTGCTTAGATTTGTTGCTGTTCTTACATTTTTATATTTTGCAAAAGCTAAATACAGAAGCAAGGCCACTACCCACATTGCTCCATCCAGGTGAAATCTGTTCTGCTTCATTAGAAGACAGGGATAGCACACAGTGTACAAAAGAAGCACCACTGCCCATGCTAGCGTACCCTTGCAACACAATCACTCTGGGAAGGCTGTCCTGTCATCTTAAATTAAAGGGGATACTAGGACTGAAGTGGTATTTACCCATGCCGAAATCAAGGCTTGCAGAAAGACTGAAGAGGAAACGGTCAGAGATCCTCTGTTTCTAGCCAACATAGAGAGCAGTTAAAAAGAGAAAAAAAAAAAGAGGGAGCTCTTCAGACTTTCAGATAACTTTCTCAAGCTCTGGTAGGACTACCTACTATGCTGGATTAGGGGTTTGCTCTACCTCCTCCTGTACTTTTGTGCCTTTTTATTACAGCATTATTCCATATCTTTCAGGTTTTTCTTCCTAGTTTTCTCCATCTCACATGTTTCCCTTCAGGGTCCCCCATACACCCACACAAAACCAAGGAATTACTTTGACTGACTGCTATTATGCAGATTACTCCTGCTGTGGGCTACCTCGTCTATTTGGTTTGGAAGCTCCTTGCAGCAGAGACAGTCACTACTCTGTATCATGCCTTGCAGAAATGCTCTTGTTTTGATCACTCCTCTGGCACTAGTGTTACGGGCATGATTACTAAGGTATCTGTCTATACGCATACAGGGGAATGCTAAGACTCTCTTAGAACACAAACAGTTTTAGCTTGCAGAACACTGGAAAGGTACAGTTACATCTGTGAAATTTCTAGCACCGGAATACTGTGTAACAAATAGCAGCCTGACTTACTTTGCTCTCTTGGCCATTTCATTGCCATCCCAGCGTGGGCTGTAAGGGTAATTCTTCTGGGCCTGGGAGTACAGCTGTCCACTGTTAGTGAAATGGTAGACTGACTGAAACGTTAGGGTTGGCTGGTCTCGAGGAAAGTACAGGGGAAGGTCAACTGAAATAAAAAAAAAAAAAGTAGTAAAATATACCATTGTGGTTTTTTTTTTCCTTTTTTTTCAGGTAATATATCATTCTTTTCTATTGATTCAAAGGCGATAGGAAAGGAGCAATTGATGATTACTTCTAACACACTTCTGTATTTCTTAACAATAATGAAGTCCATCGTATTGCTTAATCAATACAATTGTGTAAAATATTGTAAAAAAATTGCTTAGCTAGTGTATTTCTATGTTAATCATAACACACCATGATATTGTTCCAGAAAAAAAAGCAGTACTTTCCTTTATAGTGAAATTTTCCCTTTCAAAAATACAGAAAATAAATTCTGATTATGCTTTCCATTCAATAAACAAATTTCTCTTTATCAGCTCAGCCGTAGCCAATTCATTTTAGTGCCCTCATGGACATCAAAAGCATCATAATTCTCATTTTTAAAGTGGTTAAGTGATTTGATAAATGATGTAGGAAGGTTCAGTCACGAGTTAGAATAAATCTCAATTTGCAGTCATCTGTTAGACAAAAAACCCCCACAAAACCAAAAACACACTGCAAAGTCATTAATACCAAAAATACCTCACTAAAAATAAAAATCAGAACCTCTTAGTTCCCTTTGCTTCACTGTCTCATGATCAGCTAGCTCTGGCAGAACAATAAAATAGTCTGCAATAGTTAATAATATGGTCAGAAATGTTTCTTTAGCTTAACTTCTGCATTGCTAGATATGTACTTAAGATTTTCTTGGTCTACTTTTAATTTCAGGAGGTTTCAGAAACCTGTAATTAAAGTGAGTTATCAAGAGACTGAAATAATTTATATTAGAGGTCTAATTTAACACCCAAATTAAGAGAAGAATGTGCATTTTTAAAGGTATATAGACTTGCTTTGCAAAGCACCCCTGATTGTACTCTTATCCTCCCCACTGCAATACTTGAAGTCAACAGGATGAAAGAATATTCCAATGGAACAGTAATTCCCTGTAAATCTACAGTTGTTTTTCCTATTTGGCATAGCGATGAGTTAAATAAATTAATAATGTTATAATTCATGCAAATAAGCCTGATTACTCAGTTTTCTCTATTTGTCACTTCACAGTCCTGCTTAAAGAGAAGGGAAGAACCCTGAGTTAATAAGTAGGTTGTGACAACCCAAGTAGGAACAAAAAAAAGGTGTCAAAAATCACTATAAACAACAGATTTTAAGAAAGAGAAAGGAACATTACAGGACTGAACTCATCCACATCCACAACAAGATCTCCTCTCCAGTGCATTTGGTAATTCATTACATTTTCTCCTCCTAAATATATCATGGAACAGAGATCCCAGCAGTTCTTTTGAAATTGCTGCTCATGGATTGAGTTATCACTGTAAGAAAGATTTCTTTTTTTTTTTTTTTTTAAATTCCATGCTATCATCTTACTAGTTTCTTCATTTTTCTAATCATGTCTGAATATTTGGATGTGCATCAGCAAAACCAGAACTCCCTTTCCCCTAGATTTCCGTCCAAGCTTGACAAGTAAATACGTTCGTAGTAATGAAGTACACGAAAGTGAATGTGATATCCCAGCTGTAGTCTCAAAATAAAACAAATCACTTAAGATCACAGTGTTTGCTCAGTTCGTGACCTGGTGTCTGAGCTACACGTGATAACTCCCCAAGTGATTCAGCTCACACAGCAGCTTCCAGCAGACACTTAAACGGTAATGACATGGGCAGAGCTCTGCTAATTTGACGGCAGATCACTGATGTAACAAAGGTTAGGCTCCACGATTGCTTTGTCAAATTCCTCTTTATAACATGATTATTAAGTAGTATCACTGAAAAACATTGGCATATCGAGGCCATCTACCAGAAGGCAAGCTGTCTCCTCCCCTCACAGATGGGATGTGCATGCCTCAGAGTCTCAAGGACTTCACTGCAGAAAGAAATATGAAGCAACGCTCTCTGTTTCCACATGATAAATATACTTCTTTAGCTCGGAGTGCTTAAACTCTGTACCTCCAGTGCGTCTTCTCTTTCTTAAGCACCAGCTCCTTAAAGGAAAACTACTCTGTATATTGGTGTGTTTTATTCCTGTGTAAAAGGAATAACAATATTTAATAACACACTCGAGTAATAATTTAAACCTTATAATCTTTTTTTTTTTTTACTTGAGAATTTCTGAATTCATTGTCTTTCCCCTGACAGCCTCTGTCTACATGAAGGGGGACAAGTAGCAGCATTTTTGTCCCTGTTAATTAAAATATAAGGTTTGCACTTAAGAGAAAGCATCTAACATTAGAAACACTGTTTAAAGGGATAATCAAGACATCGATGCCATTAGTTTCTTTGGTTCCATTTGTTATGACAAGCCTTTCATTTTTACAAATATTTTTTCAACAACGGTATCACCAAAATACAGAAGAAAACATTTGATTCTTTTATCAACCAAAAGCTGATTAGGAATTTTCAGGACTCAACTACATCATAAGCTGTTAAATCATATAATCAAATTAGAATTAAAACTGTGCATCCCACATTTGGCCAACAGCAGTATTATTCTGAACTGCAAGGAGAGTTTTGAATAATTTGATCTGCCTTTGATTTCTAAAACTGCTGTTCACCTAAAATTGCCAAACTCCCATTTTTCTAACCCAAGTGTTTCTTTAATACAAGGTGTGTGCTGAGTTCAGACCAAGCAAAAAAACCTGTCACTAATTTTGGAACACAACCACACCTAAAAGACGAGTAAACAGGAAATAGCCTTGAGCTGTAAAGCATTATACATATCTCAAGGTAGCCAGCTATTATTTCAGAAGTAGGAAATAAAGGCAAGAACTTACTTCTAGCACAGTGGATGCAAGTGCATTGACATTGCAAGTGTACAAAATGCTTGGATTTGGTGTTGGTTTACTTATACATGAAAAATAAGCAAATATCATTAATAATCAACACTAGCAAGGTGCATTGAAGATGAAAGGTCAAATTCTACACATAGTCACAATTACATTTTTAAGAGGTGGCACAGACTGATAAAGTTTCTTTTTATCTGGCTGCATATGCAGTCTGACTCCACATCTGTGCATTAACAAAAACTAAGATCTGTCTCCATGTGATACGTACGGTGGCACAGGTAAGCGTTACCATAATTACATCCCAGGCAACATTCAGACTTTATCATGAAAAACGCATCACAGTTGAAAACAACACACCACTTTTGTAAATCCACACCTGAGCTACGAAAACTATAAAAGCATGCTTTGGTTTGGCATGGTAGTTACTTAAGACCTTAAGAACTACAAAAACGTATTCATCATGAATACAAGTACTATTTCCAAATAACAGCTGACTCACAAAGTACCCTGGTGATATGTCTGCAGAAAATAAGCAGATGACTCATGTCTGTAAATTCCTGAAAGTACCAATAGACCCTTTGCTTAGTCATCTTTTGCTTGGATGCTGGGTTCATGAGCTTTGTAAACTATAATGAGGGATCTAGCTCTTAGTAGGACTCTCTCTTTTTTTCCTCTCTTCTAAACAGTGCAAATTATCTCTCTAAAAATAACTTCATCTACGTAAGTGAGTCACTTCAACTAGCAAGCTTACACAAGTCATGCAGTTAGGCAGTAATATTTGGTTATGAAGGTAAAAATCTTGCTGTCAAACTCAGTTTTAAAATGAAAATTATGTCAGAGGAAGTCCCATTTACCCCTTCTCTCACAGAAATAGAAACATTTCCTTTGGAAAATGTAAACAATTATCTCATTCAGGAAAGTAAAGCTTTCTAATTCAGTTTCATGCTCAAAGTAATTTAATCATTATGATTTCTTACTTTGGCTTTCCTAAGCATCACATTATTAATATAAGAGGAGCTCAAAGAAGCAGGCTGGGGAAAGAAGCCAATACTATAGCAAAACGCTTACTTTCTCCTTTGTTACAATTTACAGACCATTTTTAAGAGTCAAGTTTTAGAGATCCATAGTGCCAGGAAAATCACATCTTTATGAAAGCTCTACATGAGCGCTGTTTTGGGTAATTAAGCATTGAGTAAATTCTTCAGTGATTGAACCCTAATTTTCCCACACAGTTCATAAGAAAGCAAAAGAACAAGGATTTGCTTGTTGAGAATGAGTCATGTTGTAAAGAAACTTAATTACAGTTTATAAATAGTTGAAGTTGCTCTCTTTTTGAAACAGAAGAAACTATCGAGAGAACGAAGACAAATTTGCTCGTCTTAGAATTCAGTGCATACGTATATTCAAAACAGAGTTATCTTAAAGTCAAAATCCTGATTCATTAATAGCTGAAAACCTGTGCAAGGAATCAGTAAGGTTTAACTGTTCATTTTCTTAAAGACCAATCATACGGAGATCTGGAACAGGTTACCTAGTTTGTTAAGCTTTTGTCAACAATGACACGGTTGATTGAGATGGATTTATTAACTCTAAAGTAATGTTTTTAGCATCGTATTTTATGGCTTTTTAAACAGCACAGGAAATGTGGAAGGGATGTCTTGGCTAAAGAATACTCCAGTGCTGCTATAGGGTTTCTGAAGGAAAAACGCTCAGAAAAAAAAAGGCAGCTTTATCAGTGTTCCCCTCCCTCCCTTTAAGTACTGGAGAGAATAGAAGGAAAAACAAATTCATGCTTGAAATGCATGCTGACCATACAAATATTTCGAAGTATTCAGATGGCAACATTCACAGGCAATTTCCCATATACAGTTCCCCTGTTCTACAGAAGCTGTTTGCCCACCCTTTGTGAGACAATGGGTAAAATCCAGACATTTGTTTTCACAGAAGTCAACATTTACTCTGGATGTTATGTACTATTTTAATGCCTGGATGATCTTACATTGGTTATCTTATTAACCTTCTGGCTGCTTGAATCTGCTGCAGTTTATTGCACCTGTAATTTGTTTTACACCCATAAACAATGGCTGATCTGGATATTTTACTGCCGAGCTTTCTAATTCTACAAGCTCTCGTTGCCTGCATAACCTTAATTCAATCTATACTTGCTTTAGGAGACAGCCTTCAAATACTGGACAACAAAGTATTCTTTCCGATTCAGTTCCTAGGCTGGCCAGAATGCACCGAACTCGATTCTGTTTTCCATCCCACTGCACAGGTTTTACCCCCGTACACAATATTGAAGCCTTCCTCTTAATGAATGTGTGTTCATCTCCTCATTAGTTTTTCCATGCGATGATTCTAATCCCCGTAAGATGACAGCTATGTAAAACAGTAAAAAAAAAATTAAAATTAAAATTGCTTCACAGCATCTCTGTGAGCTGAGAGGCTATTTAACAATTCCAGATGGGGAATGAAGGAACTAAGAAAGGATGGCCAGTGTGCCCACTGACTGCTGAGTGCCAACGTGTGGCACCAAATTTCTGAGATTCCTAACAGTTCATACTTCATACAGCCAAACACAACCCTTTCTGACTGCCGTAGCAGGTACATCAGAATAAACCATTAGTGGACACGTGAAAAGTTTTAAATGATTTCACCAGAAAAACAAGAAGGGTACAGGAAAGATGTGCTAAAATCAAATCTCCAGAGAACCCTGAACAGTCACAACCTGATACTCCCCGTTCTCTTCCTGAAATCCCCTGACTCACTCCTTATCATCCAACTTCGGCCAGAAACTGCCTCTGCATTCAAGTATTTCTGATGAAATCAGTCATGAAAACAGGAAATACATATCCCAGGCTCCAGAATTATCTCTGGATAGTACATATTCATCATCGTTTTGCTTGTTCTTTTTTCAGTTCACTGAATTTCAACATCCTCTCTGCTAGCCCAGACCTCTGCTTGCCCAGCTCGTGATGCTAGGAAGAAGCACTTGTGGATTTGAAGGAAGGGCCTCAACCTGAGAAGTTCCTTGAGCTCACACCTCTCCAGTTTTTATGAGGAGTTAATGTGGATGAGACCCACATAAATTTACAATGCAACTTGTTGGTAACACAGATACCACGCTATATAATAATGCTCTTGACACATCTATCAAGCTCTGTGTTAAAAAGATTTTGGCTGGTGGATTTTCTGACATGGCTTCTCCCATGGGAAAGCTGTTCCAGACAGCCTGTACACTGGGTAAAAAATCTTCCAACTAACTTCAAGGGAGAACAGCTATCTCCTTTTTTTTAACACAGAAATTCCAGTATAGGAAGCCTTATAGGAATCATACTGGTCACTGTACCTACGGACTAACCTGAATAGGTTCAGCCACAAGCATTTTGGGGACCGTAGTGGCTTAGCACAGATCTCTGCAGTGGCAGATTTCAGGCTCCTTTGCCTAGTGAATCTTTCCTCGACTCTTTCAAGCTGAAGGCCTTTAGCCTACATTCTACTGGCAAAAAAAAAAAAATTAAAAATGAAAGGGTCAATTTGGCTCAAAATACACACAATTACAAAATACCACAGCTATCCTGCTTTGGTGCATAATGATGTAGCCTTACAAGAATGAGAGTAAGGATGACAAATAACATAACAATGCTATTAGCGTGGAACTTTGGGTTAACAGAGCACAGTCATACAAGTTTGATTCTGTTAATAGATGAGAGCAAACATCCTTCCTGGAGAAAAACAGGTTCTTTGCAGGAAAACGCTATTTTGAAAGCAACATTTCAAAATTTCAAGTGCAAAATGAAAAGCTGTTTGTGGAATTTTAGCTGAGACACTTAGGGCACTTTGGGTGTGTTGATAATCACAGCTGTTTTCAAAATAATTAAGTCTGCCATCGCGATGTGAAACATCCTCACCATCAGCAAAGTGAACACTTATAGAGTAAATAAGATGACTTACATACAAAATGCTTCCAAATATGTAAATACTATGAAAAAAAGTGACAACATTTTTTCCTTAGCTGCATCGGTTATATATTAACTGAATGCACTTTAGTAAAAAAATGGAAGATAAACATTGGAATGTGACAGGCTGTTTGTGGTAACGGAGCAAAGGCAGTATCTGGAATTATAACAATTTTGGTGAGTACATGAAATTGACAGCTCCTTCTTTTGTACTGGGAAATGGACCTGGCAACAGAACAGCTCACTAAGGAGCCAGTCCTGCAACAGCATTTGTATAATGATTGATCCTCATAACTCCACAAAATTTCCTGACCCTGACAAGTCAGCACAATATTCAGGAATGGGAAGGAAGTTAGAACTCCAGTGAGACGTTTAGAAGTTAACATTATTAGCTAGTCATTTGGAAGAATTCAGCTGGGATAAGGAAGGAGGAAAAATGCTGAGGAACCTTTTCCTGAGAACTGTTTTAATGTGTTACCTCCAGAACCCAAGGCTGTTACTGTAAGTGCTGGCAAATACCCAGTTTGCAATTGCTTTGGTTATGATCATTGTGACATCAAGGAATGCTTAAAGGAATATAATTTTCTTTTTTTCTATATTTTTTTTCTAGTTGGATGGGAATGACTTTCAGCTATTATCAGTCTCGGTGAGATTCAAATTAAGAATTGGTGCTTTTTTCAAAATTTTTGCACCATCAGTATGTCCCATCCCCTAATGTGTCTTATAATAACATAACATCTTTTACAGAAATAGCCATCTTCAGAGTCGAAAACACAGAAGTCATTATTTCTAACTCCACTGCTCTTAGATAGCTTTTCAATCTTTCTGAATAATGGAGACAATGACTTGTGATGGATTAAACCGTTCTGACACATTACAGAGAGTAGACTTGTTTACTTTGTGAATTTGTACGAATCTGAAATAAATGTATCATTTACATTTGTTTTAAATGAAGTACAAAACCCTTTCTTATTTAAAGAGAACTGCCTAACATTGCTGTATCTATCTTGTGGTTCTCACTGCATTGATAATGGGAACTACAATATAGACAAGGCACCAATGGCAACCAGATTTCTTTTTATGATTACTATTGTTTCTATTTTCTTTTGATATAGACAGATGATAAGGTTGTAAGAATATGTCACGTCTTTGTCATAACCAGTATCTGCTCTTTAAAGTGCCTCATCCTTCATTCAAAAATAGCATTTTAAAAAAATGTGACCTTCAGTTGTTTAAATACCTTAAGTTTCAGTGTCCTACAAACAAGGCTATCAAATTCTTTGTTTAGTCTTACAGAGGAACTAAGTAACAGATCAAAGCAAGAGATTCTTCAAACAGTTCTGTTACATTTTTAGACCATGAAAAAGTGATGTAACAACCTGAAAACTGCTTTTTAATGTCCTCTCTCTTTGGAGTGTCACCTCTCACCTCAACTGAATACTCTTGGACTTTAACAGCAAGACTGGACTACCTGCTAAAAATATCCCATGGAATATCTCATAATCCTATTCTGAGCCCAAATAAATGGCACAGTGGCCTCACAGGTCTTTTCCTTCTCTAATTCCAGTAACCATGATTACTTGAATTAAGACAAAGGCTTTTTATTTTTACCTCGTTAGCTTCAGCCAGTGACATCTAGTTTGCTTTATTTTTACTTAAAATTCTCAAAGATCTTCATTCCCTCCCCTTCCGTTTTTATTTCCTTTTATTGTTTCTGCCGTAACAGTTTCTATAGTAACTTCTCCAAGTGGTGATGAGATTGATGCTACTAAAAGCTGCCTCTCCTCTATGTGAATTGCATGAAGATTATACTTTAAATACAGTTGCAGTTGCTATCAGTGTAAAAAGCAATCTGTGGCCTTCTCTTGGCCCTTTTCTTCCTATTCCAGGCTGGTGGCCATAGCGTGTTACTGTTGGAGAAAAGGCGAAAACTTTTCTTCTTTTTTCACAGTACAGACATGATGCTAAATGCTGAGAAGTTCTACATTACTTTCCAACAGGGCATGAAGACTTTATGACTATTTTTACCAGAAAAGCAGCTGTGCAAAAACATTGGCTTCCCTCGCTAATACTTTAAGAAGCTTACAAGGCTTGCAAATAAGTTCTTTTTCCTGTTTTCAATGCTGCCTGGGATTTGAAAGGAAACTGATTTATTTCATTCTCATTTGTGATCAGCGTGGTGCTATCCTGCAGGCCAAGAGTAACCTTTGCTGACACACTCACTGTCCTCTTCTTTCAAACTTAGCTCCATTCATTCTTAGACCTTTCAAATCAGATCTGTTTAACCTGCCCAGCTTAAGTGTTTTCCTATTCCAGTCCAGAAACTTCCGTCAACTCAAGCCTGTATAGCCAATCTTCAATTTTATCTTCAGAACTTTAGTTCTGTGGAAGACAGCAAATGTATTATACAAGGTCTAGCTCTACAACAGAACATTTGAACACATAATTCCATTGCCAATGTGAAACCCAATTTGGTTTTCTAAAGGTTACAAAATAAGAATTGTGTTTTATTTCTAGAAATTTTACACCTCTAAAAATTCCATGGTGTTCTCTAGCACCTTGTTTTTTTCTCTGGCAGCATTGCCTACTACTAAACCCATGGAAGATCCCTGTGAAACCCATGCTGATCCTCTCCTATTTGTTTTCTACTTGCTACTATGAGCAATTTCCAGTTTGCTATATCTCACCCCTTTAATGCAGTTCTCACCTTAGAGAAAAATTTCCTCTCTGAATGTGTATATCAGAATGTGTAGAAACAAGACATAGGCATGGAGTAAGAAGAAAAAGTACCAAGATCTGTAGTCAAGTCCCAGCTCTGTCAATGACTTTTTGTGACCTAATTACTTTTTTTCCCAAAATCGAGTGTATAAAAGAGGATTATATCGCTTTCCTATCTCAGGTATCTCTTGTAAGACTTTATTAGTTGTCTGCCACATACTTAGATATGTAGTAGTACTCTAGATAGATCTATTAGATAAGAAAAAGCAATATTTCACTTTTTAGAACAGTGCAATTTGAAAGAATTTATTACAAAACCTTTCAGTCCATTTGTTAAAGTACTTGTAGTTCCTGGAAAAACATCAATTAGTGCCTACAGCAATACACCACTGTTTGAAAGGTATGTCAGATATATGTGTTTCTCAGAAATTGAAAAGATACTATCCACAGCAAAGTGACATTTAAAAATACTTTTGCACTCCACCCATGTAACAGGCCACCATAAAATACCTGTACAACCCAATTCAGTTGTTTTCTGTTTGCTTCTGTCATACCAATTTATGAAACATCCTTTTGACCACTTTTCCTTTTTTTTTTTAGCAGATTTTAAAATATGAACCTAAAACTAATTTATAGTGATTACAAAACAAATACAGAAAAACAGGAAAAGAAGAAAAGACCACCTCTGTTTTCAGGTTAACTTGCTTTGATTATGAATACCCAAATACAAAAATGCTCGTTCAGCTCATGCAAAAGTAAATACCCCAGATGGAATCAAAGGAACATGATGTTTAGAGTACTCTTAATGACAAACATTAAATTATCAGCTTTCAATAACAATTTCAAACTAAAACTAGTTGGCAGTGCCCTGTAGAAAAAAAAAAAAAAAGGAAAAAAATGATCAGCAAAAGGTTAATTAATTTACCAAATGCTGCAATGCAGCTCTGGGATTAGCCCCTGACTATGCCTAGTTAAGTGTAGAACTGTGTGCTTGTGACTCAGGATACTTTTCCATCACACTGCCCAATCCACAGCTCTGCAGGGGATCTGCAACTTTCTTTGAATTCAGTTAAGTGATACACACCTCACTACATCGAGAACGTCACAGAATGCTTTATTTTGTTGGCAAACAATGTACAAAGTTCTGAAGAGCCCCTCCCTCTGCTTAGGGAGTATTTTGCTGTAGACAGAATGATGCGCTCAGGAACTTTCAAGACCAGATTCAGAGAAATACTGTTATTCACTAGAAGCACTGAGAGTCACAGGAAAAAATTGTCTCATGAGAGACACGTAGCGAACAGACAAAAAATTACTCTCAAGCATAACATTGGAATGGCTTTTGACTTCTAACCAGCCAGGTTTGCATCACTGGGACTTTGTTAATCTTCAGTTTCTCATTTAAGAAAGAAATGAAATCCCTATAATCTTTGCAGACTTTTGACTTTTTTTTTTTTTTTGATCAGTATTGAATTTCTCTTACTGACTCCTGAAACGTTTATTTTGTTATGCTTGACATCTCTGCTGAGCCATCTTGCTTTCCTGAAACTACCAGATGTTACTCCGTTTCCCTGTATCTTATTTGTCATGTTCTCTCTTTTTTCCTTCTCCCTAAGTTTTCACAGAGTCATTTTTTCACCTATGGAACAATGAGAAGAATATAATAAAAGCACTATATAGTAAGCACTTCAATTACATAAAAGCTCACAAAGCAATCAAAACATGTAGAAGCTATTTAATGAAATAGTCCACTCAACAATTGCTCCTTCCTCAGAAAACAGCTGGGGCAAACAACAGTTTATTTTCCCATACCTTTTCTTGAAGAGGCTTCTCTTTCACAATCAGACTAACTTCCCTGAAGAAGCAGAGCCAATGCAATCTTTATTCCCTCCACGGATTACTTTTCCTGAATTTTAAGTATTAATTGTGATCACTGCCATGCACTGATATTGATGAAGAGGAGCAACTCTTACAGACTATCTTCCTTTCGGCTTCCAAAAGCTATGTGAGCAAGTCTTACATGACAGAAAAAAGAAAAAAAAATAATTCTCAGGAACTACCAAACCCACTCAAACGATTATTCATACTCTAGCAGCACACAGGAGTCATTGAGCACGTTCCAACTGCATTAAACACTATATCAAAACAACAAACACTAGCTACTTTTACATTTAACATTTGTATTATTGTAGTGATATTTACATTTACCAAGACCTGTAAGTCCTACACAACGAGAGGGCTCTAAGGCCAAAACTACAAACAGATTTAGAGGAATGTTTACAGGGAACAGTCTTCGGTTCTGGGTTTCAAATTGCTCAGATAAACAAGTATTTCTTAAACATTTTCATTATCTCAGTGGCTGTGGAGTTACTGTGTCAGGCATGTGATTTTTCAAATAAGAATCTGCAGAAGCGATTTCAAAAAGAACAGTAAGATCTTAGATGAAAGAAAATACTTTTGCCATGTCACATAAGCTCTCCTAAACCCTCATAGCAAACAGTAAGTGATCAGAAACACGTTCATTTAGGAAACATCTTCCATTTAAGACTTCATCAAACCTCCTTACTAGCCATTTACTACCACGAAATCTAACTTGTTTACTTAAACAGCTGCTGGAGGAATAGATGAAGGGGCTGATGAATGCTCATTAGCCCTGTTCTGTTGCCTATCCAGGAGAGGGACCGTCTTGTTTAAAGGGCAGTATCATCTTAAACTACACCAGCTGCCTGAAAAATTAACACTTATCTAAATTCTAAGGATTATTGTTGCTCTACTGAGTGATTAAAACGGTATCTGAAGCCTACTGAGTTATTTCTGCTTGGAGAGGGAACTGATAGAATAAATTACTTACTTCTTCAATGCAATTTTGTGTATTTACAGGGAGTGGGCATACATTCCTCTTTCTCTGAACGCTACTGGCATAAACTGCACTTTCCTTGCAGTGTACTATAAACCTGTCTTGCAGCTACTAGCACTCTTTCCCAATGTTTTTTTCCTCTCCCAAGCTCCATTTGACAATGATGGCTACCAAAAATTCTTTCTCTTCACTCTTCCATCTGCCTCCTGTTTACTTTCTTAGGCTGTGGACAGATATGCTAATCCAAATCCAAAGAAAGCTTATGTGAGGAAACCCCGATTATTTAGCTCGGCCCACCACATAAGCTGAGCCCATTTTGTCTCAACTGCACTGGCACAAGCTGCTCTGCTGACACACGTCTGCAGATAGCAATAACCAACCAGGAATGCATCAGAAGCTGGCACTGATGACTTCTCCCAAAACAGTGAATACAGAACAGGGTGTCTGTCCACAGCCTGATACTCCCAGTACAACCTTCCATAACCCAATAATGCTCTGGGCCTTAAGATGGCTTCTCCCTCCCTATAGAAAATCCTCATTCCAGCTGAGATGCTCCCTATTTCTGTTGTATTCTTTGAGAGAGGTCACTGCAGAAGGGCACAGACAGCTAAGAGGGTGTACAAAACACTACTTCAGTTGGCACTCTCATGGCAAGAAAGCTTCTTCATTAGACTTTTACCTTTCATTTGACCAGCTTTGTGAACCTAACAGGTCACCGGTATTACCCGGTATAGAAGCTGCAATCCTTTAAAGTTAGCCAAGATCAGCGCAGCAAGTGTTCCCACCAACTTCAGCTAGGTCTGAGGTTGCATACAAACTTAAGATACAAACACTGGCAGTTTCCAACATTCTCCATCCCCCAACATATTGCTCAAAGAAACAAAAACTATTTAGTTTAATATCTGTCCTTTTCAAGGCATCTTAAACAAATAACCACTAAGAGAAGAAGTTTCATTTGCTATTGCAATTGTTACAACTTCTGTCAATGCTTTTTGTGCCAATAACCTAAAAATCTCATAAGATAAAAATAAATCTTTGAAAAGTCTACATACATATTGGTTTGGCATCTTACTCTTGTGTCCATACCAATAAGACTCCTTAATTATGCACAGATGTGACTTGTATTTAGATACAGTATAAATACGCAGAACGGATGCAGGAATATGTATGAAGAAATATCTACCTCCAGAAACTAATCATAGCTGACTTATAAATAACTAGAGAAAGAAATCAGCAGTACATTGACATTTACTTACAAAGCTTCATTCTGAGGCTTACTCAAAACAGATATCAATATCAAAAGCATTAAGCCTGATTAATGATTTCCTCTTCCATGTGGAGGCACGAACTTCTCTGAACATTCATTTCTGCTGTCATATATTTGAAAGCACTTAGTTCTCACAAGTAAACCACTAAAACAACAGTTCATTTCACCACTCTTTGATCTAATATACCAACTTCAGCAGCTACATTAATCTAGTGATTAAGTTGGCCATTAGACAGTTGTGTGTTTTAATGTATAATGGACAGACTTCACTGTTCATTCCATAATTACTGCACAAATCTGTATTTTTTAGCAAGTGAAGCTGTTTTAAGGTTATTGGTCTTTTTGCACTCCAGAATGATTTTCCAGTTTCTCTCCTCCTTTTCTTTAACTAGGTTTACTCAGTAGAATTACTCTGAATGATTTCATTTCTAGTGTGTTTTACTTCCTAGTTTCCAAGTACGTTTGTAACTTTGAATGACCATATTGGCAAAAATCACCAAACAAAGCTATTTTTGAAAGATCTGGATGCATCTTTTAAAGGAAATACAATTCACTGTAGGGTTTATACATCTTACAACCTCAATTAAACCTAAAACTTTAACAAAAAATAAGATGCCAGTAAAATTTACTATGGTTCCTTTCATTTGATTTGCCACAGTACTTGCTGTATACTGACCTATTTATTTCTCTCTGAACACTTCCGCTACACACTACAGTAAATATAAAAGGTAGAACAGTTTTCATCTTACGGCTATCTCTCCCAGACATTTTATTAGACGCTTGCTAAATATTCAACCATAATATACATAGTTATGTCAGTGGTTAAGAGATGAAAGCCTACATTACTTCACTCAGGAAATGAAGTACAGGTTTCAGTCCTTTCATTGCAATATCCTTTAGTGCATGGAACATAAATGTTTTTGCAGTGGATTGTTCGGCAAGCAAGTGATGCAATGACTTACACAGCTAAGCCACTGTATGATTTCTAAGGCCACAGGGTTAATGCATAGTGATAAACTATTCAGTTATAATTGTAGCGTTCATGCCAGTTAAATTGAGCACTCTGAATATTACTTCACAGTTAAAACTTACTCTGTTATTTAACAGAAATTTGAATTTTGATTACTCTGAAATCTAACTGATTCAACATTTAAGTTATATTATCCCAAGGCAAAAATCAGATCCACAGCACAGTATGTAGTTGAAGAGTAAGTAAAGATCTTATAAGGACAATTTTTCCAACTACATCAAGTTTTGTGTTTCCCCCCATGTAAATCATATTAATATAATAGAATTCTTTTAATTTCATGTTTGCTGTTTCTAGACCACTTACAATCAGAATTCTTTGATGCCTAGAAATTTTATGTGATAAAGAGAAAGGCATAAATGAGGCCAATTGTAATGATCTCCAATACAACACAAAGTGAAGGATTTCTCTTAACAATGTCAATTCCCACTTCTTGCTTTAAAAGACCTGGATAAATTCAGATGTCTTTCAGACATCATTAGTTTTCCACATGAAAAGCTAACCCACAATCACAACCAATGTAAACTGAAATACCGCAAAGCTAAAGTGTTAACAAACACCAATGTTGCAGCTGCTCAGACTACGTGGTAATTAAAAAAAGACAAGAAGCATATTAAGAAAAAACAAAGTATAAGATGACTGAATTTCCCCACAAGAAAAAATCTTTCATACCAATGAACCCCACCTTATAAGGAAAAATAATAATTTCTGGTTACCATGTATAATGCAGTAACAGAGCCACACTCACCATAAAGTAAAGTAAATTTTTCTCCATAAAGTAATTCCTATATATTTAATTATAAACATCTATTTGAAAGTGATACAAACTTGATCAAAAGATTTCAAATAATAATCTAGCCACATACTGCATCAAACTAGTGGGCATTTCATCTTGAAGAGTTTCATTCTAGGAGTAAGTTTTGGCTCTCAACCACGGTATCTTGTTATTGTTCTTTTATAATGTATTTTCCCTACACTAAAGTGTCATTACTATCACCATCATTTCAGTAATTCCTGACAGTTACACAAGATTTTAGGTATTTCCAGGTTATGTATAGTATTGGTCCTCATTACTGACAGGTTATTGACATTTCGGTCAGGAGGAGTTACATCTGTGAGCTCAACCTTAAGTCAAGTTACCAGCACATCTTCCTGGAATGCTTTTGGTGCTCTGTAAGGCCAGCAGTACACCTCACGAATGTGGATCCTCCCTCTTTCTCCAAGTACGATCAGGACTTTTTTTTCAAAGTGCCATGGTCACATCAAAAATACATTAAGCATTGGGTAAAAATAGCTAAAACTTTTAAATTGTTTCCTGTAATTGTACTTTTTCCCTTTTGAACTCGTATCTTCAAGAGGATAGACATTTGTGCCTGAGGCAAAAAGTTACTCACTGTGAACAAGGAAGCAAAAATCTTTCCACATCAGCAACAGAGTAAGCTTTGTGAAGCCTTCTGCATCATATTCCACCACACCGCTATCAACAAGAAATACAAAAAAGAATACAATTTTTATCTAGCATTCATACTAATACTGAATAAGATATATGTAAATCTGGGATTACAGGGTTTGGTGTTTTTTCATTTGTTCAGAAGGTTCCAATACTTGTTTTATTTATTAACAATTACAATTTTCTAGCTAAATTTATGCTCTGGTACTGGAGATTCTTACCCAAATAGAGGCCATATTCATAAATATATTTTAGAATAAAATGAGACCTGGTAACGCATCTAAATTGACAATAACTGTACACACACAAAATCCCTGCACGTTATTCAGTTTAAGAGGATTTATTAATACACTATTAATGGACATGGTAAAATTGAAACTGTACAGGCTGACAAAAGTTTAAATTTGAAAATTAAAAAGAGTACATATAAAGAATCACAGCACGACAGTATAAAATATATATATAATGCTTGTTGTGTAGACATTAAAAGTCTCAACCACCAAAAGACATTTTCTAAGTCTGAAGCAGTATCAGGACTCGTGAACCATGCCACAAGTGAAATAAAATCAGAGGCATACCTGGTCCATTTCTATACTGCAGTTTGGATCAAATAATTCTCAGAAGAAAAAAAAAAACAAGCTTTCATATGGATTAAGCCTACATCATCTCTGTCTACTCACACGTCCAAATCAAGTCGCTGTTATCTATCTACAGTTGTATAAAATTCGGGTACATACTAAAAACCACTTGTCTTCCTACCCTCCCTTGAGAGACTGGAGATTTGAAAAGCTCCTAAATATTCATGTCATTTGGAATCACCACACAGAAGCAAAAATCCCCTCCTTACAATGAGGCAAAGCACTGCTGATCAGGCACTTGCAGTCACATCAGCTCCTGGACTTCTGTTCAAGCCAGAATTTAGGTGGAAGGACGAAGTGCCCACCTTTCACAGTGCTAAAACACCCCAGATTCATTGATTTATGAATCGCTTGTCTCATCACATCAGTCCACGGACCTCTGAACTGCAGGAATTCAAGACGACTGAAAGCCCTTTCTCTCATGAGACACGCTATAGCTCCATGGTGGGAGCAGCTGGTCTCCCAGTCTTGCCTTTATGTCAAGCAGTGGTTTCTGGCTACTGCATGGCTTGGAACCGTACCCCACTTTCCCATCCTCCCACTTATGTCACCGCCTATTACTGTATGACCCCCTGAGCCCTATATTCAGCAACAAGCACATTTCTTTTGCACAGGGAGAAAATCCCTACTGTCCTTTTCCCGTAATCAGCTGTTTTCTGAGTAAAATCAGATTGGCAACACGCACTGAGCACTGAACTTCATTCCAGT
The DNA here is from genome assembly GCF_964034855.1 of Anser brachyrhynchus. NCBI lineage: Eukaryota > Metazoa > Chordata > Aves > Anseriformes > Anatidae > Anser > Anser brachyrhynchus. The sequence goes on from NC_137696.1 coordinate 34,469,368, forward strand.
ATTTCCCTGGAGGGCAAATCTATATACATCATTCTGCAGAAATGACCAGATTTCATCTGGATATCAGTTACAAAACCATAGACCACCTGCAGAGAATAACACTTTCACGATGCTTCATAAAACAACGCCATCAACAGAAAACTTACGTTCCAAAGTGACTCAGGAAGGCTGCGATGTACTCTCTTCTCTTATGGTATCCCTGAATAACGTATTGTACCTCAAAAAAGAAAAAAAAAGGAAGAAATCAATAGCTATAAAAACATTAAAAAAAAAATGCTGCTTATTTGTCATTTATTCCTTGTTAATGAAGGTTTATATGGTTCTGAATCTGAATCCTTACATTTAATTTGCATGATTTTCCTAAAGAAACCTAAAATGCCTTTAAAAGAAGAGTGGATTCTGGCACACAGAAAATCTTGTAAAGAAATTTCTTTACTCACTTCCAAGTAAAACTTAGTATTTCACAATATACTGAAGCACTGTTCAAGTACACAAGGTAAAGAGTGAAGAAAAATGCATGACCTTGCCTTGCTGAAGTTTAAGTATGAAGCTGCGTTAGGCAAAACGTAATTACCTGATGTGACAGATGGCTAAGTGTCAAAATCAAATTCAGATTATAAAAAAATACAAATAATTTCACAATGGATCTTGGGTGTTTTCTGAAGACTGTACCTCCAAGAAAATCTTAACACTAAACTTTTTCAGTGGTTTCATGCTGACTCAGGGAGCCACCTACTCAATTGCAAGTACCAATTTCTGAGGCATTCTAGGTTTTGAAAGGCTTCCATCCTGGCACAGACAAAATCTAACAATGCTAAACTTGGAAAACTATAGGCAAAATTCTCCTTGCATCATGTATGTTTTCTTATTTATTTGAATGGGGTTACTTAGCAGAATAGCGTGAACAGTGTTTGACCCATGACAGAAACAACGCTATGTTGCCAGGCTGAAAGAGCACCTGGTTTACAACTGGTTACTTGAAGAAGCTACACTATGGTTCCATACGTGATGCCTTATGCAAATCCCTTTGCCTTCCAGAATGAAAAAGTAATGCTTTAAAAGTCTTTTTTTCCTTACCAAACAGGCAAAGAATAGAAAGAATATTTTTATTGACCATGGCAATATTAGAACGCCTTGGCTGGCAAAGGCTTTCCTAAATTTTTTAAGAGACCCTGATACAATCATTGCTGTGAGCTATCTTGTACCCCTTAAATTATTCTGTTTATATTGAGGCTTATTTCATTTTATAAAAAACTATGACTATTTTGAAGGCTTTGTGTGGAATCTGAAATGTTATTTTGGGAAAAGAAAAACCTACAATAAGTTTGCTTAATGGAGTTTATTTAAAAAAAGGATAAAAACAGTCTTGTGTACTTGCAGATTTTAAAAACAGAAGTAATTTTAACAAACAAAAACACAACAAAAACAATTCCAAAGCTAGATTACGATAAGTTAAGGAAAAACATTTTGAAGAACTTCTAAAAGATAAAATTATTTTCCTCGTTTGAACAAAGGTAAAAATCATGTGGAAATATAGATAGGAAGTCTGTAACGAGCAGATTCCTAGATGTTGACCCATAAGCTGTTTATTGAAAATTATACAAAAAATGGAGAAGCTTTCAAAATATTGTACTCAGTCTTTTTTGTTTAAACACTAAGCTAGCCAGAACATAACCTTTTCAGTACATGCAACCTTAAATAGCTATTAGTGTATGAATATCCAAGTAGACAGCTAATTCTGTTCATTTGGATGAGAAGAAAAATCACTGAATTTTCTCTAAGGCGTTCAAAATCTACAGTGATGACTATGGTATGAGAACTTTGATTCTTCTGACTAGAAAAATAATATGCAAACTACACATTCGTATTTAATAGCTAAATTTTATGTTACAATGCAATGTATAATACAACCGCATTTTATCCTGAACTGTAGCATATCACAAGAAATCCCACCCCAAGATCTGATCCCAAACATGCTCATTTATTTAACAGATTCATTATCTTCAACACGTTGCTTAGGTGCTCAACTCTTATCAAGAAGTTATCCATTGTATAGTTCATGTCAAATATGTTCTGCTTGAACTACCTGGCAGAAGAAAAATGACGTCTACAGAAACACTACAGTGTGTTACTGTAAACAGTACAACACATAAGGGAAAGGGAAGTTGAGTTCTCTTCAGTTATTTACCTTGTTTGTTAGTAGCTGGCATACTTGGGGTACGTAGTCAATAAGACAACCTCCACCAGGAAAGGCTGGGATGTGAAGGGCAGATGATCCTCCAAGTGCACTAGAAAGAGAAGTTAATTTAGAAGTACATCATATGCGCAGTTCCTGGGATTTGAAAGCGATTTTTACACTGGCCTTTTGCCCTAAATTTAAAGACAGAGGGCTATAATGAGGAAATGCATTTTATGCTGTGGTGATATAAAAAGCATTAAGCGATACCATCTATAAAACCAGGTTATACCACTATCCATTGTAATTCAACACCTTTAATCAAGAATATCACTAACACAAAGCACTGTATAAGGAAATAGGTTTTTTCATTATAAACAGTTACATTTCTTAACCCTCTTCAATCAGATGTACCACACTGCAGTTAAGATACCTTGCTATAGCTGGATGAGACAATTTTGGGTCTTGGAATACTGAAAAAGCCACCTTCAGTCAGAACAGCTAAGAACAAACGCAGTAAGTTGGACTGACAAGTAATAGATGTCCAGACACAACGTCAGTCATGCCATTTATTCCAGTTTTTGGCCCCTCCAATACAAGACAGATGTTAAGCTAATTGAAGGCATACCGATGTCTTCAAGTGTGTAATGGAAAATAAAGAGAAGGCAGAGAAAATCTTCTCAGAAGTGCGCAGTGATAGGATGAAAGGCAACGCAGACATGTTGCAACAAAGGAAGGTCTGGTTAACTATTAGGAAATAACTAAAGAGTGGAAGAGGGGCCCTGAGGGCCTCAGGAATCTCCGTCTTCAAGGTGCTCAAAGCTTGGCTGAATGACTGCCATGAGCAACCTATCTAAACTGGCCCTGTTCTGAGGAAGGAGTTGGCCCAACTAACCTCTGTAAGTTCTCTCCAACCTAAATTGTTTTATGGTTATATTATATGATTCTATGGTTTTGTTCATCCCCCAAGAGAAGCAATGGGAACAAAGATATTCTTTATTCATATACAATATACCAACTGGAAATCTGAATGACAGAGATCCACAGAAATAAGATTATTTCAAAGATGCATTTACACTGCTCAATTAATTGCCTTTGTCATAGGATGGAAAACTGAAGCACGCCTGCTATTGCTGAGGATCTAAGCTCCTTCAGCGTGCAAATATCTAGAACTTTTTATTTAAATTGCGTTGCATAAGGCAAAAACCAGCTAAAGTCCATGGTACTTTCTTTTAGCAGTACTGACCTAAATCATTCTTATAGTCTTTTACCAATCAAAAGGGATATGAATTTCCATTATGCACTGTGGTTTACATCATGCACTAAACATCCAGAACCTTGTTGGGTACAATTAAAAAGCTTCAAACGCTAAATTACTTTGTGGCCTTCTGTTTACATGCTGCTTCCATGAAAGATTAAACTGGCTGGAAACAAGGATCTTCTCTGCAAAACAAGGCTCTTGTTCTCCAGTGGGACCTGCCCTTCTATTTTCCTCAGTACTTGATAACGTATCACTTTGGTAGGTATAAAGGTCTGCAATCATACATCCCTTTGAAGGAACAGAGCCTAAATAAATAAAACTTGTAATGAGGTATATGGAAATCTGCTACTCAGGCAAAACAGTCTGGGTTCAGCAGACTGTTCACCACATGGAACAGTTCTGCAGGTCTGGATTTTGCATATGCAATGATGAAAGAAAAAAGCCTTGAGTACACCACAGCTACACGAAAAAAAAACAAACACTTTTCTCGCAGAAGTCAGACTTGAATGGGATTTTTTTTTTAAATTCAGTTTCCTTGCTGCTATTCCCTTACGAAAAGTACTCACATGGGAATGTAATTTTGCTGCTTGCAGATGTCAAAAAGAGCAAAGCATAACTACTAGATTATTAAGAAATTAGAACGCATCTGAAAGGGTTGTTTGCTCTTAGGAAACTGAAAGCATAATGGGTCCATCAGTCTTTTATGTTGGAGAACAACAGACTTGTCCCTCCTGATATATTACCAGGGGACTGTGAACCTTACTTTAAGATGCTGGCTTTGAGTTTATCGAGTATGTCCATAAAAGACTCCAATCTCATACACAGAGCACATGGTACTGTCCATTTTGCATCCTGCCTCGTTTCATTCGCAACCATGTCCAAGCTCTCCCTCTGAGCCGAGATTCCATTGGAGATGCTCAGATGACTACACAAGAAATTACAGGCTCCTCTCTTGATTACAATAGCAGGCATGAAATTAGAAGAAATTTCTACCAGATTTCACATGCAAATAAAATGCAAACCCTCTATCATCAGGTTCCAATACATCTTCCAGACTGAATTATTGATTTGTGACTACAGGCTTCCCATTTTACCTGCACCCATATTCTGAAAGTAGTCAATTTACAAAAACATGTTGACATAAACAGGGATTCAAACCTTAAATGAAAAACAGACTGCTACTAGGTGTGGCTTCTGAGAAAGAGAACCCTACACAGAAAGAAGGCTGGAATTTCTAGTATAATTATCCTCTGAAAACAGAATAAAGCTGTACAAAATGTAATTTGTGTTCTGTAGAAATAATTATGGGTAGGGAAAATTAAGAGTGGACAGGCATCTTTGTTCCCTCTATTGGGTCAGAGAATTTGCTTATTAAATACTTTAATAAAATACTGCATTTGCACAGGACCTTGCCTCTGACAATCGCAAAACTTTCTATAAACACTTAATAATTAAGCTTCAACTGCCTTATGAGGCTGATGTTTATCTTTTATGTTTGAACACGTAAGGAAGCTACTGCCCGGTATTGGATTTGACCATGTCTGTGCCATGTCAAAGGGACACACCTTCAGTACCTCAAAGTGTGAGGCACTGCAAGAAGCTATCCTTCTCATGACCTTATAATAAACCTGCATCTGAAGAAAAAAGTGATTTAATGTCAAATAAGAAGCAGCTGCAATATGTGCAAGGAAATATGTAAAAGAAAAACAGACAAGCGTAGCTCAGTATTTAATGTTCCTCAAGCCTAGTCAAAAGAAAGAAAATAAGAAAAAAATGTTGTTAGAAGCCTTTTAGAGTCAAGAACATTGTTTGCCAAAAGATTCCACCAGTGCAAACTAAAGATTCCTGCACTTCAGACCTACTTTTCAGATAGCAGAGCCTCTTAGAGGATAAATCTTACATAGTCTGTGATTAAGCTTTCCTTCTTCATATCACTGTCATACACACTTCCCACAAACAAAACACATTTTTATACCCAAGAATAAAAACAACTTCAGTATCAGGTTTCATAACATTCATTTTATCAAGATGACCGAAAAAACATCAAGAGTTATGAAGAACAAATTATTATTTTTTAAACACAAGTAATTAATATTGCTCCTCTACAGCTGCCAGAGTAAGTCTAGTTTCAGAACAACCAAACAGAATTGTTTGATATTTACTTTTTTTTTTTTTTTTCCCCAGTAACCTGGTACTTTTTAAAGGCCAGAATTCTGATTCTGACTTTCTATAATTTACTATCATTTTGAAGCAACTGTCTTAGTGAATGCTATTTCATTAGGACTGGTACCGGATGAAGATAAATACATGATAGATCTACCTATCTATGAGATAAGGATGCATGAACATGTTGGAAGGCAGAGACAAAGATCTGTTGGCCTCGTCATTTTATTCACTTGCTGCTACGCTAAACCTACTGAGCTCTGCAAACCAACTTTGTACATCTGATCTGTACATCTTCGTACATCCTCATACATCTGACAGATCAGAGACTCCATTGCAGCAAGTTCCTGCTTTCTCGGGTTTCCAGTATCAGATGCAATGTGATTCTGATCCACCTTCAGTGAATTAAACAGGATTTTGTGATGGACTCCATACTGAATTCAACAAGAGCAGCAGTCAGCCTACATTAATAGCAGTTTTGTTCTGAGACACACTGAAATGCAAGAACAGATAGCGTAGCTGGAGTATGTTTACATTTCTGCTGTTGACTTGTGCATTCCAAGTGAATTGCTCTGTCTGTCTCTCAATGAATCTATTTATTCAAGCCCGCATTTAAAATGCAAAATTCTTTCCCATTTGTTGATAGCTTATAATTACATTAAACTGTCTTTCTCAAGAAATGATCCTTGAAAAAAGATAAAAAGACATAGCACTATTTCACAGGTTTACAGAAGTGATTGTTCTCGTTCCTGAGTATTTAGCTGTAAAGAAGCATTTAGTTCCCCTTCCTTAAAAAGGCCACCTACATGGGAAGACAAAAATTGCTTCTAAGTCCCAAGCTCAGAAAAGTTAGTGGTTAGGCAAGACAGACTTAAAGGCATGACAGAATATGCTCCTACTCCCATCCCTAGCCTACCCCTTCCCTGCAACTCTCCCCCATAATCTCTTGGGCCTGCCAAGCTCCCCTAAACTCCTTTCCTTCATCTCTTCCCTGCAATCCATTTTGCTGCCCCTTTTCTTGGAACAGAAAAATGTATGCAAGCACATCACCAGGACATTTTGAGCTGAATCTGAAAATAAGGATTATTTCAGACTATTCCTTACATCTTGCAGGGTCCTGCAAGAATACCAGTATCACAGTTTATAAAGTTATGTGCTGACACAGGTTATGGTACTGCAGATAAGCACCCATACACATTTCATACTCTCCATATGTTTTGCTCTAATGGCTTTTATCTGTTACCATTCTCTGTGCCCAAAATTCCATAAGCTTTTCTTTGAAAGACGTATCACAAACAACAGAACATCTAAGGAGATTTTTCAGGCTCTGAAAAGGAGATATCTGGCACAATGGTATTTATTTTCACTCCAAGAGGGGAAAGACTAAAAACCGTGCATTTGTGAAGGAGGTCCAGAATCGTAAGAAGCATATTCCTGCATACAGTGTTAACATATTAAATAGATTTATTTCAGAACAAAGTGGTACACAATACTGATTGCACTCGATGTTTATAATCCAATGTATTCTTTCTACAAATAAAATAAGAAAATGACGACTGCAATGGATACGAACCATAGAGTTGAAGATTTGCCTAGCTTTGAAAATATAAATACACAAAAAACTTGCCTCTGCATGGAAAGATTTTTATACTGGTTCAAAATAACTAAGAGCTTTTCTCTCAGTGTGGCCAATGTTAAAACATGTCATATCTACTTACTAGTGATGGAAGGTAGACTTTAGACTCTATAGACTATAGCCCTTTCTTTTACAAGGATACACCCTTCTTAACTCTAAGTTTTCACCTGCTTTATTTTGAAACTGAAGCACGTTTCAGACCTACACAAGCATTTAAGGGTTTATTACTCATGATGGGTATAAGCAAGAATAGCCTGAAGCAGGTGGAAAGAAATTCCCTTCTTTTTGCTCTTTTTTCCTGATTTGAGACATTCATATTATGAGCTTTGATCTCCTTCCCTGTTCTCTTTCTCCTTTGTTGCTAAAGTAAATAGTTCACTTTTTTTTTTTTTCTTTTGCAGTTTCATCATTTTAGTACATTACACCATTTGGCACAGGAGACACAAAGAACCACATCAAATAAAAGCACGTGACCACAAAAGCCTTAAGAACCATGATCCCAGATTCGTTGTCAGTTTACCATTTTTCAGACTTGCTCGACCATCAAATCCTCCCTATCACATTAACAACGTTGTGCTTTGCAGGAGATCTGGAATAGTGCTTCAATCAGCAAAACAGAGATTAACAATAAAATAACAGAACATTACTCTTACTACTGAGAAATCAGACAGTCTAGACTTGTGACAGTGCTTTCTCCCCTTTCTAGTAATAGTCAATTTAAAGCAAATATAATTAACATATTGTTTGTCCAGTCATATCTACTACAAGGTAAAGTATATCCCCCCCAGAAATTCCTACCTTAATTTTACAGGAATGACTTAAGAGACCCAACATGCTTCTATTTTTACAGGAATACAGGAGACTTTTTAATTAACTATTAACTATTTCTACTTCAACTTAGGTAAAATGGAAACGTATGTTTCCAGCTAACTGATATAATATGATGCAATGATGTTATTGAGGGTAAACAAAAAACACAATCACAAGTAAGACCTAGAGGAAAAACTACACAAAATCTATTTATTTGGAGAGAAAATCCTGGTCAAACACTAACTAAAAGTCTGGCCAAGTAAAGCCAAAAGGATAAATAACATCTTTCTTTCCTTGACCTACTAAAGGTTCAGAGTAAATACTTCTGAGTTCCTCCTGGCTGGTGACTGGAAAAAAATACGAAACAATCACTGTAAAAAAAGTGGATACTAAAAACAAAATGTATTTCAGCTTCACAGACTGTGCAGAAAACTGCAACTCAGGCTTTCTGAGCTCTGTTTGCACCTCTTCTGCTGACTTTGTATGTTTTAGCACGTCATTGCAAACCACTTTGCTTGCCCACCTACAATGGTCGGATGCTTACACTGAAGTACACTGAAGTTTCATAATCTTCATCGAATAGTATAAAGCTGTGGGATGAAGTCATCTGTAAGTGCTAACGCATACTGCTTTGTTTGGGTTATTCCAACTTTGGTATTCTGATGTAGGTAAAATTGTCAAAGAACAGTTTTCAGTACTACATTTCCCATTTTAGACAAGGTGGGTATACCAACAAAAGAATTAGATTAACTGTATAGAGTTTGGGTTCTAGTAAACTTTAACAGGTTTACACACAAACCATAGCTCAGGTGATGCAAAACTGAAAGACTTAAGGGGATAGGAGCTCTGTCCCCAGGATTTTACTACTCCTGAGGAAAAAAAGAAACATAAAGCATGAGATGAATAGGTAGTTAACCCTATAATTAAATTAGAATATGTTTCTTCCCTTCCTTTATTCAGATTCAGAGCTGGGAGGGGAAAGAACAGTATAAAGTTTTGCAGCCTAAAGCTTTCCCTACTGTTGATAGTATGAAAGCCTAAAACTGCCAGTATTTCCTCTGCATCAGCTAAACCAGGACTGAAGCGATTTCCTTTACTTAATGGGTTTTTATACGCAGAAACCAACCCAAAGGTTCTGCGTAAATAGGATCAAAAGGTTTCCACTGGTCTGTTAAGCAACAGCAAGCCTGGGCTGAAGGCGATGGAGCTCTTCACAGGCCTCAGCCCTCATCTTCTCTGAAGACACAAACCCATGCAAGGATAACGTTTATTGCCCAGCTGATGAGTCCCTCATGTCACACAGCTGTAGTTGTGTACGCACGCTGTACACAAAGCCTATAACAGTCATAATCCCATTTTCTTCTTTGTATAACAGGACCCACTTTTATAGATCAATCTCAAGCCTACAACAGGAGCCCTGGCCAGGCCGAGAGTCCAGCAGATCTGACAGCCCTCTGGGAACTGCACCGTGCCTCGAAACACAAACTTTTGGACAGCTGGACAGGAGAAGTCCAACTGAATGTGACAGAAACGATCAGAAAGGCTCCAATGTGTGCAGTGGTTTAAAATACAGGCTTATTTAACCGCTGTTAACAATATCAATCTATAAAGCAATGACCAGTGCAAAGATTTTGGTCGCCATTCATTCTGACAATATAAATACAAAGGGACAAATAAAAATGCAATATATTTAAGACTCATTAAAAACATTACAAAATCCTTCATGCTTAATACGTGGAATTATTTTCCAGAATATAGAACAAACAGGTGAAAAAAGAGAATATGAGAAGTTTCAGAGGCTATAAAAGGAGTGTGCTTGGCTCTTAGAGGGCCCAAAAATTCTGACAGAGGTCACTTTTGTTTTGAAACTTACTACACTTAAGCCCCTCTCAGTTTTTCCACACACACACACACAAAAAAAAAAACACAAGGTATATTACAAATTTAGGATGCTTAGTCATTTCACAGCAGCTTGCTTATGGAAAGGTTACAAATAAGGAGATGTTCATAACAAATAATGTCAGGACTGAATTTAAAGGCATTTCTTACGGTCTCAAGCAGAGGTTTTTTGTTTTTGTTTTTGTTTCAGAAAGTATTAGGTACTAATATTAATCCTTCATCAGCACAGCATTATTCAAGGCAAATCTTTATAAGAGCACCTGAGCAAGTTGCTAGGTGCCTCACGGTTTAACCAGGAAGGCCTGGTTCCTGTCCCAGGGAACTTGCACAGCCCGACATTTTGCACCATGCAACGCAATAAGGAACTAAGCAGCAGGGACTGAACGGTGGGGAAAGAACAGCATGGGCTGCAATACGGAGACTTAAATATTTACAATGAAGAAAGATGTATTTCCAAAGCATTTTGCTTATTTCTTAAAGGATTCTTGGCAGAAAATTAAGAGAAGTTTCAGTGAGAAGTGAAGGAAAATTAAGAGTTTCACCACAGAGAATTAAATGCAAAGAGGAAATAACAGAAAAAAAAAGTTGTACAGTTGTAGGAAAAGGGCAGACAAATGAAGCAGCAGCAAAAATAACTGACCAAACAAAAAGATACAGATATGATAAAATACATGGGCAGATAAGAAAAGAAAGAGAACGCTACGCAACCCTATGAAAAAAACTTGAGAGTAGAAAGTTAAGATTAGAGAAATGATTCAAGACACCAGGAGAAAGACCGTCCAGCCTAACCTCCTGCGATCATATTTGGTACGGATCTCAGGAAGAAGAGCAAGTGTGAAAGAGGCTGGAGACTTGTCACACTAGGGCAGCACAAGAGTTTGACTGAAAGACAAGGTGGATGTTAGCCCAGTTACAAGACTTGTTCATCCTGCATCAATTTGAAATGCCAACACAACAACTGAAGTGGTTTAAAATGCCACACTATCCCCATTTCTCCTTTACATGAAGAAGAGGGTAATGTCTCCTCTGTAATCTGAACATTTACTTTTGAATTCCCTGCTCTCCAGAAGTATACTTTTAAAGGTATTACCTGTTTTGCAGACATATATACACCACCTTACCTGTGAATATATTGAGGGTCTTCTAAGTAGCAGAAAAAAAAAAAAAAACTGGGCATTGACTCTTTGCCTTAAGGGAAAAATGTTTCTAAATCCTAACTCAAAAGAACTAAAAATGGCTTACATGTAGCATGAAAATAGGAGCTGGAATTGTAAACTGTTGCATAAACAAGGAAAAAAACACCAGATCACTAGTATACTGTGAGCAGTATTCTCCTCTGGAACAGTAGAACTTAATAAATTAATGAAAGGATTGAGGATTTATTTATGGTGAGGATCACTGGAAATTCCTCTGCACTGAAACATGGGTGGTATGTTACACAATGCTTGTCATTGTTTAAGATACTGATCTGCTGTTTTATAATCCACTCTGCTTTAGCGATGGAGATCTCCCAAACAATCCCATTGAACAGAATATTTATTACAAATGTGTGTGCATCTTCTATTTATCCATAAAATGGATGATATAAATGAATAACTGATCTAAGATGGGTATCAGTTATTTTTATTTATTTTTTATTTTACAAACATGCGCCCTATATACCTACTGTTTATCAATCTTTGGCCCTGCACTCAGTATCACTGAGCGCATGTACTATGTATTATGATTGTTCATATGGCAGGTGGTTTTTTAGTACTTTTACTAAGCTCATCTAACCAGCAGTGTCTCTATCATGAAGCAGAAAAATAAGTCTCAAAGCAGTGTACTACTCCACTGCCTTTCTTACCAGCTTCACTCACCTTTTTCTGAAGAACAACATTCATTTCCTATAATTTGCAGCCTTTTTATGTTTTATGACTGCACTTGCTTATATTGTTCCTTATTTTATGTTCCCTAATCTATTAGTCAAATTACAGTAATTATCTCTTATTGTTAATCTTTTCCAGATATTGCTTAATGCCTAACGCTTTCAGGGACACAGTCATTCTGTAAGCATGCTATTTTTCTGCCTCTCTACTAAAATAGTACTGTCTGTAAACTTAAACATATTAACAAAGCTTGTGGATCTCTTCTGGAGAAACATTCAGTGTAAGCAACATAATGTCCCCTGCATCATCAGCATCAGATTTGATTAGCTTTGATGAAGAACAAGAAATGCAAAGCACTGAAAGGACAGGAAATCTTGCAGAAAATTCTCAGAAATGAAATGAGAGCAACATGCTGGAAAACTTCTGGATATGAAGTTGAGCATTTGGGTCATCTATAAGAATGTCTGAGGGAGGCAGAAAGTTAGAGGGGTAAAAATGTTTTTCTTTCATACATCTGGCTTCTGACGCTGATTTCCATGTGTATGCAGCATGATTAAGGGGCATTCTTGCTCAGATCTTGAAATTGGCTTTATCTTATGTTCACAAATGATGTGGAATGCTACAAGTCTGGTCTGGTGCTCCAGCTACATTCTCCAAGAGGCCTAGTGAACTCAGGTTTTATGTAAGCCAAATATGTTCACATGTGGACGCAAGGCAAGAGAGCATAAGTTTTTCATGTAAACACAGCCACTGTGGTTTGACAATCTAATAAGAACCATGTTAAACCCTTATTCATTTAACAAGATGATATGAATCTGCTTGGATGGTTTTTACAACCCCTTTCAGAATCTTTACCACAGGCATTTGTGTAAGTGTGTTTTGTTCCTATGAACATAAATAATTCAATATTCACCTTAACATACCCTCTTTCCAAACAGAGGGAAGCAGGACTATGCATCGCATAACACAAAGGCAGCCTTTGGTAAATGGGAAGAGTGGGAATAGCGCTCAGATGAAAATATTTGCAGTTTTAAACCCTGCTTTACATCAGATGTAACAAGGGCTCCTTCTGCAACATGACAGACATGGATCTACTTTAAAAACAAGAAAAGAAAAGGCAGAAAATAAAAACCTAGATGTTCATTGTGTTAGAATGAAGACAGGGTCCCCACTTGCACACAAGAAACCAGAAACTATCTTTGTAGCTTAGAGCTGCACTTCGCTTGTCAAAAGGGGAATATCAAGGTTTTTGTTTTCATTGATGCCTCTTCAGTTCACGAAGCAGCTTCATTAATGTACATATTGCAAGACAAAGACTGGAATGAAAATCCTTTTCACAAATATTCCCTTGTTACTTGAATACATTATGAATGCATATAGTGCATAAATCAGGCCTGAGGCAAATGTAAACACTTGCATCCCGTAAACTTCCTTCAATGCATACTCTCTTTCCTTAGAAACTGGAAATACTTATGCAGTCACTGAAAGACACAAATTCCAACTTTACATTACTATACCTTAACATCTTTTAAGGGCTTGATTAATGTTACTTAATGTTTCAGGGCTTGAGTGTCTGTCCAAGTTAAGTACTGAGATAATGGAGTGGCCTAACCTGTGTCTTGAAGTAGATATATTTACCAATAAATACAGAATTTGAAAAAAATTAGCCTTTTTAGTTGAAGAATGACATTTTCAGAAAGCTTCTCAGCTTTTAAATCATTACCATTCTGTCTTTCAATAAGAACAAAGACCTAGCTATTCTACACGTAGAATAGCTTCCTCATATAAAGCTATTCCAGAATAGGTTTTTTTTGGGAAAATATATTAAGGCTTTGGAGTCCTATAGATACTGAAAAAGAATAGTTCACATCAAACATATTGTTATATTTCCTCAACCACCAGTCAGAGAAGTTTTCAATCAGAATAACAAAGGAATAGATTAAAATATGAAACAGCACAAACTTTGATCTCCCTGTCCTTCATCCTGGAACACATTTTCTCTGTTTTCTTTCTTTACTAGTTCTTCCTCCCTCCTTTTCTTTCAAAAATGAAAAGCACCAAGTACTATTCATACCTGTACTAGATGCATCAAAGATGACATTGTAAAACCAAATCTGCTGCAAATACTCTCTAAAATAAATGAAGAATGTAAACTAAGTAACTGAATGAGGCACATTCTATGAACTAAAATAAAAACTCACAATAGACAAGAACTACTTCAAAGAATCCATTCTGTCAATGGTGGCTTATTTCCAAGTCAAAGATCTACCACTTGCTACTAAAGATTTATTTATCAAAATAAATTATATAACATATTCCATTATCCTCACGTTTTATTTACACCAACATTTTGACACCTAACAATGTAATGTTAATGTTATTATACTGAGACTTCTAGATTATAGCCTGATAAAAACTCACTCAATCTGATGGGGACTATGATGTCTTGCCAGTATTTGTATGTGCTGTCTTTTTTCTATAAACAAATTATTTTATAAAGGAACACATATACATTTTTAAAAACTTTATTGTATGCAATGATCTCCTAAACATTAGCTTTTAATTGACTAGAGTTAAGTGACAGAATTCTTAACAGAATTCTTCCTTCATTCAAAAGACTTCAACAATTTAGCGACTTTTTCCCCGTTACACAATATATGCAACTAAACATGTTATTTATTCAGTCATAAGCGGAGTGGCTGTGAACACTGTCCTGTAAGTGCCCAAGATTTGGAAGCTGTTATAATTATATTGCATGGCTAAACAACAGAATGTTTACCTTAATACTTAATCTAATTTTACCTATCAGCATCTTACAAAAGAGAACTTATGCCCAAAATGAAAATATTCTAAGTTTTGGCTGAGAGTGCTTATATTCTTAACTGCATTGGTTGTTTCTACCAGTAATAAATATTAGTACACTGTTGGAATCTTCTGTGTTATAAATGCGTTTCTATATCCTGTATTTTTATTTCTCCAAAGTTTTTTAAAGTTTTATTTCTTTAAAGTCTTTAATGTAAGAAAGAAGATATGCCACCAAACAGTTCAATTTTGCTCACCATCTCCATACCTGTCACTGAATGGCATAACTGGCAACCTCAGCTTTCAGGAAGAACTCTTTCAAAGTTGCGTTAATGCCATTTGATAAATCACCATAACTACAAAAATAATTATGATAATATATTTATCGTAATTTATCATGTACTAATTAAAATTAGTACCTCTTCTTTTCTACATCTCTTCTTCACATGTGCATGCTTGAAATTTATGGTCTTCCACTTTAGTATCAAGTCATTAAATAAACAGCGATGGAAACCACAAATTCTGTGTTTTATTCCAATTCTGTCAATGGTTTCTGGAGTAAATGAGGAGAATCAGCCTCAACCATTGTTTATCAGTCTTTGCAGACTAAGACATATACATAGAGGTCTTGGACTTGCAGAGGCCATGCTAGAAAAACATCATCCTTGACCTCTGCAAGGCACTTACAAGACAAAACAAAATATACCTTACAACTGCCAGCACCTTGCAATTTTAGTTTAACTCTGAAGGCTACATCTCTTTATGATATAACTCATAATTCAATGTTTGCTATTTCCTTGTGATGATTGAGTATGAATCTGATGTTCTTCTCCAAGCCAGGAAAGAGATGGCTAAGGGTGACAGAAAAACATGGAGGATCAGAAGACTGTTTAAAAATACAAGCATCAGATTATTACTACATGTCTCTCTAAAATATCTTTCGTCCCACAGGCTGTGAAGTGTTTTAACAATGTATAATAGAATTCATGTATAGGGCAAAGACTGCTGCAAATCCATTCCTATACAATCCACAATACAATTTATGTCAGGGAATGAATACTTTATGTTAATAAAAGTAGAACTCACACCTACTTTAGAAGTTGAGTATGACCAGAATATCACAATCAGGTCCTCAGCATCTTTGAAGGTAAGCTTTACTAGTGAGTCATTTTAGCTCACCCAGAATTTTTCCTCCTAACACATTGTCAACAAAATCCCTCAGATTCAAGTTGCCATGGTAGGTTACCTGTTTTCTCACTTTAAAAAATGTAAAGAAGCCACTGCACACTGTGTACACCATTTATCTGTAATTATAGAGGCTTGTGATTTTGAACATAGACAATTTTGCAAGGATTTTTTTTTACTATGAAGATTTGTCACTCAAGTTATTTTTGAATTGACTGAAGAATGTCAAAAATGAAACCTTCAGTACTATTTAAACCTATAAATAGTATTTTAGAATTCTAGTTTGTCTTCTAGGTCTGGGGCAGGAATAGCTGATTTGGGGCTTCTACATGCTGAGGTTACTATTTTGTTGTGAAGACTGAAGTTCTCAGAAACCATAGGCTCTTTGCTTTTTCTCCTGCTTCCTGTCTTCAACATACAGGCCATCATTGGATGTTTTTAAGTGAATTATAATGAATGCGTTAGCTCATGAAGATTTTAGGTCTGCTGCAAAGCTGGAGTAAAAAGGAACATAAACTGACCCTACAAGAACAACAAAATACAGTCCCGAAATTAAATCTAAACCTTCCTGTATATAGCCTCTGTTCATTTGGCTTCTTCTTCCAAATGCCTGTAGGCCTTGCCTTTCATGACTACTACTA
Source organism: Anser brachyrhynchus (assembly GCF_964034855.1). Classification (NCBI taxonomy): domain Eukaryota; kingdom Metazoa; phylum Chordata; class Aves; order Anseriformes; family Anatidae; genus Anser; species Anser brachyrhynchus. The sequence goes on from NC_137696.1 coordinate 34,485,809, forward strand.
TAGTTAGCGTTTCTTTGGCTGCTGGTGGGTTTTCAATTTCCTTAAAAACTGCAAAGGCTACATTCATACCGGAGAATGATTTTAACGATCTCCCACTTTCACATTTCCCATCTCTCACTGAGCTCACAGTGAAGATACAGTCCCAGGCAATTATACGTGACCAATTTCACTTCAGATTAAGAATCAGCCATAGGATTAAACAAACAAACAAAAAAAGATCAGTTGTTTGATCTTCTTCTACTCAGGCAGATTCTTATCCACCTAGACTTAAAATAAAAATTTGCTTAGAACAACAAGATTGGGAACCACTGTATGTAATACATTATTTCCTTGCAGGGAAAAAAAAAAATCTGTCCTTAGGAAGGACAGTAAATCCAAGAATTACTCTTATTTTGTTCTTTTTCTTTAAATATGGCAGTTCAAACTTGGCCACTTGGCATGTGTGTATTTGATAGCTCGCACTACACAGATTTCCAGTTATTATAACCTTGAATGCCAAAGTGCTTATTTGAATATCTATTTGAATTCAATGAAAGCAAGGGATATCACCTTCACCAATATAACCAGCTGCATCCATATGAACCTCATACACACATTCATATATGAAGTACATAACAGTAAATCAAATATGTTGTTTCCAAAAAGTCAGAAAAATTAGGAAATTCAAAGCTTTATCTCCCACATCAGTATTAAATTCATCCTCTTCTGCACATGTGGTATAACAGTGTTATGAATATTAATGTCATAACAACATATGGAAATAACTTATGAAAGGTTGATGAATTATTGCCTTAAAATGCATGAGTTTAATGTGTCTAAATAATAGCTATAATATTCCAAGGATGTAGTTCCTATATTTCATTTATTCCTGAATACCTACTTGTCAATGTTTACCTAAATAATAACATAAATAACATAAGCAGCATAAATAACAAAATTGTTCATGGACAACACAACTAAGAAAGTTTGGTTTCCAATGGACTTCTGTACTGCATAGGATTGATTTTTTTAACTGAGCTGTGTTAACACACAGTATGAGTTCACTCTTTATTAAACATCAGAAAAACCACACAGGAAAGATGTTCTAAATGTCTTTGCCAAAGGAAAAGCTTCAAATGGTGTTCATGCCTTGTAAGACATCAGAGAACACATTCAGGACACAAATCTTGACTGAAGAGAGTTTTTTTCTGATGTTTAACAAGGCATGAATTCTGACTGAAGCACTTCCTGGGATTAGAATATTCATGATTTATTTCAACGATGTTGATTCTCTATTCATAAAATAGTTGTACAGGAGCTTCAGCCTTTCCTTTAGGTGGCAGTAACAGAATCTGCCTCTTCTAACTAGTTATATTTAAGAAATTACAGGAACTTTGTATTTTCAAGCCTTCTATCCTCCTACTACATTCTTCTGAAATTAGCCAACAGGCTCAAGAGACGATTGTAGGGCAGAAATAACAGAAACCTACCTGCGTGCACAGACAACATGGATCATACTAATTTTACAGGAAAGAGAACTAATTTTCCTAGGAAATCAGATTGAAAAACTACCACGGCTTCCCACCACATCAAGTATCTAGGGAGGAATTACAATTCCATAGAAGTCCTTGGCATTCCTTGCCAACTGGACTGGAGCCAAGTTCTCACCCTCAGCCCGGGCAGAAAACTACACCGATTCCCCCAAAAACCTCAACACTAAGTAACCTGAAAACTTAAAAAACAAACAAACAAAACCCAACAACTGGTTAAACTCACATTGCACAAGCAATTCAGATAGACAAACAGTTTTTCATCAGATGCTTCCTGAATAATAAAAAAAAACACAACATAAATAACTTCATCCCATTAGGTAAATCATTTGTCAAAGCCACTGTTGCGAGAGCTTCAACAAATGCCTTCTTAACCACAGCCTCAGGACTACTAATATAATACTAATAATCTACTGTCTTTACCATGAGAGTACACAGGTGCATACTCAAAGAAACATTTCAAAACATGTTCATTAAACCTGAGATGCCAGAGGAGAGTATAACTCTACACAGGCACAGAAAAAACACATTGATACCTGTGATGAAGGGAAATTTCCACCAGTGAGACAAATATGTCAAAACCAGTACTCGTTTTAAGCAGTTATCACATATGGAAAACCTCAGAAAAATTTCTAAATGAAAGAAACAAAAGAAAAATATTTATAATGGAAAAGATGAGGCAATTTCCAACTGCAGCAAATTTCAAAGGTTCTGAGTTCTCCCAGCTTCCAGCTTTACTGGAAAGCAGGAGTTGCTTAATAGCGCTGAAAATATCTGACAAACTCTTTTTAGTCTAAGTTTAGAGATATGACCTTTTTTTTCCAAAGATTCAAAGCAGGAATCTATTAGTCTTTTAGTACAGTTTGGGACACATTGTGTATTTATTCATCACTTCTTGGGCAGGACTTACACTGTAAAATTTAAAAGTGTCCATCAGCCACCTCTGCCCTTTATTTTTTTATTTTTAGCTGGGAGCTTGCAATAGAGAAAAAGCTTCAGGAATTTTGGGTAGTTTCACAGTAAGTTTATTAATCTTGCTCAGTGGGTGGGAAAAGAAAGCAAATGATTCAACACAGGGACAAGAATGGCCAAAATACCAGAAGGTGGTGTGGAACTTGCCCATGTCCGTTGTGTACAGTAGAAAATACGGAAGTTTTAACACCGTTTCTTAAATTAGAACAGGTTTTTGTACTTTGCCCATCTCATCCAGTTTGAACCTAGAAAAACAAATACAAAACGTGTGTCTTGCAGAAGGGTCCTGTTTTGCCAAATAACCAGCTCTCCTTACGTATTATGCAAACCCAATGCAATATAAAAAACATCATACAGAGAAATAAAGATTGGCACGTCCTTGCTCTTCAGAAAACTCTGAGCAGGTTTTTCTGTACTTATACACTGAAGAGGGGAGGAAAAAAAAAAAAAGAAAAAGGGATCTGCTCTTGGAAATTTCTGTCTAGCAAGATTTTCTAGTAAAAGCTACTCATTATTCAATTTGCTACCTATCTACTGTAAAACAATTGCCTGTTACGCAAGGATAGTTATGTTACAGGACAAAAAACTCTCCAACACAAAGCACAAATGCTGTTGTTCACACTTACTTGGGTTTAAACTGCTTCCACTTTGATGAGCGTACTGAATACTCCTGGGAGTAGTTCTACAGCTCAGTTTTTTTTGCCTGGTTTGTTGTTTTTTTGCCTTAAAAAAAAATAATCTTATTTGAATTTTTCACAGGGAGGCTCAGAAGCTTGGTCACTCCAGTGCTGGCCATCTCCAGCACTGTGTTCCCTGTTGCAATGATGATGGGTACCACAAGGAAAAATTCACTGGAAATTTTACATTAACAAACAGTATCCTGAGAGCCACCTGTGTAAATGCCAAATATACGGTGAAAGAGGAGGCCAAAACATGCCAATACAAGCCAATGCATGAAGAAAACAGAGGCTGACAAATAGCTCCTTAGTAAGGACAGAAATCACAAGACTCTGGTAAGATCAGGCTCACACAGCCTGACCCATAAACCACAGCCCTGACAACTGGAAAAACAGGAACAGTTCTCTAACATTCACTTCCATCAAGATGTCTCTTTTTGGACCCAGATATTGGTACTAACTTAATCTACTGGTGATACTGGAGTGCCAGGGTGGGAAGGCTTACACAAAACTGGACAGGGATTGGTACTGTGTTCTTCTGGAGTCTGAGAAGGTGGTTATCAAGGACTGGCGACATGACCTGCCACCACACGCACTGCATCCCCCCAGCAAAGTTCTCAGAAGTGCTTTACTCCTGCGAGGGCCTCCCTAAGTTTTGGGCAAATGAGTAATATCCCCATTTCAAAACCCCCCACCCAGTATATAGGAACACATACAGTACGTAAAAGCTGTATTAATTTTCTCAGTAAGGGGTAACCTGTCTCAGAAATATACTGCAGCTCTTTGAAAGAGTCACTCTGAAGTCTGAGAGAATATTATGCTCGTATGGTGGTGTTAAGCCAGCTGGAGAACTCAGCAGTGACTTCTGTTCAAAACATTCATAAATGACCTGGTAAACAGGTGAGCCATCAGGTGATGTGTTATTTAGGGTACTGAAAACAAGTTCCAACCATGAAGAGTAATAAAAAGACTTTGAAGCAGAATGACCAGATGATAGCAAGAAATATGAGATTTAACACAGAAGAACATGAAGTGATGCACAGAACAATCCTAACTGGAAACATAAAATGATGGACTCCAAGCTGAACATTCAGCTGATCTTGGGATTATGACTGCCAATTCAATTAAAATGTCACCTCAGCACTGCATAAAAAGACAAAAGAAAAAAATAAGTTGGGAATTATGAGGAAAGAGAAAACAAAATGAAGAGCCGGATTATGCCCTTTATTAAGCCATGTTCTGTCCACACCTACACGGTGCTATGAGTTTCAGTCTCCCCTCTACAAAAAATACATAAAACCACCCGAATAGTTTCAGAGAAGAAAAGAATTAACAAAGACATGGAATGGCTTTCAGGTAAGGAACAGCTTAGAGTAGTACTTCTCAGTCTGGAAAACAGAAAACAAACACAGGAGCAGGATGAGAACTGTAAGGTTATGAGCAATGGGGAGAATGTAAGCATTAACTAGTTGCGTCTCTTGCAACACAAGTGGAAGGGCTCAGCATTAAATCATGCTAATAGGAGCTAGGCTCAAAACCAAAAGGACTGTGTTCAATTTTCAGCCCCTCACTGCAAGAACGACATCAAGGTGCTGCAGCATGTCCAAAGAAGAGCAACAAAGCCGGTGAAGGGTCTAGAGAACAAGTCTTACGAGGACTGGCTGAGGGAGCTGGAGTTGCTTAGCCTAGAGAAAAGGAGGCTCAGGGGAGACCATATTGCTCTCTAAAAGCACCTCAAAGGAGGTTGTAGCAGGGTACGGGTTGGTCTCTTCTCCCAAGCAACAAACAAGGACAAGAGGACATGGTCTTAAGATGTGCCAGGAAAGGTTTAGGTGGGATATTAGGAAAAAAATTATTCACTGAAAGGGCTGTGAAGCACTGGAACAGGCTTCCCAGGGAAGTGGTTGATACAGATGTGGTGCTTAGGTACATGGTTTAGTGGTAGATTTGGCAGTGCTAGGTTAATGATTGGGCTTGATCTTAAAGGTCTTTTCCAGATTGAATGGCTCTATGATTCTAAGATCTTCACGCAAGAGGTAGTGGGGCTGTGCAATTCCCTGTTGCAGTATGTTCAAAGGGTGGAGTGGATGAGACTATGGAAGAAAAACTCATTCAGGATTACTGAATACATATCAAAGTCCTGGAGCCACAAATGGCTGAGGGCTGGAAAATGATTCTGACAAAATATTGTATATAATAGCCCTGTTTTTATAAAGTTTGCTATTATCTTCACTTGCAACTCACTGGGTTGAGAATTCAGCATGTGAATGTGTTCTTCTATTTGGGCACCATATTAATATTTAGACGCTATGGCAAGGTAATTTACACCAGTAAATTTTAATCATAAACATGTATCTATATAAACAAAAAAATAAAAGGATTGTCACAGTATGATTATTATATGATTAAAATAGATACTAATAATTTAACTGAGGTTTCCTTAAAAATGCAATGGAAGCGTAACCTGAATTAATTGGAGAAAAAAAGGCAAAACTTTAGAACAGTCTTCTTTTCTGTTCCCCTAGAGAAAGCTGTAAATTAACTAATTTTGTGATCAGTGAATTGAAAGGTATTATATCTTCAAAGATGTTATTGCCTTAGATTTGGTAAAAAGAATGAAATACTGAAATAAATAAAGCTCCTCCCTTGAATACCTCAACAGCTGTGAAACAATGACCTGACTTGTCTGACATGAACTCAGGCTGGGTGGAACACCTGAAAAAGCACCCGATCTGAAGGTGTAGGACCCTGCCCTCTTCTGCAAGTACAAGTGATATGCCAGGGATCATGATGATGTTTTAAAAAATGCACAGCTCTGCAAAATGTACTGTGCTAGCTTCCCCACCCCAGCTTAAAATACAATCCCTCTAACAATATCAACAGTTGCCTAACATTACATTTCACATACCATCGTGATTTGGGTGGCATGCACATGTTTGAAAGAGAATTTGAAACACTAACAGTTACCGTGATGAGGGAGAGAGATGTTTAAGGAGAGTGAAGGAAGTAAACTGAGAATCAAGGTTACAAAATGGCTCTATTCATTCCTTTGTAGGGATGAAACAGTACAAACAAAACAACCAAACCCAAAACACTGTTTACTTTGGGAAACAGTACGTCAAAGCTTCTCAAAGTAGGTGGAGTCAAATAAGGACGCACTTGGCCCAACGACTCCAACAGCCAGATCCTGTGCAACCCTACAGGCTGTTTGAAGCTGCTCCCCAATCTGGCAAGGCCACTTGCTCACTGCATAACGGTATCGCTCTGCACAGGTACAGCTGGCTCTCAGAGCAGGGGAGGGGAGGGCAAGCTGATTATACCCCCGAAAGACAGTGGTTATTTAGGGATACACTCGTACCGTAGCGAATGCCAACCTACAGGCAATGCCAGAGTTGTGATGAGAAGACCAGTTACAAGCATTGCTGCTGAAGCCTCTTACATGAATATGTTTTGTAATTAGCCAGTGCTGCTGCTTGATTCTAGTTACACAGTTTGCTTTCAAACCACCGCAGCGCTGTGGGTGATTGGAGATACAGCTAGCTCTGCTTAACATTTTTGGCAGGTGTGGGGAGAGGGAGGGAGACAAATACAAACCTTTCACTTGAGGCAACACTCTTCTCTTTTGTTTGTTCTTTGGGAGAGTTACAATGCAAACCTATTAATAAAAATGCCTTGAGTACCAACTCAGGACCTTGAAGTAAAAATATTAGAGAGTACAACTAAAAAGACTTATTTATTTGAAGTTTAAGTTAGTACCCTTCAATATTGAAACCCACAGTCTATGGGACACTTTCTGATAAGGCAAGCAGTACCAATAAAATGTCCACTATGAGCCATCCAAACTCAGGATAAAAACTCAAAGGAATCCTCTCCAAGCATGGGAGGTAAGTTCAGTAGCTACAGTCAAAGTCAATCCTTGGCTATTTCACTGGACGTTCAAACAAGACTTGTCACAATTACAGCACAGAGGAGACTCCAGACAGAAGAACTGGACGCTAGAAATTGAAGACTATGAACTCACTTCTCATTTGCCATTCAGACTATTTGCTACATTAAAATTGGATAACAAACAATCATCTGTCAGTTTCCCAGCCTTCCCTATCTTACTAACTTGCTACCAACTTGAACACTGTAAAAGGTTAGGGAACTGATATTGTCTTCTAAGAGACAGCAAAAGCTCCAACAGCAAGTCACCAGAAATTTCCTACCATGGAAGAATATAGACTGCATATTTAAGTACAAACAACCTCATACAAAATACCAATGTAAAAAAAAAAGGCATTATAAGTTTACAATAAAGACAACACCTGAAGGTTGATGATATTCTAGAGTTGCTTAAGTCAGAAGCAAGAGGATTCACCAGCCATGACACCTTACATTTGCAATTACCATGAAATCCAATGCTGAAAGGTTCAAGGAACACAAGCAGAAAGTAGTAAAGAAGAATAGGACTATTTCATTCTTTTCTGAGAAGCAGGCTTCCTAAAAAATTGTTTAGCCTGTTTGAGGCACCTGAGATACACAAGCAAAGACACACTTCTCAAACATAAAGGAAGTGATGAATGATTTGCATCGCCATTCTGACTGACCTGACAGAGTAGCTTTTTGTTAGCGATCGATGATTGCAATGGTTATTACTGAAGAGACTGAAGGTCATGGTTATGCACATCAAACTTTTCAAGTACTGCATACTAACATCTAGATTATTTCTTGTAACTAACTCATAACATCATATTAAAGTCTGCCAAACCAGTGACATGAAACTGGTAACAACTGGTTTAGAGCATCCATAAGATTCAAGAATGATACCTTAAATATTTTCAGAACATTAAAGGTAAAATTGTTTGCGGGAACATCTAATTTTCATCTTTCAACTTGATAATACATAAAAAAAGTGAAATGCACAGATTTAGTACCTACTTAGTGACTTCAAATTCAACGTATTAATTGTGGGGGAAAAAAAAAGGTCACCCAGGTCTTTACATGTCAAACTTGTTCTCCTTTGGTTTACGCAACACCTCTTCCAAATTTCCTTTTCTTTGGAGAGCTACTTTGGAAGGAGACCTATCTAAAGCAGTGGTCAATACTTGGAAAAGCTATCTTCCCTTCAAGGAACCATGCACTTATTCAGTGTCTAATTAGTGTCAACCTGAAGAACATTTATGCAGACGAACTTGGTCAGGACTAAAAATAACTAATTGTAGCTCATCTAGCCAAATGCTGGGCAAGGTTAGAATTTATGTCCAATACACGGTATGATTTTTCTAACTTTGCAAGAAGAAATAAAATGCAGAAAATGTGAAAGCAAGCCAAGTTTGGAGAATGGCTGACAGCAAACTATTATTTATCAAGAACAAAAGTCAGGGTAGATGTTTCAAGATCCCAAAGTTAAAAAATAAAATATTTTGTTTAAAATTCCATACTTTGCCTTCAAAATCTAGTACTGTGTCATCTGTCTATCAGGGAATCCTCAGAATTGATCAATTTTATTGACTGATCTCCAGTATCAGGAATTTTCATCTTTCCTTCCATGTAAATCTCTGTTAAAGAGGGTGATGAAAGACAGACAACTCCAACGGAAGGAGGAGAGGGGGAATAAAAGAGCAAAGGTTCTAGCTGGAAAAAAAAGAGCTCTGTATTAAAAAAAAAGTCTATTAATTAAAAGAATTAGGAAGAGACTTCTGGACAAGGTCTGGCAAAAGGAGAGAAGTATGCTGCTTGAACAAAGTGACAGAGAAGACATTCACAAAAGCATCTTCAGAATTACAACTATGAGAATTTGGAGTGTGAAAGGGTGGAAAACAGAGGAGGGGCAAGGAGGGAAAGAAAAGGTTGCTGGAGACACTGGAGAAATTATGAGAGGACCTGCTCATAAAATATAAATTATGATATTTTTCTTCATTTTTAACTCCCCTTTGAATTTTGTAAACAGACAAAATAACTTTGTATTGCTCTTTTTTTTTCTTTCATAAGTTACCACGATCTACTTAATGCAACAGATGTTTCTCCTCCAACAGGTAATTCTAGTAAGTACTATTCTTTAACAACTCTTTTGGATACCTTTATACCTTCAACATAAACCAGCATTTGAAATAGCTACAAGTTGTGACATTTCAAGAATCAGTCTGGGGGACTGGTATCCTAATAGAGGTCAAAGCCTCTTTAGCAGGTACAATATCAAGCTTTCCACACACTGGAATAATTCCAAAGGATCAAATTCATTTACAAAAGACGTTTGTCGTTTTTCTTTTCTGAGAATTTAGGTCTCAAGTTGCATAAGAAAATTTAGCAGTTGAACCTACAAAGGTCTACTTCAGCACTCAGAAGAGAACTGAAAACAAATTCATGCCATTTTTGTAGATATAAAAAGTGCAAATAAACAAAATCTTTGAACATCGTCATCTTAGTTTTTTCCCAAATTGCCTTTCCCAAATGCTCAGTATTTGCTCCCTATGAGCTCCTGGAATGTAACTTTGCCCTCTCAAATGGCAAATGGCTATTACTGTCATTTCAACACAACTACAAAGGCACAGAAAAGTGAATTTAGGTTACAGATTTTCCCATGTGTTCAATTTAATGGTACAACCCAAAATACAGATGCTACTACCATAAAGATGCTACTTAAGCTTTTTGCAAAGTTAGGACAAAGGGACAATTTGAGGTCATTTCCCCTAGCAACACACAACAAACTTGTAACTTTCCGTATGAACATCAATTTTAAGATTAAAGAAATGTATCAAAAAACCTTTATCAACTTCTCAGTTCTATTCTCTCAAAGGTGTGAGCACAGTAATTGGAAAATGTATGCTTCCTCAAACTAATTAATTCTTACTTCAAAAAAAAAGACAGTTAGGGAGACTGGAAATGCCATACAAGCAAAAATGATACTGTTTAAAAAGAACTCCCCCAAACTCAGCATAGTGGAAGCCACCTCTGAATCATTACTGCCTATCAGGTTTCCAGATCCCTGTTCTCACCTCCTTTAGCATATTATCTTTCTGCTAAGCCTGAAAACGGGAAACAGATTCTCCTTTTGTCCTTTAGGATTCAAAAGTTATTCACCTATCTATCTGCTGGTCTAATAAAATCAAAATCTGTGTTGAGAAACTTACCACAAGACCAACTTTAAAATATTCCTTCAGAGGCTAGCAACAGTTTCTATGTTATTAATCCAATCAGACAGGTTTATGCCTGTCATCTTTGCCCAGATTTGAACTCCTGTTGCCCAAGAGAACAGAAATTGGTGATGCAGGAAGAAATGCTTAACTGTACAGTATTATTTACTTGTGGCTCAGCAATCAGTTAACCACATGTGAAGCTTTGCCAAGATGTCCTCCTACAACAAAGGAACTTCAAAAAATCTACAAAAAACAAACATAATCACCAGTAATTGACATGGTTTGGATGGAACACTATTTACCTACGATTGGTTCTTAAAATAGAATCAAGTATTTTTACAGGTTTTTAAAGATTGAATTAAATTAAAAGACTCTTCTGCTTGCCTTAATGTACAATTATAATCAGTTTGCCAATTGCAGTATCTATTTATCTTTATGTTACTGAGATATTCTAGCAGGGGTCAAGGCCTCGAAATATACCCAACTATAATGAATACATTTTTCATGGTGGAAAGAAATGTACTTCTGCATGTACTGAATATTTTATTTCATTCTCTTTAGAGCACACTGCTTGAATGACAACAGTGGAGATGCTAGAGGAACCTGTATCACATGTCACTGCACATAAATGCACATAGCCTCAAGATAGCCTACATAGCTAATACAGGGCATTGATTAAGGAGGATCAATAAGCAGGAAGACATCTTAGGTATAAAATTTGATCATGAAAGAAAGAGTCCACATTTCTAAGCCTAGCTATATTTATCTGTCACAGACTAAGATTATCAAAAGGAGTCTCTATTTGGTTCTAGTTTCTCAGTAATGCAATCTTTCTGAAATACATGAATATATTCACACATGAATACATTCATATGAATACATTCACATGACAGTATTTGGTAATAAGTGGTCTCAGAGAGGTACCAAAACAAAAAACATTAACATTTGTGAAAAAAATTATACAGATATTCAGATGAAAAGACAATTAAGGACTGCAAACCATTTGTATCAGTGCAACAGCACTAAGAAAATGGTGTATATTGTATTACTTGAATCATTTCAAGTTGAGCTTGGACAAAACATGTAAAGATCTAACAAAAAATCCCTGGCGGTACAGTTGTAACTGAGACATTTGAGGGATGTCTTGTCAAAAATAAGAAAAAATATTTACAGTTTAAACACTCACTAGCCACAGCTGCTGATTTGACCACTTTAAACATGCAAGTTCTCCCTTACTCCCGAAAGAACAGCAACAGGTTACTGTTGTAGGAGACTTTCCCACAAGTCTTCTCAAGTTCATTCTGTTGATCAAGAAAATCATTTCATGGCACCCACTATTAAATGACCATGCACATTCAGTACAAACATAACTTGTCCAAGGTAGCTGAAGAAGAATATAAATAAATATGTATCAAAATGAAAAAAACTCACAAACCAACCAACCCCCAGAGCATCTCCTTTAATGGGCCACTTGCATAAAACACACTGTTCCTACAAGGCCTTAGAACAGCGTGCCTATAAATTCTGAACACCCCTACATTCTTTACTTTAAAGGGAGTCAGCTGGAGGACCTTGTTAGATATTAATTAACAAAAAACAGGGCGTTGCCTTGGTGAAAAGTAAACAACATTCCAGTTGCACACAGTCTGATGTAACATGGGTGGTTGCATCTAGACGCTACCATTAAACTATTAAATAAAATATGCTGAACAGGTTGGGAGATGAACAAAAATAGCACGATAGACTTTCAAAGCATTAGTATAACGAACAAACCAAAGGTAATTCTACCTTTTTTTCTACCATTTTAAGTCTGCTCTGTTGCACATAGAAAATATTCAGCAATGCGAGTTACACTGCCACAATCATTCACTGCTCCTGACTAGTGGTCGTATTTTTTTAATTTTTATTTTTACTATAGTATATGAAATTTTAGAAAGGAAAATACAAATTAGTAGTAGTGTACTGAGAAGAGATTATAAGCTTTTAGTATACAGTGTTAAAAAAAAAGACGAAGTAAAACAAGATTTCCCTGTACTGCATGCCTCGCTGTGGCAAGGCATAACAATACCCACAATATTGACCCAAATTATTTGATTTTTGGCTCTATAGTGCCCTACATTGCTCTAAATTACATCAAACAGCAACTGGTCTCAGAGGACCATGCATTGGTGACACCTGCCAGAATGCAGCAAAATCCTCATGCCACCACTTTTCATTGTGTCAGCAGTGAGATGGGAACTTAATTTAACTTTATACCAGCTCATCACGACCTCCAGCCAGAGTAAATCCTGGTCAGCAAGATAACCTTAAACACAACCCTTCCATGTGGCTGGAGAAGCAAGACGAGACTAACTTGAGAAGCTAAAATTTATGGGAAAAGCAAGTGATGTTAAAAGAGCTTCAGCTACTGATCTGGAGTAAGAATGGATGAACGGTAGCTCACGGGTGAAGGGAAGAAAGGTCATCGCATGACAACATCGCGGTAAATGGCAGTGTTATGACATCATGTGGCACTGTGACGACAGACCCAGCCAGCTTCAATCCAGAGGGACCTGTACAGTGCTAAGGACTGGGCCTGCTGAAGCCTTGGGATGCTGACACCGGGTTTCCAGAGGAACATCTCCCCTGCTGAGGGCAGGTACAGCAGAGACGGCTCCTCAGCGAGGCTGTGGGATCTCCTCTGTGGGAAGCGCCCAGGCCTTGGCTAGACAAAGGCCTGGCTATTCAAAACCTGACCTAGTGCTGGCAACAGTCCCATGCCAAGCAGGAAGCTGGGCTCGATGATTCAGAGTCCATTTTAAAGAAAAATAACGTTCAAAAAAAAAAAAGTAAAATAAACATTTTAAAGTGTTGTAAAATAAAGTTACTGCTTTCAAACAAACAGAGAACAAAGGCATTGCAGTCTGAGACAACGCAATGTTACTGTTGCGACCGTGCTCTGATTCTGCGTATCAGGCCATTAAAAGGGCTGTTCGGTTCTCATTGATCAACGAGTGCCTAAACTTTAGATAAGGCTTCCTTTGTCCTGAGGTACCTTCATCACTCAACTCTCCTCGCAGTTTCTCTGTCAACAGCAGGAAAAACTGCTACCTGACGTGCAAAACTACAGAGGCTTACGTCTTAAAAATAATTAAAAAAAAAACATTTTCAGAGATCTGAGTAGAGTTAAAAACAAACAGCCAGAACAGAAAACAGAACAGGGAGACAGAACTTGAAAAAGAAAAAAAACAGCAGCAAGAGAAACTTCAATAGCAGGTATGTGAACGAAAACAGAGCATGAACTGAAAACAAAAGGATTGGAGGTGGTAGGAATCAAGTTAAAATCTTCATTACAACTCGAGGAGTACAGACAATCTTTGAGCAGTGGAACAAATTAACAGGATCGCTATGTAATTACATGTACATGCCATCTAACCACTACGGAGCACAAGAAAAACAAAAAATATCTGGGAAGCCAACCAAAAACACGGCCTAAAGGAATTACCTCCACAAAATATCACAGCGAGCGCTACTTTCTCTAGAAAGGATGAAGAGCAGTGGGTTGCTACCGAGGTTAGCAACCTTCCAAGACAGACAAATGTTGCGCAGCTGTTTGGGTTATTATCAAATGCAAAAACAAAGCAAGGGAAGGAAAGAGAAGCAGCAGCCCCACTAAAAAGCCGAATTGCTTTGCACGCAGTACTTAACATATGGAATAAACAGTACTGAGGCAACACAAGGGAACAATTAGTATAAACGGTTTTGTAAATATCTTGGACAAATCCCAGAAGAGAATAATACCGAGGAAGACACTGACTAATTCAGAGAAGGGAAGGGGCCTAGATGGCTTTTCTGGCCTCCTTATGTCCTTATGTGCCCTGTATTTATATTTATATGCTTGCATTACCCAGCATATAGGCTATTTAAGGTCAGAAAAGCATTGCAGTAGCACAGCTGCCTCCAGCAAGCAAAGCTTGACATCACTAAACCACACAGAAGAGCACAGCCCTTTTATTGGCTTCAACAGCAAATATCTGCAAGCAGAATTGTTTCGCTCTATTTGTACAGGTTTTTCCACAGTAGTACGGTGTATCCAACTTTGGTACTAACAGAGTCTTGTTCACTTAAATTGTTAAACGGTTTAAGTTTCCCCCTCATGTACTATCAGTGGCCCCTGACCAGAAACCAGCTCCAAGAACTTAGCTTTAATATCCAACAAAAAAGAGAAACTACATTTTCATATACTCAAGTTTCAATTCCTGCCAAAATTTAATTTGGCTTTCTCTGTAGGAAGTTTGACACATACTGCATACACATATCAAATACCACACATGAGATCTGCGACACAAATCCTATGATATTCTTTGTTGACACACACGTATGTTCTCCAAGCTATACATAAAATATTCCAGACTTTTTCCATTAACACACTGGCTACACAAATTGCCGAAGTAATGAAAGGCTGGAGTGGTTTAAAAACCCACTGAAATGGAAGGGTTTCAAAACACTGTTACTCCACAACATGGTTGATGACTGCCTTTAAAGAAATGACTGCACCGACCTCCCAACAACACCACCACCACATACACAAACAAACAAACATACAAGTAAGGTGTGCCTTGCAGCCTACACCAGAGGTTTGACTCTCACCATCCAGATCAAAGGCCTGGTGGAGTACCCAAGTTCCTCCCCCTCCAAAGGCTCGGAGCTTCTTGCAGAGGAAATCAGGGTGGGATGTGGCATGTCGAACATCCAGGTCTTGCCCTGACACCAGCTTTTATTTGACCAGGGTGCAGAGGTGGGCCCCACAGTTTAGCTGTAGCATGTGACAACTCAGAGATAGCCAGAGAAATCACTGATATACAATGAAACCCAGCAGGGAGCAGCTATACTTTTTTTTGGTACAGAAGAGGACTACGTGTACAAGAACATAGTATTTTTCTCCTCAATTGATAACACTTCTCTACACGTACAAGGAGTATACAACTCCTCGGATGTAAGGTGGCCCACAGGCCACCTCTAACTACCTCTCTGTGTTTCTTCCAAGTTGCAGATGAATTAGGTCCAGCTGGTCCCCAAGAAGTGCTGGCTGTAGAGAAAGGAAAGATAAAATGTACAGGACTCATCGCATGAAGCCCTGCTCTGCGCCAGTTATGCTTTTAGTTGTCTCTGCCTTCTACAAAAATCAGTTTACATGTTTTTTAGAAAGTGAACCTACTAAATACAGAAACTCCACTCCATTTAAAGGATGACTATTCTGAGTTGCCTGAAATCTGAACTCTTATTTAAAGAAAGCTGAAGTTTAGGCTGATGCCTGTGTTGGGTTTCTCACTCAACAAATTCTTGTTATTTGATAGGGGGATTCCCCAAAGCAAAGCTCCTAGGAAAAATGTTCTCAATATTTCTGAAGGGGGATCTGTTATATATAGGAAAAGATTATTCAACACCAAGTTTCACAGGTGGGAACATGCTTTTTATACATACTTTCCATGCAGTTCCAATGTACAAGTGCAGAAAGCAATCAGAGGGCTTCCGTTAATACTCACGTGAGCAGAGTAGCTCCTGTAGTAACAGGAGGAGCAGTAGGATATACTGCGGCTATCTAACATGCCTTAAATGTAATCAGCAATAGAATGAATCATATTCTTGACAACAACCTGGGAAAAGGAAACCCCCAGAAACCCAGTAGTCATGTTGTAAAAATCAACCACAATTTATTTTGCGGAAATGGCATCTTCCTATGACAGATAATTAAGAAGATATTAAAACTCATTTAAAGCAGACCTTAAGCTCAAAATGCCATGGATTATTGGCAGACGATAGGGATGTGGAAAGCAATGAAAACAGAGGTGGTACTTAGTCCTGCTCTGGGGTGGAGAAGTTTACAGAAAAATAGCTGGATGAGGATGGTCGGATTCTGGCGTCAGGCTGGAGCAGGATCTAAGAGAATGAGCAGGGAAAGGAGGAAGCATGACATGTGAGATGCTAGTTGCATGGAAAAATGGTGTCTGAGGGAAGAGAAAAGAACAGGGAAGATGAAGATTGTGAAAACGGCTTCTCAGAGGTTCATAAATGCTCTCCTTCCTAGCCATACTTGCTGGAATATGCATTTTCAACCAAGCCAAGCTTATCGGATAGGATTAGACAGACCAAACAGAGTCCAGTGCAGGAAGCTGTGGACTATGAAACAAGAGACTTGGATTCTGCTACTGCCTCCTCTATTGATTTTCTGGGTGACAGCAATTTACATTACCTATCTCACTTTTGCTCTTAAAAGTACAACGGTAATGACCTCTGTTGTAGTGTATGATACGCATTACTAACTAGACACTCTAGCTAACTGAAGACATGTTAGCTAGTATCCCCAGGTAACTCTCACATTGTACTCCCATACTGCCAACAGCCACAGCCCAAAACCACTCCAAAGACACTCGGCACTGAAACGAGGCCTTGTGGTAATCTTGAAGGATATATTTCGTATTTTTTTTTTATCACAGGACAAGGAGGACCTGAGGCTGAGATCCCTTCACCACTGGTGTCCCTCCTTTCCCAGTTTCCTCCCTCTCTGTGCTCCTTGATCCACACTTCCCGTGCCACCAAGTTACCGACTGAAATGGCAGCAGCTGGAATGTGATCTCCAGTGGCTCCTGCCAGCTCTCCGCAGTTTGGGGAAAGAAAAAGACACAGCAACAATCAAAACTGATGTGCTTTACATATCTTAATTCTATGCTTCACGTGTTTTAGAAGTTTATGTCTGAAAACCCTTAACTCTTCAGTTCCAAGTGTTCATAAGTTTGTCCTTACTGAACATTAGCATCTGGAAGGAAGCACTAAAAGTAGCTAACTTTTTGTTAACTGTTTCAAATAATAGAATAGGAAGAGTCTGAAGATAGAACACTATAAATGTGCAGATTGCAATTATAGTGAAGTTCTCTGAAAACAAATGACTTAGTCACCATATTCAGAAAGCAAGCCACATATCCCAAATATGCAAAAATCCGCTTCAGTAAAGAGTATTCTGTTACGAGATAATGTCACATTCTGTAGCAGTGGGTTTTGATTTACATCAAGAACTGGGAAAAATACACACATGGCAACAATAGCAGGTTCAAAAAATACTTGAGGAAACTTGAGTCCAGGAAACTGTAGAGTAAATGTACCTTTCTGTACTCAATAGCATTTGCTGCCAAGAAAAATTGTAATTAACTTATTGTAGCCCCTGTTTCTCAGGTTTGGTAATTAATATGCAGCTCGAACTGATACAGTTGAAAAGCAAAAGCTCAACTTTGATCTTCAAGAAAAATCCTCCATGACCTGCTCATGTGATGACATTTAAGGATAAATTGGCAAGAGTCTCTGACGTGTCAGATAATTTTAAAATCTGATGCAGTCAGTAGCTTCATCTTCTAAAAGGAGAGTTATTTCATTCCAAAGAGACAGTTTGTGGAATTAAGCACACTTAACAGAGAAACTTCACTGCTTCATTGTTATTTCCCTGCAACTCCTTATTTCATTTTTTTTTTTTCATTTTTTAAGGAAGTATTTTACAATCATACACTATAACTTAGTTCTAAAGAAACTCAAAGTTAAGTTTCCATACATACAAATTTCACAATTCTGGTAGGAGCTGGTTTTTTCATTGCTTTATAAAGAAACACCTAGTAAAGTACTTTTTAGTGCAACATTTAACCCCAGTTAACAGACCCTCCTGTTTGCTCCGTTACTGCCATATTCACAAGCCATAGGGTAAAAAGAAATGGCACTTCTTTCAAATTTCTCTGGTCAGCCTAACTAATTTTATAAAAATAATTTCAGGGAATTCACACTGTCCCCAGAATTGGCCTGCACAGTTCTTTAGAACAAAAGGCCTTACATAAAATAACAAACAAAATGTTCCTATTAATTTGTAGGTAAGAAAAAAAACATCTTGCCACCTGTTTCAGACATTTTAGTACTACCATGGATACATTCTGCTCAGCAGGCTTCTTTTCTCCTATAAAAACATTTCAGGAAACAATGAAATCTGCTATGCATGTTCTAATAGGCTGGGGAAATATCTAAGAAAGACACTTAAGGAAAGACACCAAGGATGTGAGAATGGCAATGAAATACCCCCCAAATCAGAAGATCAACTTAGGCAATAGAAAAGCTAAAAGCATTTGCTTTCTCAAGAGAAAAATAAGTGCCTTCGTAAAACTAAAATGAATTTCAGTATCAAAGTAAAGGCCACACAATCTAAGCAACACCTAGAAAATAATTTACAAAAATATTCCAATCGGAAATACAGGGTAAGATTTCAAACCTCCAAAATACTGGCCTAGCTAGTAACTGAGACAACAGTAATTTTTAATGTCATCGCTGAAATTAGTTTTGACTAATTAAAAGTGCTTCTGACAATCTCATTGTACAAAGATACAAGTCTAAAGACACGGGCAACAGTAAAGAACCAGGAACACCTTTATGAATAACACTGTGTGATGCCCAAAAGAAAAATTACTTTGTTCTTTTTCCTCCCCTTCATTATCACTCTTTGTGGGAGATAAAAACACCTAGAAGCAGCGATCCCACAGCAAAAATGCTGAGGAGGATATTTTAGAAGAATACAGTTTTATAACAGTACTTAGAAATGCCTGTCTTAACAGGGATTATTACAATGAAATATGTTATAACGTATGACAATATAACACGAAACAGAACTGTAGGTTTAATTAGAGTATCCTGAAAGAAACTGTATGTATACTGGTGAAAAAAAGTGCAACACCTTAGTGGAAAGATTTTGTATCCAAAGAAAACAAGCGTGTTCACTGAAATTTCTGCAGAACATTCCACCCTAGTCAGAAGAATGTAGAAAAAGGGAGATGGGAGGGTTGTCTTAAAAACATGGTTCTGTTTTCTTTTAAAATTTCTTAATTTTTTATACGTATTTTTCTGCTTTACAATTGATTTCTTTAAGAGGTAATTAATATACCATGGAAAAACACACACATACCCACCTCTCAGGTTACAGAGCCTTATGCATAAAGGTTGACATTCCAAGAGAAACCTAACTAAACCCCTAGAATGACACAAACCGGTTAAAGTCTGCATAATCTGAGCCTCATCAGGGGACCTGCAATTCTGCTGTTATCATACAAACAAACTAAATGAGATGGAATTAAAATACAGGAGGCCCTTGGCACTGTGTTTTGGAAGATGTACTTCGCAAGGACTTCCAGCACACGCAGCTCAATGCTCTACCATATACCTTTAAACACTGAGTTCAAACTACAATAGTGACAGTGATCAGCAACGACTATCACACGTCAGTGTATAATGTGGCCTGTCAGAAAATTGTAATTGAAAAAAAGCTGTCTCATACTGCTGAAAAAAATAATAAAAAAAAGCCAACCTATAACTTCAAACACATCAATGAAATATTTCTTTGAATCTTCTTCACAGCACAAAACTAAATCCTCTTCCTAACACTCATCTCCAAGTCTTGCTCTGTGAATACTGAGCACTGGGTTGTTGTACAGCATATAACAGACCCCAAACCGCCCAGTATCTCTTATTCAAAGAAACTGGGTACTTCATTACCTAGCAACAAAATCAATCCACAGAACTGCCTCAAGTATTTCATACCTCAATGATTAGGTCTAATTGCTCGCTCTCTAACTGAAAGAAAACCATCTTAAAAATCTCACTATCTGAAACATTTAAGAACAGCATTAACATATCCAGTATTAAAGTGCCATTTAGATGATGGAAACAAAATCTTAATTCTTCTACAGTTATTTTCACTAATTGTTCTTTGTCAGCTTCGTGAAGAAAAAAAAAAAGGAACAGCTGGTACAGCTGAACACCTGGGACAGAAGTACAACTCAATCTGTTTTGACTGTCAATCCCAGTCTACCCTGATCTCTTCTAAAATGTCAACGGGCCATCAAGGGGAAGCTGCAGCAAAACAGAAGGATTTTTAGGACACAGGAAGAGTTGCAAAGCAGAGCTAGGCTGGAAATCAAGTTGCTGTACTGGCTACAGTTAAAGAAGATTTGGATGATGGCCAAGTAGCCCACAGGAGATCTTACTGTCTCGCTGGTCAGCCCGTTACATGGAGAGGCACGACAAAACTAGGCTTAATGGAAGATGAAGCCCTGCAAAGCCAACAGTCATTCTGGCCTCCTCTGTCTGCAAAGATGCTCTGGGATTTGAAGAAGTCATGGACTGACTGCCTTGGCTGTCTGCTACCAATTCTATAGAAATCATGAACTTGGATGAGCAAACATTTTAACATGCCAAACAGAAGATCTCGCTTCTGTCTTCTACAGACAGATAAAAACGATGCGACCGATCATTTAGAGACTGTGAGCTCCTACATGTTTTAAAACAGTAGGCTTCAACCAGCGCCGTGCACTCACCCACCAGTAAGGCACACCGGCGTGAGAGGAGAAGCCCTTCACAGTAGCCCTGCATCTCCAACGCAGCGAGGCAGCCCTGGGCAGCACCGTAAGCGGAGCACACCGCATGCCCTTCCTCCTCCATCCCCAGCAGAAAGGATAGCTAAGAGCTGGGAAACACTTTAAAGCAAATGCACATGGCTTAATTTTCTCTTCATTTTTTTTTTCATCAGGGAAAAACAGGCAGAAACATTCAAAGTCGAAGAGTTCAGACTAGGTTCTTGTTATTTTTCCCTGTCCATACGAGAAGGTTAAGCGCAGTCACCGAACTTTGAATTCCAGCCTCAGTCACGAAGAAGCCTCTGGCACGGCTCCCAGACTAGTAAAAAATGACCATTTCAGCCCCTAAAGCATGGAGCCTGATCCATTAAAGCAAAACAAGTTCTCCTGACAGCTGGTTTTCTTAGCATATTCACGTCCGTGTATTTATCAGAGAAAAGCCCTCCAGGACAACAGTGTTTATTACGGGATTATTTCTGTGAATCCAGGGAACACAGAATTCACTGAGCAACACTGCTTCTACCCTGATCTCTTTTTTCTTAAAATGTGAACCAAGACGAACCCATTTTTATTTTAGTTTTTTAAACACGGACTAATCATGAAGAAAAAAGACATCACACATAAGGAAAAAAGACAAAAAAAAACACAATAAATTTGATTTTTATCAAATAAGAACCCCTGCAATCCCCTTTAATGTGTAGCACACTGACAAACATTTTAAGCATTAATATAGAAATTAGCTGTTTGATCTCTCAATGATTCCTTTGATTTAGAGTCTGGTGACTTTTAGCAAATGGAAAACAAAGATATGACAGATTTTTTTTTAAATCATAAATTTCCTTCCCATATGAGTCTCTAGTATGCTTTCACAGAGAAAGATGATTTTGAACAAGCCAGATGCCTTCCGCTGAGAGGTTTAGAGACTTTATGACAAACGTATAGAAGTATGGCAGAGACATAACGTGCAAATAGCCCAGCAGTTCCTCATGGCGCAGAGGAAGCCTCGGCATACTCCTGTGCCTACCTAGCAGGAGGAAGAAGTCAAGAGGAGGCATGTGAGGGGCCTCTGGTACTGACACCGCTCAGCTCCGACCCTCTTCCCAAAGCACAGCAGCCGAGAGCTGGGGATGAACAGCATCCTATGAGCGCTTCTGCTCCCTGAGGAGGGAGGAGGAGGAGGACTGGCTGGGGACACACACTCGGGGATGCTGACAAGCACCGTCCTTCAAGTTGGGTGGCCCATCTGTGGGGTTTCCCAGCTCACCATTTCCTCCAGAAGTGTGCAGAAACTTGTTTTTATGATAGTACAGTTGTGCTGGGAGGTTTTAACAAAACATTTTCATAAATACCCCTCGTTTCATTTTAACTTAATCTGATTTATTAAATTAAAAGCAACTGTTACTGGCACTGTATCTGTTTGCTGATGCAGTGCAAAAAAGAGTAAGAAGAATTCTTAAAGAAAATTATAAAATGAAAGATTCTGTAAATGATTCCAAATTAAGGGAACAATAACAAGAAATTGCTGTTAATGCGTTTTAAACAATTGGTAATTAAAAGAATGGTTTTGAATTTAAAAGTTTTAATGAAAGAATTAAACTGTGCATAGTTATGATCAGCTATTGTTGAGATTTTTATAAACCAACATGCTTCCCATCCCTGAGAGCTGGTTTTGAGGTGGTTCTTTTGTTTGTTTTTAACTGTAAGATCTGGACTTTATTCTCTTACAGACACACACTGCATCACGGAATTCAACTGAACACTGATATTGACCCAAAAATGCAACAATACTTTTTCACTGCATTGCTACCTCCTACTAATAGATGACCTTTTCCAAGCCTAGCATCTTAGGTCCAAACCATAAAAAATGGGCATTTCCCTGATTTAGCAAATCTCTTTGAGAGTCTATGACAAAGAACAGTCAGTCTTACCAGTATTTTATTTACCATCCACCTAAAAATAGATCGAATGTACTTCACAATAGCACTTCAAAGCAGAACTACTATATTCACATTGCTAGGACTCAAATTCGCTGACAAGATCTGTGGGTAAGTATCATTTTTAGAAAATGCTATGTGGGAACACATGTTTATATGGCAGAACACAAAAGCAATGAAAGCTCTTGGGAAAGCTGGAGATAACTCACACTACACAAACAGACCCTTTACTCTTATTTCACTCCAAAGCCGAAGCATTTCTATCTGAAAATGATTTTTTCATACATCAGGACAAAGCCATTCCTGATTGCTTGTTCTTCATAAGGTGAAGAGAGTCATTATTAACAAAATAATTGTGGGAATTTTATTTTTTCCTGCCTTATTGAATACTTGGGAATGCTATGTAGACAACTGTCAACTACTACTTACTCCACCTCAAATTCTGCTGCATAAAAAAATACACTAGTAATTTGCTTACATGGTGCTTGTAGATGCAATTATTGTTAGCAGCAGGAAAGAACTTTTATAAGCAGAACACAATTCAAATGTAACATGTCATGGCCTCAAGTCATTAAAACTAATCCTCAGGGCTTGTTGAGGCTTTTTGTACTTTTGGCAAAAAGTATAAAGAAGTACGCATTGTTGCTTCAGTTCCCAAACACTGGAAAGTTAAATATCTAGACTGTCAGCCTCTGCTAAACAGAACAGAGATTGGTTTTGGGAAAGAACAAAAGACAAATACATCTTTGTTATTATAGCTCAATCAAGCAAACACTGAAAACATACCTATACATTTTCTCATGGCACAAAATGTAGCCAGAAGAGTAAAGGAAGGTGCAGCAGCTCACAATCAAGCAAACCAACTTGCACTGAAAACAAGAGACATTATGCCATCAAACAACAAAAACTTACATTAACACTGCGTTAGGTTACTCCAAAAAGTAACGCAGTGAACCTAAACCATAACCAATCTCTCTCCCTCTCAACTCTTGGGTGCTATGGGTATCTAGATACCATGATGAATACTTTACAAATACACAAGGACAGACTGAGGTAGAGCTATGCTTTCTAAGTGAAGTATCTCAAGGTTGATAGAGATAACATGAAGAGGTATGTCATGGAACTTGGTTTTATTGGTATGATTTTAAAATGACTACATAAGCTATAAAAGACAAAGCAATAACTATGTCATCAGACATGTCAGGTATGTACTAACACCATCCAAATACCCTTATGTTTTATTGCTGTACATCATGTTTAAAATCAAGTATTTTTTATGGCACTGAAAGAAAATGCAATATTTTTAGGAAAGCAAAGTGTGCCTTTTGTATTGCTACTCTGCTTTGCTACTCAAGAGGTTAACATCTTTCTACAGACACCTGAAAAATGGGAAAATCAGCAGTGCATTCATTAGCACATGGGTCATCTACATATACCTGGGTGGCCTGCAATACACTTAAGAGTCAACATGTTACTAGAGCTAAAAATACAATGGAAACTAATGACAGCCCATTTGCTTTTAACAGTAGCTGAGCAGAAGAATCCTTGGGAACAGGGACAGATAATTACAGGTTTGACTAGAATTATGCCCTCGACTAATGTTGATAAAAGTGAACTGATAAACTATGAAAAACTAAAAGCTGCTAAATACATTATTCATATGTGTGTACGTTTGCATGTGCGTGTGCAACCTGCATTTTCTTAAATAAAAAAACAGGGAAGTCTTCTGTTTTTATCTTAGTCAAATCTTGATCTTTATTTTTTTAAACTGCATCCACCAGCTTATCCAGACCAATACCTTGTTGAGTAAAATGTCAAGATACCATGTCCCTTCACACACACCAAGTTTATCACTAAGTTGTACTAAACTGTGGCAGTCAGCATTTCCCATCTGTTCCCTACCCAGAAGTGTTACGACCAGTTCAAAGCAAAGTCATTGCGGTACGGACCAGAAAAACAAAGCATCACTGAAACAGTGTTAGATTAGCTTGGCTACTGAACAGTTGAAAAGCCTAATGTTGTTACTTTTTTTGAAGCAGACACTATGAGACTAAAATACTAAAGACAAAGAAGGAGCATTAAGACATTCTTACTTTCAGAAACAAGAGAAAAGCAGTTTAATGAAAACAGACTGATTTCTGATCCTCGCCCTTCCATTTCAGGAGTTCCTCAGCATCGTGTTTGCCAACTGCATTGTCCAACAAGCTTAAAATTAAGTATTTAGATATTTTCCTGGAAAAAATAAGTTAGTAAAGCTGCAAATTCCTAAAACACAGTTAATAAAGCCCTTCAGCTTCTACAACTCTATATTTAGAAGTGCTATATATATACAGAGAACTTACCTATACATATATGTATACACCACTGCCAAAAGAAAAAATAAGCAAATATTGCCCCACAATAAAAAAAAAAAAGGTATCAGTGTGCCGTAATGTAGGACACACTCAAAAATATACTGTTGCAGGAAAACACAGCATACTTTTCACGGATTAATATGGTACTACATGTGGCCAATGATGACGTTTCTTCATCCATATGTGATCCAGCCACAGATACAGAACTAACAGAAAGAAGATCTGTCATTCTTCCACCACACACACGCTTGCAGTAATCATTATGACTTTAAGCAATTTAAAGCAATATGACCTTATCACCTAGCCAACATTTTTTACATAAATCAAGAAAAACATGAAGAGTTCAAAGATGAAGTTGAAAGAACACTTCAGAACAAACTGTCTCACTTACTGTTCAATACGCGGGGAGAGATACAGCTTAGGAAAAACCTGAGTAGCTTCTGCATCCTCAAAACTAACAGAGAGAAGCGCAACATCTTCTCCAGGATCTTCATTCACATCCTATACATTAAAAATAATAAAGCGACAAATAAAAAACTAAGTACTTATAAACTTGCAGACAAAAACTAATAAAGTCAAATACCAATTTAAGAGATGCTTAAGTGAGGAATCTAAACAGTGACCGCCAAAAAATAGGCTGAAAATTAATATTCTTCATGTATTAGTACTTTAAAGACATTCTGTAGTGCTTAATTTCAAGCATCAAAATACAATTACTGTCAGCAAGTGTATACTAATGTAGCTCCTCTTTGGCTGAAATACATATTTCAGTAAAGATGCAGACTTCATTTTTAACAATTCTCAGTTAAACGCTAACATCAGACATAAATGCCAAGGATTTTTTTTTTAATGTTATAGTAGCATCGAATTACAACCACAGATTTTGTATTTGTTATTTTTCAAAGTATATGGTACAAAATTTTTGCTGTACTCAACTCCTATTTCTGTTGTAGACAAAGAAGTTTTTTGAAATTTATATCTAAAAGTCATCGCCCCTGAGTTTCCCACAAATTAGATCCCTGCATTACTTTCAGAAGGCTACGCACACTGTAAAAACTACTGTAAGAAGTAGTCTTGTTAAGACCTGACACTTCTCTGAGTCACAGACAGTACAAACAAGTGAATTTCTGCTCAACACAACTGCATTTGAGCTCCTGACCTCTGGTTAGGGCCATGAGTTGGCAGTACCATCGCCTTCACTTACAACAGGTAATAAATACTGTGCCACTTGCTGCTCAGAAACAAAAGTCCTTTAACATGTTTGTGCATATGTACACAGCGACTTGCCAAGATGCATTTGTTTTTATCCGTTCTGGAAAACTATGAGAGGAAACAGATAAACCAGCAGATCTGCACTCGGAGCAGGATCACAGTGGCTCAGTGTGCCCTGGTATGGTCTGTCACACACACAGCTGGGAGGAAGGAACATGCAAACCACTTAAACATTGTTCGGAGATCCTGCCCTATCTGGGGGAAAAAAGCGACTGCTGAGTGGTTTCAGGAAGACGATCTCGTGCCATTTGAAGCTTTGGCAGGACTGAAACTGTTAACGTCCAGAGAGACTAGCTGCGTATTAGCTGTTACGTGCAGAACACAACATGCCAAGAAACTTAGTGATAAGCTGCAGGGAAGAATGGGTCTTAAAAAAGCCTAATTGTCTCGCATGAAAAATGAGACAGAGCTGACAGTGTTTTCTTAAATTCTGCCTTGGTGTGCTGCTCACTTCTGACAGCTGAAGGAAGAGTGTACTCCTATAAAATGGTCACAGGCACACTTAGGCTGGGAAGGAAAACACGCTTTTAAACTGGAGTTGCAGGGTAACGCTTCACGTAAGTAGTGAGGACGAGAATTAACTGCATTCCTCTTGGGGTATGGTCAGGTTATGGATGGGATTACGTGACACGATGCCTGCACCAGCAACGGACAGGACCTCACGGCCTACAGCGCTCCTTTCGGTGTTGTGCTTCCAGCAGCCTACAACAGAAGAACCCTCACAGATGAGAAAGCTTTTTTCAGAAAGTGAATCAACCACCACCCAAACAGTGCAACTCCTCCCTAGTCTTTTCCCTGGTGTTTCGTGTATTTTCATCGTTAAAGAATTTTTTTCAATAAGGAACAGCTTTCACTCCTGAAGCTGGCTACGGCATTAACTGGCCTTTTTCTGATTAATTTGCTAATTGTCAATGAAATGAAAAGAACTATTAAGACACATTAAACAGCAATGCTAATGATTAAAAATTTTTTTACTATAAGGGGCATTCTTCCAGAGATGACAAATATGCATACTCCATTCACCTGCGTATGTATACAGCTCTGTCAAGACCACATTCTTTTGTTTCTATTTTTTTTCAAATACCTTGTTTTCATGTTTTTACAGAAGAGAACCTACGTGCTTTTCACAAGCTATATGGACAAACCCAAATGTACTTAATTTTGCGTTTAGTGTTAACGCCTAAGTTGATATGCACACCCAGTTTACCATCATGCATATGACCAGTTTCTAGAATACCACTCAGGTGCCTACTGATCAAAGAGAATCAAAATGAGGAAACAAAAAAAAATCAGGTGAACACCAGTACAGCATCCCTTACCCTATACGCTATTATTACACTGTATTCCTGCACTCACTAATGGCTACTTTAATATGGAGATTCATTCCAGAAAAATAAAAGATACATAAATAAACACAACATTTTTGCGTGTTAAGCTGCAACAAGCTGATGTGTGCATTAAGAGCACTAAGTTGAGATGTAGTATTTTTCATTTACAAAAGTAATACACAAAATAAAACTACTGTTGCCAGCACAGCACTGCACTACATTCATAGCTACTCATAGCCACTGTCTCATCCAAGTAAAGAAATTAGCATTCTTCTCTAAGTGCCACTTTTCAAGACGATGTATATTTTTGGCCCATAAACCTGAAAAGTTAAAATTGTAGCTTTAAAAAAAAAGGCAGCACAAAACCAATAAGCATTCCTATAGGTTTTAAAAAGATGCGATGCGGTAACACCATGAAGTTGCTCTACCTGGTTGCTGAGATGGCCACAGATTTACAATGAAGTCCCTTTGTATTTGCCGCAATAGAGATTATCACTTTAAGACTTTGTTCCTTTTATTTATGCAAGGATCTGCTTGGTAGAACTGCATTCAGCCTTAGTACGTCTGTTACAACTGCCATTTACAAAACTAAACTGAAAACACATGTCCCACAGATAAACTATGGAAAGCCTTTTAAATTAATAGGCCTTTTTGATGTTGTCTGTGCCAGTCACAGCTTAACTCCTTCAGCGATATCTCTTCTGGTCATCTCTACAAACCTGCTAATGCTAGGTGAGATGATGCATCTTTGTATCAGTGGGCAATGACATTGCCCCAGAACAGGGGCTGATACCCTTCCCTCACACCAAAGAGTCCAAAGGCAAAGGCTGTTTTCACACATCATCAAATTCCAGCCAGGCAGTGTCTTCCCCTTTCCCATCTCTGCATGCTGATTTCTCTCAAGGAACAGGCAACATTTCAATAGAGCAGCAAAGCAAGATTGCCCCTCTGTTTTATTTTTCAGTTAGCTTCAAAAGAAATAGTGACATTCAATTGCTTCTTCAAGACTAATCCCTTTTCAGGAAAAAAACTTTGAACTCAAATCACAGTACATTTTTAATACTAAAGTAGCTATTTTATTTTCATAAGTTGCATTTAACCCACAACAGTTACTGTTAAAGGATTTTTATCAAAACAACTAATTTTACATTTTTCAAGAAAAAATGATTTTGTAAAAATGAAGAATAGCAATGTCTTAAAAATTAGCATTCAACATAAGAACTACCATGTTAAGGTACCAGTTCCTACTCACACAACTTTTCCCACACAAGCCTTTACAGAAGGTATTATTAAATCGAACTTTCACAGAATGCGGCATACATCCTAGGCCACAGGAATTTTGAGGTTTAAAAATTGAATGTTGCTAAAAAATATATCTGAGATCATTAGCTAAGCATGTGATAATTGCACACCTATTAGATTTTCCACAACAGTCTCATGATTACCAGTAAAAAAAAATGTAGCCCACTACAATATAAAAGATCCAACATTGATTTTCATGGTGTCTTTCTGCCATCTTGCTATCCTGTTTTACTAGGTATTCCAAAATAATCTTTTCCTCATTTCAGAAGAGACCTATTCAAATCAAAGAGGAAAAAAACCTGACGCACCATTTAACATCAAAAATAAATATTTTCTATCTCAAGAACTGTGAGTGTTTTCCTATGTTTACACAATATTTGCACGGTGTGGGTTGATCTTTTTGACTAAAAGTTCCTGCAAAAGGAACTGCAAAATACATGTAGTAAAGCACTGCGGGTAAGGAATAAGATAATAATAACAATAAAAAAAGACTTTCAACTCATGTTTTGTTACTTTTTTTTTTTTTTTGGCTATTGCAGAGAACTGTTAGCAACAACTTACAACAATAAATAGTACTTTTAACAAAGACAAATGTAAAGAGAAAAGTCATGGTATTTCATTCTAATTTACCCTTTCTCTACTCAGCCAGTGAAGATGAAATGTTCATTAAACATGCATGTTGGCACTGCAGGACAAAAGGTCACGTGAAAATACAGATACAGAACAAATGAAAACAGAAGTTACAAGAACTTTAGATTTTTTTCTTCCAGAAACTTGAGGCAAAGACTTCAGGTATCACAAGACTTGAAAATAAAACTTTTAAATCCTATTTCTAATTGTGTCAGCACTGTCTAAAGAACCATTTGTTAGTTTTCTTTCATATCAAAATGAGTTTACATTCAAAAGCAGGCTTCTTTGTTTACAGCTGCTGTCTTTGCAAAATCCTTCATCTTTTCATAAAGTTCGCATGAGTCGTGTATGAAAATTATTATCAAAAACACCAAGTACAACATCTAAATGGCATTGTTTTCTCATATCCTACCTACTGTAATTGAAAACTGGGAATTTACTGGAACTGACAATTTATTATGAGTCAGATGGTTGATAGCCAGTCCAACCAAAACATCTGCTCCGCACAGTCACAACTGCTATAACCCATTTCCTCTTGTGCCTGGAGTCTAACCAACTTGTACATTAGAGTTCCTTTTCCTTAAAGATGCAGATTCTGGAAAATCAGTTATTACCTTTTTTTAGTTATCAGCAGAAAAAATCACCTTGCAACCTTTTATTAGAGCATTCTTTCAATAAGAGGTATTTTTATTTGTGGCACGGAAGTGTGCTTGCCTGCACCAAACTGCAACGCGAAGCGGCTGGAGGCTGCATCTGCAGCAGCTCTCTCAGGGGAAGGACAGCTTGCTCTTGATGGGCAAGGACAACTCACAACCTTGGGACTTGCTTTTCCATGCAAGTGGAAGACTTGAGAGCTATGGGGCATGAGACCGGGGGACAAGAGTATGCAGTGGGCTGGTGTATAAACCTAGGATTAGGAGCCTGGTGTAACCAGATCAACTATAAAGTATGAATGAGGAAAAAAAAAATGAGAATTTGGTAGAAAGAATGGGAAAGGATGGGCAGGAAGAGAGTATTGACTGGCTTTGGGAAGGACGAGCCATTTCTGGCCTGAGGGCTGTTGAGAAATGAGGAAAGAGAACAGGGCTTCTGGTAGGGCTGCTAAATTTGTACCTTGAGCACAAACGGCAATTGGTCTGAGGACAAAAGCAAGGTAAGGAAAAGTACACAAAGTGCCCAGCCCACCGCATGTTCCCTGAGGTAAAGAGGGGCCACACAGATGGCTGATGTTGCAGAAGCCTCCAGGAACAGATAAGCTAGCTAAAATCCAAACTGTATGGGTCAGGCCAGATCTGCTTCAGGAGGTTCCCAGCCCCAGCTGACGATTGCAACCTCTTCCTGGAGGTTTCTGACCTCTCAGCTCTGACAAACGCTGAATAATCATCTTTGTGGTATGATTCTAACCGAGGGGACGGAAACCTCCAGCCGATGGGGAGAGGATGGGATCGCTTAAAATAATATAAGCGAGGAATGCGCTCAATTTACAACTTGTGTGATGTGATGGAGCAGGAGGAAGGTGGAACAGAAAGGCTGAATGTGGATGAGAACGTGGAGGAGTGTGGAGCGGTTGATCCTAACATCTGCAGCCAGCTTATGACAAGGTGAAGTCTCAACTTACTTTGTGGTACCTCTCAACCCTACCATTTCAGTCAGATTCACAGAGTGTGCAATTTATATACCAGGATCCCTTCAGGAGAAAAAGGTCTCAAGAGGCGAAATACATGAGAATAGCAAGATATCACAAAGGTAATTTATCTTAGGCTGAAACTTAACCCGTGTGATTTTGCATGGCACATTGCCTATATTGGAACCATACTTACTAACAACTGAGAAGTGAACAACAGAATTTGTTTTTGAAATCAAAATACGAATTGCATCAGAGAAGAACACAATGTTATTTGCTTTATTAGTACCAATGGGCTACTTGCATCACACTGCTTTGCAAAGTTTGGCCTTTTCCCTCCAAATGACAGCATGTGATAAGATAAAAAAACAACTATCAAATAAACCACAAGCAACTTGTATCCTTAATGCCTCGTAACTTCATTAGCGAGCTTTGATACAAGTAGTTACATGTTCTCCAAACCCTTTTCTGTATTTATTGATTTTTAAAAAAATAACAAAACATGCTAGGGGAAAGTAGGCAAAGGAATGTGAAGTGGCAAATGAGACTTAAGAAATCTGCTTCACTCTAGGGAGAATATGTAATTATTCCAGGAAATTCTTTCTCCTGTCTTCCAGGAAATCCACCAGGTCTGATCAAGGAGTGCTGATTCTTTAAATAGGATCTTTAATGAAAACAAAGGCAGTCACCTTGCATGCACTGTCCACTGTATTGAAAAGTTCCAAAAACAGTCCCTCTCCCAAGGTAATAAAACAAAACATTTGCCTAACTCAGGCAAAGAACGTGTTTAAGCTAATTAAGGCTAATTCCTTCTTTAAAAGTTACATGAAAATCATAGTCCATTAACAACACTGCAGAATCTGAAGAGATATTTCTAGGACATTGTTTTCCTTTTACTGGATTTTTTCATTAAAATGAAATCAAATAAATATCTTTTGAACATTGAGCAATACCTCTAAGTATACCACTGGGCATCAATAACAACATGTAAATCAAAAGATTTTTCTTAAAGTGTGAGTAACATCCCAAATATTTTGTTCTGTTGTTTGTTTGTTTTTGCTGGTGGTTTTTTGTTTGCGTTCAGACTTTTGTATGTAAATATATTGTGCTTCTTCAAGACAAGAATTTGAGGTGTGTTTTGCCTATACCATTTTCTTTTATTACGGTCATGGCAATTTACCACGACTCACCATATGAATAACTGTCAGAGTTTGGTAAAGAATGCTGTTCGGAAAAGCTGAAGAAAAAACAAAAGGTTAAATAGAACAACATTCTTGTCCATGAAAATTCACAACTTTCAAGATTCATGCTATTTAAGTGAATAAAAGTTAAGTTGTTTTGACAGCACAAAAAGTTGTGGTGATACTTTCACCGCAGTAATAACTGTTCGCTTAGGTCTGAAAAACACAATCTCAAAAAATAACACGGATGCCTCTAAAGGTCAAAAATATGCTTTGGTAAGGACTAGACTCAAACTTAGAATAAATAAATAAAAAAAGTGTGGCACAGTCTAAAAACGATACTGAGGTGTTCTTTCTGATGTGTAAATACCACTGATTTCAAGAGAGGTAAAAAGTTGCTAAATCTTCATTTTACAAACAAGAAACACAAACTACATGGGAGAATCATTTCATATTGACTGAATTATATTTATTAGCTATGTTTTAATGACACTAGATTAGTGGACACTTTTTCATTTTAGGAGAGACGCAAGATGCTAGTGATCTTAAATTTCAATTCATCCACTGAAATGTAACTACAAACACATTAGCTCTATCAGCTCTGATATCAGATATCACATTCGTATTAAAATAAGATTAAAACCAACAACACTTACACAGCTAGGAATGTCCATGCAATTGGAATGAATTAGAATAAAAATAACAAAATGGGGAGAAACAATATTAGGAATCTAGATTGCTGGGACCTGACTTTTCATACATTCATGAATCACTGCTTTTGTTTGCTAGGACTTCAATTTATCCATCATTATAGAAGGGCGCTTAACCTCCTAATTTTTGTTCTGTTTAATTCTAACCTAATTTATAAACATACTAGCTAAGTTTTAATAAAACAATAGGGTATTATCATTAGAAAAGGATGTTATCCCAAAAGATCCCCCTATGACTATGATGAAGTTTTATAGGCAGGATACAGATTCAAACAGCACCATATCTTTCCTAAGACCTAAAGCAAAGCAATGATGCATCTCTGCCATCACCAGCTAATAACGGGCTGCGCAAAGTGCTCAGAGATTCCAAAGCTCGCTTTTTATAGAGGTCACCCTGCCTCCTCTCAATCGGTGAGCAGCAGCGGCAGCCACTCAGACCAAGCTCATGTTGCCACATCTTGACAAAAAACTTTTCATTTTAAAACCAAGAGCAGCACAAAAATGGTTCTCTGAAATGAAGGTGTTATTTCTTCTACCAGTACGCATACCAATTAGCTGCTTTGCTGGCATCAGTGGTGCTACTGGCAGAATAAAGAACAGCACAACCTGAGCCACAGTGTGAGAATCTGGCTGAAGGCACAAGACTGAAAATGTAAATGTGTCCTTATAAGCACATATCCTAGAAAAATAACTGTTTAAAACTTGTTGTAAATAGTTATTGACTTTTTTTTTTACAAAAGGTTTTACGTCTGGTAAACATGCTCTTGAGTGCCTTAAAAAGCCATGTTTAGTTAGAAAGTCCTGGGTAAGCAGCAAACAAAGGACAAGTAGTATTAAAATTAATACTTGCACTAATAACATCCGTATCCTAAATCAGGAACCATTTGAGGATAGCAAGGCAGAGAGAGAGGAAAAGAAGACAGCAAGAAAGAGGAAAAGAAGCTCTACTTTGTTCCTTTGGGCATTGCATGTTAGTGACAGACATGCTGATCTTGTGCAAGTGCTAAGTTCAGTCATACGTATTACATATGCCATACACATTTGTGTATGTGTTTGCATTGTATGGAGGACTCATTTTCATTACTGTTTAGATGTTATCTATTAAATCGTTCACTTGAAACGATCAACACTGAAGGTTCAAGATTTACGTAGTGATACAACTAATTCCAGGACTGTCAGGGTTCAGGGACTCTCTGTACTACCTTGCCACATGCCGAGGCATTTCCTTGCTAAAATCGGACACTACAAGACATTTCTTTCACACCTATCTCAGCATTGCTATCTCCTTTTCACACTTTGAATACTGGGAAGAACCATATTAGGAACCAAAAATGCAGACCTACACACACCTTTAAACTACCCTCACATTCAAAGACAAAGAAACAAGATGCATTACACATACATAGATTTAGGCTGAATTACTTGGAACAACATTATTTAAAAATAAAGTACAGTTACAATATTTCTAAATGTGAAAAATACATTTTCAATGCTCTTAAGAAGCAAGCAAATAGCAAAAAAAGAAAACACAAAACACTGACCATTTAGATGACTTATAGCAGGTCACTGCCATGTGGTTTGTTTCTTTATAAATCTCCCAAAGCTATCTGGCCATTTCCTCAACATGTAGTGAGGACCCATTTTTTAACGTAAGCCCTGTGTTTTTAAGTTTGCTTTCAGAGATAAATATTTGGGGACATGTACAACTTGGAATTCAAATCCTTCACTAGGATTCGAATCTCTCCAGCTCAGTTCTTGAGACGACTGGACTACAATTTATTCAGCAAGCAACATTCACATTCTTGTCCCCCATACTACTGATTTCCCACCTCTTTAAAAATAGTCATGCCCTTGCAGAGGCCAAAGAGCAGTCATCTCATGTCCCAGTGGAAAACAAGATCTGCTAATAAATGCCCATGTACTTAACTAGCGTGCAAACAGATCATTAATATACTTTGAAATAATCTTCCTGTCAAGCCAACCTCCAAATCTTCCAGCACAGCCTTTCTATACATAAATATTCATATTTTCTATATGTAAATTAACAAACATTAATGGCTCTGTACATGGCCCATGACTGAAAGAAGATACAGAAGTTCTAATCATATGGGGGGAAGAATGGCATTTCTGGAACCATGTTGTGGTTCAAGGTCAGAATAAGACTTTTTTTTTTTTTAAATCAATTCTTTTTAATAAAAGCTTTTCTCCTATCTCCACGTATTCTTATATGTTCCCGGTCCAGTGAATATTGCTCTGTAGAATCAGAAATACTATAGATTACATGGGTCACAACAAAAATGCCAGTGTAAAGCCATATTCTGAGACATGTCTTCAGTGAACCAGGAAGTACCAAGAAGATTTCACAGTTGAAAAAGTGAATAATGAAAGCGCAAGGTAAAAGCAAGCAAAGTTACACTTGTTCAATACTCTTTCACTGTTGCAGCCTGGTAATGCTGACCTGATTTAAAAATAGGAAATATTTTCTTTTAAGAGAAGGTGCAAATATTAAAAATATTAACTGTTAGGAGTTGTTTGGACTATCGTTGTTTCCTGAGAATAAAAGGAATGTTTCATATTAAAGTCCATAGCACTTTTAATTCGCAAGCTATTTATTATGCATTCCTATTTCAAGTGTACAATATTATATTTCTTTTCAAGAGAAATCTATTATCCCTTTGTCCCCATATTACTCACACACCTACAGGACCTGAAAAGAGTGGGGTAGGGTTGGGGTCATATTCTGCTTCGTACAAAAAAAAGTGCAAGTTGGAGCATCCTGTCCCCTTGAGCCCCATCTGCATTCATCATTCCAGCAAACAATGTGCACAGTGTAATCATGCACACAAGGGTGTAAGCGTACAGATGTCACGAACAGCATCTTGTAAGAACTAGTTGCTGTAAAAAAAAAAAGTTTATCCAGTAAAGAAGAGAAACACAGCTTTTTTCCTTGCATTTGTGTGAAGGTAGATCCCATTACAGGTGATAAGCAGGGTGCCTGAATGAGCGATAAAAGCTGTCTTAGTAAAAAAAAATGATTACAACATTGGTTTGTAAATTGTAAAATAACGTGGGGAAAAAATCACAGAATTATTCTGTTTTACATATAAAGTCGCATTCTGTTCTATATTCATGGCTTTTATACATCGCTACCTTTGTAAGCAGGTAGTACAGGATCACACCAATGTCATGCAGCGTGAGCCCTAACAGTCAGTGGGACACAGGTAGCAGTCAGCTGGTATCATGTAACAGCAGGTACACTGTAGTATTCTGAGACATCCCATACATTTGAAATGGCCTGACCTTTCTCAACAGCTGCCTACAGTCAGAAGAAACCATGGTGCTGGGGATTTGGGGTAGGAAGTAGAAATACTTTGAATAGCACAGAATCTGTAGATAAAAAAAAGGCTCTGAAAACATCCAGCACATGTTGATTTTTTTCTCTTGATGCCTAACATGGAGCCAGGAAGAAAACAGGTTTAAATAATTGGTGTGCACAGAACTATTGTATTATGGGGATGAACCTGGAATTATATTTTGGTATCATCTTTCCCTGCAAAAGGTCATGTATGGTAGATTATCCATTAAGTGCTATGTATACTCTTACCTTTCCAGCTGAAGTTCTAGAAGATCAGAAAAAAAAAAGTTCAGATTAAGATGAAGCAAAAAAAAATTTTGTAAATCTAATCCAACGCTCTCACAAAATCTGAAATTATTTGCACACATGCAACAGCACAGCATCCCAAGATGTGGAAATCAACAGAGCAGAACACCCTCTGTTCTCGGTCAGATATTCAGCTTTCCGACCATAAATCTGAGCTTCATGTTCTTCGGTAAGGAGGATGACATGGCCATACAAAAGGAAGAGCTGGATCACGACAACGGTTTGAACTGGAAGTTTTTTTACCCTGTCCTATAGGAGAGAGTATTCAATAGTTTTCTTTTCCTTTTGTAGTTTTGAACAGAGAATTTAAGAAATTAAAGCCTGAACACTTCACAGAAGTTTCCAGAATTCATGCATGTTTGATGTTCAATTTTAAAAAACTGATAAGATTTGCTGGGTAATTATTCACTGGTTCCCACCCCACTGTTACAAACACAGTGGAGTAACAAATGACTGCAACTGTTCTACTCACTTCTTCACAAACCTCAGTTCCCCTCCTGGCATCAGTTTCAAAAGAATGTAGTCCTTAGTTTGTGTGGTGGATGTATACCTATAATGGGATACATTATGATATTTCCTTGGGGAAAAAATGTAAAGAGTTTAAAAAATAGCTTAATAAAAGTGCAGATTTGGAAGTCACTTTAAAAATAAAACTGAATAAGAAAAATTCTTTGCTAGCAGAAGGACATGCCAGGAAAGGAAAAAAAAAAAAAAGGAGCCAATAATTAAGATGTCATGGTAAAAAAAACCACTAAAACCACAATGTTAAATAGCAATATTTAAATTTCTATGTACATTAGCAAGCTGCAAGTCTGAAACCATTGAGCCTTTCCTACTCAGCAGCTACTGACAAAACAGTTGTTTTTATCAGTGACAAAACTGTAGCCAACAGCATTTTAAGGATCAAAGGAAAGGGGAGATTTAAGTCATGTGCATTCTGGGATTTCTCTACAGCTGCCAAATTCAGGTCAATTCTTCTAATTAATCTTTTTACCATCAGCAACTTGCTTTTTTAGAATTGCTTCTACTGTTTTGGTATCTCAAGTATACAATTGCCTCTTTTTTTTTTAAAAAAAACTTTATAGTGTTTATCTAGAAATAAAATATTTATCATCTTTTATTTCTGGGGTGCAAATACGTTAGAAGCCCATGCTATCTTGCTATCCTCTGAACATTAAGAACAGCTGAAATGTTGACCCACTCTTTTAATTCTGCATGTTGCAACTGTAGGGCAGTTGCAAAAGGAAAACCATGTGGTGCACACACACAGTTCCCAAACCTGCGCTGCCTTCCAATACAAAAATTTCTGCTTCTTTGTAAATCGAGAAAAATACTACGGAATGAGCAAGGTTGATGATATTTTAAGTTAGACAACACATCTAATTTCAAATGAAAAGGCTGTGAAAAAATGCTTTAGCCATAAAACATAGTTCATGTTTTAGCCATGAGATAAAGCTGTATAAAAGCCCATGCTAATTAAAAATGAATACATTAAACAATACGACTAATAGCAGCAATATGTTTTTACTGTTTAAAATCTAACAGGAGGATTTGATTCTTTGTAAAGTCATAGATGAAAAGGCATACAATGAAACAACATCACATATAGAATCCCAGGAACAGTCCTAATGCAAGGTCCATTTTTGCAAAACATTACTGAATATGAAAACTTGCTAAGTAAAACTGTAAATAGTAACAGAAATAGGTTGTGTACAACAACAAAAATTTTAGGAGCTGTCCGTGGAGTATGTGAATATTGTTCATGTCGTCCCAATAAAAGGAACTGCTAGGCATCGATACTGAAAACCAACACCATTTAGTACTTTACTTTTCCTTTACAGCTGTGCAGACAACTGACCTTCCTTTGTATTAGCTTCATGGTGCTGCAGACTATATAGCCATGGGATTAAACTACAGCAGTTCTGCTAGCAAAGCAATAGCCATATGTTTCTGTTATGTGCAGTTCATTAGCAATGTAACAACTCATGTTTGAATGACAATTATAATAAATCTGATTTCTTCAAAAATATATCTATCTGCATTTTCACTGGTATCTGTAAAAGCAAGGACAAATGGTCATTTTCACAATGTACTTCAAAATCTGTTATAAATTTATGGTTACTCGATACTTACCTAGGCTTCTAGATTAGATAAATTTCATTGTAATCCTAGCACCACTGAAAACAATAAATCATCCCACACTTGTCTGTAAATTGGAGAGATGTGGATTTGACAGGTGGACCACTTCAGTGGATAAGGAATTGGCTGGATGGTTGCCCTCAAACACTGGGCCTGTGCGAACCTCATGG
This sequence comes from Anser brachyrhynchus, assembly GCF_964034855.1. NCBI lineage: Eukaryota > Metazoa > Chordata > Aves > Anseriformes > Anatidae > Anser > Anser brachyrhynchus. The sequence goes on from NC_137696.1 coordinate 34,524,825, forward strand.
TTCAACAAGGCCAAGTGCAAGGCCCTGCACCTGGGTCAGGGCAGTCCCTAGCACAAATACAGGCTGGGAAGAGAATGGATTGGGAACAGCTCCAAGGAGAAGGATCTGGGGGTGTTGATAGATAAGAAGCTCGACATGAGCCGGAGATGTGAGCCTGCAGCCCAGAAAGCCAACCGTGTCCTGGGCTGCATCAGAAGCAGCGTGGCCAGCAGGACGAGGGAGGGGATTCTCCCCCTCTGCTCTGCTCTCGTGAGACCCCACCTGGAGCCCTGCGCTCAGTGCTGGTGTCCCCAGCAAAAGACAGACGTGAATCTATTAGAACAAGACCAGAGGAGAGCCACCAGGATGACCAGAGGGCTGGAGCACCTCTCCTGTGAAGACAGGCTGAGGGAGCTGGGGTTGTTCAGCCTGGGGAAGAGAAGGCTCTGGGGAGACCTTACAGCGGCCTTCCTGTACCTAAGGGAGGCCTGCAGGGGAGGGACTCTCAGGGAGCAGAGTGATAGAACAAAGGGGAATGGCTTTAGAGTAAAAGTGGGTAGATTTAGATTAGATATAAGGAAGAAATTCTTTACTCTGAGGGTGCTGAAGCACTGGAACAGGTGGTGAATGACAGAGGCTGGATGGGGCTTTGAGCAACCTGGTCTGGTTAGAGGTGTTCCTGCCCATGGCAGGGGGTCGGAATTAGATGGTCTTTAAAGTCCTTTCCAATTCAAACCATTCTATGTTTCTATGATAAATCCAGGAAAACAAACTCAGACTGGTTTAATTTTATAATCTAAATACAGCTCCATAGAGTTGAATACACTGGAAATGGACCCTCTACTTTAGCTCCCCTAGGTACCCCCTTCAAAGGTATAGCTGCTTGCAACAATAAAACCTACAGTAGTGTCTAGACTAGTTTCAAATAATTCAAGAAATATCACTAACTGCAAGCCATGGTAAAGTGACCTATGACTGAATGTGTTAGAAGATTATATTTCATGAGAAGATATGCCAATTTAGTAACCTTCATCTTCCTTTCCACAAATTTATCATAAGCTCTTTAGACATATCCATGAAATATGCAGGTGAACATGTATGTTCAGGCTCTTTTAACAGCTTTAGTAGTTACCAGCTAGTCACTGCAGTAATTAACTTAAATGACACAGAAGATCTGTCTACCCTCTCCTTTTTTTTTTTTTTTTCCTGCTTCCTTTAGGACCCAAAATACAATCTCACCAACTCTGGCCTTGCAGCCCAGACAGTTGTCATGAACAAGAACTTCCTATTAACTACAAAACTTGAGACCCACAACAAAACTTCCTCTCCACAGAGCAGAGCGGTTAATTGACTGGCAGAAACTACTCTTCGCTCTACTTAGACTTGGTGGAAAGCTCTCTCTAGATCAAACCTCCAGTTCTCTTGACAGGTTCCCAGGCTCTTTGCGAGCACATGATTTTTAGCCCCTATGTTGTCTCCTTAAGACAACCAATATCAAAACTTCTAGACTCTTCCAGTTTTCCAACAGCTGTACTTCTGAAATGGCTTTTCAGCTGGGCATTAACGCTCTCCCGATTTTATCGGTGACACAGACATGAAAAGAAGGTTCCAATATTTTCTTTCTCCTCTCTGAAGAAATTATATAATTTCCTTCTCTCCTCCTCCACACTCAATTCATCACTATTCCAAGCTAACTGAAACAATTTGTAATGTGTTTTATTTCTTTATTAGTTTTCATGGCATATCTGATCTTTCTGGCATCAGACGTTTCCACTGCTTGAGTCACCTCCAGGCTGAAATATAAGCTGATGTTTTAAACACATCTGTCTTGGTTTCTCACTCAGAAGAACTGCACTTACTTGACACCAGCTTGTCTTAAGACTACCCTGTATCCAAATATATATGTTTATGGTAAATGGTTGTCTGTCTGTTTTTAATAAATATAAAACATATCCTTTTCTACTAGGACTATTCAACATCTACAGATTTGTATCTGTTTTCCTACCCCCAATACTTTTATTTCATTCATTCTGAGAGAAGATCAAACCCCACTCCATTAATCAAGGATACAGTGTTCCCAAATCAAGAAATACACTCTGCAGGTATTTTCCTATCTATGAAATTGGCTTCCAAGATGCTTTACATTAAAACTTTAATCTTCACAAGATTACTATAATTATTAGTTGCACTATAATAACTGGTTTTGTGGTGACCACATGTTTGATGGTCTATTGTTAAAAGAGGAGCAGTCCCTTTTAGAAGTCTTTACTATCTTGAAGGCAGATGTACAAAGATACCTGGGGAAAGTCCAGAGACAAAACTAAACATCCTTTTTTTTTTTTTTCCTTATGTTTGTTTGCTTTGGATTGTAATTAACTAATTTCTGTAGACCTCACAACAAGTTATCCTAGAACAACAAAAGGAGCTACCCGAAGACCATTCTTTACCATACCAAGTTTCACTCTGGAACACACTAATATATCTGTGGTAATGTACCACCCAAATTCTAACTGTTTTGCACATACTAAGGGTTTCTCTGGGATAACAGATAATATTTACGAAGAACTGCTTTAGGTTATTTAGTAGAGTAGAAGATTTGGTGCTAGGATGACAGTAGTAATGAATTTAAACAGTTCAATGCAGTTATGAATTGTTGTGAATTTTAGATCTTTAAAGATAAACCTACAAGTTAGAGGACTAAAAATGAAAGGAGGATAGATTTGAGAACATTCTGCCAAGAAGGTCTAGGACATGGAAATGAATCAACAAGGAACTGAAAGAAAAATACAAGGGAGATTCTCAGTTTTGGCAAAGAGGAAGAATTTAAAAACTATTCCAACTATATGTAAGTAAAGTTGTGAAAATTACTTCAAGAAACCACTTAACCACATACTCAAGTCTTATGAACAGCACCAGGACCAGCAAGCTTCAATACAAGGTATGGTTTAAAATTAGGATTCAGTGTTTAAAGCCTTGGCTAAATAGTGAATTTTTACTTAAAATGTTAGATACGCTGCATCAGTCCACTAGATACCAGAAGGATGTGTAGCTTGATTCCCTGAACTGTTGGCCAGGTGACAGCGTTTCACAAAGCATCTCATTAGTTAGACAAAAGAAACATTTCATTAACTATGTAAGAAATACACATTTCTGTAGTAGCTAATACTTTCTGATATACTCCTAATGAATATATGCAATGTCAGTGTGTACATATTTGATGCACTCGAGCAAGTCCTCCCTGTTAATACCTACTGTGACAACATGCACCTTGGGTTGTTTCCCTAACATCATACTGGATGGAGCCATAATCATGATCTATTACTACAACTTTGTAGCAGTCAAGATTCAGTTTTAGAAAAAAATAGGAAGTATACTGTTGAATATATTGTGAATTACACATACAGCCACTTTACCTCTAAGATTTTAATCACTATACATAAAAGATCCAGTCTAGATGATTTCTGACCACCACCAACTGATGGAAGATGAACAGACCTGTCCTATTTCTGACCGTAACACCTCTCTGTCAAGGTTTACATCTTCTGTGGAAGGCTGGACAACAGCAAAGTGTCACATGAAGAGAAACCCTCCTTAAAAAGCCTTTGCAAAAAGCCCCAGGACGGAGCAATCTTTTGGTGGGTGAACATTACGTTATTAAATTGAAGTTCAAATCAGTGTATCTGCTGATGAAATCCGAAGATGAAGATTCTCTCTAGTAAAATAGCTTCAAAGACTATCTTTTTATAAACTACAAACTGCCTAGATTTTTCAGCATTGCTTAATTCCATTATGATGTGTTCAACGTATATACCCAAGGACTTCAGGTTTTTTTGTTCTCTTTTTCAGACTTGCAGACAATTTGGTCCGTAGCAGCAGAACAAAAAGTCTGTTTTTCTTCTTGTGTGTTCTTTGTTCTCTAACCAAGCTATAAAGTAATCCCACTTCTTTCTAATGCGCTCAATGACACACTTTCATAGCGCGAGAGAATTACTGACTTTCACTTTTTCTTGACTGTGCTGAAGATATATGCATGCAACTGGCAAAAGCAGCTATGCAACCAAACTAAGTACATGAAACAACTGGTTTTTGTTTGCAGTTAAATGGAGGTGCTATATTTCGTATCTCTCCATAAAAGCTTGATTATTTAACACTATATGTCTTCCAGATTTGGTTGGCCAATGGATTAAAACTTATTGGAGAAAAGGGGAGATTGTAACAGACACTCAATAAAATCACTTATATATCATTTCCCTCGGAAACTGAGCTAAAATTACAGCTAAATGAACAAACTAATTTATCTGAAATTCTGAAACACTGAAGGTAAACTTTTGATGTGATAATTTATGAAGAGTTCCTTCACAGAAATGCGTACAGAGTATCCATTAGTAGTCCTCTACCACTTCTAGAAGCTGCTGCCTCCAATTGAAAAGCCATTCCTGAGAAGGAAAGATGAAAGTCTGTATGTTGTTGTACAGGCAGATAGATGGCTGAGATGACTATGAGGGGTACATGCAGCAAGTCCACGGTAAGTTGTTCTTAAGGTTCAGTAAGCTTAGAAAGTGGAGATTTAAGACAGATGGTGAAATGAGTGTTGTTTGTATAGCTCCACAGAAAGTCATTCGTTCAGTTTCTGAGATACAGTGAAAACAGCTTAAGACAAAATGTTGCCTTGATTTACAGAAAGGTTAAAAACAGAACAGGAGGTAAGTCTGAACTGTAAGGGCTCAAAGTCTGTAAACACTGCAGTCATCATGTGGGGAGGATGGGAGTAAAATTCAGATAATATTGTTCCTTGATTTTTAATTGCTTTTGGAAACACACAAACAGGAGCAATTTGGGGAAGGAGAAGCAAAAGAAAGATAAGAGTGGGCATAGATATTGTTAATTTTCATGAGGCTATAATATTTGTCCAATTGTTTTCAATTTCTTGAACAAAGCAGGTGAGGTCTTCTCTTACTGCTTGCTAAAGAAAATTAAGATGATGCTATTGAAAACCATCTTCCATGGCTTAGTTATGTTGGTGAACACCTACCCCCTTAGAATGTACACTACCAGGCTGCAGCAAAAGTGTTCCACTTTAAATAATTTTCAGAGAAAAAACTATATATTTTTTGGTTCAAATAAAAAATATTTCCGTGCAGTGTCTGCTAACATGAATAACACAATCCTTTCTTCAATTTTGAGAAACTCTTCAATTTCACAATGTTGCTGTGAAAAGACTTTTCTATAAATGCTCATACATCCTCACCTGCTAACTTCATCATAGAAAACACACTGCTGGACTAATTGGTTAGAACATAGAAATGTGTTTCCTTTGAAGATCTCTGATACTGCATCAGATTAGATCTTGAGACAGACCGATAAAAAGCAATATATTCTTGAGACTTCATGCTACAGAAATTTATTTCTAATATGCGTTACCAGGACAATGAATGGGACCACAACTTACATTTGTGACTTGGGAGGTAAGTGACATAATGCACTGACTACTAAGAGAGGCTCTTACAAAGATTTTTGGCACATTTTGCGATGCTCATGATCAATTTTTTCAGATAAAGAAAGGTTTACTCTTTGAGAAATACACACATTCCCAGCCACCTAAACACTGTTCTTCACTCTTACATAGTAATAATTACTGTATTACTATTTACACTGTAAAATAATCCCACACAGTAATAATTTTACATAGTAATAATGCAAAGTCTAATAGGAGATCCTTGGCTGTAATTCTTTAGGGAACTTAAGCAATAGAATGAAAAACCTGGGCTTTATATACATGCTGCCACAAACCTAGCTCCAGTAAGTAGAGCAATCTCATGCAATGTGGGTACCTGGTGTCTGTTCACTAGGCTGGACTCATATGTCTTTTTAGAAGCCTATGGCAATTTCTCATTGTACTTTTACATTAATTCCCACTTAATGAAGTTGGATTTAGCTAAACAAACTTAGGACGAAGAAGTTTAAATTCACACATACACAATTTAATGGTAGCAATTCAAACTATGCTTAAAATGGGTTAAAATAGTATTTTGAAGGTATCCCTAGGCTAAAAACAAACATAACACTGAAAACAATTCTTTTGAGTCTTTTTAGTTTGGCTGAAATGATTAAAGCTGCTCACTTTCTCCCTCCCTCCAACACTGTGGCACCAAAGAATGTTACTTAAAGATTTAAAAACATCTACTGAATGACAGCTCTTTAAATTGCAGAAAGTTCAACCATGATAAACAAATACTCAAATGGACAAAGACTAGCACACAGAACAGCCTGTACTCACCTATTAATAAGTAATGTACTAAATTTAGGTCGACAGCCACAAGAAAAATTAGCAGATAAAGCAATAATTTTATTTGATACTCCATGGGTTCAAGGTCACAACGACCAACACCTACTTCTGTTCTGTCACTAGCAAAATTTCATTAATCAGTATCCCAATTTCCAAAAGTGGATATTAATACATCTCATCAGTGACTGAAGTGTTATAGTGCTTAAGTCAGTATTTTTCAACTGTTAGATCCCAAGTGCAAAGTTCTGCATCGCTGCTGAAAAGCAAGAGCATATTAATACTATTTCCGTTAACTACCAGCAACTGGTTCCCAAAAAAACTCCCCCCCCAAACAAATTACAAGTTGCAGAGGCATTCCCAGTATAAGACAGCTTTCGCTGATATTTCAGCCTGATACTTGTATAGGAGTAATATAACCCTGAAAATAGGATTCATAATATTGATGCAGCAATACTGAGACAAACTGAAAACTATTAATGGTGAAAAAGACACCACTTCAAATGCTTTTACCTGTCTGAACCAGTTTTGCTGCTTTGACACACCCTCAATTTTTGTATATATTTATCCCTCTGAAACACAGAACAAGCATATAACACAAAGAAGCCTTTATATATAATGCCATATAATTACCCTTCGTATTTCAGATGGTTTGAAAATCTATGTTTATGAATATAGTTCTCTGATCATGTTCCTATTGACTTCAATGAGAGCAGAACACAGCTCTCAGAGAATAAAGAACTCAGTCATCTCTCGACTGGCCAAGCCTCCACAAACTGGGCCATTAGAACAGTTTTTCTAGAAAGGCATCTGAAATATTTGGTTTTAAAAAATTGCTTGCAACTGGTTTCATAACAGGAGTCATAATACTTCTCGCCTTGATCACTTTCCAGGACCAGAAACCTCTTCTTTTTTCTAACACAAACACAGGGAAATTAATCTACTAGCTAGTCCTCTCCCACAACATGAAGCATAATGTATATTTCTTTGCAAAACTAGGAAGAAAACCCACCAACCATAATGTAGACATTTGCTCGACACTCCAGGCAAAATATCATTTTAAAGCCAAAAATGAGATAACTTTTGAATCACAGATGAGCAGGGCCTCCCTCCTTGTTTCCAAATGCAAGTGACCTGATTATCATTACTGAAAAAAAACTAATGCAAATGTCTGATTACTATTATTCTCTGAATTTGTGCAAGACAAACTAAGGAGGTATATCCAGTGAAGCCGTATCAACATTCCAAAAAGTTATGTGGTAATATACATTCCTTATTTTGCACTTATTTATAAGCACAATGCTTTGTAGACATTTTATTGCTCAAAATCTACATATTGAATCTCCTATTCAGAGCATACTAACTTTCTACAAAGCACATGGTAGTAAAATACAGCTGAAATAAGGAAACTTTACTCTTGTTATCCCAGTCTTTTTTCAGAAAAAAAGACAAGCACTCTTCTGAATTCTTTCACTGCTCTTAAATTACAAGCACATATTACAAACACACTTACTGGAAAGCTGTCTAAATAAGCATGCAAATACCTCCAAATAACTGAAATGATTATACAACCAATAACGTGTTATGGAAAGAAATTTTAAAAATGCAATAAAGAAATAAAACATTATACGAATGTGAAATTGTATGTCACACATTTTGCCATTTTTTCGATTTTCTAGAAGCATATATTTTCATTTTATGCATGAAAATCAGAGATTATGTTATTTGTCCTATCTACAGCATCCTGAACCCCTTTCCAATCCCCTGTGGAAATCAAAGCAGAATGTAAATTTTGTGCTTCTCAGTGCTTCACATTGAGCTGCAGTAGCTTCATCCCTTTGAGATATGGGAAGAGAAGACACTGACACTCACTCCGCAGTAGAGGCTTTAAAAATACTAACAGTCTTTGGGCTTCTGCAGAGGATCTCATAAACATCTAAGTCCTTACAGTTAATGACATGTGATATATGTATACCATACTAACCAGCCATATCACCCATGGAAACAGAAGGGAGCATACTTTCCTTTGTATGCACAACACTTTAGATCCCTTAAGGATAAGCTTGAGAGTAAGAAGAATTTTGTTAATATTGATAAAATTAGAAAGGAAATGCACTCCTAAAAAGTAAATGAAATTTAAAGACTGTAGAAGTGATTATACATTTTTGAACTTTTTTTTAAAAATAATTTCATTATTTCTTAAAACAAAAATGTATTATTTCCCCATCCTAAATAATATCAATATCCAGGATTTTTTTTTAAACAACTTAAAATTTACAATTACCTCTGTCCACCAGCACCAGTGGAAGCACCCTGAAAAACTCTCCTCTCCATCTGCAGGTTCCAGGAAACACACAATACAACGCTAAGTACCTTTACTCTTTCCACTTTACAGATAAGCTTTTAACCACTTGCAATTGGTAGCAACCTCCAGGTATGGGGAAACAAAACAAAAAAAAAAAGCATCAGGCCTGGTGGTCACAGAAGGATTAACACAAACAGATAAAAACAAGTAACTGTCTAAAAATTAACTTTTTTTAAAAAAAATCATGTTTCTGCAGTTGGCCAAACTTGAACTTTAAATATGTTCTTCACCTATGGCTAACATTTATCAGCAACAACACGTAGTTCATACTACCACTTCCCTGCCAACATCTTTTTTCAGACATGCTATTCCTTCATGTACTGTTTGGAGGGAAATAGTTCCCAGTAATAAAAATTCCTTCTGTATTTTTTTCCACTCCCTTCCAACTTACACAAAACAAGAAAGCATAACACACAGCCTTTTATGGTTAAAAAGATCCTGACCAAGGTTCTTAATGTTCTTGGACAAGTGATGCCCACATTACCACAACGTTTTCTTGACTTAACACAGTTTGAAGATGGGGACGAAGCCTTACATGCTCCAGGCTTAAGAGATTTGTTAGGAAGACAAGTCCTGACAGTCACGCTTAGAAGAATAAGGTCATTGATTAATCAGGGAAGGAGTCCGTTAAAATTATGGAATTAATATATTTGCAGATGGTTACTTAACAGGATGCTGCTGAGGTTCTGAAACATTCCTTTCTGAGTCAGCATTGATAAATTATTTGCTGTACATTTACAGAGCTTTCAGCATGTTAGAAGCTGGTTTGCAACTAATGGCCACATCAAAAGTGAACATTCCTGAAAAAAAACTTAGAAATAATAAAATGAACATTTTCAGATAAATTATTCTCCATGTGATAGTTTTTAACGATCTGAATGCATACATGCACAGGAGAAATAAGTAAATATGCATAGACAATATTGTGAAAGTTTCAAACTAGTGTTTTTTAAAGTTTACATGCACTAAACTGCCACAATTTTAACCACAGTAAGAATCTCACTGCATTTTTCAAAGACTTTAAAATTAGAATATGAACAGATAAAATTTGTTGCCACTTTCTGTGATTCAGAAAGCACCCTAAAGTATTTTGTATAGCTGTAAATATTTTAATTGATAGTACCTTCCAAAATTACGCCTTAAAACGATAACACAGATTACTCATCTTTCTTTACAAATTCAGACTCTCGCTTTTTCTGTCCACCCAGTATCTTTTCCATACCAAAATGAGCTGTTAAGCTCTCTTCATGCTGAAAACATTTTGGATTCTCTTTGCTCATGTGAAGGGAGAGCTACTGCCATCACAGTAACAGCGATGAAAAACTCTGGAGGAAGGAGAGAAGGTACTGCACCTTGACCTACCACAGCTGTTCTTGCTCCGATGGCCTGACTCGAGATGTGTTTTTAAGTGGGCCCTTGGATGGGCGTTCTTGTGAAGTGATTTAAACAAAGCTGATAGAAGAGGAGGTTGCACAAAGGAGTTTACAAACAAATTCAACCCATTTGCTCAGTGCTAATCAAGTAAATATTCTGCTTAGGCAATCATCCCACTCCAGCAACATTTTTTAGATGATGAAAAACTTTCCAATGTCAGCAAGTTTTTTATTCCAATCTACGCATACTGGATTTTTGTTTGGTTGGTTTTTGTTTGTTTGTTAAAAAAAAAAAAAAAACATTTAAATTGGTTTCAGATCCAGTGTATGTGACCACATTTTCAGATGTACCTCCAATCACTTTCTCCACCACCTTTCCCCATCCCGTTTTCAAAGCTAAATAAAGTTCACAGAGGCTATAAGAAGATCAGCAGTCAGGTGGAGGAGACAGACAAGTGCTTACCTGGAAAAATACAGAGACAGATAAGTGCAGCTTGCCGTGAATGTTGGCAACTGGGGGGCCAACCAGCTAAAACAATTATCTCACATGTCAAATGGCTACATGAGGAACATGGGAGAACCAAAGGAGGTGAGGGATTAAACCCATATGAAATGGTGCTTCTCTATTTCTACTGCTCACAAACCAGGCGATTTTACTTAAAACATACATCTGTGTTTGTCAGGAAACTGCACACATCACCCTGCTCTGTAAGTGCAGTCCTACTAAGCACACTCACCTTTTGTCTTGCTGAACTATACAACAAAATTACTATTTTTTAAATCCTATTTGTTATAACCCTTCAAACCTACGAGACTATGATTATATAACCCTTCAAACCTACAAGACTGCAATTTTTCAATCTTATATGCATCTTTTTTCTTACTAGGCTTCTAATGATTCTCAGTTCTTTTCTATTAGCTTTGTAGTCTTATTCCTCTTTTTTATTCCGCAATGAAGGATTTTATCAATACATTGTTTATTCATACACGGTTACTTACCTTACTCAACATTTTTGTGTTGCTCGTGTAAGGCTATCTACAGCATTTTTCTAGGTAAGGGCTATTCAGCTACTTTCAGAAGTTTTATAAATAAAGTAGCCAAAGAAAAATAACTCTGCAGACTGCAATACTGCCTTCCATGAGTCAGATAGATAATATATGCCTCCACATTGCTTTAACAGGTATAGTCTCCCAAATCTGATACTATCATTGCCTGAAGGCCTATAAACTGGGCTGCAGTTTGATCACACATCTTTTCAAGAAGGAACTGGCAACATGTGGTAAATAAGAAAAAGAATGTCTTCGGTTGCTGCCGTACGGTAAAACCAATGCTGCAAGAACACGATCCTGAAATGCCAGCCTTGTTTATTACACGTTCAGTTGCACAGCTTCTCATGGAACATTTGCTATTGCAACCAGAAGATTCCCTCTGGTAATTGTGCTCCAACATTTCTTTTGTTTTTGAGAGCCCATAAAGCATGCAGTTTTAAGAGTTTCATATTATTAGCGTCACAGCTCTTTCGGCCTACCAAACAAGTTGCAAAAATCCTGGTTGTTCATCTTTCTTCCAAGTACGCTGCCTGCTCTAAATGAGTCTTTTTTTTATTACCCAGCATCCATCTACTTATTTCCTAGTCTTGAAATAATGTTTCAACGGTGGTTTCATATTTTAAATGCAAAAATAAAAATTTTGAAAAGCAACTTAAGTTACCATTCTAGAAATGATTATTTAATGCAAGATAAACAGATATTCTGTTCATTAGCTCTTGTGAAGTTGAGGTTAATTACACAGAACAAGGTCTAAAAATTACCGCCTTTTTAATAGCATTTTACATACACTGTCAAAATACATGACATGCATAAAAACAAAATGGACATACACAGAACTATATTCTACCTAGAAAGCAAGCGTTCTATTTGTAAGCAAAGATGAAGACTGTAAAGAAGATCAAATTAAAATTTTATCTTAGTTACTTCTGGCTCAGAGAGGACTATCAGACAGCAAGTCAAATTTCACACACTGTCAATACTTGCTCTGTCATTTGTTTCATTTTTTTAATCGGTAAAACATTTATTGTGTTTTTCTGTAATGCAGAACACTGCTGTGCTTTCTGAAGTTTGGAAGGAAGGTATTGTGTCAGTTCTAAGCATAAGAGACACGGAGCTTGACGAAACTGAGTGCAACCTTAACAAGAGCCTGATAAGATATAATTGTTCATTGTCACTCATGTCACTGGCACACAGGGAGCGAGCATCTCACTCCTTTTAGAAATTGAAATTGAATGCTTTTTATTGCTTAGACCAAAAGCTAGAATGTTGAGCCCTAGTTTTTTAATGCCAAGGTTTTTTGGTGTTGCTTCAATTATATAGTTTGGTAGAAAGAGAAAAAGCACTGTACAGTTTTGCAATGGAAAAGTTGAATTATATGAGTCAATATCATATCTTTGAAGTTACTGTCCAATGATAATAGGTGTCCATGATAACTAAAATCAACAGGAACTTAAGACACTCAAGCTCCCAAAAGAACAGTAAATAATTTTAAGGAGAGAGAAATAAAAAAATCTTATCAGTAGTAAAATGGCCTATGAGGAAAAACTTCAGACAACTCTGAAGTCATACAATTCTCCTTGCTGAGAGCATTGATTTGTTTTCTTCAAGAAAAGTGTGCACAAATGCAAAGGACCTGAATGATTGCTCATTTGAATTGTGATGAATTGCTAAGTTTATGACAAGAGAGGGGAGAAGAAGAACACCATTCCAGTTAAGGCCTTGGACAAGCTCTCTATTCACAGCTCAGGATCCTGTGGTAAATTTGGGTACATCTTGTTCCTCTATGCTTCAAGTCCTGTCTAAAAAATAGAGTGTTTTTTCCCCCCATATGTCACAATTACTGTTACAATACATAAAATAGTCATTTATATGTTAAGTTACTATTTTAATCTAGCCTATGTAGATAAAGAGACAATACATCTATGTGTGTGGCAAAATGGTAATCTGTGTAATTTGGCCTCCATTTGAAGAGCTAATCTAATCATTTTACAATATTAAGGTGAAAATTAAGTAACATATATTACTTTCAAAAAGTAATGAGTCTAAGTGAAATGAGATAGAATTAATGATTTTATCTAGGACACACTACAAATGCTAAACAATGAAAATAATAATTTGGAACAAGTGTGTTTATTCTCTGTTAACCAAACACATTGTCCTTAGGGTTCTTGCAAATGAGGAGCTGATTATTTACATACCATCAGTCAGTCATCAGTTTTAGTCAAGATATCAGTCACATTTGTCTAACATTTTTCTAGATCCAAAAAAGATGTTACAGTAAAACATAGAATATCTGGTATCTCCAAATACATAAACAAGTTGAGATACATAAAAAGGTACGTATTTGAGCAGTGTATTACCAAAGCTAACATGAATAATAATGAAAAAGAAAGGTGACAGCTGAAGGATTATGGTTAGTTTAACTTCATTCGCTATTTTCCTTTAGCAGAAGTACTTCCTAACTATATTACGTGGGTATACTTAAATATTGTATGTGCACTCCATGCAGCGCATTATGTAACTGAAAACCAACATTTAATTCATGTACATCTTTTTGCCTGAATTCTGATGTCATGGTAACTGTTAATACCTATGCAGTGCACCTAATTGCCTACAATAATGCCAAATTAATCCTCCTCCCCACTGCCCCATCTCTCCCATGGACAGGCTGCTTGCAATGATTACAGGTCCCAGCACATAAAAGACATACAAGTTCTAGCATGAAAACTTAAATTATTGAAACAAAGAAATAGAGAGTCAACAGGTCTGAGCTTTATTTATCTTTCTTTCGCTGTCTCACTGAGAAGCTGCTGGACAAGGAAGTCTTTCCTTTAGCTTTCCCCATCAAAAGTCTCCTTCTAAACCAGAAAATACCAAAGTGTATCTTACATAAACAAGCAACAACTTTTTTACATAGAAGTTACTGCAGATATGCACAGCTTGATAGTGACATAAAGCACATTATTCATTAGCAATTAATGGAGATCTGCTGTACATTCTTTTGGTAACATGGAGAACAACATGATGGATTTTCTTTACCTTATGCTTCATGATATTTTAATCAATTAAACAGAAATGTATGTGATGGATCATCCAACCTCAGAATGTTTACTGCTGAGAGTAACTGATTCAACAGTCAAGCTTTCATATTTTTGGCTTAAGCCTTTAAATCTATGAAACCAAATAAAAGCGAGTAGTGAAATACAGTATGCTACAGTTATTTTTCTAATACATATTAAACAACAACAAAAACGTAGACTGAGAGTCATCACAGTAGTTGGGTGTATTTGTTGGAAAGAAGTTACCAGTGCAAATTACGGAGGCCAAAACAAGAATGACTAAGCATCATATGAAATCATCATACATGCATATATTCATGTTAGCACTATTCTTTCTTAAGAAGACAGACATACTTTAGTAACCTGAGCCAGAAAAAAAAAATCACTGTAGCAGTAAATAACATTTGTATGTAAAATTGACTTTAAAAACTCAAAACATGAGCTTCTGTAGGATGTAAGCTCTGAGCTGAAGTTTAAGGAAGACACCTACTAGTAGAAAGAGGCTGTGGACTCAACACTGAAATATCATTAACACCCTACCATCGTGCTTTATGTACTTCTATATTTGCAAATGTGATTTGCCAGTTAATGTCTTCAAAAAACACTGCTATGCTCATATCCTATGTTCTACAACTTCTTAAATATTTTTCCTTTAAAGAATCAGCAGCAACTGGGAACTGAAGAAAAAATTACTAATTCAAAATCCTCTAT